>NC_066618.1:10379923-10988018 GCF_025201925.1 Gopherus flavomarginatus | reverse complement strand
GTAGTTTTTTGATCAATACACAGATTATAATTTACACTAATTAATTCAGAAATATCCATCTATCTACTTATCTAATTCCTTTATTTTTCTGTTGATTGGTTGGCAACAGTTCTTTACAAGTATCTGAGATTCCAAATCTGAACTGGTTTGCTTAGCTGTGATTGGTCAGATAAGTCACATGACATTGCTATTTTCCCCTGACTGGCTGGGCAGGCAAGTACAATCAGTGCAAATAGTCAAACAAGGAAAATTGGAATGTGTTTTCCTAAATACTAGTGCGTGCAACTTTGATTTTCCCCCCATTAATATCCATGTCAGAAAACCTGATCACTGAAATGTTCAGAAGAATCTAATATAAATGAGGAGCAAGTATAGCCTAAATTAATAAAGATTTTTCTGATGAAAACAAAACATTGAAAATATTTTGACCCAAAATGTAATGATTGATTTCATTTCATTTTTGAGGGGTTTTGACCTTTTAAAAATGTTTTTGAAATAAAGTGGAATGAAATTCCAAATCTAAATGTCTTTCTGAGACAAAAAGTCAAAAGGTTTCATTTCAGAAATTGCAAAACAAAACCACACTGACATTTAAAAAAAGTGTGTTTTGGTGATCAAAACATTTTGCAAAAATTTACCCAAATTCACAAATTGTGTTGGTCAGTCTGAAACTGCATTTTTTCAGCAAATAAATAATATGCATGAATTTTTTCCCCAGCAATAATCACCAGTAGTAATTTTGCGTGCCTCAATATTTGGATGCTCAATCTGAGACATCTGAAAAGGACCTGATTTTCAGAGGCAGGTGTTCAGCACCTTTAAGATATCTCATGTCAGGTACCCAAAACTGTGTCCATTGTATTTAAAATCACCTGGTGTGTTAAAAAATCTTGGCCAAAGGTAAGTAGCTGGAAGCCAGCATGGACACCATTAAGTCGAAGGTGCTGTAACATATCACATGTTCTCAGCCTTTCTATCCATCATTTCTGTAACCATAATCACATTCAACTATTTTATGGAAACACTAGTAATGGATCTTTGTTAAAATATGACATTGTGCAAGTGTTTATAAGTAGGCTTTTTTGGCATGGTTAAAGTGTCATTTCATCATACCTCTATGAAATATTACAGCAATTTTGCAACATATCATTTCTGAAGTCATCTTTCTTTGACACTTTAAACATTCTGGTACTGCACAATATAATCGTCTATTTAACACAGTATGCTAGGAGTACATTTTCATCCTGTATTTTAAGCAGAGTTTCAATATTTTCTGCACACATTTGCCAAGTGGTTCATTCCTCTGAAATGAAACATTTAAAAAAAGAAAACAACAAGAGACAGCTAGAAATGCAGGAAATTAACGGCAATTATGCTTTTTCTCTTAGGAAAACTAGTATTATTTACCACACCTGGATGCATCATTATTTGTCATGAAATTGTCAGACTGAGAGAGAGAGAGAGAGAGAGAGAGATTCATTTTCACTATGTTGTAATTTTCTTCTGTTCAGCGAGGGTTTCAGGGGACACTTCAAAATAATGTAGTCAGTAGTTGTTTTTGGGAAGCAGTCACTGGTAATAATGCAGCCTCAGAGGCCTATTTTTCAAATGGGCTCCCATGTATGCCAGGCATTATTTTGCTGGGAAAGGAGCTGGATGAGAGAAGAGGATGAGAGAAATAGAAGCAAAACATTCCTGCCCTTTAACAATTTCTTTGCATTTTTCATGGAACATTAACTTCCTGGCGTGCTGGTGCTTGGTAATAGGCAAGCAGTGGCTTGCTGTGGCTATTCTATCAACCTGATGGACATATGGACTGAAATCAGATGCAGGATAGAAACAAGATATGTGTGAGAGGCGGAGCTTATCACACTAGGTCCTCATGCCACCTCTCTATTTACACATGTGACTTCCTCATCTTCAGAGAGAATGGTTTATTCAAAGCACTGGAAGTCAGGAACTCCTGAGCTGTAATGAGAACAGGAGTACTTGTGGCACCTTAGAGACTAACAAATTTATTTCAGTATGAGCTTTCGTGAGCTACAGCTCACTTAGAAGTGAGCTGTAGCTCACGAAAGCTCATGCTGAAATAAATTTGTTAGTCTGAGCTATAGCTCACGAAAGCTCATACTGAAATAAATTTGTTAGTCTCTAAGGTGCCACAAGTGCTCCTGTTCTTTTTGCGGATACAGACTAACACGGCTGCTACTCTGAAACCTGAGCTGTAATGCTGGCTCTGACATATACTCCCTCTATAACCTGGGGCTAGATTCAAAGATTCCAAGGCCAGAAAGGACCCATGTGATTATCTAGTCTGACCTTCTGTATAACACAGGCTACTTATTTAACTTTTCGGCTTTACTTGATAGAAATAAGAGATGAGGTGTTATATGTGGATGCAAGGCTGGGAGAGACAGGACTCTTAATAAATCCTTCCTTGTTTTGGAAGATATATACTGAGGTGTGTCCAATCTTGACCTCTCCATAAACCCCTAAGCACAAATAAATAGCAGGTCCACCTGCATATGCTTGTCTGGTAAGAATTTGGCTACTAATACTTGCAACTCAATGGTGTCTATTTAAGGTTTTGCTATTAATCAATCGGTTTAAATTTGGCAGATGAAAAACTCCTAAGTACATCTCTCCATATCCTTTTCGAGGAAATTAATGGGGCCAAATTCTCTTCTGGCATAATCCAATTGAAATCAGTGGCATTAATCAGCAGATAATTTGGCCCATGATTTTTAAATCATTTGTATTTGTCCATCCTGTATTTATAGAATTAAATATTTACCCTAACAGACCATCATGTTGTGGTTTATTTTGCTTTATCCTATGTACATGGAGAGTAAACTTTCTAGCCTAGAAGGTGATCATTATTTTCCTGATACAAGCCTTTATCAAATTCAGTACTGCTAAAAATACAAATCCCACTTCTTCTGCACGGTGTGCTAAAGCTCACTTTGGGAGAGTGATGCTAGTGAAGGTATGTTTCTTTTTGCAATGTGTGTTCATTTATCCAGTTTGAAATGGTAGATGAGCTGAAACTGGAATCTTCATTTGGAACCCCTGTAATTCCAGATAAAGCATTGGATTTCAGAGTCCAGAATCCTAACCACTCTCTATACATTTCATTCCATTTTGGACTCAGCCATGGGAAGAGACCAGTCTTCTGGTTCAGAAGCAGTTGAAATCTTGCAAGAACAGCAATTTTGATCCAACATAGCATAAATGTACAATTTGAGGAGAAATTGTTGGGAAAAATTCTAATTTCCCCCACCCCCATTTTTTCACTACCCATAGCTACTAAATCTTTTTTGGATGTCTATCAAGTTTTGCTTCTTCTGGTCATTGCTTTCTCCTAGAGGACCTTCTCTATGACATAGAGTTTAGGATCATAAAACAAGATGATTAATTTTATTAGACCTAAAGTACAAAAGTTGTATATCCATCTTTAAGGTTAGAGTTGTTTAGAGTAGCTACAGACTAGACCATATATGATCAACTAGCACAGTATCCAGTTCAGTAGCTGATAGTATGAACTACACTTTAATGTCTAAATGGGATCTGAAATCTTTGAAGGAAAGGTGATAATGGACATATATATTATCATCTCAGCCAGAACGTCAGTCCTTCTGAAGGTTGCTCATCACTAGTTTCAATACAGAATTGTAGCTATAGTAAAATAGTATTACATTATATTATTAATATTACAGTATGAAATGCTGCATTATTGGAATCTGACTTTATACACCCAACTTGAGATGTTGTTAATGGCCCAAGACAACTTCAGATGTCATTTCCCCATTTTGGGCCACTACAGTAGTTTAGACAAGTAGCTGCATTCCATTATGCTCTCCCTTGAACTGATGGCAGCCCCTCTGACTTCAGTGTGGACATCACCGTGATTAAAGAATGGTGCTAAATTCTTTGGACTTGTAAACTCTGGTTTAAAAGCTCTGGCGTGTAACAGCTTTATTCAACAGTAAAGGCATGTATCGCTGCCCCATGGTTTGGAGTAGGGGGGTGTGAATAGCAGTGCGCCCCAACGTTCTATGCTGTAGCGCCCCCTGGTGGACACTGTGGGTGTGAACTAAAAGGTTCCTACTTTGCATCAGCGTAGTCCTGCTTGAAAAGGACGATGATAAGGAAAACTAGGAACATTTTAGTGGTGCCTGTGGAGTCTGCACAGGGGAGATACAGCACAGCAGTTTGGTGCGCACTGCTACTCATACCCCCTGTAATCTGAACCGCAGAGCAATGCAGACATGTGTGAAGGTGGCTCATGCAGAATGAACTACTTTAATCTACGTGCAAGAATCAGAGGGATAACACCTCACGTTTCCTAGGAAGGTTTTCATCTCTGCTCAGCCACCCACAAATCCTGGCCTCCAGCCACGTCAAGGGTTTCTATGCAAGGTTATCGACGCTGAGAATCATGAAGGGAACCAGACATCTGCCAGAGATTGCCAACATCAAGGAAGCCTGCTGTGGAGCATTGACAGCCTGGTTGGCTCATGAGAAGCACAACCAAAGTTTCTAGAAGAGCATTAAGAGAGATCCCAGTCATATGTGGAGTGGAGCCCTGTGTAGCTCTCAGAGCTAACTAGAAAGGGGGTTACACAAATATCCTTATCCTGGTGCGTATATTCTGGTTCACCAAAGAATATCATGTGAGATTGAACCAAAGAATATCATGTGAGGTCTTAAGTGAAAACCAGGGACGCACTAGTCATTAATATCATTGTGAAATCTATGCACAGATCCTATGTAAGCAGTTCTGTTTGGATTCTGAATATATGTTCCTAAAGTCTGTGTCAAGGCAGAGTTGACAAACAGGTTTTCTTCCAGACAGAAGACAGAAATCAATGAGAGTCTTGGCATTGATTGAAATAGGCATTGTATCAGGCCCTGGTACGGGGAGCACAATTTAGATGCCGATGTTTGAAAACACGGCTAAGAGTCCATGCTACTATGAATGGAGACTCTCAATCTGGGGACCCCGTAAGTGTAAAAAGTGGAACAGGGGAGGCACTAATGGCAACACTTTCTCCACAAGGACCTCTTGCACCGTGGAATTCCCTCTCCACCCCTTTTAAAATGAGTTCCAATCCATTCACTTTCACGGCACATTGTATATGTGGACAAACCTAGCTGTATGCTTTGTTGTTACATTTGCAGGCCGTAAAGCAAGATGGAAGCAGATAGTTTTTAGGAGTGAGGACTTGTGGATAAAGGGGCAAAGCTGGCAGCCAGCAGATTGGGTTCTAGTTTCTTCCTGTGCGATTTTGGGTTAGGCCTGATTTCAGAGGGGCTAAGCGCCCCATTAGTCTAACTGAAGTCAAGTGAACTGGTGAGTGCTCAGCATCTCTAACAAATGTGCCTTATCTTCTACTCCTTAGCCCTGGTCTACACGGGAGGCGGGGGGGGGGGGCAGCGAGGAATCAATCTAAGTTATGCAACTTCA
This sequence comes from Gopherus flavomarginatus, assembly GCF_025201925.1. Classification (NCBI taxonomy): domain Eukaryota; kingdom Metazoa; phylum Chordata; order Testudines; family Testudinidae; genus Gopherus; species Gopherus flavomarginatus. Next base: position 10,982,551 of record NC_066618.1, on the reverse strand, counting down.
GCTATGTGAATAACATAACTGAAGCCGGCTGTAGTAAGTGAAGGCCCTGATAAAGGCCCAGTATGAGGCCTGAGGCCTGAACTAAAGTAATGATCAAGACTTAGCTAAAAAGCAAAGTCAAGCTGTGAGCTGGAAGCTGGCCTGGTTCACAGAAGCTGGAAAGGAAAGGGCTGATGATGCATAAACATATATTCACCTAGCATATTGAAGTATAAACACGGTATCAGAACACCTTATACTGGAACATTCCACAGATAAGAAAGAACAGGCTGACCCATCCCAATGACAGGGGCAAAAGGGTAAAATGTTGGATAGAGTTGTTTTGATCGAAGCAACATGTACAAGGTGAGAGGCGGCACCTTACTACGTAGAGGGGTTGCACCGCAATACGTTGGGAGTGATGTGTAACTTGTTTATACCTGTGTATAAGAATGCATCCCTGGGGCGGTGTCTTTGTCTGACCTAGGGGGTAGTGGAAAGTCCTGCCACTAACTGAGCCGAGTCCATTGACCGTAGGTACATATTCGTAGTATGCCCTGAATTAGGCTAAGAAACCTACAGGGAACTATTATTGTGTCCAATACGGCAATAAACCTGGCCGACGTGCCTTCGTACCTCACTAGACTCTGTGGTCCTTGGGGGTTTTCTTCAGGTCTGCTGTGTCAGCTATCTGTGCAGAGGTGGAGCAGCACACAGAGGGAACACACGCATGCAGCCGAGTGATACCAACAAGGAGAGAGCAGAGCACCACACCGGTAGCATCTGACAACACACCTCTGACAACACTTAGACCTACTCACTGCAGTGTCTTCACTACGATGAGTTGGGGGAGATCCCGGATGACTGGAAAAAGGCTAATGTCGTGCCCATCTTTAAAAAAGGGAAGAAGGAGGATCTGGGAACTACAGGCCAGTCAGCCTCACCTCAGTTCCTGGAAAAATCTTGGAGCAGGTCCTCAAGGAATCGATTCTGAAGCACTTAGAGGAGAGGAAAGTGATCAGGAACAGACAGCATGGATTCATCAAGGGCAAGTCATATCTCATTAACCTAATTGCCTTCTGTAAGGAGATAACAGGGTCTGTGGATGAGGGGAAAGCAGAGGATGTGTTATCCCTTGACTTTAGAAAACCTTTTGATACGGTCTCTCACAGTATTCTTGTTGGCAAGTTAAAGAAGTATGGGCTGGATGAATGGACTATAAGGTGATAGAAAGCTGGCTAGATCATCGGGCTCAACAGGTAGTGATGAATGGCTCCATGTCTAGTTGGCAGCCGGTTTTAAGCAGAGTGCCCCAAGGGTCGGTCCTGGGGCCGTTTTTGTTCAATATTTTCATTAATGGTCTGGAGAATGGCATGGATTGCACTCTCAGCAAGTTTGCAGATGACGCTGGAGGGTAGGGATAGGATACAGAGGGACCTAGACAAATTAGAGGATTGGGCCAAAAGAAACCTGATGAGGTTCAACAAGAACAAGTGCAGAGTCCTGCACTTAGGATGGAAGAATCCCACTCACAGCTACAGACAAGGGACTGAAGGCTAGGCAGCAGTTCTGCAGAAAAGGACCTAGGGGTTACAGTGGACGAGAAGCTGGATCTGAGTCAACAGCGTGTCCTTGTTGCCAAGAAGGCTAACGGCATTTTGGACTGTATAAGTAGGAGCATTGCCAGCAGATTGAGAGACGTAATAATTCCCCTCTATTTGACATTGGTGAGGCATCATTGGAGTATTGTGTCCAGTTTTGGGCCCCACACTACAAGAAGGATGTGGAAAAATTGGAAAGAGTCCAGCAGAGGGCAACAAAAATGATTCGGGGGCTGGAGCACATGACTTATGAGGAGAGGCTGAGGGAACTGGGATTGTTTAGTCTGCAGAAGAGAGGAATGAGGGGGGATTTGATAGCTGCTTTCAACTACCTGAAAGGGTGTTCCAAAGAGGATGGATCTAGACTGTTCTCCGTGGTACCAGATGATGGAACATGGAGTAATGGTCTCAAGTTGCAGTAGGGGAGGTTTAGGCTGGATATTAGGAAAAACTTTTTCACTAGGAGAGTGGTGAAGCACTGGAATGGGTTACCTAGGGAGGTGGTGGAATCTCCTTTCTTAGAGGTTTTTAAGGTCAGGCTTGACAAAGTCCTGGCTGGGATAATTTAGTTGGGGATTGGTCCTGCTTTGAGAAGGGGGCTGGACTAGATGACCTCCTGAGGTCCCTTCCAACCCTGATATTCTATGATTCTATGACTTCTGCCGCACCCCCACTGACTCTGCCTGTGCCTCTCATGGTGCTGGAGTACAGGAGTCAATGGAAGAGTGCTCGGGGATCGATTTATCACATCTAGACTAGACGCAATAAGTCAATACCCCCTGGATCGATCACTGTCCACCGATCCAGTGGGTAGTGTAGACATGCCCTTTAGTTTCCTCAGCTGTAAAATGTGGAGTGCAATACTTATTTGTCTCATGGGGGGCTGTGAGGCCAAATCAATTAGGGCTAGGTTGGAGCTTTTAGCCAAAGCCGTGCACTGGAGATGGTGCTGAGCTGCACTGCCCCAGGGGAAATATTCTGCTTGAGAGAGGTAGTGCAGAGAAGAGGAAGCAGTCTCAGACATCCATTCAAATAGTACATCGTGCTCTTCTGTTCTGGCTGGCTTGTTGGGGAAGCAACCATGACTCTGTCTCCACCTCGCTTCCTTTCTGGTGAGTTGCACCTTCTGGGGAGAATTTCTGTTGCAGCCCCCGCATATCCCTGAGTTTCGAGGCTGCAATTCAGAGCAGCCTTACTGGGTGCCTCACAGCAGGGAGACTCCTGGCTCTCTTTTTGCCTATTGTGTGGAGGGAGCCAAAAGCTAGGCCGCCATGTTTGTAATGCATGATGAAATGCTGAGATGGAAGTTGGTAGAGAAGTGCAAAGTATTGCTATTCTCTTTCTCTTTCCCCTACTCCAATATCCAAGGATATCCAGGGTAGCATGACCCCACCCTTCATCTCAGTTGCACTGAGTGACAATTTTAGAACAGTCTAAATCATTCTGAAGGTATTTTTTTTCCTGTTGTTATATCTTCCACTTCGCAGCACGTTATCTTCCCAGTGCGCAGTTCTGAGTCTAAGCTTCCAATATTAGACTTTTTCACGTATGGTTATAGAAAACACTAATGAGTACCAGTGGGAAAACATGGAGGTAAGGGCAGATGCTATTAGACACACAGGGCCAGCTCTTTAGCAGGTGTCAATCTGGCACAGGTCCATTGAAATCAACTGAAATCAATGGAGCTGTGCCAATTTACACCACCAAAAATCTGGCTCACAAATTAGCGTGTGATTTTAGTTTCCTCATATTTCAAGCAACATGCGCTTGCGTGAAACAGCGTAAAGAAAATTAAACGCTGACAGTCTTGGGTCTGGTGTTACTATCCACAAAGAGATTTCATGGCCAACTATTTTTGGTGACATGAGACAGTAAACATGTCAGGATTCAAAAATAAGAAGTGACTATGCCAATTGGAGAACTTGAGAAATAATATGCATAGGTAACAGGGTAGAGGAAAATTACTGTAATAATAAAATATTTTTGAAAAAAATAATATTTGATTTTGGCTTTAAAACTATTAACCCTATTAATCATCTGGTATTAAACTCAATTTTAAGGCCAGAAGGGATGATTCTGATCATCTAGTCAGACTTGTTGTGCAACACAGGGTTGTAGAATTTCACCCAATGATGCCTGCATCTAACCCAACACATTATGTTCGAACCAGAGCATAACTTTTAGAAAGACTCCTAGTCTTGATTTAAGGACTCCAGGACATGAAAACTCCACCACATTCCATGGGAATCTGTTTCAATGGTTAATAACCCACCTTATTAAAATACTTCTTTATTTAGTTAGATGATGATGATAAAGCTAAAACTATTGGATTAGTAAGTTTGAGTTCAGTCCCAAAAGATTCATAACACAAAAGAAGTATTTTTTGTGTTTCAGTGTACTGGTATTGGGGCCTTTTGGCATACTGTGGATTCTTTTCCACTCCTAGCAGCAGATACATAATATGTACAGAATTATCAAATTCAAAGTTTGGCAGTTAAATATTTGATAATGAAATAATGGATTTGGTGGTGGAGGTGGTAAGAAGAAAGGAATATTGTGATTTCCACTTGATGTTAAAATAAAAAGAAACAAAACGATACTACTATGCTACCATTATAATTACTAGAGCTGGAATAAAACTGTGAATTTGCTTTGACTTTCTTCTCAACCTCTTTCATTCAGTATCCTAAAACATTCAGTCAAGGAAATGCTTGCTCTGCATACAGGAAAAGTGCTTCAGATACAAGTGCATGGGTATTTGTGTTGTGTCTGTGCTGCTATTTTGAACTCTCTTGGAGGGTATGGGAGCAGGCCCAATGCCAATAGGTACTTGCTCTTGCAGGGATGCTGTTGCTCAGTGGGTTGGGATCCTCTACCCCTGGGCAATGGGATTAAGCTTCAATTGTAAGTTCTGTATCTTATAAAATAAAAACATACATAGCAGTTGATCAAGTCCATGGTTCTTCTAAGCCTCCAGCCAATTAGTGTGAAGAACAGAGATACTATGGACTAATAGCACCTTCTTCACAGCTTGTGTTTCTCTCTTTGCTGTTTCCCTCCCACCTTCTAATGACTCCCCTTCAAAAACAACAGTGTTAGGGATCAATTATGCAAAGCCATTAAATCATCATCAGTACTCACAGCTGTAAAAACATCTGCACTGTAAACTCTGCTTCTTCCTGAGAGACAAAGATGTAATTGATTCGCTCGTTCTTGCATAATTGTATGGTTTCTGGTTTGTGTAATGCTGGAGAGGTGGGTGGAGGGCAGGGGGAGTCAACTTTAAACTGATTCATGCTCATCTCTGCATGAAACACATAGCTAGATTGAGAGGCAGATCACGGACTTTATTACAGCAAACAGCTTCACCTCTTTTACGCCCCACAGCCCTTGCCTATGCTCTTAATCCTAAAGGCATCAATAATTTCACAGCCAGTAAACTAGGTTTTAATTTGCATCCTGGAAGGGAGGCAGTATAATGCTGGGGAGGCAGATGCATAGCTGCAATATCAGAATTCCTCTCTAAAATTCATCCATTCTTTCTCCAGTAGTTGCCGTAGTGACAACACTAATCTTTGTTTCTACTGCTGCTGCAGATAGAAAAAAAAAGAAAAGAAAAGAAAAACCCATGCATGTTGTTGTTCTACCAGTCCACTGCTAGAGAATCTTTACATTAAATGAGCTAATTAAAAACGTAGAATTATGTCCTGAGAAGTAGGGCAGGGAAATTTGTTTTTCCATCTCAACTGTTTTTTCCCACCAAAAAATACAGATATAGGTTGACAAAAAACGCTTGGTGAATTTGTGTTGAATTAGCTAAATTGTTTCAGTTGGGAAAAAATATTAAAACAAAAATAAATCGAACTATTCTACAAATAAATTCAGGAAAAAAATTGCAGTACTTTTGTTTTGACATTTTCAAGATGAAATGTTTCTTCTTTTTTCAATTTGAAGAGACTTCTCAGTTAGAAATTTATTTCAATTTTATTTTTTTAATAAAAAGGTTAAAAAATTGCTCAAAATGAATAGAAACATTTCAATCTGGCTTGAGTGTTTGGATGCAGGTTGAGTTAATTTCATTTGGGGTTGAATCCATTTTTCAGTTTGCTGAAAAATTCAAAATAATGTGTATGTTGGGTCAAGTTGGTTGGGGTTGGTCCTGCTTTCAGCAGGGGGTTGGACTTGATAACCACCTGAGGTCTCTTCTATCCTTAAACTTCTATGATTCTATAACTCAAAACAATTTTTTTCAAATATATTTATTTTTCAGTATGGCCAGCAATCCGAAAAATCAGTTATTCATACAGATCTACTGGGAAGTTCAACTAGGGTATAAACAAAACAGAACAAATAAATAAAACAAATAAAAATAAACAGAAAAAAAAATTAAATAATAAAAATAAAAAAAATTAAATTAACAGAACAAATGAGAGATGGTGATTAGGCTTTTCCAAGCAAGGTGCCTGAGTTAATCACTCAACTCCACTGAATTCCAATGGGAACTGGATGTCTCACTCCCTTAGTCACCTTTGAAAATCCCAGTCATATGCCACATTGTACTCCCACAATCTCTAGCATAGGCAGTGACTGGTTCAGCCCCAATGTAACTTAGAGCAGCCTCTAACGGGTCTTTTCTCCCACCATCCCTGCCAATATCCCTTGATACTAGAGGAAGCAGGAATAGTCAGCATAGAGCCATTTCTGCTGGAGCTAGATCAAATAATTACTGCTTAATGCCTGGGGAATTCACAACTACCTCTTTAGGGCTCCCATATAGTCTGTTTGCCAACAGAGCTGCTCTAAGGATATTTTTTGTAGGTGAAGATCAGAGTCATTACATTTACAAATGTGTTTGCATTCTTCCTCTTAAATAGCAGGGTTCTGAACCAGAGGTTATGATGTATTATTTGTATCATAGTATGGCCTGTGGGCCTGAGTCATAGACTAGGACTCCCCTAAAGTGCGAGGTGTTGTACAAATATGTGCAAAGTCTTTAAACTTTGAGATATTGTGAACCTTGAAGTTCTTACTGAGGTTCACAGGTTTTGCAAAACTAATTCTAGTTTACAAATCTATCCCCTCCTGCTTCATGTCACTTAAACCCAGTTTGTCTTCATGTCTAACTCATTTTGTAAGTGAACACTACAAGAGACAAATCTGAAATTAAGAGAGGCTTTGTCTTTTACTTACAGTGTATCTTTTAAATCTGTGCGAGGCAAGGTCTGCTAGGCCAGGATCCTCAAAGGTATCTAGGTGTAACCCATGCCTGCTGGGTTTAGTGCTATGTTCTCCCTCTAATGGCATCTAGTCTACCTAAAGGTTGGTGAGTTACGTACAGCCTTGGCTAAGCGCAATCCGGCTTTTAGCTCATGCAGCAGATGCTCATGCATTTAGCTCCAAAGGTCCCAGCTTCAATCCCACTTGCCAATAATTGGGGTCTCTGGGCATTACATCCCTCAGCCCACGCTGCTTCCCACCACCCCCATTGGCCTGGAGCAGAGAACTATGGCCAGTGGGAGCCATGATCGGCCAAACCTGTGGATGCAGCAGGTAAACAAACTGGCTCGGCCCACCAGGGTGCTTACCCTGGTGAGCCATGTGCCAGAGGTTGTTGACCCTTGTCCTAGGCCCAAATCCTCAAAGGTATTTAAGCTCTTAAATTCCATTGATTAGGGGCTGAAGCACATGACTTATGGGAAGAGGCTGAGGGAACTGGGATTGTTTAGTCTGCAGAAGAGGAGAATGAGGGGGGATTTGATAGCTGCTTTCAACTACCTGAAAGGAGGTTCCAAAAAGGATGGATCTCGACTGTTCTCAGTGGTAGCAGACGACAGAACAAGGAGTAATGGTCTCAAGTTGCAGTAGGGGAGGTTTAGGTTGGATATTAGGAACAACTTTTTCACCAGGAGGATGGTGAAGCACTGGGATGGGTTACCTAGGGAGGTGGTGGAATCTCCTTCCTTAGAGGTTTTTAAGGTCAGGTTCATAGGTGCTGACTCCGTGGGTGCTCCTGGGCTAGACCACCCACAGGGAAAACTTGGTGGGTGCTCTGCTCCCACTGGCAGCTCCCTGCCTCAACCCCTGCATCAGCTCACCTCTGCTTAGCCTCCTCCCCTGCACATGCCGCATGCCTACTTTTCCCCACTACTCCCAGCACTTGCGCCACAAAACAGCTGTTTCGCATGGCAAGTGCTAGGAGGGAGGGGGGAGAATTGGGAATGCGGCATGCTCGGGGCAGAGGCAGGGCCCGGCGGGGATTTGGGGAAGGGGTCCAATAGGGGCAGGGAGGGGGTGGAGTTGGGCCGGGGACTTTGGGGCAGGGGTGGGGAAAGGGTGGGGGGGCACGAGCATCCACCAGCGCCTATGGCCAGGCTTGACAAAGCCCTGGCTGGGATGATTTAGTTGGGGATAGGTCCTGCTTTGAGCAGGGGTTGGACTAGATGACCTCCTGAGGTCCCTTCCAACCCTGATATTCTACGATTCTATGATTAAGGATCTGGGTCCTAATGTCTGTGTGTTGAGCATAAAGATTAAAAATGGAAAACAAACAAAAAACCCTGCTGAAACCAATGTTCACAATCAGAATGAATTAAAGCAGTATGAATCCAAATTTACTTACTAATTTACTGAAACAACAATTGTGTAGGGAGAGCTAGGTAAAAAAACAGGGAATAATTTGGCCTCTTGGCAATTAACTAGTATTCTCCTTGACTTACTGCATGGGCTGGTTCCAACAGGTACATCGTTGGACTATACATTTTTTGCAAGGAATTGTGTAGAGCAGGAAATAGATTTCTCTTAGAAATAGATGCATGTCCCAGATGGAAGGTCCCTCTTTTTTCCTGAGCGACCCTCTCTGATTAGAACACCAGGAATGAACTTGTAATCAGGAAACCACAGTTCTGCTACTTTGCTGATCAGATCTAAAATGATAGTGACAAGTCAATTGCCTGGCAACTGCTATATAAAGCGTGTGATTTCACAACAGTGCTGCGGTAACTCCATTGGGCACAATATTAATTATGTGGTAACTCATGGTGAATCTCACACGTCATCTCCTGAAGCCCGTGCAATTAAGTTGTGCCATTGCTCTATTATTTGGTAGACTTTTGCTTGCTAAAGTGACAGTACCCTTATTATCACCCCTCGACCTATCTGAGGTTTGTCAGAGCTTCATGACAATGAGATCAATTAGACCGTGGAATAGTTCATCTTAAGGGAGGTGGTAGAAGCCCCATCATTTGAGACAGTTAAAAAAGGACATGACTAAGCACCGGATCTTATGCTGCTGGAAATAATCCTGCAGTGGTGTGGGGATGGAGTAAAAGGCCTGCAGTAACAGGACTTTTCTTTCTCTAGCGTCTGAGATTCCATGAACTCATCCAAAGAAAACACAGTCTTGAACTGGTTAAACTGTACAAGTCTCAGTGCAGAATGTCATATATTTATTTTTAAAATGTCAACAGTTGCGGTGCAGCCTCTTAAGTCACAGGATTGTAATCAAAAAAGAAATAAGAAGGCCGAGTTGGGGATCAGTCTTCTTACCATCCACCATAAGGAAAAGAATCCAGTGTTCGCACAAGAGTATAAGGCTTTTTTTTCACCTTCTCATCTCCATTTTGAGGCAAAGAAGTTCACCCCTTGTGGAAGCTCCTCAGATTCCCATAACATTTCCTCCTTTGCTTCACCCATCTTCAAACTAACAGTTACCCATCTTGCAGACGACGGTGGGATGTGCCTGCTTTCTTTCTTCCTAGTCAGTCTACGTTAATTCCGAATCAGCCTGACGGTTTGCTATAGAGTGACCTCTCTAAGTACTTGTGTCACTCACATTGCCGTCACATCTGAGTCTCTCTTGATTTGCACCTGCTGGTATGAGTAAATCATGGCAAACTGAGGGAGGTACTTGTCTCAGGAATGAGTATGTTGAGAACACCCATGTCATGTCACTGAGATTATATAAATCAGGGACAAGACCTGATTCAAAACCCAGGGGGAAATTACCTTTGAAAGACCCTCCCTTGAAATGCTTATAATCTGTTTAGAGCTTTCACTCTAATTGTGAGGAGTATTTGTGATATAACAAATAAGAGAGTGGAGGGAGGCCATCAAATATTTTTTTCACCTGTACTGTATGGCCAGATACTCAATTGGTGTCAATCGGCCAGTATATAATCAGTCACTTCACAGATACACTGTTGATTAGCATGCTGCCAAGACACTCATCCAACCAAACAGGAATTAAGAGCAATTCAGCCCAGAGGGGACAGAGAAAAACCCATGGAGAATCAGAATTCCTGCTGTGGCTAGGCTGCTCTTTTTGTCCAGTGAGCAGGAAAATAATTATATTTAGTATTTCTGCAGAGCTGCACCTCGTTTAAAGTGCTACCTAAACGTTAATGAATTAATCTTCACAACATCCCTGAGAGGTAGCAGTAAGGAAATAGCGTTACTCCTGTTTCAGGAATAGTTAACAGAGACAGTGAGATCGATGGCATGATTTTCACAAAATTGTGGCCGGAGATGAGCCAACATTTTTGTCCCTGCCCTGCACACCCAATGACCAGGACTGCACCCACAAACCAGCTCTCTGCATGCACAAGTGAGCCATGCGCATGAACAAGTGTGGCATTTTATCCATTCGTATGAGCCAATGGCCATTTTACACCTGGAACCGCAGTAAGTGCAAAGCTAGTTAATTTATACACGCAGTGAACTGTGTGTCAGCCACCACTTCCAGGAAATCCGTGGCTGAGTCAGCTGCATAGTTGTCAGGAGGATCAAAGAGTTCCTATCTCTTAGGTCCGTATTCAGCCCATGGGATTACTTGAGTGGTCAGTCTGTGGCCTGGTCCACACTACGCTGTTAAACCGATTTTAACAGCGTTAAATCGATTTAACGCTGCACCCGTCCACACTACACTGCTCTTTATATCGATTTAAAGGGCTCTTTAAATCTATTTCTGTACTCCTACAAAACGAGAGAAGTAACGCTAAAATCGATATTACTATATCGATTTAGGTTAGTGTGGACGCAAATCGACATTATTGGCCTCATTATTTTACAGTAGCTATCCACAGTGCACCGCTCCAGAAATCGACGCTAGCCTCAGACCACGGACGCACACCACCGAATTAATGTGCCTAGTGTGGACGCGCACAATCGACTTTATAATATCTGTTTTATAAAATCGGTTTAAGCTAATTCGAATTTATCCTGTAGTGTAGACGTACCCTGTGTCACTGCTTCCTTAAGTCTCTTCTAATGCAGTTTGTTGTCAGTAGCTACCGGTGTGGTGCTCTGCTCTTGTTCGATTATGCTAACAGTCGGCTGCATGCGTGTTCCCTCTGTGTGCTGCCCCGGCTCTGTGCAGATCACTGACACAGCAAATCCCAAGAGAACCCTCAAAGACCACAGACTCTAGTAAGGTACGAAGGAACCCGAGCCAGGTTTATTGTCAAACGAAGCACAGTAATAGTTTCCTATAGACTCTATAGGGCATACTACGAATATGTTCCCCCTGGCAATGGACCGGCTCAGTCAGTGGTGGGACACTCCACTGCCCCCTAGGCCAGACAAAGATGTGCACTCCGGGACCTACTTTTATATGGTTACAGGACAGATTACTCATCCCTACTGACGTATTGACATACAGCCCCTTGACTCCCTCTTTGGTCATGTTGTTTCAAACAGATCTATCCATCATGTTGTCCTTTTGACCTTGTCTTTAAGGTGCACCTGCTTGTTCCTCGTTATCTTTGGGGAGTGTTCTGATGCTAGGTCGGCACAAGTCCCTCTTATTAGCACTTATGTGTGGATGCACCTGCTTCTAGCAGCCCTCCTCTCGCCAACTTCTGTGAGTGGGGCCTGCCTTTGGCTCACAGCCCAGCTTTTGCTTAGCAATGCCTAGAAGTACTTTGGTTCAGGCTTCAGACTGGGCCTTTGATACAAGAGTTTATGTTTCAAGGCCTCATCTTATTACACAATTCATATTTTCCCTCTTCATTTTCAAACCTCTACACACACACACACACACACACACAGTCCCTGCCTCTCTGACTTTGTATCCACCTAATCTCCCTGCTCATAGAGCTCCTTCAGCCTCAAACTCCACTCTTCCATTTCTTCTCATCTGTTTCTTCCCGTAACCCCTCTAATAGTCTCCATCTTTGGAGGTGGGGAGCTGTACTTTGGCCTTCTCCAGGGTAGCAAACTTAGCACCAGCCCCTCAGGTCCTCTAAATTCTAATTCACGACTGAGCAGATAATCAGGGAACTCTAACTAGCAGCCAGATGATCCCCTTCTATCCATGTATTGTATGTGCAAGGTTCCCTTCACTGTATCTGAGCAAATCGTACTACATCGATTTATTTATCTTCACAACACTTGTGAGAAAGGGAAATGCTATTGTCCCCATTTCACAGATGGGGAAATGAAGCACAAAGGGTGGGATCCATGAAGGGACTTAGGTGTTGCAACACTGAGTATCACACCAGATAACTTTTAGGTGCCTAGAAAATCACAGGAACAGCACTGCAGCCCACAAAGCTGAGTTAGGTGCCTGGGCTCCCTACACAATGAATGAGAGAAGACAGGCACCTTAGATTGAGATCCACACAAACCAGCATGCTACGTGAGGAACCATCTAAGCTCGCTAGAGAAGGATGTGTGCTCAGCCCTGGTCTCTCTTACAACAAGGTGCAAGGAGGCACCTATCTCTGCTCTGCAATCCACAAATGGGACTTGTCTCCTGCAGGCAGGCAGATGAGGTGCCTAAGCTGCTGCTTGTGGGAATGAGGTAGGTGCCTAAAAACAGACAGAGGAAGAGGGATTGTTGCCACTGCTCACCTTATTACTTTTACCATAGCGATTAGAGCACTCACCTAGGATGTGGGAGATCCAGGTTCAATTCCCCCTGCTGCCAGCAGGGCAGAAAGGATTTGAACAGGGAACTCCCATTTCTCAGGAGAGTGCTCTAACCAGCTGTGGGACTCACTCAGTCTCTCTTGTTGAAGCTGTTCCATGGTGTATAATTGTATTAAAGCGTCACCAGGGGAACTGGACCCTGCATCTCCCATCTCTGAGGTGGGAGCACTAATCACTGGAGGATGGAGTCATTCTTGTGCTCACTCTATGGCTCACTGACTGTTCTGGTGTGAATAAATACTCAGTTGCTGGGCCAGAGGGGTGTGTGTGCTCTAACCACTGTGCACCACCACCACCTCCTCTTTCTGGATTTTGAATGGGACATGAGAACACCTACCAGTTCAGGCACTGCAAGTGACTTAGGCAAATGTACACCTTTTCCAAAGTGGAGGGATAGCTCAGTGGTTTGAGCATTAACCTGCTAAACCCAAGGTTGTGAGTTCAATCCTTGAGGGGGTGATTTAAGGATCTGGGGCAAAAATCTGTCTGGCCCTGCTTTGAGCAGGGGCTTGGACTAGATGAGGTCCTTTCCAACCCTGATATTCTATGATTCACAAAACCAGGAGGCTTAGGCTGCAAGACAGGCAACTGGATGCCTAGAGGGAGCCAGCAATGCACAAAACCAGAAGTAGGAACCCAGACAGCTTTTACCCTGAAAAGTTGGGTGCCCCCAGGAGTTTTGTGGATCACAATGGAGCCAAAGTTGAGACTTAGGCACATAAGCACCCTTATGGATCTGGACCAGGGAGACTAACTGACTTGTCTACAGTCACAGGAAGGCTACAATGGAGCAAGGAATTATACCAGACTAGTGCCACTCACCACTGAAAGACCCCTCCTCTTACCTAGCACAGCAGCAAATATGACCCTTGAACTCTCCAGGAGAGCTAGAGCACAATGACTCACTTTGTAAGATGCCGTCTCTGAGAACAAACACAAAATGGCAGCTGTCTCCCAAGTTGCCTTTGCAGCAGGTAGGGAGGTTTCTAGGTTTAAAGGTGCAGGACATAGAAGACAGAATGGCAACATCTCCTTTCACTTACACAGCTAGATACATCACGATGTAAATTGTTTACTATGCCCTTAAGCTTTTCAAAAATGAAACCCTGAAGACTTGCAGTCAGACTGAGTCAAATGGTGCAGGATGTTTTATGTACAATAAATTATTGAAAATGTAATCTCTGATGCCCTGGCACTAGAGGAAATAACAGTCCATGATGGATGTTTTCAATAGAAAGGGTGTTTTTTTTTTAAAATCTAGTTAAATATTGAACTATTTTTCACTGGAATGTGTAAGGCAAATTTGCACCGGGCACTAATTAGTTAAAAAAAAAGTGCACCCTGAGGTATATATTAAATAATAGATTTGCTGGTAGTTTACAAGAAACAAATTATTTCCTATATATATTTGCCTAACTTCCAAATAATGTACAAAATCCAGATCAAAATAAAACCAGAAAAGACTCATGGGTTTTTCACTTAGTGGGAACGAATGCACATAGTGTGGGGTGGTCATACATTCAGTGAAATGCAGACTGGAGGTGTATTGACATGTAAATAACAGCACCATTTTGCATCAGATAACTATGTCTTCAAAACCAAAATATGAGAAATCACTATAAATAACAGCTCCATCTTAATGCAATACAATAGAATGTTTTTAAATGAAACTTTACACAGAAAATTCAATGCAGGAACCAATGGACAAAATTCTCTGCAGAAGGTCAGAGTAGATGATCATAATGACCCATTCTGGTCTTGAAGGGTGAGCTTTTTCAAAAGCACATTCACTGTTGGCTTATCTCAGCTCTCACTGAAGTCAGTGGTAAAACCCCCATTGACTTCAGTGGGGGCAGCGTTAGGCCAGCGATAAGAGATTTGTAAATCCCACCTAGGGATCTATAAGCCCTTGATACACTGACTGTACTAACAGATTGCTGCCTTGTAATGAGGGTGTGGTACTGCTGGGAGGGCTATTTTTTCAGATGAGATGTGTAATAAAAGGCCTGAACATTTATTCTCATTAAAAATCCCCTGGCTCTTTGCACATATGTGACAGCTGCCCTCTTGACTGATGCACTGGGGATTGAACCTGGGACTGCCAGAACTAAAAGCAATAATCACTATAAAACCATCTACAGGGCTTTGCTATGTCAGACTCAGGTGCTTGGTAGATTGGGCACAGAGAGGAATGCATAACATGCTCTGACCCTGACCAGTGAGTGGGCTACACATGTAATGCATTAATTATGGAATGAGAGGCATGAGCAATAACTCAGTCATTTGGCTAACTTTCTGATTACATGAATTAGTGGTAATTGCATTGCAGTATCTTTATTATAAAGAGTATTCTAAAGAGTTGTATCTGCTCTCATTTCATTTGTGACTACTAGCTGGCCATTTCTTCTCCTAGCACAGGGGTGGGCGAACTACGGCCTGGGGGCCACATCCAGCCCTCCAGACATTTTAATTTAGCCCTTGAGCTCCCGCCAGGAAGCAGGGTCCAGTGCTTGCCCTGCTCCGGTGCTTCAGCTGGGGAGCGGGGTCAGAGGTTTGCCCACTCTGCGCAGCTCCTGGAAGCAGTGGCATGCCCCTCTGCAGCTTCTACACATAGGGGCAGCCAGGGGGCTCTGTACGCTGCCCCCGCCCAAGCACTACCCTGCAGGTCCCATTGGAACCACAGCCAATGGGAGCTGCATGGGCAGTGCCTGCGTACAGGGCAGCACACAGAGCCGCCTGGCTACACCTCCATGTAGGAGCTGGAGTGGGGACATGCTGCTGTTTCTGGGAGCTGCTTGAAGTAAGCGCCATCCAGAACCTGCATCCCTGACCCTCTCCCGTGCCCCAACCCCTGCTCCAGTCCTGATCCCCCTCCCGCCCTCCAAATCCCTCAGTCTCACCCTGGAGCACCCTCCTGCACCCCAAACTCCTCATTTCTGGCCCCAGCTGGTGCCCTCACCCCCTCCCACACCCCAACCCTAAATTTTGTGAGCATTCATGGCCTGCCATACAATTTCCATACCCAGATGTGGACCTTGGGCCAAAAAGTTTGCCCATCCCTGTCCTAGCATGTTCTCGTGTAACTTTAGCCAATGTTTATGAATCATTTGCAAACACTGTCCATGTTCTGTGATCCCTGAATGTGAAGGAGGCAATGTGTTTTTAATCACTGTGGTTTATTCTGGCCAATGGCTATCTCCCCAAATTCTAACAGTTCTTGTTTCTCAACTGTGATAAAGGTCTTATGCCCCTGTTAAATATTCCCAAACTCTTTTGATTTGTGGAATCTCTCTGCCAAATTGACACTGTCATCGGTCATTCTATTCTGATGTCCCACATCTGGTGTTTATACATCTGTTGTATTGAAGTGCTGCTGCTGGTGATTTTCCACACTGCTGCAGTGTAGCACAGTAAGTTTTAACTTTTGCTTGAATCCTTTAATGAGCACCTTCTTCACTGCACCACTAAGTCTGCTTACAAGAGTGATTGTAAAGGGGAATGAATTATCTAGTGCAAGGCATGATCAACTTTCCTGCAGGTACTGCAGCATGATGCCCTGCTGGTAAATCGTCCATATTCTCGACAGCTTGTGTGTTGAACTGGTGGTAAAATTAGGGGGTGGGAGAATCATGAAAAATGTCCTTTTTAAATCTTGTCAATTTTTGTTTATAAAAGAAAAAAAATCAACCACTTTGACTGATGGGTATTGACAGTGGGACCCCTTGTTTAAATTAATTAGTTTACACAAATGCCCTGTTCTTCACCTGTGAGCCATTGTGTGTCATTACAATCCTCAGAATTCCACCATGTGCAAACATGAATATAATTTGCCTGACTGTAGATTAAACTGTGGTATCTACAAGTATGCATATGTCTGGAAAATAGTTAAGAGAGTGTCTCCCGATCAGGTTATCTCATCTTTCCGGGGCAAATGATACTGACTTTCCCCCATGGCATTTCAGGGTCTCTGGCAGAGGGTTTAGATCCTTCTGCCTTGGCAATTAATAACTAAGCAATCATTAGGCAGTTTTGAGGTGTCAAAATTGACATAGCCCCAATGACTTCAGGGAAGCTACACTGGTTTAGATGTGGGGGAGGAGTATGGCTCATAAGCTTCAGCGGGAGCTGGATTAGACTCTGTTGTTCAAACATGTTTCAGATATCTCGACCTGTTCTTTAATATTGCTCTTCAGGTGTAACCAGAACACAACTTCTACAGTTCTCTTCCACTTAGCGATTTCAAGGTGGCCTATATGTGTTCTTTCAATTTATCCCTTCTCTTCATTATGAAAGTGCTTTGAGAGTACTTCCAAACTCCTGGAAAGATCATATTTGTATTAGGAATTAGCAGGTGGAAGTGTTGATTTCTCCAGTTATTACTTATAGTTTGTATCCTTCCTTGTATTACTCCAACGTTAGCTCTCCAACTGATCCCATCTTCCGGGTGATAAAGAACTTGATGCTAATATCATGTTCACACTTACAGTTACTGCTTCTTCAGATGTGTCTTGTCAAGTGAAACATTGTCTTGGCAGCATATCTGCAATTACTGTGGAATGCCCTGGCAGGAATTCAAGGGTCATGCACGTTTATACTTCCAAACATCCGCTCTATATCCTCAGAGGAATTTCTTTAAGTCCTTTCTTGTGTATTACAAAGTGTAAAATGCACCAGAAGTCAACAATTGAATCTACAGCCATAGGGAATAACCATGAAATCTTTGTGATTTTATGCAATCCTTTTTTCAATTCGAACATGTGTTTTCCCTGATGCCTTCATAGCACATATGCATGCCACCATATAGTCCCGTGACCCTGTATCAGAACTGTTCCTACCCCTCCTTTTGATGTAGCTGTGGAAAGCTTGGTTCAGTGGAAAGGGCGCTCAAAAGAAAAACAGCAGAACTGGTTGGAAAACAGAATTTCCTGTCTGTGGGAAATTCTGACATTTTGAAATTGGTTTTTGTTGCAAACTGGAATGAAATTCTGACATTCAAACAGCTTAATGGGACCAGATCGGGGGGCTAGATAATCTCTAAACAAGAATGTTAAAGAAACAGTGTCATGAAATTGTCAAGCCAATAGCAAGGATTTGTAATGAATTTGTAAACTCAGGAGTTGTACACTCTGACTACAGAATTGCACATATATTACCTATATTTTAGAAAGGATGGGGGGTGAAGTGATCTGGGAAACCACAGGCCCATTAGTTTGATCCCATTATATGTAATGTCCAAGAAAGAATTTTGAAAGAGAGAGAAGTAAAAGACATAAAGGTAACCAGTAACTGGGATAAACTACAACATGGTTTTATGAAAGGTAGATCATACCAGACCAGCCTGATCTCTTTTCTTGAGTAGATAATTGATTTTCTAGACAAAGGAAATGCAGTAGATCTAATTTACCTGGAATTTAGTAAGGTATCTGATACAGTTCCACATGGGAAATTATTAGTTTAATTGGGGAAGATGTAGATTAATACAAAAATCGAAAGGAGGGTAAGGAACTGGTTAAAGAGGAGACTACAATGGGTCATGCTGAAAGGTGAACTGTCAGGCTGAAGGGAGGTTACTGGCAGATTTCCTCAAGGATTGGTCTTGATACCAATCTTATTTAATATTTTCACTGATGGCCTTCACACAAAAAGCTGGAGTGTGCTAATAAAACTTGTGGATGGCACAAAGGTATTGCCAAAATGGAGAAGGACCAGAATATCGCACAAAAAAATCTGGACAACCTCAAAAACTGGAGTAATAAAAATGGGATGAAATGTAATAATACAAAGTGCAAGGTCAAGCATTTAGGGACTAACAACAAGAATTTTTGCTGTGCTCTGGGAACATGTCTATTGGAAATGACAGATGAGGAGAAAGTCTGGGCATATGGATTGATCATAGGATGACTGTGAGCCACCAATGTGATGAGGTCATGAAAAAGGCTAAAGCATCAGGCAAGGTATTTCCAGTAGAGTTAGGGAAGTGTTATTACTATTGTATAAGGCACGGATGAGACCTCATCTGGACTATTGAGTGCAATTCTATCTCCAAAGTTTAAGAAAGAAGAATTCAAACTACATTCAGTACGGAGAAGGACTACTAGGATGATCAGAGGAATGGAGAACCTACCTTATGGGAAAAAAACTTAGTGTTTGGCTTGTTTAGTTTAACAAAACGAAGGCTGAGGGGAGATGCGATTGCTCTCTATAAATACATTAGAGGAATAAACACCAGGGAGGGAGAAGTGTTATTTAAGTTAAAGGCCAATGTTGGCACAAGAACAAATGGATATAAAACTGGCCATCAACAATTGTAGGATTGAAATTAGACAGAGGTTTCTAATCACTGGAGGAGTGAAGTGCTGGTACAGCCTTTCAAGGGGAGTAGTTAGATTTTTGCCCCCTCTTGTTTCAAGTCTGAGCTTGACATGTTTTTGGGATGTTGTGATGAAGTCACCTACAATGGCATATGGCTTATCCGCAATTGCTGTTAGCAAGTATCTCCAATGGGCAGAGATGGGACACTAGATGGGGAAGACTCTGAGTTGCTATCAGAATTCTTTCCCAGCTGTTGGGCTAGTGGGACTCTCTGACCTGCTCAGGGTCTAACTTATAACACTATTTGGGGTCAGGAAGGAATTTCCCCCTGAGTCAAATTGGTAAAGAGCATTCAGGTTTAGTTTGGGGCTTGGATCACTTCCAGGTTTAAACTAGTGTAAATGGTGAATTCTCTGTAACTTGAAGACTTAAAATGAAGATTTGAGGCTTCAGTAACTCAGCCACAAGTTATGGGCCTATTACATTAGTGGGTGGGTGACATTCTGTGGCCTGTGATCTGCAGGACATCAGACTAGATGATCATGATGATCCCTTCTGGCCTTAAAGTCTATGAGTCTGTAAATTTCAAATTGTCCTGTGAAATGAAGATGCGAAAAAAATTCAGTTCAGATCCATCAAAACATTTTGTTTTTAAAAGATTGAATCATTTCATTTAGATGAAATATTTCATTCAGATAAAGTCAAAACATTATAATATAGAATATTCCATGTATATAATATATATAAAGTATGAATAAATTAATATTTTCATATCATAAAATCAAAACAAAATGAATTAAAATGGTCATGTCAAAAAGAAATATTTTTGCCTTATCAAAACAAACGAGAACATTTTGACATTGTTGAATGAAATGAGAAAGTCATTCCTTTCACTGGAGAAAGGAAACGAAACCAGCCAGAACAATATTGCTGCCTTTTCCAGTTCATTAAAATCCTCCAAACCTGGAAGCACAAACAATAAGAGGGCTGAATGCAATATCACACCAGAATATTTTCTGAAAGAATGTAGACTTTGTGGATAATATTATACTTTACAGAGGGAGAACTGAAATATTTTGCTATTTATGTACAAGGTATCGTAGTAGGACAAGGAACTATTAGAACAATAAGCAGTATTTTCCTCCCAGACATGACACTTCATCGTATTAAAAGATTTGAAAAAGTCCTTTTCTTTTTGTTCACTTACCTAGCTGTTTTGGTGCATGGCTAATCAATTACCTAGCTGCCACTAAGGAACCCTCTTCAGTGTGTTAACCCTCCTTAGGGTCTGTCATTGGGGTAAGTCCCTTGGCTTCTCCACCTCCTGGGACCAAACTGCAGAGCCTTCAGCAGCCCTGTTCATGCCATGGCTCCTCTCAACGAGTCTACCTGAATTGGACACCTAGGGGAGACTTACGTATCCAAAGGGAGCAATGAACTCCCGACTCAATCTGGAGGAACACTCAGCCAGCATTGTGAAACAGAAGGATTTATTAGTTGTCTGGAACACAGCATAGAAAATCCTTAGGTCAGCACAGAGAATGGAAAAGTTACAGCAAAGTCCATCTGAGTGAGTCCTGAGCCTAGAGGCCCTCTTCTCTGACCCATCCTGAGTCCCAGCCCCAAACCACATGTCCTGCTTCCGCAGCCCTCACTGAACAATCCCCATGGGCTCCTTCTTCAGTTCTTTGTTCCTTCTGGGAAACCACTGTCAGCTGGTCTCTCCTTCAAATCTTTGTCTTCCAGCTGGCCAAAACTGGCTGGCTTCCTGCAGAGAGTCACTGTCATCAGTTGCTAGGTAACAAATTGCTGGGCCCAGTCCTACCTGGATCTCTGGATTCTTCTGCAAAGAAAATGCCTTTTCCTGCCACCTAGTTAACCATGCAATACATAGGGGAAACTGAGGAACAAACGCTATTCATACAAAATATTGTGAAAAAATACCACTTCATCACCTCTTTTCCCCCTTTGAGACTGAACTCAATGCAGACAGTGACCTGGGGAAGTTCAAGTACCCCTTTTCATGACAAAGCATCTGCTATAATATTTGCACTCCCATTAACATGGACCACTTCCATATCATAATCCTGGAGAATCAGACTCCACCTCAGAAGCTTGGCATTAGCTCATTTCATTTGATACAGCCACCTCAGAGGAGAGTGGTCAGTAGATAGAGTAAAGTACCGTGCAAATAGAGAGGGCTGCAGCTTTTTAAGAGCCTACACTATGGACAAGCATTCCTTCTCCATGGTAGCCTACTTCTGCTCCCAGGAAAGAAGTTTCTTTCTCAGGTGTACAATTGGATGTGTCTCTCCTTTAGCATCAGCTTGCGTCAGCACAGCTCTGTGTCTGAGGCATCTGTGAACACCATGAAGGGCTTGTCAAATCATTAACTTGAAAAATAAATTATTTATTCATTGTACGGTAAATATGTAATAAACATCATTAATAATAAATAATTCTTAAAACTAAGAAAAGTATCTAAATTAATCAAAGATTAACAAATTTTAAATTGGTATTGTCCATACTGTGTTCAAAAACATGGAAGAGAGAAAGTCAAATATCAAACCAAATATATAAAAAAAAAATCATTTGATCTTAACATGTCAATACAGAACATTTCAACAATTAAAATAAAATTCCTTTTTCCCCCCCGAATTGGGAGACTGACTTAAATTTACCATATTCTGCAAACAGATTCAGTTGCGACAACTCGGCATTTTCCAATGGAAAATGAGAAAATTCCCAAGTAGCTCTAATCATGAGCTCCCTACCACAAGACCAATTTGTAAGATTTATTGATTCTGAATCCCAATTCAGCCTCCAGGCTAAACTCCAAACACTAGTCTAAATCTAATCCAGTCCAGAATACCTCCAACTCTGTCCACAGCTATTACACACCCTTGTTATCTCTGCTCTCATCCATTTCTTTGAGGTCCTCTGTTAAATATAACTATTGCTGTAGCTTTATGCTAGGCATTCATGCAATTCCTGGTAGCCGTGTTACATACCTTAGTTCACCAAGGAACATGATTTCATTACCTCAGTAAACAGATGGCTCAGGAAACACATTTATCAGCTACATGCTAAAACGATGTGCACCAGCCTTGTCTAATGTATCACATTCCTCCTACAAACCTTCCTTCACTGTCTCATGGTAGCCTGCTTTAAAACATCCCCAATTAAGATGTCCTGCAAACTCCAACTTACAATGCAGTCCTCATTTACCAGCTCACATTTCTTCAGAATCATTAATTGGGTAGTGATGGCTGTCTTCTGAATCTGTTAGGTACTTCCTGGGTGCCGCTGGCTGCTAATTCTGCATGGATCGAGGATATCACTTTCAGGATAACGTCACCAGAATGTGCATCAAAGCCACAGTGGTACATCTGTCTTTAAAACAATTGAATATAGGGATCTACTAGCCTTTCTTCTCATTACTTCCCATTTGTATCTCTCTTATTGGCCTGTCTTTCAAAAGTTGTGTCCATTAAAGTATGCAGTACATAATGCAGGCTCCTGTGAAATTTCCCAGACATCTGTTTAAACTATAACAAGACAGGGCGATCTAAGGGATAGATTCTGGCTTAGCCTATGAGCCAATGTAGAGGAGGAAGAGAGGATAAGAACCATCTCTGTATTCCTACTCAGGCTACCCAAAACTTGGGTCTGGGGCACTAGAGTATGCAGCTGGGTGGAGATTGGGCAGGGAGGAGGAGGGAATATTGGAGCTCTGGATCATTCTACTGGCTGGCCAATGCAGAAAATAGTAGCAATCAGAGCAGCTGATTGTATTGTTTGCAGTGGCAAATTAGCAAACCATTAAAACACAGATCTACCCATGGAGTGAGGAGGAGGGTGTCTCTGAAGCACATTGCCTCCCAGGGTTAACCTGCAGTGGAGCAGTAAACACATCTGTCATAAACAGATAGTTAAGCGTTAGTGTCTCTCTTACCTGTAAAGGGTTAACAAACAGGGAACCAAACACCTGACCAGAGGACCAATCAAGAGACAAGATACTTTCAAATCTCGGTGGAGAGAAGCCTTTGTGTTTTTTGGGTTTTGCTTGGTTCTCTCTGGGCTCTGAGAGTGACCACACGTACCTACAGGCTCTCTAATCTTCTATTCCAATTTTGTGAGTACAAAGGCAGAAAGGCGGTATAGTCTTTTTATTTGTTTTCCTTTATTTGCAAATGTGTAGTTTGCTGGAAGTATTTTAAATTGTATTTTGCTGGGGGGGAGGCTTCTTTCTAGTTTCTATAAGCTGACAGACCCTGTAACTTTTTACCATCTAAATTGCAGAGATAAACTTTTACCTTTTTTCTTTCTTTTTATTAAAAGCTTTGCTTTAAGACCTGTCTGATTTTTTTCTCCTAGTTAAGGCTCAAAGGAACTGAGTCTGTACACACCAGGGAACTGGTGGGGCGAAGGGAAAGAGAGCAGGGGGGAAAAGTGAAAAGTGAATTTCCTCTTTGTTTTAGATTCACGGAGTTTGAATCTGGATTGCCTCTGGGTGAAGGGAAAAGAGGAGGGGGGAACGTATCATTCCTCTCTGTGTGGTGATTCAAGGAGTTTGAATCACAGTGATCTCCTAGTGTGCCCAGGGCAGAAAGGAGCTGGGAGGAAGAAAGGAGGGGGAAGGGAAATAGTTTATTCCCCTTTGTTGTGAGACTCAAGGAATTTGGGTCTTGGGGTCCCCAGGGAGGGTTTTGGGGGAGACCAGAGTTTATCAGGCACTCTACTCTAAGTCCTGATTGGTGGCAGCACTACAGGATCTAAGCTGGTAATTAAGCTTAGGGGAATTCATGCTAGTACCCATATTTTGGACACTAAGGTTCAGAATTGGGAATTATATTATGACAATCTCCCCTTGCTAAGGGGTGTGCCCAGAGTCAAAGCCTACCTATCCCTACATGGTTTTGATTAGGGGCCTAGGTGTCAGAACTCTTAGGATGTGTTCCTTGCGCTCTCCAGGTGACTCGCTATGTGACTTCGGGGTTAGCTTCTGCTGGCCTCTGGGCAGGTATATGAGGCACCTTCTCCATCTTTTCCACCTCTTATGCACAGGCCAGGCGTAATATCATTCCTGCTAATGCCTCCCAGGACACTAGTTATCTGGAAAGGCTCCAGGACAAGGCAGAGCGACAGCTCTTCCTCTCCTCCTGCAATGGCCAGCAAAATTAGCCAAACACACAAGGGGGCCATGTTGCTCCAGGGAAGGAGGGCATGCTCCCTCTGGCGTGCTGTAACCAGCTCCACCCATGATGTAATCCTGTCATATTAATTTAGAGGGAATAAATATTACAACATGTGGGAGAAGCACAATCTGTTCCTTAGTTTCTCTTCATCATGCATCTGAATAAGTGGGTTTTTTTACCCATGAAAGCTTATGCCCAAATACATTTGTTAGTCTTTAAGGTGCCACCAGACTTCTCATTGTTTTAGTCTCTCTGTGTTTCACCTTTGTCACCTGGTGTAACAATTCCTGGGTATTGTGTTTTACAGAGTGCTTAGTAGCGAGTGGCCCAGACCTTCAGAGGTATTTAGGCACCTGTTGATTTCAATGGGAGTTAGGTGTCTAAATTTCTTTGAGGATCTGGGCTGATGTGTTACAAAGTGCTATGAGATCCCCAGGGGAAAGGCGCAGTACATTCAGTGATTGTAATTAAGGTTATCAACACCTACATTTCATACAGTAAACACGCTGTTCAAGCTAATAATTTCAGAATTTCTTCTAAACTTTCACTTAATCTGCATTGGTTTCAGAACTTATTGGGAACATCCACAAGACTAACGAGCTCTTTAGCATCTACACATGACAGCTCCAGCTGTGTAAAGTTTTCTCTCCTTATTTCTGTAGCACTGGGGACATTACTTTCAATGTGAGATGCTCCAATTAAGCAAAGAACCTGCAAAGCCAGGCTTTATCAGGGGAGTTCATTAAATGTATGATGAATAGTGACTGCAGCAAATTCCAGAGAGCAAGCATCTCAGTGGCTGCAAACTCAGTCTCATTTGCCCAGCAGGCATGTTCTTCATCAGAAGCCCAAGCCTTGAAAAAAACTCAAAAGCATGTACCATGGTAAGGATGAAACCAAACCTCAGCAATCGTCATAGGCATCAGAATGGCTTAAAAGAGGGGGAACGTTCAAGGTGCAGTTGCTGCATCCAGAATAGCGATGGGTGACTGGCAAAATGTTTGGATGAGCTCCGTATGCATCCAAAGAGTCTGCACTGTCTGAGTCTGCAAATCTGAGCTAAAAATCTTAATGGAATAAAAACAGTACAACAGTTGCCAGGCTCCATGGGTGGCAGGTGAACCCCCCTTCCGTTTCCGGAGAGATCTAGTCCCCTGCCCTCGCTCTTTCTACCCGAGCCTGCTCCCTAGTCCCTGAGCCCTCCTCCCACCCAGAGCTAGAGGAGCCAAGGTTGACCTGAGCTTTATACCAGCCCTAGCTGCCTCAGCCACGTTGGCTAGCCTGAGCCCCTGTCTGGCCCCAGCTGCCCCTGGCCACCAGCCCAAACCCTAAGCTCCAGGCTGCCAGCTGTAGGTGAGAGTCCCCATTGGCTTCAAGGGAGAGGGGGAGCGAGGGCAGGGTCTTGGAGTGGAGCATGGGCATGGGCATGGCCATGTCCTAGGTTAGGGGAGGCTTAGCCTTCCCTGGCCTTCAATACTACTACTTATGGTAGACTCCAAGCCAGGAAGGTTAACCATCTGGCTAAGAGAAACAAGGTGGGTGCGGTGCAGTCCAGGAGCTCTGGTTTCAGTTCCTGGGTCTCCTGTGGGCATGTCACTTGACATTTCTATATCTCAGTTTACTCCTCTGTAAAATGGGGCTAAGTTTGTTTGTCTGCCATGCAGGGGCATTTTGAGGGATGATTTATAGAATCATAGTAGATTAGGGTTGGAAGAGATCACAGTAGGTCATCTAGTCCAATCTCCTGCTCAAAGCAGGACCAACCCCAACTAAATCATTCATACATGGTTGTGAGGGGTTCAGATACTAGAGTATTATGTCTTAATAGAAATACCTCTACATATATACAGGACAGTCATATTGGCCGTGGCTGAGAGCCTGAGCCTGCAGCCCATGTGCATGCAAACGACAGCTTAGGCTGAACGACTCAGATGAGAAAGGCCTAAAGGAGTGAACTTTGAAGCCTGAATTCAACCTCTCCACCCCCATACATAGCACTGAATAAACTGACTTGGTCGGATGTCTTCCTTTATTATTATTTTTTTTTATGGTTTCTTTCCTTCCAGCTCATAATGCGCTGTGCGCTACTCTAAAAAGGGTGAAAAACATGCCCCCTGACTCCCAGAGGCAGCAGCCCCCTCCAGCCCTGCTGCCTACAGGGAATCACAGATTGATGATGGGTGAAAGGTGCTAATGGCTGCCTTTGGGGTGGGGGTCTTGGGTCCAAAGACAATGGCCAATCTCATGAAAGTCAAGGGGAGTACCAAGTGCTCTCCTTCAGGTTCAACTAAAGGATCAATCAAGGTCCTGTATGTAGTACAATCTGCTGGGGGCTATAAGGTTATCACCTGAGGCAAAAAGAACAGGACTATGTGTGGCACCTTAGAGACTAACAAATGTATTTGAGCATAAGCTTTCGTGGGCTACAACCCACTTCTTCGGATGCATGTAGTGGAAAATACAGTAGGAAGATATATATACACAGAGAACATGAAACAATGGGTGTTACCATACACACGGTTTGTAGTGGTAATGAAAATGGCCCATTTCCAACCATTGACAAGGAGATGTAAGGAACTGTGTGTATGTTGGTGGGGAGGGGAGAATAAGCATGGGGAAATAGTTTTACTTTGTGTAATGGCCTATCCACTCCCAGTCTTTATTCAAGCCTAGTTTGATGGTGTCCAATTTGCAAATTAATTCCAATTCAGCAGTCTCTCCTTGGATTTTGTTTTTGAAGTTTTTTTGTTGTAATATTGCAACTTTTAGGTCTTTAATCGAGTGGCCAGGGAGATTGAAGTGTTCTCCAAGTGGTTTTTGAATGTTATAATTCTTAATGTCTGATTTGTGTCCATTTATTCTTTTGTGTAGAGACTGTCCGGTTTGGCCAATGTACATGGCAGAGGGGCATTGCTGGCACATGATGGCATATATCACCTTGGTAGACGTGCACCTAGGCAGGAGGCCACATAGCCAATCAGAGTTAAGCTTACGGAGATTGGTTTGCAGGCTGTGTGTGTCGCAGAGATGTCCAGGGTTGGCTGTCCTTAAGAGTGAGATTTACAACCCCAAAGAGTGAGACTTCCTAGGTGGTTTGTTAGGGCAGGGGTTCTCAACCTGGGGTCCGGGGACCCCTGGGGGTGCATGTGCAGGTTTCAGGGGGTCCACCAAGCATGGTCAGTGTTAGGCCTTGGCTACACTGGTGCTTTACAGCGCTGCAACTTTCTCGCTCAGGGGTGTGAAAAAAACACCCCCCTGAGCGCTGCAAGATACAGTGCTGTAAAGCGCCAGTGTAAACAGTGCTGCAGCGCTGGGAGCGCAGCTCCTAGCGCTGCAAGCTAAACGCCATCAGGATGTGGAGTATGTGCAGCGCTGGGAGAGCTCTCTCCCAGTGCTGGTGCTGCGACCACACTCGCACTTCAAAGTGCTGCCACGGCAGCGCTGCCAAGGCAGCGCTTTAAAGTTTCAAGTGTAGCCATATCCTTAGACTCACTAAGGCCCAGGACAGAAAGCCAAAGCACTGCTGCACAGAAGTGAAGCCCGGGGCCCTAAGCCCCACCACCCAGGGCCAAAGCCTAAGCCTGAGCAACTTAGCTTTGTGGTGTCCTGGGCAGTTGCCCTGCTTACTACACCTTAACACCGGCCCTGGCTTTCATATGCAGAAAACCAGTTGTTGTGGCACAGCTGGGGAGTTTTTATAGCATGGTGTAGGAGTGGAGAGGGATCAGAAAGAAAAAGGTTGAGAAATCCCTGTGTCAGGTCATTGCTTAAGACAGGAACACTCATCTTTGGTCCTTGCAACATTCACTAGTCCAGGATTTTATTCCAACTGGTATAATCAGATTTTCACAAGCATGTATGTTAAATATGATAGGTATTTTTTACGTGATATAAGGATTGCAAGTTTGTGTTTGTGTAACTTTGTGTATGTAACATACTGTATTTTAATAATCCTGTGGCTTTGGATAAAGGCATCAGCTACATTAATTAATATTTAACCCTTATCAGGACACATTAAAAACTGTACAGAAAATGAAGTCTTGGACCCAATAAAAATAATTCTTAAAAACAATCAAAACTTTCTCAAAGAACATTGCAGACGGTTTCTGACAAAGTACCTCAGAGTTACGAACTGACTGGTCAACCACACACCTCATGTGAAACCAGAAGTACACAATGAGGCAGCAGCAGAGACAAAAAAACAACAAAAAAACAAATACAGTATGGTACTGTGTTAAATGTAAACTACTGCAAAAGTAAAGAGAAAGTTTTCTTTAAAAAAAAAAGATTTGACAAGGTAAAGGAAGCTGTTTCTGTGTTTGTTTCATTTAAATTAAGATGGTTAAAAGCAGCATTTTTCTTCTGTGTTGTAAAGTTTCAAAGCAGTATTAAGTCAATGTTCAGTTGTAAACCTTTGAAACAACAACCATAACGTTTTGTTCAGAGTTACGGAAATTTCAGAGTTACGAACAACCTCCATTCCTGAGGTGTTTGTAACTCTGAGGTTCTACTGCACTATACTACCAAAAAAAAAAAAAAAAGTAAAAAAAGTCATCAAACAAATTACTGCGGTGAACCAAAGTGCCCAGAAGAGGGTTAATATTAATTAACAACACAGTAATCATAATTATTGAACATATTTAACTTACTTTCAGTGAGGGCTTTGCCACAGGTACAAAAAGGAATTTTTAGCTGTGAAGACACTACTCTGCTTTTTGTGCAGTGTATTTCACTGTCCAGATAACAAGTTACATCTTTCTCCTTGACAACTACAGGACAGCTCCCAGCGATATGGCGTACATTTACAAAAAGAATTCTTGTCTGCTACCTGGACAATGAAGGACAATAAACATGTCCAGGGTGGTTTAACTTTTGAGCTGTATTATGCAGAACCTGCAAACTTTTGTTCAAGTCCTACTTGTTATTTTGGCAAACTGATATTTTCTTGACCATCAAGTATTTACATGCATGCAACCCTCCCACCCACGTAGCCTCCTTTCTCCTCTCGCACACGTATAGAAAGTGGGCTTGTAGTGTCCATGGTTATCATAGCACACAAGCTTGGAAAGCAGCTTTCCAAGCGGTAAGTCCTATGCCTGAGGCCCCAAATGTATAGTTGTCTATTTTGGTGCCCGAATAAAAATATTTTGAATCTCTATATTAGGGCTGTCAAGTGATTAAACAAATTAATCATGATTAATTGCATGATTAAGAAAATTAATTGTGATTAATCGCACTGTTAAACAATAATAGAATACCATTTATTTTAATATTTTTGGATGTTTTCTACATTTTCAAGTATATTGATTTTAATTATAACACAGAATACAAAGTGTACAGTGCTCATTTTATATTTATTTTTATTATAAATATTTGCACTGCAAAAACAAAAGAAATAGTATTTTTCAATTCCCCTAACACAAGTACTGTAGTGCAATCTCTTTATCATGCAAGTTGAACTTACAAATGTAGAATTATGTATAAAAAATAACTGCATTCAAAAATAAAATAATATAAAACTTTAGAGCCTAAAAGTCCACTCAGTCCTATTTCTTGTTCAGCCAGTCGCTTAAACAAACAAGTTTGTTTACATTTGCAGGAGATAATGCTGCCAGCTTCTTGTTCACAATGTCACCTGAAAGTGAGAATGGGTGTTCTCATGGCACTGTTGTAGCTAGAGTTGCAAGATATTTACATGCCAGATGCACTAAAGATTCATATGCCCCTTCATACTTCAACCACCATTCCAGGGGACAAACTTCCATGCTGATTAAGGGTTCTGCTCAATAGCAATCCAAAGCATGCAGACCAACTCATTCTCATTTTCATCATCTGAGTCAGACGCCACCAGCAGAAGGTTGATTTTCTTTTTTGGTGGTTCAGGTTCTGTAGTTTCTGCATCAGAGTGTGGTTCTTTTAAGACTTCTGGAAGCATGCTCCACACCTTGTCCCTCTCAGATTTTGGAAGGCATTTCTGGGTCGAATGCTATAGCGAGCTTTAGAAATCTCACTTTGGTACTGTAGTGGGGAGGACTGCCCCACTCCCTGTGAGCATGGGCTGCAGCAGGCCAGGGCGCCTGCGCAGACAGGGATCCAATCAGAGAAGGGCTTGTGGGAAGCCAATCAGGGCCTAGTTTGGAGACAGCCAATCAGGGCCAGGCTCAGCCCTATAAGAAGGCTGCTCAGAGCAGGAGCAGTCAGTCTGTGCTAGGCTTTTGAGAGGGGAAGGTCAGTCTCCAAGGGTGGGAGACTAGCACCACGAACAGTGCAGTGCTGGCCGGGCTCAGGGAGGCTAGGGAGCTCTAGCCTGGAGGCTGCGGGCCCTGAAGGTAAGGGCCTAGCTGCTGCAAGGGACCACAGGGGAAGTGGTCCAAGGAAACAGACAGAGGAGGGGAGAGAAGGAGGACAGCGAGGCTGATGCCAGAGGGTCCCTGGGCTGGGACCCAGAGTAGAGGATGGGCCTGGGTCTCCCCACTTCCCCTTTGCAGTACACCCAGCCATTAGCCGTATGGAGCGTCCATAATTCCCAATTCTGGACCTTAGCGTCCAAACTATGGGTATTAGCATGAATTCCCCTAAGCTTAATTACCAGCTTAGATCTGATAGGCTGCCACCAATCAGGACTTAGAGTAGAGCGCCTGATCGACTCTAGTCTCCCCCAAAAACCTTCCCTGGGGGTCCCAAGACCCAAATTCCCTGAGTCTCACAACAAAGGGGAATAAACCATTTCCTTCGCCCTCCCTCCTTCCTCCCCACCTCCTTCCTGCCCTGGGAACACTAAGAGATCACCTGATTCAACTCTGTGAATCTAACACAAAGAGAAACTTTACCATTCCCTCCCTTAGGCAATACAGACTCAAGCTTCTTTGAGCCTTAACTAGGAGAAAACACTCAAATAGGTCTTAAAGCAAAGCTTTTAATAAGAAAGAAAAAAGTAAAAGGTTTATCTCTGCTCTTTAGATGGTAAAAAGTTACAGGGTCTTTCAACTTATAAACAATAGAAAGAAACTTTCTCCAGCAGAAACACAATTTAAGCTACTTCCAGCAAGTACACATATGCAAATGAAAAAGAAAACAAATTAAAAGACTATGACCTCCTTTTCTACTTACAATTCTGAACAGATAAGAGACTGTAGCAGGGAGATTGGCAGAAACCTGGTTACACTTCTAGCCCCGTCCAGGACTCAAGAGAGAACAAAGCCAAACCCAAAACCCACAAACAAAGGCTTCCCTCCCACAAGATTTTAAACTATCTTGTCTCCTGATTGGTCCTCTGGTCAGGCGTTTGGGGTCCCTGTTTGTTAACCCTTTACAGGTCAGAAAGACATTAACCCTTAACTATCTGTTTATGACAGTCCCTGGGCCAGGACCCAGAGTAGAGGGTGGGCCTGGGTCCCCCCGCTTCCCCTTTGCAGTACACCCAGCCATTGGCCGTAGGGAGCGGCCATTACATACTACGCCAGATCCCTGACAAGAGGGATTGGACTCAGAGGGTATGGTTGGACATCGTGGCTGGGGTTTAAGACTGCTGATCACCGATCCCCAGAAGGGGGTGCGGATGGACTAAGGGGACACTGCCAGAGGGCAGTGGCCTCGAAGAGGACACCGCCAAGCAGGCAGCAACATGGGTCCAGAGACAACAACAGAGGGCAGAATGACGGATGGGACACCACCAGGAGGGGATGCTCCACTGGACAGAGCTAATTCCCGGAGTCACCAGCAGGACGTGCCAGGTGGTGAGTCCTGATTTGTTACAGGTACCTTCTTTGCATTTTATCAAATCTGCAGCAAAAGTGTTCTTAAAATGAACATGTGCTGAGTCATCATCTGACACTGCTATAACATGAAATATATGGCAGAATGCGGATAGAATAGTGCCACACACATACAATTCTCCCCCATGGAGTTCAGTCACAAATTTAATTAACACATTATTTTTTAAATGAGCGTCATCAGTATGGAAGCATGTCCTCTACAATGGTGGCTGAAGCATGAAAGGGCATACGAATGTTTAGCATATCTGGTATGTAAATACTTTGCAATGCCGGCTACAAAAGTCCCATGTGAATGCCTGTTCTCACTCTCTGGTAACATTGTACATAAGAAGTGGACAGCATTATCTCCCGTAAATGTAAACAAAAGCTTGTGATTGGCTGAACGAGAAGTAGGACTGAATGGCTTTGTAGGAGTAAAAGTTTTACATTGTTTTGTTTTTGAGTGCAGTTATGTAGCAAAAAAAAATCTACATTTGTAAGTTGCACTGTCATGATAAAGAGATCACACTACAGTATGAGTATGAGGTGAATTGAAAAATACTGTTACTTTTGTTTATCATTTTTACAGTGCAAATATTTGTAATAAAATAATATAAAGTGATCAGTGTACACTTTGTATTCTATGTTGTAATTCAAATCAATATATTTGAAAATGTAAAAAAACATCCAAAGATATTTAATAAATATCAATTGGTATTCTATTATTTAACAATGCGATTTAAACTGTGATTAATCACATTTGCTTTTATTAAATCGCAATTAACATTTTGAGTTAATCACATGAGTTAACTGCAATTAATTGACAGCCCTACTTTATATACACCTCTGCCCCAATATCACGTGACCCAATATAACATGAATTCTGATATAACGCAGTAAAGCAGGGTGCCGAGTGGGGGGGGGGAGGTTCGCATGCCAGCAAATCAAAGCAAGTTTGATATAACGCGGCTTCACCTATAACACGGTAAGATTTTTTGGCTCCCGAGGACAGTGTTATATCGAGGTAGAGGCTTATTTACTCAAAATGAGTGAGATAAGCCTAGGAATGTG
The DNA here is from genome assembly GCF_025201925.1 of Gopherus flavomarginatus. NCBI lineage: Eukaryota > Metazoa > Chordata > Testudines > Testudinidae > Gopherus > Gopherus flavomarginatus. Next base: position 10,949,710 of record NC_066618.1, on the reverse strand, counting down.
TGTGAGAGTGAGATAGGGTGCTAATGAGTGAGTCTCACACCCAGTGAGTGAGACTTGACATGGCTGGTGTTAGGAGAGAAATTCAGAAGACTTTCTGAGTGTTAGCCTGACAGGAAACAGAAGGAGAGGGATTCTTGTGCATAGAGCTTCTTGGACTGGCAGAGCTGGGGGTTTCGGTTGTTCGTTTCTATTGTTTTCAGGGAAACAGGACTTTGTGTACATTCTTGATATATACCTGACACAAATCATCCCTTTTTCATTTTAATGCAGACAACTCAAACATTGGCTAACCATGCAAGCCAAAAGGGCCAGCATTATTTGGAGCCTGAGTTAAAGAGATGCTAACACCACAGACTTCAATTTTTTTTGGAGGTGTGCCATACCTTTGAAAACTAGACTCATTTTTTTTTAAAATGCGAACCATCAAGGAGTGCCACAGGTGTCCTATGTAACCAAAAAATGACTTTATTATTGTTACACTCAGCCTTCTTCTCCTTTCCCCCCTATTATTCATTAAACTCTCCTCTTCTGCCTTGCCTTAGATTAGATTGTATGCTCTTTAGAGCAGGGAATGAGTCTTCCTCCATGTTTGGATGATGACTACCAAAATCACTTGTACAATCCTGAATGGGGCGTTTAGTCCATGCAATACAAATAAGTACTATATTAGTGGTGCTGGGTGAGATCCTCAACTGGTGTAAATCAGCATCACTTCACTGAAGCCACTGGAACATCGATTTAAACCTGATGGGGACGTGGCCCAATATTTTGATAGTCCTTAATTTAGCATGTTAGCCACATGGACAGAGCAGAAATCAGGCAGCCTATGTTCAGAAGATTTTCTGTGTCATTGCATAAAGTGGAGCAGTTTGGGATGAAGACCCCACCCCCGTCCCGGTGATAAAGCTATGTTTTCTTTTCCCTCTACTTTTTAACCTCCTTTCTGATTTCTGATGGTCTTTTTCTCCTTCGTGCTGGCTGCTGATGAAACAATGCCCAGTCAAGCGCTGCTGCTCATCTTCACGTAATTATCCGTAGCCAATCTTAGCAGCCCAGACTTTCTGGACTCGGAATTGATGGAGAGGCCAAGTGTGACATTAATTCCTTTAATAATCTAGCATCATCTATTCCTGACAGTTTTCTTCTTTTCTTTGTATGGTTACAAGCCTTCTTCCCCTGTGGAATACAGGTTATTTTGACAGAAGAATTGATGTCTGTGTTTGGACAAAATTTAAAAGATTAATAGAGGAAGGTACCCACAAGTGCATATAGGACCTGAATCATTTGTTATGCTACAATTATACTGGTGGATATATTTTATAATATACTACTTGATCTGTATATTTTAAGGGAGTCTTCATGTCATGGTATCTTTCCCCAGTCTGAACCTTAGAGTCCAAAAATTGGGGTACCATCATGAATTCCTCTAAGCTTGATTACCAGCTTAGATCTGATAAGCTGCCACCAATCAGGAATTCCAGTGCCTGATACACTCTGGTCCCCCCAAAACCTTCTCTGGGGACCCCCAAGACCTAGACCCCCTGGATCTTAACACAAGGAAAGTAAACCCCTTTCCTCACCATTGCCTTTCCCAGCCTTCCCCTCCCTGGGTTACCCTGGAAGATTACTGTGATTCAAACTCCTTGAATCACAACACAGAGAAATTAGGTCTCCTGGAGAGAGAGACAGATTCACACTTCATGAATCTAAAACAAAGGGATTCCACCCTTCCCCTCCCTTCTCCTTCCCTGTTAAGTACAGACTCAATTCCCTTGAGCCACAACAAGAGGGAAAAATCAGACAGGTCTTAAAAGCAAAACTTTTAATAAAAAGAAAGGAAAAAAAAAGTAAAAGTTTATCTCTGCAATTTAGATGGCAAAAGTTACAGGGTCTGTCAGCTTATAGAAACTAGAAAGAAGCCTCCTCCCCAGCAAAATACAATTTAAAATACTTCCAGCAAACTACACATTTGCAAATAAAGGAAAACAAATAAAAAGACTATACCGCCTTTCTACTTTTGTACTCACAAAATTGGAATAGAAGGTTAGAGAGCCTGTAGGTACGTGTGGTCACTCTCAGAGCCCAGAGAGAACAAAGCAAAACCCAAAAAACACAAACAAAGGCTTCCCTCCACCTGAGATTTGAAAGTATCTTGTTTCCTGATTGGTCCCCTGGTCATGTGTTTGGTTCCCTGTTTGTTAACCCTTTACAGGTAAAAGAGACATTAACCCTTAACTATCTATCTGTTTATGACACGCCTCCCAAATCGCAGACAGTGGGGAACCTCACTGGCGGTGATTTCTTCCTAGAACTTTAGAATAAACAGATTAATATGTAACTCTTCTGCCCCTCTGAGTTGGCAGCAACAAGGGCCGGGTTCAGTATCCAGGGGTTCCGTTTCAATAACCCAATGCCAAACCAGCTCGAGCCCCCACCCAGTGACCTGGGAAAATCTTACACACACCCCTAGGCGCCTCAAAGAGGCAATGCTTCCCCTCTCGCAAGCACAGAGTCTCGGTGTAGCAGAAAAGGTTTAATACATGAGATAAACAACAAACACTAAATTGGGAAAAAACACCTCAACTAGAGTTCATAGACCAAACCGTGAGCAAAGACCCACCCCAGGAAATTGGGCTGTGTCCTCTTTCCTGGGCTCTTGAGTCCAGCAACCCCCAAATCACCCACAGTCCCAAAAGTCCCACAATCCCAAAAGTCTCTGTCCTGGGTCAGTGCAGCCCCAAAGTTCGAGAGTCTATCTGCAGAGGTCCCCCCCTCCCAGCCTGGTAGAAAGGGGCACCTTACGTGGTCCGGGGCCAACTGCCCTGCCTCTCCGTGGGTTCTGCTTCCGCCTTCTCCACGAACTGCTCCGCTTTACCAGCCGCTCCACTCTGCTCCTCCAGCCGTCCTCAGAAACTGCTCCGCTCCGCCAGCTGCTCTGCTCCACCAGCTGTCCTGTGAGCTGCTCCAGTTGTCCCTGCAAACTGCTCGGCTCTGCTCACTCTGTGGGCTGCTCCACCCGTCTCACAGCTACTCCGCTCTGCCAGCCGCTCCGCTGCCACCAGCTGTCCCGTGATCCGCTCCAGCCATCCCCACAAACTGCTCCACTCCACCAGCAGCTCTGCTCCACAGTATAGCTTTGGGCTCCCCACTAGTTAGCACAGTACTCAGTGCTCTCAGCTCAGTGATTTTAGCTTTTTAGTGATTTTCAGCTCTTAGTGATTCCAGCTCATAGTAGGGGAGTGCTAGTGCACCATTAGCCCAAAGTGATTTCAGCTCAGTAACCTGTATTTAAATTCTTAAGGGAATAAAAAATATCAACTCTGACATTCCACAGTGGAGAGAGGAGGGGGTGCAACTGGTGTTTCTGGCTCCACCAGGCACAGATACCTGTCTCTAGCCTCTTTCAATTCTCTGGGTTTTGGAACCCATGTCCCTTGTCTAGCAAGTACCACCCAACTGAGGGTGAGCAATTTGTCACCAAGCAGTCCCACAGCTTGGCAGTCTGGGATAGGGTAGGCGGGCCTATGCAAATACACTCTCTGAAATTCTTTCCACCAGATGTCAGTGTAGAGCTTATCCTGACTCTGGTTACAAATACAACACATGCACCTTTACATATACTACTAAGTATGTAAACTACAAGACTTTCTACATTTCAAGGACAAATTTCAGCCAGTGGATTCTGGGAAACTTTCATGAGAGAGTGCATCAGCTATTTTGTTAGAAGCTCCTGAAATGTGTTGAATTTCAAAATCAAAATCTTGGAGAGCTAAACTCCATCGAAGCAGTGTTTTGTTTTTCCCCTTGGTAGTATGAAGCCACTTTAGCGCAGCATGGACGGTTTGTAGCTGGAACCGCCGTCCCCAAACATATGGGCGTAGCTTTTCCAGGGCGTACACAATGGCATAGCATTCCTTTTCACTGACTGACCAGTGACTTTCCCTCTCAGACAGTTTCTTGCTGAGAAACACGACAGGATGGAAGTTGTGATCCGGTCCTTCCTGCATGAGAACTGCTCCTATACCATGCTCAGATGCATCTGTGGTTACTAGGAATGGTTTGTCAAAGTCCGGGGCCCTTAGCACAGGGTCAGACATGAGCGCCACCTTAAGTTGGGTAAAGGCCTTTTGACACTCATCAGTCCACTTAACTGCATTTGGCTGGGTCTTTTTGGTCAAGTCGGTCAGTGAGGCAGCAATATGGCTGTAGTGTGGTACAAATCGCCTGTAATACCCGGCCAAGCCTAAGAAGGATTGGACCTGTTTCTTTGACTTTGGGACAGGCCACTTTTGGATAGCATCCACCTTGGCCTGTAGGGGGTTTATGGTTCCTCGACCCACCTGGTGTCCCAGGTAAGTCACTCTGTTTTGGCCTATTTGACACTTTTTTGGCCTTAACAGTTAGTCCGGCCTGCCTGATGCGCTCAAAGACTTTTTCCATGTTTTCTAGGTGTTCGGGCCAGGAGTCAGAAAAAATGGCCACATCATCGAGGTTGGCAACTGCATATTCTCCCAGTCCTGCTAGTAGACCATCTACCAGCCTTTGGAAGGTGGCGGGTGCATTTCGCAGCCTGAAAGGAAGCATATTAAATTCATACACCCCCGCATGAGTGATGAATGCTGACCTTTCCTTGGCAGGTTCATCTATTGGTACTTGCCAGTACCCCTTGGTTAAGTCTATTGTAGATATGAACTGGGCACGTCCCAACTTTTCCAATAGCTCATCGGTGTGTGGCATTGGATAGTTGTCCGGACGAGTTACCGCATTTAGCTTATGGTAGTCCATGCAAAAGCGTATTTCCCCATCTGGTTTGGGTACCAGAACCACTGGAGATGCCCATGCACTGGTAGATGAGCGTATTATACCCATTTGTAGCATGTTCTGGATCTCCCGTTCTATAGCAGCTTGGGCGTGAGGAGACACTCAATAGGGTGGGGTTCTAATTGGGTGAGCATTACCTGTGTCAATGGAGTGGTATGCCTGTTCAGTCCGTCCTGGGGTGGCTGAGCACAATGGGGCGAAGCTAGTGCACAGCTCCTTGATTTGCTGCCGCTGCAGACATTCCAGGGTGGTGGAGAGGTTCACCTCTTCCACGCCACCGTCAGTTTTTCCTTCATAGTAGACACCTTCAGACCACTCAGCGTCATCTCCTCCCTGGACTGTAAACTGACAAATCTGTAAGTCTCTGGAATAAAAGGGCTTGAGAGAATTAACATGGTACACTCTGGGCTTTAGGGAGGAGTTGGGAAATGCTATGAGGTAGTTAACAGTTCCCAGGCGCTCTTGGACCGTGAATGGCCCTTCCCATGATGCTTCCATCTTATGGGCCTGTTGCGCCTTCAGGACCATAACCTGGTCTCCTACCTTGAAGGAATGCTCCCTGGTATGTTTATCATACCAGGCCTTTTGCTTTTGCTGAGCATCCTTTAGGTTTTCTTTAGCAAGGGCTAAAGAGTGTCGGAGGGTGCTTTGTAGGTTGCTTACAAAGTCCAGAATGTTAGTCCCTGGAGAAGGTGTAGACCCCTCCCATTGCTGCTTCACCAACTGTAATGGCCCCTTAACCTCGTGGCCATACACAAGTTCAAATGGTGAAAACCCTAAACTGGGATGTGGTACAGCCCTGTAGGCAAAAAGCAACTGCTGCAACACTAGGTCCCAGTCATTGGAGCATTCATTGAATTTACGTATCATGGCCCCTAAAGTTCCATTAAACCTTTCCACCAGGCCATTGATTTGATGGTGGTACGGGGTGGCAACCAAGTGGTTCCCCCCATGAGTTTCCCACAGTTCTTTCATGGTCTCTGCCAGGAAATTAGTTCCTGAATCTGTAAGGATGTCGGAGGGCCAACCTACCCTGGCAAAAATGTCTGTTACGGCCAGGCACACAGCTTTAGCCCTGGTGTTGCCTAGAGCTACTGCTTCCGGCCATCTGGTAGCAAAGTCCACGAAAGTCAGTACGTACTGCATTCCTCTGGGTGTCTTTTTTGGGAAAGGACCCAGAATATCCACGGCTACTTGCTGAAATATGACCTCAATTATGGGGAGTGGCTGGAGAGGGGCCTTGACTTGGTCTTGGGGCTTCCCCACTTTTTGGCACACCTCACAAGACCGGATATACTTGGTAACGTCCTTGCCCATCCCCTCCCAGTGGAAGGACTTCCCCAACCTGTCTTTGGTTCTGTTCACCCCAGCATGGCCACTGGGATGATCATGGGCTAAGATTAAGAGCTTTTCCCGGTACTTAGCTGGAACCACCAACTGTTTTTGCGGCTGCCAGTCTTCCTGGTGTCCACCAGAAAGAGTCTCCTTGTAAAAAGTCCTTGTTCTACAACAAACCAGGATCGATTAGAAGAGCTGAGAGGCGGTGGGGTGCTCCGTGCCACCGCCCAAGCTTTCTGAAGGCTGTCATCTGCTTCCTGCTCAGTCTGGAACTGTTCCCTTAAAGCTGGAGACACCAGTTCTTCCTTAGACTGTGGACTTGGGCTTGGTCCCTCTGGAAGTGATGTAGATGGGGTTGTTTTTGTTGCTGGTGAACCGCTCTCCACTGGTGCACCAGGTGGTATTTCAGGCTCTGGCTGAGCCTCTTGGGTGTGGTTGTCTGCTGTTTCGGCCAGTTTAGGCTCGCCAGCGCCCTCTGGCTTTGGGGTTGAAGATTGGTTTGCAATTGCTGGCGCTGGTGCTGGTTGCTTTTCCAGTTTCGGGTCTGGGACTGGAGTCACTGTGGCTGTTTTAGTCATTGGCAGAGGATTCGGGTCCACTACCTCTGTCTGGGTCTCTGCTAACACAGATGGGGCCTCTGTGGATGGCTCAGGAACAGGAATGGGTTTGGAAGCTTGCCTGGTTTGGCTACATGTAACCATTCCCACTCTCTTGGCCCACTTTACCTGGTTGGCCATGTCTTCCCCCAGCAGCATGGGGATGGAATAATTGTCATAAACTGCAAAAGTCCACATTCCTGACCAGCCTTTGTACTGGACAGGTAGTTCAGCTGTAGGCAAGTCTACAGCTTGTGACATGAAGTGGTAAATTGTTATTTGATCCTTTGGGTTGATGAATTTGGGGTCTACGAAAGATTGGTGGATAGCTGACACTTGTGCCCCCGTGTCTCTCCATGCGGTAACCTTCTTTCGCCCACTCTTAAAATTTCCCTTCGCTCCAAGGGTATTTGAGAGGCATCTGGGCCTGGGGATCTTTGGTGTGATGGTGGTGTAATGAACTGCACTCGGTTGGGGTTCTTGGGGCAGCTGGCTTTTATATGTCCCAGTTCATTACATTTAAAGCATCATCCAGCTGACTGGTCACTGGGCCGAGGTGGGTTACTGGAGACTGGAGAGATGGGGTAATAGGTAGTCTGTGGCTTTCCTTGGGTAGTAGTGGGGTCTTGTGCTGCCCTCGGTTATAGGATTTATTGTCGGTGTGCCTCCTGTGGTATTCGCTCCCCTTGACAGTAGCTTTTTTCTTTTCTGCTACTTCCATCCATTTGGCTCCAATCTCCCCCGCCTCGGTTATCGTTTTCGGTTTCCCATCTCGGATGTACCTCTCTATTTCCTCAGGAACACCATCTAAGAACTGCTCCATTTGTATCGGAGGTGTAGCTCGTCCATATTGTTAACCTTTGTTCCTGATATCCAGGCTTCATAATTCTTTGCAATGTGGTAGGCGTGTCGGGGGAATGACACATCTGGGTTCCATTGTAGGGTTCTGAACCGCCAATGGGCATGTTCAGGTGTTATCCCCATTCTGTATCTGGCCTTGGTTTGAAAAAGTTTATAATCGTTCATGTTCTCCTTAGGCATTTCAGCCGCCACCTCTGCTAAAGGTCCACTGAGCAGTGGCCTCAGCTTTATCATGTACTGGTCTTCAGAGATGTTGTACCCAAGGCAGGCTCTTTCAAAATTTTCTAAGAAGGCCTCAGTGTCATCACCTGCCCTGTAGGTGGGAAATTTCTTGGGATGTGGAACCATAATTGGAGAAGTGTTGTTAGAATTGGCTGCGTTCTGTTGCTTAGCCTTTTCTAATTCCATGGCCTGCTGGTAGGCCTCCCTCTGGAGTTCCATCTGTCTTTGGTGGTCTGCATCTTTGGCTGCTTGCTCTCTTTTGTAGGCTGTCTCTCTTTCTCTTTCTCTCAGCTCCATCTCTTGTAGTTTTTTTTCCATCTCTCTCCTGTGGTCTGCGTCTTTGATTTGTTCCTCTGCATCCGCTTTTGTCCTGGAGTCATGTTTCCTGTTTTTTTTTTTGTGTTGGGGCGCCCTCTGCTGGTTTACTGCCTGAACTGCTGTTCCTCTGCTGCCTGCTTGGAGTTGCCTAGCAACTGTGCCTTTTTTAACTTCTTCTGCCTAATCTTTCGTGTTTAAATTAAAACAAAAGAAAACCCTTTGATATGCAAATATGTTCTGCTGGTGTCTGTTGCTGACCACTTAAGCCTGCTTTTTTAACAAGAGACCCTTGTTAAACTTTAATCTCTCTGCCTTCAGTGAACTCAGAAGGAAGCAGGAAAGAAAGAAAAACCCTGCAGACTTGCTTTTAAAAACCCCTTTTTCTCTGCTTATAAGCAGCTAGCAGAGAAAAAAGAAAAATAATAATCTTACTGGCTTTTGGATTCTTATCCCAACGCTGCACACCATGTCATGGTATCTTTCCCCAATCTGAACCTTAGAGTCCAAAAATTGGGGTACCAGCATGAATTCCTCTAAGCTTAATTACCAGCTTAGACCTGATAAGCTGCCACCAATCAGGAATTCCAGTGCCTGATACACTCTGGTCCCCCCAAAACCTTCCCTGGGGGCCCCCAACACCCAGACCCCCTGGATCTTAACACAAGGAAAGTAAACCCCTTTCCTCATCGTTGCCTTTCCCAGCCTTCCCCTCCCTGGGTTACCCTGGAAGATTACTGTGATTCAAACTCCTTGAATCACAACACAGAGAAATTAGGTCTCCTGGAGAGAGAGACAGATTCACACTCCATGAATCTAAAACAAAGGGATTCCACCCTTCCCCTCCCTTCTCCTTCCCTGTTAAGTACAGACTCAATTCCCCTGAGCCTCAACAAGGGGGAAAAATCAGACAGGTCTTAAAAGCAAAACTTTTAATAAAAAGAAAGAAAAAACGTAAAAGTTTATCTCTGCAATTTAGATGGTAAAAAGTTACAGGGTCTGTCAGCTTATAGAAACTAGAAAGAAGCCTCCCCCCAGCAAAATACAATTTAAAATACTTCCAGCAAACTACACATTTGCAAATAAAGGAAAACAAATAAAAAGACTATACCGCCTTTCTACTTTTGTACTCACAAAATTGGAATAGAAAGTTAGAGAGCCTGTAGGTATGTGTGATCACTCTCAGAGCCCAGAGAGAACAAAGCAAAACCCAAAAAACACAAACAAAGGCTTCCCTCCACCTGAGATTTGAAAGTATCTTGTCTCCTGATTGGTCCCCTGGTCATGTGTTTGGTTCCCTGTTTGTTAACCCTTTACAGGTAAAAGAGACATTAACCCTTAACTATCTGTTTATGACACTTCAGGATTATGTTCCTCAGGCCTACCTCTCCTATGTGTTATGACTGATATGTTCAATTTGCATATACTCCTAGCGGGGGGGTGGGTGATGTGTTCAGTTCGGCTGGAGTGTTATGGAGCATTCTTAAAGAAGAAGCATTAGAATGATTAATCCTGTACTTTCTCCCAGGTGTAGCACTTACCACCCTGAGTAGTCCTACTGAAGTATAGTAAAATAGATTACACATGGACTATGTGCGCTTGGTACATTATAAGTATATGCAGGATGAGTTTCTTATTTATAAAAGCAGCAAGGAATCCTGTGGCACCTTATAGACTAACAGACGTTTTGGAACATGAGCTTTCGTGGGTGAATACCCGCTTCGTCAGATGCATGTAGTGGAAATTTCCACGGGCAGGTATATATAAGCAGGCAAGCTAGAGATAACAAGGTTAGTTCAATCAGGGAGGATGAGGCCCTGTTCTAGCAGTTGAGGTGTGAAAACCAAGGGAGGAGAAATTGGTTTAGTAGTTGGCAAGCCATTCACAGTCTCTGTTTAATCCTGAGCTGATGGTGTCAAATTTGCAGATGAACTGAAGCTCAGCAGTTTCTCTTTGAAGTCTGGTCCTGAAGTTTTTTTGCTGCAGGATGGCCACCTTAAGGTCTGCTATAGTGTGGCCAGGGAGGCTAAAGTGTTCTCCTACAGGTTTTTGTATATTGCCATTCCTAATATCTGATTTGTGTCCATTTATCCTTTTCCATAGAGACTGTCCAGTTTGGCGGATGTACATAGCAGAGGGGCATTGCTGGCATATGATGGCATATATTACATTGGTGAACGTGCAGGTGAATGAACCGGTGATGGTGTGGCTGATCTGGTTAGGTCCTATAATGGTGTCGCTGGTGTAGATATGTGAGCAGAGTTGGCATCGAGGTTTGTTGCATGGATTGGTTCCTGAGCTAGAGTTACTATGGTGTGGTGTGCAGTTACTGGTGAGAATATGTTTCAGGTTGGCAGGTTATCTGTGGGCGAGGACTGACAGGAAAACATAAAAAAAGAGCTCTCCAACCTGGAAACTCTCATTAATAACCATACTTCCGTACAAACAGACTTCACTAAAATGAGACAGGAGATCTACATTACTCACTTCACCTCTCTACAAAGGAAAAAGGACTGGTAGCTGTCTAAATTCCTACCTGCCACATGGATCCACAACCATGGTACCCCTAACCCACCCAGCAGTATCGTCAATCTATCCAACTACACACTCAGCCTGGAAGAGAGATCTGTACTATCCCGGGGACTCTCTTTCTGTCCTGCCACCCCTACCAACATGATACAGTTCTGTGGCGATCTGGAAGCCTACTTCCGCCATCTCCGACTCAAAGAATACTTCCAGGACAACACTGAACAGCGCACTGATACACAGGTACCCTCCCACCAACAGCATAAGAAGAAGAACTCCATATGGACTCCTCCTGAGGGTCGAAATGACAGTCTGGACCTATACATTGAATGCTTCCACCGATGTGCACAGGCAGAAATTGTGGAAAAACAACATCACTTGCCTCATAACCTAAGTCGTACAGAACGCAATGCCATCCACAGCCTCAGAAACCACCCTGACATTGTCATCAAAGAAGCTGATAAAGAAGGTGCTGTTGTCGTCATGAACAGGTCTGACTACCAAAAGGAGGCCGCCAGACAACTCTCCAACACCAGATTCTACAGCCCACTCTCCTCAGATCCCACTGAGGAATACACTAAGAAACTGCACCATCTACTCAGGACACTCCCTACACTAACACCAGAACAAATCAACATACCCTTAGAGCCCCGACCAGGGTTATTCTATCTACTACCCAAGATCCATAAACCCGGAAATCCTGGATGCCCCATCATCTCGGGCATTGGCACTCTCACTGAAGGACTGTCTGGATATGTGGACTCTCTGCTCAGACCCTATGCCACCAGCACTCCCAGCTATCTCCGTGACACCACTGATTTCCTGAGGAAACTACAATGCATTGGTGACCTTCCAGAAAACACCATCCTAGCCACCATGGATGTAGAGGCTCTCTGCACAAACATCACCCACACAGATGGAATACAAGCTGTCAGGAACAGTATCCCTGATGTCACAGCACAGCTGGCTGCTGAGCTCTGTGCCTTTATCCTCACACACAACTATTTCAAATTTGATGACAATATATATCTCCAGATCAGTGGCACTGCTATGGGCGCCCGCATGGCCCCACAATATGCCAATATTTTTAGGGCCAACCTGGAACAACGCTTCCTAAGCTCTTGTCCAGTCATGCCACTTCTTTACCTACGCTACATTGATGACATCTTCATCATCTGGACCCATGGGAAGGAGACTCTGGAAAAATTCCACCACGATTTCAATAGCTTCCACCCCACCATCAGCCTCAGCCTGGACCATACTACACGGGAGGTCCACTTCCTGGACACCACAGTGCAAATAAGTGATGGTCATATTAACACCACCCTATATCGAAAACCTACCGACCGCTATGCCTACCTTCATGCCTCCAGCTTCCATCCCGGGCACATCACATGATCCATTGTCTACAGCCAAGCACTGAGGTACAACCGCATCTGCTCTAACCCCTCAGACAGAGACCAACACCTACAAAATCTCCACCAAGCATTCTCAAAACTACAATACCCACACAAGGAAATAAGGAAACAGATCAACAGAGCCAGACGTGTACCCAGAAGCCTCCTACTGCAAGACAAACCCAAGAAAGAAACCAACAGGACTCCACTGGCCATCACATACAGTCCCCAGCTAAAACCCCTCCAACGCATCATCAGGGATCTACAACCCATCCTGGACAATGATCCCACACTTTCACAGGCCTTGGGTGGCTGGCCAGTCCTCACCCACAGACAACCTGCCAACCTGAAACATATTCTCACCAGTAACTGCACACCGCACCATAGTAACTCTAGCTCAGGAACCAATCCATGCAACAAACCTCGATGCCAACTCTGCTCACATATCTACACCAGCGACACCATTACAGGACCTAACCAGATCAGCCATACCATCACAGGTTCATTCACCTGCACGTCCACCAATGTTATATACGCCATCATATGCCAGCAATGCCCCTCTGCTATGTACATCGGCCAAACTGGACAGTCTCTACAGAAAAGGATAAATGGACACAAATTAGATATTAGGAATGGCAATATACAAAAACCTGTAGGAGAACACTTCAACCTCCCTGGCCACACTATAGCAGACCTTAAGGCGGCCATCCTGCAGCAAAAAAACTTCAGGACCAGACTTCAAAGAGAAACTGCTGAGCTTCAGTTCATCTGCAAATTTGACACCATCAGCTCAGGATTAAACAGAGACTGTGAATGGCTTGCCAACTACAAAATCAGTTTCTCCTCCCTTGGTTTTCATACCTCAACTGCTAGAACAGGGCCTCATCCACCCTGATTGAACTAACCTCGTTATCTCTAGCTTGCCTACTGATATATACCTGCCCGTGGAAATTTCCACTACATGCATCTGATGAAGTGGGTATTCACCCATGAAAGCTCATGCTCCAAAACGTCCGTTAGTCTATAAGGTGCCACAGGATTCTTTGCTGCTTTTACAGATCCAGACTAACACAGCTACCCCTCTGATACTTTCTTATTTATGAAATCAGTAAACAGTTCATTTAACCAATCCTCTGGAGCAAGACCCAACGGTCTTAAAAGGTGATACTTAAAGATAGCTAATGTTCCAAGAAAATCTGAGTTGATTAGTAATGTTAATTCAATAGTCCTTAGTGTATCGAGAAAATTACTTTGACTGATCATAGAGCTGTACAAAATGTTTACGTGCATCTCCGTGAAGGTCAGTTCTCTTTTTTTGCAGAGTTCGCAGTGGTGGGAATCCAGCTGACCACACTGAGAAGAGTCATCCCATTCATTGTGGTGAGACTATGCACTTGAGAACGACTGAAACTACTTCAGTTCTGAAAGGCATCCCCAAAAAATACCACTCATGGGCTTAACTGTGGCTTTTAGGCACTGGTCTATATCAGGATGTCATGGGGTCTATAAACCCCATGCTGACCTTAGACAGAGGGGGGGGCAAAACCAGGAGACCGTGACCCAGAGTGAAGCTACATGGGAGAATTGTGCATGAGGGAGAAACCATAGGCACTGAGTTTCTAATCTGTCGGGGCGGTGCTCACTCTGGCTCTGCTCAGGCCCTGCCGCCACTCCATCTCTTCCCTCAAGGCCTCACTCTGCTTCTTCCCACCCCCGGCTCTGCCTTTTCCCCACCTCTTCCCCTCCCAGTTCCACACCTGTTCCCTCAAGCATGCTGCGCCCACATTCATTCCCCCCCCAGCACTTCCTGATGCTGTGAAACGGCTGATTTAAGTGGGCAGGAGACGCTGGGAGGGAGAGGGAGGTGCTGGCGGGCAGGAGGTTCTGGAGGGGGGCTGCCAGTGGGTGATCAGAACCCACCATTTTTTCCTAGTGGGTGCTCCAGCCCTGGAGCACCCACAGAATTGACACCTATGGGAGAAACAACCCCATCAGGAGCTCCCAGATGTGCAGGGGAACCAGCCTCCAGGAGCATCTTTTAGGATGGGACATCCTATTCTGCCCTGTGCCTGCATCCACCTTAGCAGCCTCCTCCCCACTCTCCCACCTTTGAGGGAGATCAGACCCCCACAGCTAGAATCATAGGAAATACACTCAAGAATCATAGGTTATTAGGGTTGGAAGGGACCTCAGAAGATCATCTAGTTCAACCCCCTGCTCAAAGCAGGACCAATCTGCAAATGACCCCCTCAAGGACTGAACTCACAAACCTGGGTTTAGCAGGCCAATGCTCAAATCACTGAGCTATCCCAGTTATCCCAGTCCTATTTTCCAGGCTGCCCTCTCTTGCGTATGTACAGGGTCCAGACACAACCTGGCCCTAATGGAACAGGCCACCTGTTCAAAGTCAGTCATTTTTGCTCAAGGACATAATGGGCCAGATCCTTAGCTGGTGTAAATCATTGCAGCTCCCCTGATTTCAATGGCGAAATGTCAGTTTATACAAGTGAAGGATCTGTCCTGGTGGTTTTCACAGCCCTTGTTTTAATGATTCATGAGATCGTTGACTGCTGTAGTTGGAAGTGATCTGTGTCTCATTTCCTCTCCTTTTTATTATTTAATTTCAGTATCAACAAGATTATCACTTAATTTGGACGAGTGAATAGGCATAAAGATGATGCCTCTCAGCAGCATTGTGCAATAATCCTATCAGCCAGCACCGAGAACTGACTGTCCTATTTGTCACCCACCATGAAGCTGGGATTATTGGGGAATGACACTGTCTCTCTGCCTGCCTTTATGGGGATGTGCTGGCTTATTATGGCAGCCTTGCTTCCCCCCAGTGGAATGAAATGGCATCTCGGAAATTATAATTAGCTTCACAACACAAGCAGAGCGATGTACAGATGGGGGAAGGTTTTCAGACGAGGACAGCCGATGTGTCATTTTCCCTGTAAGCAACAGATAATGGACAGCCAGGAGTCATTTCTAACTCCCTTTCACGGCTCCAAGCAGAATAGCTTTCCTTCTGATGTGTCATGATATGGGTTGCAGGGAGAAAGATTTGCTGTTGTGTGTCATACTTAGGAAGATGTTGCTGCAGTTTACTGCATCGGCTTTGGATGCTAAAAGAACAGCATCAGGACTAACTCAAGTCCAGAAATTCCCCCTTTGGTAAGACTTAATAAGCCATAAACATCTGCCAGTCTCCTCACAGGGAAGGAGGTACAGTACAACCTCAGAGTCACGAACACCAGAGTTACGAACTGACAGCCACTTCATCTGGAACCAGAAGTATGCAAGATGGTTAAAAGCAGCATTTTTCTTGTGCATTTTGTGAGGTTTAAAAGCTGTATTAAGTCACTGTTCAGTTGTAAACTTTTGAAAGAGCAACCATAATGTTTTGTTCAGAGTTACGAACATTTCAGAGCTACAAACAACCTCCATCTCTGAAGTGTTCTTAACTCTGAGGTTCTACTATATTAACAATGCTCTGGATTAATACTGGCCTGAGAACACATAGTCCAGTGGTCCAGTAGCCAAGAGTAAATGGGAGATGTACAGTCGTTGTTTGCATTGCCAAGCCTCTTCACGCTCCATTATCCAAACTCACAGCTTTTGGTCACCCTTCAATGCAGGACTGCAACCCAGGCTTCATCCACCACACAGTTCTTATGGGAAAGCCCTACCATTGCCAGTCACTATTGCTCCCTCCCTGAATCCATATGGAAACATGACTGCCACCCTCTTGGCCAACTCTGGGGATGGCAATGAGGACCTAAAAGCATGTGTTCCTACAACGTGAGGTGAAGAACCGGCCTGTGTAGCTGGGGCTGCAATAGACTCATCCTCAATCCAACATTGAGGGGGGAGGGGAGAAGAGTAGACTTGTTATATCTTGATTTTAGTCAGGCTTTTAACATACTCCCACATAACAGTCTCATAAGCTAGAGAAAAGTGGTCTAGATGAAATTACTATAAACTGGGTGCACAACCGGTTGAAAAACCATACTCAAAGAGTAGTTATTAATGGTTTGCTGTCAAACTGGGAGGTAATACATAGTGGGGTTCCACACAGGTCAGTCCTGGATCGGGTACTATTCAATATTTTCATTTATGAGCTGGATAATGAAGTGGAAAGTATGGTTATAAAATTTGCAGATGACACCATGCTGGGAGGTGTTGCAAGCACTCTGGAGAACAGAATTAGAATTCAAACTGACTTTGACAAATTGAAAAATTGATCTGAAATCAACAAGCTGACATTCAGTAAAGGAAAGTACAAAGTACTATACTTAGGAAGGAAAAGTCAAATGAACAAATACAAATAACTAGAATAACTGGCTGGGTATTATTGCTGAAAAAGGATCTTGGTGTTTGTTTGTTTTTTCTGGATCACAGACTGAATATGAACCAGCCATGCGATGCAGTTGAGAAAAAGGCTGAGGTGTATCATTCTGGGGTGTATTAACAGGAGTGTCATATGTAAGACCTGGGAGGTAATTGTCCCACGCTACTTGGAACTTGAGAGGCCTCACCTGAAGTACTGTCTCCGGTTTTCGGCTCCACACTTTAGAAAAAATGTGGATAAATTGGAGAGAATCCAAAGAAGAGCAACACAAATGATAAAAGATTTAGAACATCTGAGCTGTGAGGAAAGGTTAAAAAATAGGCATGTTTAGTCTTGAGATAAGAAGATTGAGGGGGACCTAGTAACAGTCTTCAGGGCTGTTGTAAGGAGAATGGTGATCATTTGTTCTCCATGTCCACTGAAAATGAGACAAGACGTAAATTTTTGAATTTTCAGAAAAAAGAGATTTAGGTTAGCTATGAGGAAAAACTTTCTAACTACAAGGGTAATTAAGTTCTGGAATAGGCTTCCAAGGGAGGCTGTGTAATCCTTCTTATTGGAGATTTTAAATAAGTTAGACAAACACCTGTCAGGGATACTCTAAGTATACTGGTCCTGCCTCAGCACAAGGGGTGGACTAGATGACCTTGTGGTCCCTTCCAGTCCTACATGTCTATGATTCTATGATAAATGGTAAATAATAGTAACAATAAGTATGGACCAAAATAATACAATTACTAAACAATAATCGTAAAAATGGCTATACTGGGTCAGACCAAAGGTCCATCTAGCCCAGCATGCTGTCTTCCAGCAGTGGCTGGTGCCAGATGCTTCAGAGGGAATGAACAGAACAGGGCAATTTATCGACATTATCCATCCCCTCTTGTCCAGTCCCAGCTTCTGGCAGTGAGAATTTAGGGACACCCAGACCATGGGGTTGCATCAGTGACCATAAGAACATGAGAACGGCCATACTGGGTTAGACCAATGGTCTATCTAGAACCATAGCCAGTCTTCTGACAGTGGACAATGCCAGGTGCCCAGAGGGAATGAACAGAACAGGTAATCATCAAGTGATCCATGCCCTGTTGCCCATTCCCAGCTTCTGGCCAACAGAGGCTAAGCACACCATCCCATCCCATTTTGGTTAATAGCCATTGATGGACCTATCCTCCATGAACTTATCTAGTTCTTTTATTAACCCTGTTATAGGCTTGGCCTTCACAACATCCTCTGGCAAGGAGTTCCACAGGTTAACTGTGCATTGTGTGGGGAAAAAACCCTTCCTTTTATTTGTTTTAAACCTGCTGCCTATTAATTTCATTCGGTGGCCCTTAGTTCTTGTGTTGTGAGAAGGTGTAAATACTTTCTTTTTTACTTTCTCCACACCAGCCATGATTTTATAGACATCAATAATTAAAATGCCCCTTAGTCATCTCTTTTCCAATCTGAAAAGTCCCAGTCTATTAATCTCTCCTAATATGGCAGCCGTTCCATACCCCTAATCATTTTTGTTGCCCTTTTCTGAACCTTTTCCAATTCGAATATATCTTTTTTGAAATGGGGCAACCACATCTGCACACAGTATTCAAGCTGTGGGTGTACCATGGATTTATATAGCGGTAACATGATATTTTCTGTCCTATTATCTATCCCCTTCTTAATTATTCCCAGCATTCTGTTTGCTTTTTTGACTGCTGCTGCACATTGAGTGGATGATTTCAGAGAACTATCCACAGTGACTCCAAGATCTCTTTCTTGAGTGATAACAGCTAACTTAGATCCCATCATTTTATATGTGTAACCCTTCTGCCCCTCTGAGTTGGTAGCATCAAGGGCCGTGTTCAGTATCCAGGGGTTCCGTTTCAATAACGCAGTGCAAAACCGGCTCGAGACCCCACAATTACATGCCACCCCCCCCCGGCGCCTCTAGGAGGCAATACAGAGTCTGAGTGTAGCAAAATACTTTTACTAAAGGAGGGAAACAATGTGGCATCATATTGGGGAAACACCACAAACAGGATTCATAATGTAAACCATGAGCAAAAGACCCACCAAGTAAGTTTTGGCAATGTCCTTTTCCCCTTAGGGTCTTAAGTTCAGTCACCCCAAAGTCCAACAACCCAAAAGTCTCTGTCCCTGGTCAGCACTGCCCCAGAGTTCAAAAGTTTATCTGCAGAGTTTTACCCCCCATCCTGGGTGGAAGTGGGGGAGGGCACACAGGGTGTTAAGGGGCATCTTACGTGGGCCAGGGCCGACTGCTCCGCCTTTCCGTGGAGTTCTGCTGCAGCCTTCACCACAACCAGCTCCACTCCACTCACTCTGTGCCGCTCCTCCAGCCGTCCCCACAAACCACTCCACTCACTGTTCCGTGGGCTGCTCCAACCATGCTGCAAACTGCTTCAATCTGCCAGCCACTTAGCAATAGATCTTCAGGCTCCCCCATTAGTTAACACAGCACTCAGTGGCCTCAGCTCAGTAGGTTTAGCTCTCTTAGTGATTTCAGCTTATAGTAGGGGAGCTCCAGTGCTGATGCACCATTGGCCCAAAGTGAATTCAGTTCAGCAGCCTCTAGGTGGACTCCTAATGGAAACAAAATTAGCTCTGCTCTTTAACAGTGGAGAGAGGCAGAGGTGCAATTGGTTCCATGCCCTCAAATGGGGGCCCATACCATCAGGTACACACACTAGTCCCCAACCTCTCTCAATTCACTGGCTTTTGGCACCCATGTCCCTTGTCTAGCGAGCGCTACTTAACTGATGGTGAGACTCTCTGTCATAAAGCAATCTCATAGTTCCTCATTCACATAATCAGGGTGACAACACTTTATTCCTCCTGCCCCAATAACAAAGAAACTGGGGATCCCAGCGCTGTCAAAATAACCATCCCAGGCTGCCATGGGCTATGCTAGGCAGGGTAACACCTGACATGCTAGGCCAATGCAATGTCATGCTAGGGTAACATGCTAGGCCAATGCAAACACCTGAAATTCCTTTCCACATTCCTTGAAATTCTTTCCACACTCCCCATAATTCACCATCAGATGTCAGGATAGAGCTCATCCTGACTCTGCTTACATAAGTATAGTTGGGATTATGGACCATCTTGGACAGTAGCCATTGATGAACATATTCTCTATGAATTTATCTAATTATTTTGTAACCCAGTTATATTTTTGGCCTTCACAACATTCCATGGCAACAAGTTCCACAAGTTGACTGTGCATTGTGTGAAGTGAGTATTTCCTTATAACCTACTGCCTATTAATTTCATTGGTTGACTCCTCGTTTGTGTGTTATGTGAAGGGGTAAATAACACTTCCTTATGCACTTTCTTCACACCATTCATAATTTTGTAGACCCGTATCATATCCTGCCTTAGTCATCTCTTTTCTAGGATGAATAATCCCCATCTTTTCAATATCTCCTCATACAGAAGCTGTTCCATATCCCTAATAATTTTTGTTGCCCTTCTCTGTACTTTTTCCATTTCTCACATATCTTTTTTGAGATGGGGTGACCAGAACTGCACGCAATATTCAGCATCAGCATACCATGGATTTATATATT
This sequence comes from Gopherus flavomarginatus, assembly GCF_025201925.1. Taxonomy (NCBI): domain Eukaryota; kingdom Metazoa; phylum Chordata; order Testudines; family Testudinidae; genus Gopherus; species Gopherus flavomarginatus. The sequence continues at coordinate 10,929,714 of NC_066618.1, read as the reverse complement.
GGCATTATGATATTTCTATCTTCTTATCTATACTTTCCTAATGGTTCCTAACATTGCTAGCTTTTTTGACTGTCGCTGTACATTGAGGGCATGTTTTCAAAGAATTGTCCGCAATGACTCCAAGATCTCTTTCTTGAGTGTTGACAGCTAATTTAGACCCCATCATTTTGTATATATAGTTAGGATTGTGTTTACTTTGCATTTATCAGCACTGAATTTACTCTGCCATTTTGTTGCCCAGTCACCCAGTTTTGTGAAATCTCTATGTAATTCTTCGCAGTCTGCTTTGGACTTAACTATCTTGAGATATTTTGTATCATCTGCAAATGTTGAGTCCTCACTGTTTACAGCTTTTTCCAAATCTTTTATGGCTATGTTGAACACCACGCAAGCCAGTAGAGCTCCTTAGTGAACCCAGCTATTTACCTCTCTCACTCTGAAAACTGACCATTTATTTTCTCCCTTTAATTCCTATCTTTTAACCAGTTACCGATCCATAAGAGGACCTTCCCTATTATTCCATGACAGCTTACTTTGCATAAGAGCCTTTGGTGAGGGACATAGTCAAAGTCTTTCTGAAAGTTCAAACTACACTATATCCATGTGATTGTCCTTGTCCACATATTTTGACCCCCTCAAAGAATTCTAATAGATTGGTGAGGCATGATTTCCTTTTACCCAAGCCACATTGACTCTTCCCCCAACATATTGTGTTCTGATCATTCTGGTCCTGGTGACCTTATTACTGTTTAATTTATCAAGCTGTTCCAAAACCTCCTCTATTGACATCTCAGTCTAGGACAGTTCCTCAGATTTGTCACCTAAAAAGAATAGTTCACATGTAACAATCTCCCTCACATCCTCTGCAGTGAAGACTGGTGCAAAGAATTCATTTAGCTTCTCCACAATGGCCTTGTCTTCCTTTGAGTGCTCCTTTAACACCTTGATCATCCGGTGGCCCCACTGACTGTTGGACACTTCCTGCTTCCGATGTATTTAAAAAAATTGCTGTTAGTTTTTGTCTTTTGCTAGTTGCTTCAAATTCTTTTTTGGACTGGCTAAATAGATTTTTACACTTGACTTGCCAGTTTTTATGTTCCTTTCTATTTTCCTCAGTAGAATTTTACTTCTATTTTTATAGGATGTCTTTTTGTCTCTCGCTGCTTTTTTCACTCTGTTATTTAGCCATTGTGGCTTTTTTTGGGGGGGCGGGAGCAGTCCTCTTACTGTTTTTTTTTTTATTTGGCATATACATAGAGTTCGAACCTGTATTATGGTGTTTTAAAAAAGTTTCCATGCAGCTTGCAGGCATTCCATTCTTGTGACTGTTCCTTTTAATATCTGTTTAACAAGTCTCCTCACTTTTTGTGTAGTCCTCTTTTCTGAAGGTAAATGCTGCTTTGGTGGGTTTCTTTGGTCTTTTCCCCCTACAAGGATGTTGCATTTAATTACGTTATGGTTACTATTACCGAGTGCTTCAGCTATATTCTCCTCTTAGACCAGATTCTGTGAGGCAATTAGGACTAAATCAAGAATTCTCTCTCCCCTTGTGGGTTCCAGGACCAGTTGCTCCAAGAAACAGTCATTAATGGTGCCTAGAAATTTTCTCTCTGTAGTTCATCCTGAAGTGACATGTGCCCAGCCAATATGGGCATAGTTGCAAACCTCTTTTAATATTAGATTTTCTGTTTTCGTAGCTTCTTTAATCTCCCTGAACATTTCACAATTGCTGTCATCATCCTGTTTGGGTGGTCAGTAGTATTTTCCTATAGCTATACTCTTATTCAAGCACAGAATTTCTATCCATAGAGATTCTGGGGTACTATTTGATTCATTTAAGATTTTTACTATATTCGACTCTATGCTTTCTTTCAGATATAGTGCCACTCTCCCACCAGCATGACCTCTTCTGTCTGTCATTCCTATATATTTTGTATTCTGGTGTTACTATGTCCCATTGATTATCATCATTTCACCAAGTTTCTGTGATGCCTCTTACATCAGTATCTTCATTTAATACCAGGCACACATCTTCACTCATCTTAATATTTAGACTTCTGGCATTTGTGTACAAGTACTTATAGAATGTGACAATATTTTCTTTGCCTTCATGTGATGTAATTGAAAGGGGCTCTTTTTCATGTGTCTGTTTCTCTTCAGTTCTTACCTGTACTATATCAACTTCTATCATCTTCTCTTTACCAGGGTACAGTGTATCCCTTTTATTAAATCCTCCCTAAGGGATGTGCCTGTCTGAACCATGTGATCCTCTGCATCTATCAGCTTTCCCTCAGCCTTTATTTTAAAATCTCCCTTAGAATCTTTTAAATTTTATATGCCAGCAATCTGGTTCCATTTTGCTTTAGGTAGATTCCACCTTTCCTGTATAGGCTCCTCCTTTCCCAAAAGGCTCCCCACTTCCTAATAAACCCAAGTACCTTCTCTGAATTAGAAACATTAGATCCCTGTTTTTTCAGTTTACTATATAACATCTCTGAAACCTAGAGATAAGATGTTTCATGAAATACAGACACGCTGAGAAGCAGGGCATTTTTTAAAATGAAGCACAAACCCCGTCTTCAGCATAATGAGGAGATTTTATGGTGTTTGACAGTCTGCTGGTAGCCTAAGGGCTGTACACTCCTCTTTGTAGTAAAACATGGAGCACAAGGCAAGAATCCACAGAAATCTACTATAAAAATGACATGTAGGAAGAATATTTGCAGTGGCCCACAGTTCATAGACTATCAGGGTTGGAAGGGACCTCAAAGTAGGACCAGTCCCCAGACAAGTTTTTACCCCAGTTCCCTAAATGGCCCCCCTCAAGGATTGAACTCACAACCCTGGATTTAGGAGGCTAATGCTCAAACCACTGAGCTATCCCTTGCACCTGTTAATGCATCTAGAAATGCCTACTGAAGAGAGGCAACAGCCAGGAATCAGTTGGTGGGGAATATGTACAGCACTGAAATACTGGACATCTAGTATAGCATTATCAATGGCAAATTTTTTTGGCCTGTGATGTGAAGGAGGTCAAACTAGATGATCACGATAGTCCTTTCTGGCCTCAAAGTCTATGAATCAGGAATAGGATCCCAGGGTCTAGATAAATGTGCAGAAAGCTTCATTGACCTGTGTGGAATTTGAAATTAATCCCGTACCACTTACTCCATGCTCAGCCAGCCCCTTTATATTCAGAAATCCAGTGAAACTGTAATACAGGATATGGAGCACACTAAAATAGAGATTTTTGTTAATGCAGTTACTATTAGCCAGAGGAACAGTAATTTATGATGTCATTTCTGTAGTAAGCAGAGCAGAGTGAGCAGTGAAGAAATAGCCTTGGCAAACACTTTTGTGACTCATTTCAATTTGGGCATGATCTCACTCTGTTTTGAAGTCTTCATGCAAACATTTATATGAGCAAAGTACTGCGGTCTGGACTTCTGCAGACAGTGAATTTCAGACATGTAGGCAAGATTTGCTTAATTGAGAAATATTTATTTTGTAATTAAACCAAATTCATTTCAGATGGGAACAGAAGTAGCTTCGAAAGCTCAGTTCATCCAATCAGAGATGGAGCCATGTAACTAAATAACTATCTGTTATTTCTATTGCCGCAGTCACCATATCTAGTTGCTAGTACCATGACCAGAGAGGCTAATGAATACAGTTCAAACCGATAACACAAACAAAAAATTAAGGGTTGGACTTTGGCTTTTGGCGCAGGCCTGAGCAAGGATTGGTACACAGCACCATCCCAAAAGTAGCCCAGAAAAAACTGCCTTTGGGTATGTCTACGCTAGAACAGCACAACTGTAGCTGTATCGCTGTAATGTAAACGCTTACTACAGTGATGGAAGGGGTTCTTCCATTGCTGGGTGTATCACATCCAACTTGCAATCTCACCTCAAGAGCTCAGGATGAAACTATTTCACAGCACATATTCTTACATTTTCAAGCATGTACCCAGCTGATCGAGACCGGCACATGCATCTTTCTGACCCTCAGAATACAGCTTTGGATGGTTACATAATTTTTTTAAATATTATTGTTAATCAGGTGAAATCAGCTCCCTTAAGGTGCTCCCCTGACTCACAGTGGCTTCAGACAAAACAACATTTTCTTCTGGAGAATCTTCGGTGCCTTTGCCTTATATTTTAATGTGAGTATTTGTACAAAAGGAAAAGGTCTCTTATCATTGGAGTGCCGTCCAGATGGTTTTTCAACACCAAGCATGTTCCTCCCAGCAAAAAATGTCTTCATATGTCACCTCTTTTATTTATAACTACATTTACCTTCTGCCCATGGGTAGACATTTATCTTATAGTACATGCAATTAAATGAATAGGATTTTAATATCAGTAGGGGGAAGTGCTCTACCAACAAAGCAGAATTAGGTTACAGCAATGAAATTAATTTACCGCCAAGATACCAAAGTCACTGGGAGGACTGGAACAAGGGAGTGTATTATTACGTCAGACAGGATGCTTGTGGATGGACTCTCGTATAACAGCAGAGGGTTGGAAGGTACTGACGCTGCTGAGATTAGAGGAACTTTCAAAGGTAGAGGTATGTTAGAATGATTCCAAGATGCATTATTTTAGGATGTAGCAGAACCAGATTATTGTGAACTAGGATCAAGGGAATTCTAATTCAAATCTTGGATTGTTTAATGCATTGCAGTGATCAGACTGCAAGACAGTAGATATCCATCTATCTATCTATCTATCTAAGATTATATAAGATATATGGCACCTAAAACCAAGTATATGTACACTGGAGCATACACTTAAAGACACATTCATACAAAAGTGAAATTCTCCTATTCACTTCAATGGGCAGTGGATCAGATGCTTGGACTTTCTTCTAATAATGCACATGCACTGATGAAAAGCTTGTAGAGAAGCTGAAACCCCAGCTATGAACAAGGAAATGACAGAGAATCTCCTGAAGTAGCAAACTACCAATACCAGGAAAGTTTTGCGTGGCTCCATGTCTCATAGCTAACATTGTGTAGGGCACTGGCCTTACACAGTGAACTACAACTAGGTTGGAACAAAGCAGGGTAAAGCAGAGCAGTGAGGGCTGTGACTCATTTGCTGGGACACATCCTGGAACTTTAAAAGCAGCAAAGAATCCTGTGGCACCTTATAGACTAACAGACGTTTTGGAGCATGAGCTTTCGTGGGTGAATACCCACTTCTTCACCCATGAAAGCTCATGCTCCAAAACGTCTGTTAGTCTATAAGGTGCCACAGGATTCTTTGCTGCTTTTACAGATCCAGACTAACACGGCCACCCCTCTGATACTTGACATCCTGGAACTTTGATAAATTAACCTCGAAGCAAGCGAAGCCACTGTTTTTAGTGTTCCCTCTTGACAAAGAAAAAGTAGTAATCAGCAGGAGCTGTGACCTCAGCAATAAATACATTCCTATTTCCATTTTCAGGCCATACACCCACAGACTTTCTGCTGGAACCAGCAAGTAACTCAGATGCCAAGTAAGAAGGCCTGACCTTTGCAGAAAGAAATATAAGTTTATGGGAAATGTAACTGTCAAGCTACATGTCATATGCTTTCCAACAGAGAGGATCTGTAGTTCTCAGCAGTTTGCATATCATCCAATTTATCCTGGCACAGGCTACTTCCTAAATACATAGGCGATTTTGTTTTAAAATGTATCCCTTTAAAAAAAAATAATTCTCATTGTCACACATTTACATGACTCACCTACCATGGGCCTGAATCTCTTCTCATACCTAGGAAAATCAGAAGTAACTCCACTGAAGTCAATGGAGTTACATTGGGGTAGAATGGTATAAGTGAGAGAAAACTCGAGACCCATATGTTTTTGATTCAGAGCAGGGAGCAGCATCCAAAATCTCCAGTAGTTTTAAAATATTGGGGAACAGATTCTAAAAAGCCCTGCCAAACAACCAGCTGTTTCTTTGGTTCCAATGAAAAGCGTGTGTGCTGATTACACCCACTAGCCAAAGAACAAGTAGGGTTCTAGGAATTTATTACCGTTTCATCTATTTTGATTGATAAAATATGTACCCGTTGTGGTCAACTAGATGTGCAGACAAGTGAACCAAAATGAAATCATGTGCTGGAATTATTTATATTCTGGTAGCACCAGGAGGCTCCAGTCGAGATTGAGGGCCCATCACCTTAGGCACAGCATAAACATAGCGAAAGACAATCCCTTCCCCCAAGAGTGTATAATCTAAATAGACAAGACCAATAATGGGTGGGAGAGGAAACAGAAATCCAGAGAAGTGATGCATGTTGCCTGGGATCATACAGTAGGTCACTGACAGAGTAAACACTAGAATCCAGCTTGCCACAGTCACAGTCTAGTACCCAAGCCACAGGGCCATAACCTGCCTCTTGCCTATGAACATGCTTCAATTAACAAAGGTCAGCAAAGGATACTGATGCACCCCCTCACTGCTCATTAAAAAGAGAGTCCATGCCCATAATCTGCCCCTTCAGGGAATGCATCTTTAACCCATTGGCACCAAATACATCTCCATTGACATGGAATTTATGCTAATGAAGTACTGATTAACCAGGAGTCCTATCATTAGATTTAATCAGTACTTCTGGAGGAATTCTGCATCAACAAATTAAAAATTCTGCACACAATATTTTAAATTTCTGCAAAATTCTGCGTATTTTGTCAAAATAATACTATACAGGTCTGTCTCATCTTACGCTGGGGTTACGTTCTGCAGTCAGCGCGTAAAGCGAAAAACGTGTATAGTTAAAATTACATTGAGTGTAATGGCAGGCGGAACTACCCACACTATAGAAACAGTGTTTAAATTGTTATTTTTTTCTTTTTTTCTTTTTTTTTGTTTTTGTCGACCGCGTAAACCTGAAATCGTGCATATTAAATGCGCCTAAGATGCAACAGACCTGTATAATCATGATAGATTCAATCATTTTGGTAATTTATTTCAAACTGCCTGTCAGCAACTGCCTAGTAATACAGCCACACACACACAAAAAATCACTCCAGGAGTAGAGAATTAAAGAGAGCCCATACGACAACCCAGTCCCTGTTTCCCTGCCCACTCCCACCTAGAGCCCAGCCAGGGGGTCAGACACCCATACTCCCTCCTCCCAGAGCCCAGCCCCGGAGCACCCCCCAGCCCAGACAACCTCACCCCTTACCCCCTAGAGCCCAGACATAGGTGCCCTTCAGCCCAGACACTCACACTCCCTACCCCCCCCCCCCGGAGCCCAACCATGAGGTGTCCCCCATTCCATCCCCTCCACCACACACCCAGAGCCCAGCAGCAGGGCCCTCCTGAGCCCAGACTCTTGCATGCACCCTCTGCCCTTCCACAGCTCAGGGATCCAGAGGGAGAAACAGCCTGATGCTGGGTCCTAGACTTGTGAGGAGTTTTCTGCACGCAGCCTCCTTCCTTCCAGCTGCGCAGAACCCTCCCATTCCCTCCCCCTCCACCCGGCAGTGTCTTCCATTTGCAAGTTGGGCTCTGCTGGGTCCAGCAGCCCCTAGTGGCAGCCAGTAACTCTGCAGCCCATTTCTGTGGGCGGAGGGACAGGAAATTCTGTGCAGAACATTAATTTCTGTGCAAATGCTGCATTGCTCACTGGGACAGAATTACTCCAGGAGTAAATCATATTCCTGGGCATTCCAGCTGAGAAAGTCTCTCAGTTAAGTGTATTCCTATAAGATGCTCTGTCTTGCTTCCCCTTAAGTGCCTGATTCTCCTCTCATTGTTAATGAGAATTGTGCTCCAAGGACTGAATCCCAAACCCATCACAGCCCACAGGACCCTTCCCATGGACATAATGTACTTTAGAGTGGGCTTCTAGATACCCACTCTATATGACAGATATAGATGATACAGTGGTTAAATCAGCTGCACACCAGCCAGGGAGACTGAAGCGTGACTAGTTCTGCTTGCCTTATCAGGTTTAAGAAAATGTAGGAGACAGTAATTGGCACTGTTGCCAAATGACTCCTCCCGGAAGGGCAGGACGTGAATTCAAGCATAAAAATGGAATCAGATCTTACTATGCTAAGGCAAAATTTCAAATTCAAGACTCATGGATGTAATTATCTAGCTCATCAAAAAATACATCTAAAGAGTTACGTTAGGATATTCAGCTGGATTGATCGCTGGTGTAACTTTCATGAAGTCAATGGTGTTACATCAGGGATTAATTTAGCCCATTATATTTAAGGATGCAATTCCACGTTTATTACATATGCAATTTTTGTCTGGAATAGAGATCTAATAAGATAAGATCTTGAATAAAAAATCCAAATATGGTTCATTTATTGAGTTCTATGACATACTCCTAAGATACAGTATCACTCTCCTGCCACCTGTTTTTCCCCATTCCCTCATTACTTACACACACACACAATGCCATCAAAGGCATTCATTACTGCTTCTTTTGTTTTTAAAGGTAGGAAAGGCAGTTAGACACACAACTCCCATTTAATGTCAGCAGGAAATGGGTACCCAGTTCTCATATGTGTGTTAGAAAATGTCACTTTAATTTTTATATAAATATATATATATACACACACACACATACATACAGTAAAAGCTGTGTTAATACACACACATACACACACACACACACACACATACATACATACAGTAAAAGCTGTGTTATCAGGCACTTTACCAACTGTCAGAGACGTAGCCATGTTAGTCTGGATCTGTAAAAGCAGCAAAGAGTCCTGTGATACCTTATAGATTAACAGAAGTATTGGATCATGAGCTTTTGTGGGTGAATACCCACTTCGTACCAACTTCAGCTACGTGAATAGCGTAGCTGAAGTTGAAGTATCTTAGATCGAGTTACCTACCATCCTCATGGCGCGGGATCGACGTCTGCGGCTCCCCCTGTCGATTCCGCTACCGCGGTTCGCTTTGGTAGAGTTCCAGAGTCGACAGGAGCTCATTCGGGGATCGATATATCGCGTCTAGATGAGATGCGATATATCGATCCCAAGAAATCAATTGCTACCCGCCAATACGGCCGGTAGTGAAGACATATCCTTAGTCTATAAGGTGCCACAGGACTCTTTGTCGCTTTTTGCCATTTGGAAAGCTCTAGAAACCGGCATTTCTGATATCTATTAAAAGTTTGGTTGGTGTGGGGCTGGCAGGCTCCCTACCTGTCTCCACGTGGCTCCCCAGAAGCAGTGGCATGCCCCTGCTGCTCCTAGGTGGAGGAAAGGCCAGGGGGGTTCCATGCATTTCCCCTGCCCTGCCCAATGGGACCGTGGCCAATGGCAGCTGTGGAGGCAGCGCCTGCAGACAGAGGCACCATGCAGAGCAACTTTGCTGTGCTTCTGCCTAGGAGCAGCAGGGATATGTCGCTGCTTCCAGGGAGCCAACCGAGGTGAGTGCGGCCCAATCTGGCACCCAGAAACGCCTCTCGCACCCAAACTCCTTCCCAGAGCCTATGGCCCACACCCCCAGATTTGGAAATCACCATGCCGAACAGTTCAGAAAGAATTCCCCAAAGTCTCCACAGAGACAGCTTACTCAGGAAATGCCTGAGCAAAGAGAGAACTCTAGTAGCATGCCCTGAAAATCAACAAACTCAAGGCAAAACCAAATACTGGAACTGAAGGTCCCTTGGATAGGCAGGAATTTGTAACATGAAAGAACCTTTTGATCACAACTGCAAGCTGGTGCTTAGGGTAAGGGTGATCTCCAGTACTGTCACTAACCCCTTTCTACATCAAAGTCAACACCATGAAGTGAATTCAGAAACACACTAGTTACTAGGGCAGGTTGAAAATTTTCAAAATTCATAGTTTCAATTATTTTTTAATCAAAATGCTAAATTTTGTGGGGGTCAAATTTGTTGCAAATATGAAAACAAAAGATTTTGTCCCATTTTTTGACAAGCTTGATTGATTATCAGGTCAGATCATGAAGCATTATGGTAACATGGCCCACCTGACAGCCCCCTTATGAAGTGGTGATTCTCATAATCTGAACTCAATGATATTTCCAAATGGTCCTTCAGTGGTGTAGCCATTATATAGTACTGCGCAGGAAGCCAATAGACAAATGATGTGACTCACAGCGGTGCAGTCTACATCTGAGAAGAAAGATCACTTCCTCCTCGCCAGAGGCTGATGGGAAAAGAGCCTTCTTGGCTCCAATTTACTTGGGAATCCAAGTTTAGCAGGCGTTGTACAAGCATTTGTCAAACTTCTTTTCTTTTTAGAGCAAGCATATCCCTTAGTAGAGGGAGCAGATATCACCTCTGCCATAGCCTCAAGCCACCAGCATCACCTCTGCCTTTTTTCCTTACTGAGCTTCAGCCTTCTCACTCTCCTCCCAGCCTCAGCAAAGCAAAACTATCTCTGTCCATCTAGTCTATCCATTACGAGTGTTGAACAAAATTATAAAATACAGATTAAGACCCGTTAGTATAGCTCCCTCCCTTCTTCTTCCATATTGGCTAGTTATTTTTATGCCTCCTGGAGCTGGTCTGAAAGCATGGACATAATTGTACTAGAAGTCACATGGTTTGGCAATACTTCAAAGTCACTTAATTATTAGTAGTATTTATTATTTGTATTACTGTAGCACCTAGTACTCCTAGTGCTAAACCAGGTGCTGAACAAACACAGAAGCAAAAGATGGTCCCTGCCCCAAAAGTCGATTACAGGTCCTGCTTATGTAACTATCAGTAGGAGAATGTGAGGCTGCACTTTTCTAATGACTGGTCCAAATAAGAGGTTAATGAGCCTACTACAGCTACCATGTAAAGCACTCAGTCCTTTAAAACAAGGAGTAGAGGCCATGCTTTTAGATCCAGCAGATCCAGGTCCATACACTAGTGGTGACCCAAGTGGGCTTGGTTACACTTATGGCAGGTTCCCCTGTATTCCCATGAAAATTCGAAGTTCTAGTCATGGTAAGCCATACGTGAACAGGAGGGTATTATTTGTGGATTGCAGCACAATTAGCATGTCACCACCATATGCGTTAAAATGTGAGCCATTCACTGTGTCTCATTAATATGCTCTAGCAACTAAAACACTTTCCATTCAAATGACCGTCGGTTGTGAGCGATTTTAAACCAGTGCTTCAAAACATTTACAGATGAAGATGGATGATGTGTGAATGAATTGCTGGTAACAATATTGCTTAAAGCATATTTTATACCCAAGAAAACAAGAGACTGCTAACAGAACATCTTGTTTCATATCAACCCAATTATGAATGAATAGGTCAGCGGTTAGACCAGATCTCAATTACAGCTTCTGGCACGCAGACAAGAGTGAGTGAAGCCGTGAGCTCTGCTTCCTGAGCCATTTGGGACTGCCATGAAAATCTCCAGCTGCTCCAAAGAAACAAAACAATAATGCCCCTTTGCAGAAGCCACTTAAGACAATCTACCGCCCTAGGCAACACTTCCGTGTGCTCCCCCCCCCGCCCCTCAGGTCTAACCCGGGTGCTCTTCTGTAATGGCAGAGGGGTGGCTGGGCCAAATTCCATCCAATGGCATTGTGCCCTACAGGTCCACTCTGATTTGGCCTGGCGGCTCTTCCATCACGAAGGAAGGACAGCTGGCTCAAATCTACTGCCCTAGACACCTGCCCAGAAATCTGTCACCCTAGGCAGCTGCCTGTCTTGTTTACAGGTAGCATGGCCACTGTCCTACTGACATGCTCTCACTGCCTCCCAAGTACCATGCTTATACTTCATAGTGGCGTGGAAAGTTGAAGGCCAAAGGTTAATTTTCCAGACTAGGGGTAGGAAAGAGGTGAATATATGTCTACGCTCTTAAAGTATCAGTATACGGATGTAAAGGAACTAAAGGTCTTTGTTATTAGTAATGAAGGTCAAGGAATTATTCCCACCATTTACTAATCTGTAGGGTTCTTCTCTAGTGCAGCCAGACAAGACATCGCCTGCAGATATTATTATTAATATATATCATGGTAGTGCCTAGGAGCTCCAGTCATGGTTCAGGATCCCACTGTACAAACATGGGACAAAATGTGGTCTAAGTAAGAACTAGGTAATCTGTTTTGATCTGTTGGCTCTCACTTATAATCACTTAAAATCTATCCTTTTGTAGTTAATAAACTTATTTTATGTTTTAATCCAAACCAGTGAGCGTTTGGCTAAGGTGTCTGGGGGAAATCTCAGCTTGGTTACCACAAGTGTGCATGATCCTCTTCCCATTGAGGAGGAGGTGGACTGGATATTAAACCCAGATACTGGACAGGTTTGACCAGGACAGGATGGTACTGCTCTGGGACCCTAGGCTGGGAAGCTGGTGGTTAGAGAGCCTGCATGTAACTGCAGCTGGGTGTGTCCCTACCTGTGTGAATGCCGGTGAAAGTGCGGGCTTGGAGGGCTTTTCAACTTGTCAAAGCAGCACAATGTGAGAGGGAACCCAGGCTGGTGGTTCAGAGGGCTCAGTGGCCCCCCTGGGGGAACCCATCACAGGATGACAATAGAGGACAGTAATCAGCTTGATTTGGTGGAAAGGAATTGTTTCAAAGGCCTGTCCATGAATGCTAAGGCCATCCCCATCAACAGTCTCAGCCTCTTCTGGGGATCAGACTGATTTGGCTGCTGCTCAGTCAGTAGGGTGACCATAGGTCCTGTTTTGGCCAGGACAGTCCCTTTTCTAAGCCCTGTCCCAGCCATCCCTATGTTTTTGGCAAAAGTGGACATTTGTCCTATTTGCTCTGGCCAACTTCATCAGTTGGCCAGAGCAAATGGAACAAATGCCCATTTTTATAAAAAAAAAAAAAAAGGAGGTGCAGTGCGGAGGAACGTGCAGGAGGTGAGGGAGGATGCCATGGAAGCAGGGCTTATGTGGGGGGCAGGCAACGTTCCAGCAATCAGTGACCCCAGCATCACAGGGGAAGGGATGGGGGAGTGGTGCTGGCAAGCGGCTTGGGCCAGTTTTGGGGCTTTCACTTTGGGAAATATGGCCACCCTATCACTCAGGCAGCTGCCAAGCTGTGGGATGCACCCCCTGTTGCTCTAGCCATGGCATTTGCTACAATAACATCACTTCTACTGCATCCCCCAGGAACACCATATAGCCCTTACCCTCCTGTTGGCCACTCTGGCAATGCAGAAGGAAGAATTAGAGGAAAGAAGGAAGGAACATGCTGTAGTTTCTCTGTGTGGGGGTCCAGCAGGCCAAAGACCTCTGAAGATAAGAGACAGAAGGTTGCACTGCCTGCATAGAAAATAGGTCTGGGTAAGGGGTCGGCAAGCCCAGACTTACAGTGAGAAGGGAAAAGTGAGAAGGGGGCTGGATCTGGCAGAGGGCATGCAGAAAAAGCCAGGTAGAGGGTGTGGCCAGGGCACAGCGAATGCGATGATTGAGTGCATCCTCCAAGAAGCTTCCAATAGCCCAGAGGAATCTTCAGGGACACCAATGGTGCAACCCCCCTGGCCTCCCCTGGATAGGTGGAACGGAAGGATACTCTATGGAGGGTCTGGCTTTGCTGTCATGTAAATTGCACCTCCCTTTGTCTCCTCAGAGTGAATCAGACAACTCTATGGAAAGAGAGATCACTTCTTTCAGCATTTCTGTCTTTGTGCTGCACTGGGAATCTTCCCAGCCCCTTTTCTGTTGCAGGGTCCCAGTTGCGACTAGGGGAGCATAGTGAGCTTTCCTAGGAAGCCAGTTCCTGCGGTATTGATTGGTGTGTTGGTACTAACCACATCAGCACAATGTTCAGTTTCCTAGAGAGGCATTGACAAGCCATGGACTGAAGTTACCAACTCGTTTTTAAAACCCAACCAATCTGCAGTCTACTGAGCCAGAATACACAGCCTCATCCATTCAGGTTACACACTGTGAGGCATATCCACTCCCTAGCGTAGCAGCATTAACTAACCTTAGATCCACCTCCCTGATCTCCACCATCAACCTGGTTCTGTTCCCAGGTATGCATAGCAGACCATTGTAACAGTACAACGTGGTGATACACACCCTGCGGCTACACCTACCAGGCGGACTACAATCAATAACTTGTCCTTTGTTTTGGAGTGATGTTCCTCACTGCCGATGGGACTCTGTCCTCTTGCAACCAATTGCCTGTCTTCATTCCAGAGTGATGCTTGTCTGCTCCAATGGGAGTCAGGCATTAGATAGCCAATTACTTGTTGTCAGCCGACCCTCCCAATAGTATCAAGCCATGGCAGGAACTCAGGTGGTGAGTTCCCCTGCCCCCTGTCCAACATTCCATAGCCCTTCACCTTGGGGCTAAGCTCCCATTGACATCAGTGGACATTTTGCATGTGGAACAGGAGCAGAATTTAACCTAATGTGAACAAAGACACTGGAGAAGGAAACACTGTCCAATGGGGACCAGATCCTAGGCTGAAAGACATCAGCACAGCAGTGCTGACATCAGTGGAGCTATGACATAGACCAGCTGAAGATCTGGCCTGTATTTCTAATCACTCGGATGTTTTAGCACTGTGAGCAATAATTACACTCCAGACTGCACTGCTTAGAACATATCTGGACTACAGTACTGGACACGTTGAAAGCAGAAAGCGAGATGAATAGGAGGACATTCAGAGACAAAGGGCTAGATATGTTGATCCATTGGGAAAGCTGAACGCTGGATCATGTCCTCAGACATGCTGGAGGAGTTGCAACACTGTCCCAAGGGTGATTGAATCAGCTACAGTACAGGGCTAGTTAGGCAACGCACGCTGGTGGAGAATGCATTCCATTCCATGACATAACCCTGCCTCATTTTGAACGATCCTGTCCAGACTGGTGCGGTGGTGGCCTAGAGCAGCACCGCATCTGCTCCACAAACATATTGTTGCTACCTCTGTCTACAGGCACAAAAGATCCCTGCAACCATCCCCTGCTCCTCACCTGGTCCACCCATGTCAACATTCTAGCCTTAAAATGAGCTTAGGGCCTAAATCAGCCCAGATGTGCCATCTCATTGGTTTCTCTGTTTTACTTTCTCACACTGAACTTGGTGCAAGTGAAAGGTATTGGATTAGATAACTGTTTTTTGTTTGTTTGTTTGTTTGTTTTTGGTTTGGTGGTAGTTTAAAAAAAATCCTCATTTTGGGTGAACTAAAAATGAATTTTTAAAAAAAATTTCAGCAAACCAAAAAGAAAAACAGAAAGAAAACCCAACACTTTGTCAAATAAAGTATTTTGTTCAAGTGAAAACAAAATGTTTCCTTTAGATTTTTATTTTTCTTTAATAAACTTGAAGGAAATTTTGAAGTGAAAAGTTGTTTCAAATAGAAAAAGGGAAACATTTAGATATTTTAAGAATTTTTTTTCTAACCAAAACCAATTGGCAAGTCCAACATGTTCTGTTCAGCCCACACACACCACAAAAGTTTTGGTTAAAAAATTTCACTTAACTCTATACTGGATTAAGAGTCCTGGGGAGCGAGCTTCTCTGCGTATCCAAAAAAGAGCATAAGCAGTAACACTGTAGGCACACCTCTGAAATAGATGGTTAATCAGGATTTCAAATAACACCATCTTAATATGGTTTTATGCACCGTGCATTGATTAGAGGATGCTTCATGATTAACAAAATAATCCTCATTCAGGAGGCAATGGCCAATTAGGCCTTATAGGGGAGAGAAAGATATTTCTTTCCTAACGAGCTTAGAAAGAAACAAGGAATATCAGTAAATTCTCTGCTTCTGACACGCCAGCGTTACAGCTAACACAGTCTTCTTAAGTGATGCATCATCCAAAATGGACAGTCCTCAGCGTGTGGTGTCATTTCAGGAGGAGGCTGTGACTGAAAAGCACTAGCCTGACCTTCACTTAATGATCTCGCTTTCTCACCTTGGCACTGCTTGGGAACTGTCAAGAGAGAAACCTTCAGATTAGTAGCATAAAGGCCAATGCTGAGGAATGGAGCTGAAGGACTGGCCAAGTGGTAAAATACTAGCTATATAAAGAGAGAATATTAGTATTTAGACTCGGAGGAAAGCACAGCAGCAGTGTGTCATGATCAGATAGGTTTAGAGGGAAAATGAAAGATGAATAGTAAGGGATCAATCTGTGGAATCTGCTACAGGAGGTCACAGGGTCAAATACTGTAGCTAAATTAATTTGTGTTTTAAAACTATAAAGCTTTATATGTACTAAGTGCAGTTATGGTTATTATTTTGTTTATTAGCTGGATTTTATGAGGGGCTTGATAATTTTGTAATCCTACAATAACCTTTGTGGATATACACCGCAACTATTAATTATTAATAATAATTATTAATAGTTGTATTATCATAATGCCCAGAACACCATTGTGCTAGGTGCTGTACTAAGGAGCATGAAATCTCATATCCTGCCTTCTGGGAATGTTGTGTGAATTAATTCATGAATGTTTGCTCAGCCGTTAAAAGATGCAAACCACAACGATGAAGATTTTCAAAGCAGCCTAGGGATTTAGGTACATATCTTCCACTAATATAAATACCCTAAATCACCTAGACTGTTTTGAAAATCTTGGCCTACAGAGATGTTCTTGTTCATAATGATACAAGCTGAACAATGTGGGGGTCAGAAAGGAATCCATTTCTCTAGGTACTTATGCTGTCCACATCACCATAGAAATGGAGAGGCAGGTAACCGTGCAGCCAGTGTTCCAGAAAAGAAGCAGAAGTGGCTAAATGGAAACTGGCTGTAAGAAGAAAGATGGCTGGGAGAAGAAGCTGGCGGGGACTGGGAAGCTGGAAGAAGCAGGATTACCAGAGACTGCTGGGAGGGGAGGCTGTGAAAATCTAAGACAACGGGTAAGCTGAGGAACTGTGTCATGACTGTTATGTCTGAGGCTAAGACAGGCTCCCTACCTGCCCTGGCTCCGTGCAGCTCCTGGAAGCAGCTGCCAGGTCCCCACAGCCCCTAAGTGCATGGGCTGCCAGGGAGGCCCCATGCGCTGCCTCCGCCCATGTGCAAGCAATGGGAGCTGCGGGGGCGGCATCTGTGGGCATGATGACAGTGCGTGGACCCTCCCTGGCTGCCCAAGCGACAAGGGGCTGCATGGACCTGGCGGCTGCTTCCTGGGAGCTGCAGTAAACACCTCTAGGACCCCTCACCCCCTCCTGCACTCCAACTCCCTGACCCTGCACAGAGTCCCGTCCTGCACCCAAACTCCCTCTCTGAGCCTGCACCTCATACCCCCCAACCTCCTGCCCCAGCCCTGAGCCCCGTCCTGTACCTTAAACCCCTCATCCCTGGCCCCAGCCTAGAGCCTGCACCCCAAGCCAGAGTTATCAGGCCCTCCCACACACAACCCCCCTGCCACAGCCTTATCCTCCCTGGTCCTACACCAGAGCCTGCACCCCCAATCGGAGTCCTCACCCTCATCGCACCCCAACCCAGTGCCCCAGCCCAGAGCCCCCTCTTGCACCACATACCCCTCATTCCCGGCCCCTCCCCAGAGCCCACACCCCCAGCCGGAACCCACATCCCTCCCACTCTCTGAACCCCTTATCCCCAGCCCCACTCAAGAGTCTGCACCCCCAGCCAGAGTCCTCACCTGCCCCTGCCCCAGTCTGGAGCCATCTCCTGCACCCCAATCCCCTCATCCCTGGCCTCAGCCCAGAGCCTGCACCCCCAGTTGGAGCCCTCACGCCCTGCATCCCAACCCTCTGCTCCAGTCCTGAACCCCCTCCCACACCCCAGCCTCCTGCCCCAGCCCAGTGAAAGTGAGTGAGGGTGGCAGAGAGCAAGTGATGGAGGGAGGGAGAATGGAGCGAGCAGGGTCGGGGCCTCAGAGAAGGGGAAGGATAGGGGCAGGACAGTGGGCAGGGCAGGGACATTCAGTTTTGTGCCATTGGAAAGTTGGCAACCCTAGTGTAGAGCTCCCTGGCTACCCCTAAACGTAGGAGCCACAGGGGGGACATGTCGGCGGCTTCCAGTGGCTGCGTGGAACCACGGCAGGCAGGGACCCTGCCTTGCCCTGCTGCGCAACTGACTGGGCTGTGCTGACAGGAGCTGACAGGGTCCCTTTACAACTAGGCAGTCTGGCTGAAAACTGGACACCTGGAAACCCTACTTCACATGCTGCCCCCACCCCAAGCGCCAGCTCTGCAGTTTCCATTGGCCAGGAACCATGGCTAATGGGAGCTGCAGGGGTTGTGCCTGTGGACAGGGCAGTGCTCAGAGCCACCTGGCCATGCCTCTGTGTAGGAGCCAGAGTGGGGACATGCTGCTGCTTCTGGGACCTGCTTGAGGTAAGTGCCACCCAGAGCCTCCACCCTGAACCCCTCCCATGTCCCAACCCCCTGCCCCAGCCCAGATCCACTTCCCTCCCTCTAAACACCTCGATTCCAGCCCTGAGTACTCTCCTTCATCCGAAATCCCTCATCCCCAGCCCCACCCCAAAGCCAGCCCCCGCTCCAGAACTCTCACTCCCCTGCACCCCCAACCCCCTGAAGCCCTCTGAACACCTTGGTCCAAGCCCAGAGCACCCTCCTACACCCCAACCCTCTCATTCCCTGCCCCACCCCAAAGCGAGCTGCGGCTCCAGAACCCTCACTCCCCTGCATCCCCAACCTCCTGCCCCAGCCCTGATTCCCCTGAAGCCCTCTAAACACCTTGGTCCAAGACTGGAGCACCCTCCTACACCCCAAACCCCTCATTCCCTGTCCAACTTCAGAATCTGCACCCCCAGATGGAGCCCTCCCCCTTCTGTCCCCTGCCCCGCCCCGCACCTCTGAGCCAGTCAGTTGAAAATGAGAGTGGGGAGAGCGAGCGACAGAGGGAGGGTGATGGAGTGAGCAGGGACGGGGACAGAGGCCGGGCCTCTGAGGAGGGGCAGAGCAGGGGGCAGGGCAAAGGCGTTTGGTTTTGTGTGAGTAGAAAGTTGGCAACCTTAGATGCAGGTCTTAGTTGATCCCAGCCCTCAAACTGGAGAGTGGGATTTTTGTTTTGTTTTGTTTTTTGGGGGAAACTTTTAACATATTTTTAAATCAATCAGGCCTGAATATCCTGTCACTTACATGGATGTAAATCAGGAGTAACCCCTCTAGTGTAAAATCAGAGTAATGAACAATTAGGACAATAGCTAGTATCGCAAGTACTTTGAAGCAGATAGTACTTCTTGAAAAGGTGAGTGTAACAGAGGGTGCCACTTCATCACGGCTGCCTACTGGAGACCCCGCTACTTTGCTCTGTCCCACCCCAGGAAACAGTTATCTGTGAAGAAAAGAGCAGCAATTTTAGAAACCAGTGAGATATGGTCCTCCGGCAGCCAGAAGGGCAGCGGACCAGCAACAGCCAATCGAGGCCCAACAGGATGAAATAAAAGGAGCTGCCTGCTGGTGGCAAGTCAATTACTAGCTGAAGCCAGAGGACTGAGGAGGGATGCTCCTTAGGCTGCAGCCAGAGGTCCTGACACAGAAAAGGAACTGTTGGTTGTAGAACTCAAGAACGTGAGGCAGAAGGCACTGCCTCACGCACTCTGAGGTGGGTGTCCTGCTCACAGTTTTAGGTTTATGAATCCTGTTTGTGGCATTTTCCCTAGTTAATGTCGGGTGACTTCCCTCCATTCATTAAAAGTTTCTTTTTGATCCGCAGACTATGTGCATGCGAGTAGGGAAGTAGGCGCCCAGGGATGGTGTGTAATTTACTAGGTGAGGGCTCCAGCCAGCTCTGTGTAGTATTGATGGAGAGGAACCCCTAGATATTGAACCCAGCCCTGGTTGCTGCCAGCTCCACCTGGCAGAAGGGTTACACAGGACAAAGGAATTGTTAGCATTTGTGGGCACTGCTCTCTCAAAGTCAGGAGTTCCCTCTTGCTAGTTCAAGTCGGCAGCAACTTCGCAGGAGCAATGAGAGACAGCAAATGGTAGCCTAGCTCCTGAAGGTGTCATGAAACCAGGGAGTTGGGGCATGTGATACAGAGGGCACGGTGCCAACTGGCAAAGCATTCAGTGTTTGCTACAAGTAACCCCTGTCTCAGATCTGACAAACTCAGTACCCCTAATACACTGCTTTCCTGGTATTTGTCCATAAAGGTTAGCATTGAGGCCTTGAAAGCTTGTAACTTATTGATGCTCATAATCAATGAGAGATGTGTGTATGGGTAATAGTTAAGGAATAATGTAACTATGTGGAAAACGATGCCCTTGGAGTCTTGGATTTAACGTGATGGCCCATTCAAGCCACAGGGAATTGTCACCTCTCCCTGGCTAGCCAATTATGACGTATATAGCTCCACTGTCCACCATTGCGCCAACCCAGAGGAGTCAACGGAAAAACCATCAAAGACAAATTATAAACATTGAAACCACATGGAAGTGAAAAGAAAGGTCAGGGCAGCAAGGGGATCCCTTGTCTGTGAATAATGACAAGAGACACTATACCACAGTGTGGAGAAAGGCACTCTGGTCCCATTCATTGAGGAGTTAATTTGATGAACATGGGTGTGCCAAGAAAGAATGGATCCTAGCTCCTTGGGAGCAGCAAATGCTCCAAGAGACTGAATTTGGGGGTGAGAATCTATTTTATTGGATGGGAGAGGTAACTATTAAGAGTAGACCCTAATTTACATTTTATTATTGTGATTTGTATGTAACCATCTGTTTTCATCACTTATTTGTTCCTGTTTGAATCTCCGTTCTTTCTTAAATACATTTCCTTTTGTATTACTGTAACTCAACTTAAGTGCTGTGTGATACAGGAGCAATGTTCTTCTCTGGTAAAACTGGTGAACTGGGGTAAGCTGCTCCTTTGGGAGTGGAGGATCTGGGATTTCCGCGGGTATGCAGTGATCAGGCGCTGGACACCACTTTGAAGAGACTTAGTGCATCTGTTATCAACCTGCAGGGAAAAGTCAGGGCTGGTATAGCCCAGAGGAGAGGGCCTGACTAGCTGATGAGCCAGTTATTTTAGGGAGCTGACACCCAGCTGGCACAGGCAAGACTCCCTCATGCTGGAGGCAGAGGGCAAGAAGGTGACTCACCGCTCTGGGTGCCCCAAGAAGTGTCACAGGTTGCCAGCAGGAGAGCACAGAGGTTCTGCAATGCTTCAGTTCCCGCTGGACCCCTCAGGCTCTGCAGCTTTGGAGGACTATGACTTGCCCCTAATGAGAGCATGAAACCTAGTGGAGATTTCCCATGTCTTGGTGCACCTCATGTGAGCTGGGGATTACAACTTGGCCCTTATTTAATAAATGACAGTACAAGTCAGAGATAAATTCTAGTGAAGAAGAGGAGAGTAAAGTGCATTCCTTCATTGGGAAGTTACACAGGAGGCAGAGCGGTCTAGTAGCTAGGGCACTGGAATAGGACTAGGGAGACCTGGGCTTTATTCCTGGCTTTTTCCACTGACCTGCTGTGTGACCTTGGTCAAGTCACTTTCCCCTGCCATCCTTTTTCTGTCTTGTCTATGTAGACTGCAAGCTCTTAGGGGCAGGAACTCTTGTTATGTATATGTGCAGTGCCTAGCACAGTGGGACCCAGATCTTGGTTTAGGCTTCCAAGCTCTACTCTAATAGAAATAAGAAGATGTTGAGTTTCAAGGAGTATAGGGATAGCCCTGGCTTCTCCCCATATAAAAATAAATGAGTATGGCAGATATGCAGTACTAAGTCTGCGCATGCTGTACTGGACTTGTGTTTCTTGCTGTCATAACCTTTTTTGCTCACTTTTCTTGACTGTAGTTAAGTTCTCCCTAGATACACAAGCTTGGCAAACGTCTTCAAAAACAAATCTGTCTCCTTGCCAGGAAGGTTTTCCCAGGCCCTCCTGCCTCTAATTTTAGTGAAAGATACAACAGGGAAAAGAGTGATCTAAGAGCTACCAGCACGAATCGAGTGCAAGGGGAGATTATGTCAATTGTTCCTAGTGTAACTGCCACTTAACAAATGTTTTCATTAGAAACCAAGCCAGCAAGGAAATGCAGAATTTCCTTTCCTCTGTTAGCATTTCCAACTGAAAAGGCTTTTATCCTCTACAAAGTTGTCCGAGATTACACTGGTGTCGATATCAACCCCATGCCAATTGCCTTTTTGTAGGTCGAATGATCATAACATCTCTTCTTACCCACTTGTGGGAGATTTCTCTTCCCCTCAGCCTACTCTCTGAAGTATTGTATCACTCATCCTGGATTTCTCACTTGAGAAATCCTCCTCCCCACCCCCTGAAAAGAAAATACAAAAGATGTTGTGATTTTTTTTTCTTGCATCTTTATCAGTAGTGGACAATCTGTGGCCCACAGGCTGCACACAGCCCGTCAGGGTAACCCGCTGGCAGGCCACGAGACAGTTTGTTTACATTGACCATCCGAAGTCATGGCCACCCCGCAGCTCCCACTGGCCATATTCACTGGTCCTTGGCTAATGGGAGCTGCGGTAAGTGATGGCCAGCACATCCATGCGGCCCACGCCAGTTCCCCCCGGCAACCATCGGCTAGGACTGGTGAACTGTGGCCAATGGGAGCTGCGAGTAGCCATGCCTGCGGAGGGTCAGTGTAAACAGACTGTCTCGCAGCCCACCAGCGGATTACCTTGATGGGCTGCGTGCGACCCACAGGCCGCAGGTTGCCCACCACTACTCTCCATGTTTTAATTTATTAACAATTGCTAAGCTGCCACTTTTTCATGGCTAAATGACGTGATGTGGTCTGTAGTGTTGTTGTAGCCACGGTGATCCTAGGATATTAAAGAGACAGGTGAGTGAGGTAATATCTATTATTGGACCAACTTCTGTTGGTGAAGGAATACACACAGAAAATACCCATATCACATAGGCAAACACCTTCCATAAAATGATCACTCTAAATCACATCTCTCATTCCTCATCCTTAAAGGAAACCTGACTAACACCTTCAAAAGACGAGCTTGGGAGTGTAAATTCAGAACTGTGGTAGACACTAAAAATCATGTTCTTAATAAAGACCCTCGATGTATGGCTTATTACAGCTGACTGTAACCCACTAACTCCCCACTGTTTTCCCTATGACTGCCATGGGCCATTTCACTTTGAATGGTCCCTTACAACGCCACCTACTATTTAGCTGTAGTACTCTGAGTTCCTTTCCCAGACCTGCGAGAGAGCTCTAGGTAGCTCAGAAGCTTGTCTCTCTCACCAACAGAAGTTGGTGCAATAAAAGTATTACCTCACCATGTCCCTGTAATGTGGTCTAGGTTCTGCTGTTGATAACATAACGAGTTTCCACTTACTATGACTTGCGCGCACAGGTAATATCTGAAAATTGTGCGCTTCTGCGTTGGGACTTGCAAAGTTTCACCTTCTGAAATGGTAGCCCCCCACTGTCTATTATTTCCCTGGAACTGGAAGAGCATTTTCTCATTTGTTCTGGTTTGTCAAATGTATCCTGCCGTGCAATTCACTATATATTCAGACATTGCTCTCTAGCCATTTGGCCAGATCCTCAGTTGGTGTAAACCAACATAGCTCCAGCTAATTCGGTGGAGCTATGCCAATTTACATCAGCTCAGGAGATAGCCCATAATTTTTATATCATTTGCCTCATGGAATATTGTTTCAGTTCACCATATTATGAATTTTCAGGGGATATAGAGGAATATGGATTATTTTATGTCAGATAGCTAAAGAAAATGTAATATAAGTATGTGGAGATGTACAGCATATCACTTTGCATAGTCAGAGAGCATTTGTATCAGCTTTAATGCATAAATTGCTCAACGAATTCTAGATCTACAATGAAAAAAAGCAGTATGAACGGAGTGGTACCAGCTGTAGCTAAAGTCATGGCTAGCTGACGTATTTAACTTGTAAAACAATAGTTCATTCAGTCTGTGATATGTACTTTACGAGTACGTCTACAAAGCCCATGCCAGCAAGCTTCCTGGCCTGGGTTGATAGACTCAGGATAGCGGGGTTAGCACTCTAAAAATAGCTGGGTAGACAGGGCTTTGAAGTTGTGACTTGGGGCATGGCTACACTTGCAGATGTAGAGTGCTGGAGTTAAACCCATCTTCGCAGAGCACAGTAGGGAAAGCACTGCCATCTGTCCACACTGACAGCTTCAAGCACACGGGCCTGGCCACATTTGCGGCACTTGCAGCAGCATCGGGAGCAGTGCATTATGGGCAGCTATCCCAGCATGCAAGTGACTGCAATGTGCTTTTCAAATGCAGGGGGAGGTGGAGTGTGACAGGGAGTGTGTTGTGTGTATGTGGGGGGAGAGAGAGTGGGTTTTTGGGGTGCTGAGAGCGTGTCAGCATAGTGTCTTGTAAGTTCAGACGCCCCACCTCCCACCCACGCCTGCCTCTCTCTCACTCACTCAGAGCAAACAGTAAATGTTTGCTTTTTCTCAGAGCTGAGAAGCAGGCGGCTTCTCCAGAACAGAGCTTTGAAAGGGTATTTCCACATTCCTGCAGCTGATTTCACAACAATGACAAGAGTGGCCACTTGACTTAAAGGGATGTTTCTGGAGGCTGATCACAGCACAGTAACACAACACCTCATTCACACTGATGCTGCGGCACTCCAGCAGGGGTGCAGCAAATGTTCTTCCACTCG
This sequence comes from Gopherus flavomarginatus, assembly GCF_025201925.1. Classification (NCBI taxonomy): domain Eukaryota; kingdom Metazoa; phylum Chordata; order Testudines; family Testudinidae; genus Gopherus; species Gopherus flavomarginatus. Next base: position 10,905,201 of record NC_066618.1, on the reverse strand, counting down.
CCGAGGTGGAGTACCAGCAGCACTGTAGCTGCGGAGTCCGAGTGCTCTACATGCCTTGCCAGTGTGGACGGGGAGAGAGCTAGTGCGGCCGGGGCTACTCTATTGTGTTAGCAGCAAAGAATCCTGTGGCACCTTATAGACTAACAGACGTTTTGGAGCATGAGCTTTCGTGGGTGAATACCCACTTCCTCAGATGCATGTAATGGAAATATCCAGGGGCAGGGATATATATGTGTGCTAGCAAGCAAGCTAGAGATAACGAGGTCAGTTCAATCAGGGAGGATGAGGCCCTGTTCTAGCAGTTGAGGTGTGAAAACCAAGAGAGGAGAAACTGGTTCTGTAATTGGTAAGCCATTCACAGTCTTTGTTCAATCCTGAGCTGATGGTGTCAAATTTGCAGATGAACTGAAGCTCAGCAGTTTCTCTTTGAAGTCTGGTCCTGAAGTTTTTTTGCTGCAGGATGCCCACCTTAAGGTCTGCTATAGTGTGGCCAGGGAGGTTGAAGTGCTCTCCTACAGGTTTTTGTATATTGCCATTCCTAATGTCTGATTTGTGTCCATTTATCCTTTTCCGTAGAGACTGTCCAGTTTGGCCGATGTACATAGCAGAGGGGCATTGCTGGCATATGATGGCGTATATTACATTGGTGGATGTGCAGGTGAATGAACCAGTGATGGTGTGGCTGATCTGGTTAGGTCCTGTGATGGTGTCGCTGGTGTAGATATGTGGGCAGAGTTGGCATCGAGGTTTGTTGCATGGATTGGTTCCTGAGCTAGAGTTATTATGGTGTGGTGTGCAGTTACTGGTGAGAATATGTTTCAGGTTGGCAGGTTGTCTGTGGGCAAGGATTGGCCTGCCACCCAAGGCCTGTGAAAGTGTGGGATCATTGTCCAGGATGGGTTGTAGATCCTTGATGATGCGTTGGAGGGGTTTTAGCTGGGGGCTGTATGTGATGGCCAGTGGAGTCCTGTTGGTTTCTCTCTTGGGTTTGTCTTGCAGTAGGAGGCTTCTGGGTACACGTCTGGCTCTGTTGATCTGTTTCCTTATTTCCTCGTGCGGGTATTGTAGTTTTGAGAATGCTTGGTGGAGATTTTGTAGGTGTTGGTCTCTGTCTGAGGGGTCAGAGCAGATGCGGTTGTACCTCAGTGCTTGGCTGTAGACAATGGATCGTGTGATGTGCCCGGGATGGAAGCTGGAGGCATGAAGGTAGGCATAGCGGTCGGTGGGTTGCATAGCGGTCGGAAGGTTGCATAGCGGTCGGAAGGTAGGCATAGCGGTTCTATTGTGTTGTAACTCGCAAGTGTAGCCAAGGCCTTATACTGGAGGTTTGGCTCTGAAGCCCACTCTGAGCTTCAGAGCCTGAGCTCCAGCCCAAGCTGCAACTTGAAAGTCCTACCTACACTGCTATGTTTAGAGTGCTAGCATGAGCCCTGCCAGCCCAAGGCTGTCAACCTGAGCTGGAAGGCTCACTGCTGCGGGATGCATAGACATACCCTAAAAGTCTTCTACACTCCTTTTTGGTTTAGCTTGACCTGTTTCAGTGAGTTTCACCTCTTTCAAAGTGATGTTTATTTATTCTTTGAGTGTGTTACTTTTGACCTGCTTTTAGATTTCCTAAAAGCGATGGCTGAAAAAGGGTCAGATACTACTGGGTTTGGAGGAAAAGAGTCAGAGCATCATGCTTTATTATTAAATCTGGCTAAACTAGCCATTCTATTTCATCTTTCCAATTAAACTAATAATTCTGACCTATCTAATCTGTAGTCTAGCTAACCTTTCCAGGTGTTAATATGATGGTCATCACTGTGGTATTCTATAAATAGAAAATATGTTCAAAATAACATAGAACCTTTAGGTGACATAGAATCATAGAAGATTACGGTTAGAAGGGACCTCAGGAGATCATCTAGTCCAACCCCCTGCTCAAAGCAGGACCAACTCCAACTAAATCATCCCAGCCAGGGCTTTGTCAAGCCTAGACTTAAAAACCAATAAGGATGGAGATTCCACCACTTCCCTAGGTAACCCATTCCAGTGCTTCACCACCTTCCTAGTAAAATAGAGTTTCCTAATATTCAATCTAGACCTCCCACACTATACTTGAGACCACTGAGAACAGCCTAGCTCCATCCTTTTTGGAACCCCCCCTTCAGGTAGTTGAAGGCTGCTATCAAATCCCCCCTCAGTCTTCTTTTCTTCAGACTAAATAAGCCCAGTTCCCTCAGTCTCTCCTCTTAAGTCATGTGCCCCAGCTCCCTAATCATCTTTCATCCGAAAATATCTCCATGTGTTACAACATAGATAGATAATTTTCACAGCACCATTGCTATACAGATAACCAAGCTCCAGCGTTAGATATTTTATGTTGACCTCCATATTGTCATGGTGTCATTTCACATTTTATTATGGCTTTCATAGTCTTTTAGACCCTTGAGAAGGGACATTGTCCTTCCTAAGTCTGCTATAGAAAATCAGCTGTTTATTTTCCTCTAAAAATGCTCACAGCTATTTAAAAAAAGCATTTGCTTTATTGTTTACCGCTTGGTGAAGCAAATATTGTGTGATGGTCTAGATGAAGAATAGTACAATGGAGCCTTTGTTTGGAGGATCTCCAAGTGACTTATCAGTATGATAGGCAACGGCAACTGACAGAAGAAAGATGGTTGGTGTAGCTAGGACTGGGAAAAACTTTTATTTTCAATGATGGGCCCTAGTCAATTCTCTGGAGCCAAACACTTCCAAACTTTGAGGATATTTGGAATCTCAACCCGGATCCAGATTTGATTTTGTGTCTATCTGTAGAAATGGGCTGAATACCAAAACCCCAACAACTCTAAATATTGTGCTCCTTCTCTAATTAATGTGGGATCATATTTTGCTCATTGAGTCAGTGTAGCCACCAGGCATACTCAGCAAAGTGTGCAAAAAGAAGCTAAGGGCTAACCTGGGATCAGAGTTAGCAAGCATAAGCCATTTCAGGCAGGGACTTTCTTTTTCTTTTGTGTACAGCACCCTGCACAATTGGGTTCTGTTCTATGAAATAAGAATCAGAATAACTGGTGATGATGCTTACTGGTACGTATACATCCTGATGCGTTGAGGTTTGTGTATGTCTTTATCAATAAGACTTGGGAACAGTGTCCAAGGTAGAGGTTAGCAATGGAAGACTAACTGGAGAAAGTGAGGTATGGACAAAAAAAGGTTTATTAAAAAATAGATTTTAAAATTTCAAAATTTAAAAGTTGTTCTTTCTTTTTCTCCTGGCTGAAATTTGATCAGTTTTTCATTTTTAGTTAAATTTTCAATTGAAATTCTGTAATTTCAGTGATGGATTAATAATGCTTTCAATATTAAAAAAAAAAAGTCATGAAAAATGTTGAGAAAAAAAATTTCTAAAGTGTCATCCATTTTTTTCCCCATGAACTTTTTTCATTAAAAAAAAAAAAGGCTTTGGGGAGTTGTAATTCAGTTGTCTTAAGTTACCATTCTCATCTATGGGCTGGGCTCCCTGGAACTATACATCTTCCATGATGCATCACAGCCAGGGACTCTGAAGTGAGACTGCATCATGGAAAACATATTGTGACCAAGGACACTCGTCTACAGAGGAAAATGGAAGCATGAAGCACCCAAACTACAACTCCCATGAGGTACCACGGCAGCATTCCTGGACTGAACTAGTTTAGATTCTGGACAAAATATTTTGTGTTCATTAGTAAGTGTCTGGACGATGAACAACACTATAGAAAACCATCTCATTATTATGTGACCTATGTATAGGCACATTTTGCAAGCCCAAACCTAGGCAACCGTGTTTCTGACTCCATTCTAAATAAGTGCCTTGAAGGGTTCAATTTTACGCTGAAGGGCCGCCCTGAACAACTTACTATAAATACCAATGTTCTGAAACTACAGTAACTAGCCGTGGTTCATCTGTAAATCAGATCTGTAAAGCCAGAGTTCATAAATCCTTAATCTGTTGAAAATTGAAGGTTGTGCGTCTGGGTCTGTGTTTGTCTGGCATAAAGGGGGTGATTGGTAGCTGTCTAGTTACAGAAAAATTGGCTGATATAGAAACATTTTCTGCTCACTTTAGTAAACAGATCACATAGCTCTGCTTCTTTCTGCCTTCATCCATTTAACAGCAGCGTGAAGAGGTGCTAGCCACTTTCATCTTTATTTTTGTGCTAGTGGGCTTTCTCCCAGTCTATTCTACAGTCCAACAACACTTTAGTTTTATGAGCTGTAGGGATGCAGGACCAAGTTTATCGGTCTCTCACTTTGATGCAATTAATTCTCTAAAGGGTTTTTTCCCTTGTGTGCCATTCTGTGGTGGATTTTTGGTTTTTGTGTTTTTTTCTCCTTTAAATTCATTATCTAAAGATAAGAGGAGCTCTAGTAATTGTGTTTCTAACCCTAGAGTCAGAGTGTTAGGCACAGTAGCTGCTATTCCAGAAGACAAAGGGATATATTACTAGAGAATCATAGACTATCAGGGTTGGAAGGGACCTCAGGAGGTCATCTAGTACAACTCCATGCTCAAAGCAGGACCAATCCCCAACTAAATCATGCCAGCCAGGGCTTTGTCAAGCCTGACCTTAAACACCTCTAAGGAAGGAGATTCCACCACTTCCCTAGCAATGAGACACCAGACAAATAGTGGGTTGTCTAGGAAAAGTTTACAGAGAGGGCTTTGGGACATGATGCTGCCTAGAAGTGTTTTGGGGCTGTGAGCAAGGACACTGACTCCTGTGGTTTGGGTTCCTCCTGCATTCAGTGAAACAGACCTTCACACATTCCTTGTAAATAAATAAGGTTGCATCAAAGGTGATTAACTCCATCATCATTTTTTCCTGGAACAACCTACAAGACACCAATTCTTTAGCTAGCTGCTCAAGCTAAAAGGGGTAATGTTAATAATAAAAGTGAAGCTGTACTAAATTAAGCTATTCTAATCAGGTTGGTTTTAAGGGAATCTCTTTTTGGTTCCAGTGGGCTCATATTCTGTGTGTCTGGGGTTTGAATAAATTCCCAAACTTTAAGTGAAGCTTGGACAAAACCACGACTTTTCACATGGTTACCCTGATTTAAATCAATCCACCCCGGTTTGCACAGAATTTCACTAGGTCTTGGTTGGTATTACACTGAAAGCTTCATACAGCTGTACTAGGAAGGTCGAACGAGAGGCAGGTATATCACAGGGATGAGGGTGGGGATAGTTGTCATAAACAGATAGCTAAGGGTTAATGTCTCTTTCACCTATAAAAGGGTTAACAAACAGTGACCTGAAACACCTGACCAGAGGACCAATCAGGAGACAAAATACTTTCAAAACTGGGTGGAGGGAAGTTTGGGTGTGAGTTCTTTGTTCTTTGTTCTTCTCTCAGAGGGTCTGAGAGAGACCAGACATTACTACAGGCTCTCTAAGTTTCTTTTCATAGAGTAAGTAAAACAGGCAGTTTAGGTTTTTTAAATTGTTTTACTCTATTTGCAATTGTGGATCTGGCTGGTTAACATTTATATGTGTAAATGGTGGGAATATTTTGATTTGTATTGGTACTGGTGGGAAAGTCTTTTTCTGGTGTCTGTAAGCTATAAGACCCTGTAATATTTACATCTTGAAGTTACAGAGATAATTCTTTACTTTTTCCTTTCTTTTATTAAAAGATTTCTTTTTAGAGAACCTGATTGATTGGTTTTTCTCTGTTTCCCTTGGTTTATCTCAGGGGATTGGGATAACTCACCAGGATGGGTGGGGGAGATAGGGAGTGATAAAATCTCTCTCTGTTTTCCTTGAATCTGTTTGCCTCTTTGAGGAAGGGAAGGGAGATGCTTCTCTGTATAGTGATTTAAGAGGTTAGATCAGTATCTCAGAATAGCCCAGGGAGGGAAATTCTGGGAGGGGGAGAGGTGGGGGAATGGTTTATTTCTCCTTGTTTTAAGAACCCAAGGGATCTAGGTTCTTGGGGTCCCCAGGGAAGGTGGGGAGGTCAGAGTGCCCCAAAACACTATATTTTTGGGTGGTGGCAGCCTATCAGATCTAAGCTGGTAACTACGCTTAGGGAAATTCATGCTAGTATCTCATTCCTGGACTCTAAGGTTCAGATTTGGGAAAAATTGCTAGGACAATAGTCCTCTGCACATTTATGACAAGACTGTACCTAGGTTAATGTGTTCATTTATAACACACCAGGAAAAATTCATTGCTTAACTGTTTCACAGTACTTCGAACTGTGTGGAAGTCCTAGTGACATAGGACTTTGTGTTTGAAAGTAACTTATATTGAGGCCTTACAGGTTGGTATCTCAATGGAGGAGAAACCAGTGATGCAGTGTCTAGATATTTTCTTACTGTGACTGGTTTATGTACATCATATACACCAGGCTTCATGAGCAGAAATGGTCACAAACAGAGAGAGATTTGCATGCATTATCAGGGATCTAATCTCAAATGTCTAGTTCCTTGGAATCAACTCAGCCCCAAGAATTGACTCTAGCTGAAGGCACTGAGACAGAGAGCAAACTCTTTTGCTGTTTGCAAAAGCTTCCCCCCCAAAGAAACTGTACCACACAACTAACAATACAATATTTCTAAGACTGTACGCTGCTCCCGTGCTTTGAAAAATATCTTGTATGACTATGTGTTACAGTGCCACGCAGTGACTTTTGACATAAAAATACTAATAAATCCCAGACTGAGGAAGTCTCCTTTCAGTTTTACATAGGCATTTTTCATTTGTTCTTTTCTGTAGAATTTATGGCTAGTAATTTCCTGACCCTGACTTGCAGGAAGCTGTATTTTGTGTTGATCTACAGTGGCTGCTGTTGACATCACAACTTCTTATATTTAATCCCGGTAAAAACCTCATATTAACAATAATATGGCCACAGGGGAAGGAATGCAGAGAAGAGCAAAGGGTTAGGATTGACTACTTAAAGAGGAGAGACTGAATGAAGTAAGCTGGCTAAATAGCTGTCCTCCATCCCTAGTGCCTGAGAATCTGGACCATTCTATATAACACACTGTCAGTACGAAGAACCAAAACTATATTAAAGTTCACATGGCAGATGCTTAAAATTTGCAACAATGAGGAAATCCATCTGTGTGATTCCCTTTTACATGGAAATCCCTGTCCATTAATATGGATTGTTCTTTAGACCTTTTCAAAAGGCTGTGCTGAAACAGCCAGCATACATCAACTCCACAAATCCCTGGACTCATGGAGACAGATGAAAACCCCTCCATCTTCACTAAGAATTTCAGCATCTGCTTTAACCAGATCCCGGGTGCATTACACATGTAATCCAAGGAGAGTCCTATAGGTTTTTTTATGCATTTGCACAGAAACACCTGCAGTGAAGTTGCCATATTGGTTTTTTAAGGGACACCTGATGAAATTCATTACATATTTGCTCTGCTTCATGGAGACTTTGGCAAATGATGAGATTAGAGACTCATCATTTGGCGTTAACTTTTGGATGAATTTGTTTTGCGACTTGGAGTATTGTTTTGAGACCCAGACCCCAAGGAAGAGTACTTTTGACCACAAAAAGCTTATGTGGAGTTTATTTGAGGAACCAAGATAGAGGACTGAAGCCACTTGCATGGCTGCCTCAAGGCCATGAGAGGGATCCTGGGAGGATGCTGCTCTTTCAGAGAGCAGCTGCAGTTAAAACAGCAAACAAGACATTAGCTTACATCAGGAATGGGATGGTGAATAATACAGATAATATTATGAGGCCTTTATTTAAATAAAAGTTGTGGCCTCATCTAGATACTGTAGCCAGTATTGGTCGCCGCATCTCAGAAAGGATATTGTAGAACTAGAGGGGCTTCAGAAAAGGGCGAGGAGAATGAGGAAGAACCTTATGTAGAGACTGAAAAGATTAGGATTGTTTATTTTAGAGAAGATATGAATAATAGTTAAATAAAATAGTGTATAATAGTATATAAATCAATGCATCTTCTAGAGGACGAAGATGGTGAACTTCTGTCCCTGTCTCTTCACAGAAGAACAAAAGAACATTCAGTGAAATTAAAAGGTATAGTCAAAGCAGTACAAGGTTCTAGTGTAGGCAAGGCCTATCTATAAGTATATGTAAGTCCCTTCATTTTCAGTTTAAAAGGATTTTACAAAAAAAATATCCTGGGTTTTACAAAAAGAATTATTTTATTTTTTTTAAATTTTCACCCTACTTTTGTATCATTGAAAGAAATAAAAAGTAACTTGTTTGCCAGAAGCTGGAAATAGGCCACAGAGGATGGATCACTTAATGATTATCTGTTCTGTTCATTCCCTCTGGGGCACCTGGCATTGGCCACTGTCAGTAGACAGGATACTGGGCTAGACAGACCTTTGGTCTGACCCAGTGTGGTCGTTCTTATGTTCTTAAGGCAAAAAATCATAACTAATAGAAGGAAATACATTTTCACATCATGTGTAATTAGAGTGTGGAACTGATTACCACAGGAAGCTGTTGAGGCCAAGAACTTAGAAAGATTCAAACAAAGATTGAATATTTACATGCATACCAGGAATATCCAGAGTTATCAGAATTACTGGTGAAATTTTGAGAAAAGGATATGAAAATTTGTATTTCAAGGTTGCACTATCAGAGATCACAATAAGACCTAATGTGAGGAATGGATTATCCCACATACGCCTGTTGTGGGATTTTTACACCTTTCTCTGAAGCTCCTGGTGCTGGATGCTGTTAGACAGGACACTAGATGGCCCCTTGGTCTGATGCAGTCTGGCAATTCTTGTGTTCCTAAGTAAGAGAGAGATCCTATCTATTCCCAGTCCACAAGGAGCTCTCGGAGCATCATTCACCTGGTCTCATTAAGCTGAACTGAAACCTGGTGTAAGAGGGAGCTGCTCTGTGGGCTTGATTGCAGTTCAATAGAAGTCAGTGGAGTTACATTCACTTACATCATGTCTGAATCTGGCCCACTCTGCCTAGTATTTTCAGTGCATATGGTGAAGGGTGTCCATTAATTCCAAAGTTAGATTCACAATTCTAAACACAATGTTCTAAGATGGAATAACCAGTTGTATCAAAGGCAGCCCTATGATCCAATAATACCTAAATCAAAGGCAGACTTCTGTGACAAAAAGGACATTTAGGAGCCTAACAAATACTGTCTTGCAGCTTTGATGCTTGTTTAAAAAGGCTGCTTGGGATTCTGAGCACAGCAAGACAAGGTGAGTGGTTTGGAAAGTGAGTTACCATTACTTGCCTCAGAAATCTTAGATTTGAATGGCAGATTAGAGATGGCCTGACAACAACCTGAAAAATTAGTAGAAGTAGATTGCTTTTATGATCTGTGGGTACAATGGAAGATGATTTAAGAGCTAATCAATACCCACAGAAAGAGAGTTAATGCTGAATTGATGCATTTGAATGTGCAATAGACGCCACTATTGTATGCCTGGAGGCTACGTATAGAGGCTGCGTCCTTAGAGTGGCTGAAAAGACAGAGTTCATAATAGAGTTAGAAGCCTCATCTAGTTTCCTAGTGGTAGAACACAGCCTGAGATCCAGCAGCAAGATCTAATTCACTTTCAATTGCAATAAACTTCAGGATATAAGATCAGATTTGAATTTAATTTTCTATAAATCTTATCCCAAAGGGACACTTCTTTAATGGCCTGTTACATTAAAATGATGGATTCCAGGAAGTCTAAGTAGTTACAATTGTCTTTCCTCTTAAACGTTCATCCTTGAGCCTACTATTTTCACTGTCCCCCTCCCTCTCCCTTTTCTCTAACTGTTATCCGTATTGTCTGACTCTTGTCTTAAGTAAGCTCTGCAGGCAGAAACAAAGACTGTGTTTCCTTCCTATTTTCAGTTTAATTTATCCCCCTTCCTATACAGCATTGTCTATATTGGGTTATAGGACTTTTATAGTAATATAGCTGCATCCATCCTTAAGAGGTTTTTAAAGCCCAGCTTGACAAAGCCGTGGCTGGGATGATTTAGTTGGTGTTGGTCCTGTTTTGAGCATGGGATTGGACTAGATGACCTCCTGAGACCTCTTCCAACCCTAATCTTCTATGATCCACACAAGGCTTGTTGTATCACTTTAAATATACCGGCATAGTCAAAGCAGTACTATGTTCTAGAGTAGGCAAGGCCTGTTCATAAGTACATGTAAGCCTCTTCGTTTTCAGTTTAAACCGATTTTTACTGAAAAAAAATCCTAGGTTTTAAACAAAAGTATTATTGGTTTTTTTTCTGATTTTCACTCTACTTTTGTATCATTCCAATAAACAAAAAATAAATTGTTTTATTAGGAAAATATCATACATTGCTTGAGATAATACATTAGTCTGTGTGTATATGCAAAGCTGCCTGTTGAAGTAAGGCCATGCATTAATCTTGAAGATACACACAGTAAACAAACAGGCACGCACATAAGCTTTGAAGTGTGAGTGCAGCTGAACATACTGATGAATCTTATGCCCTACACTTACACATTTCAAGCTGTTAGCAGATAAGGGTTTAAAGATTTGACATGGGAAGAAAATGAAAATCTGTGTCAGAATATGTTTCAGAACACAAGGAAATATTCGAAAGTTTAAAAAACAAACAAACACAGGAGAAAAGGATGAAGCTGAGTGCTTGCGCTGCAAATGGTGTGGCCTAATTATTAAATGTAAATATTTATAGGCTAAGAGTTCTAAGTCTATAACAATAAACCATTCATTCAAATGAAAAGTTTTATTTGGAGATTAGAGATATTTTCTTAAACTCAGAGGTGACATTGTGTTTTCAGTTCTGTTTTAGTTCTGGAGCAAATCTCACTGAATTTCATTCATCAAAAGGTGAATCTACTGAATACTTCCCCCCTCCCCCTCTGTCCTTCCATCCACCTGTTTACCCAGAAAAAATATTAATAGTTTTTTGCACCAATTTTCACCTTTTTTGTTGCAGTAGTGAAAACACTGATAAATTCACAGGAAAAATTATATGAAACTGAAAATGAAAGGCCCTAAGTATGTGCAATGCCTTGCTGCTAGTGCCCTGATCTTGGCTTAGCAGCTGCTTATGCTGCCTCAGGGCTGGTCTACACTACGAGGGAAAATTGATCTTAGATACGCAACTTCAGCTACGTTATTATGAAGTCGAAGTATCTAAGATCGAATTACTCACCATCCTGACGGCGCGGGATCGATGTCTGCGGCTCCCCCTGTCGATTCCGCAACTCCGTTCAAGTTGGTGGAGTTACGGAATCGATAGAAGCGCGTTTGGGGATTGATAGTTCGCGTCTAGATGAGATGCGATATATCGATCCCCAAGCAATCGATTGCTACCCGCCGATACGGCGGGTAGTGAAGACATACCCTCAGAAACACAAAGCAGTCAGAGGCAGGAGCAGATAATATAGCCAATATTTGCTAGCTAGCTAGATTGGTTTGGTGTGCTCTGCAATAGCCATTACCACTAGCTGAATCCTTCAGATCACTGCAGGGATTGATGCTAACCAGGGGATGCTGGGCTGAGCTGAGCAAAGCAGGTTGGGTTTAAGCAGAGGTGATGCCTGGCATGGGGGATGTCACATACTCCCCTGTAGTTTTCTGTCAGGGCGGGAGTTGGGCTGAGTGCAGCTGAGGGGAGGGCATGCCTGGGAAAGGCACCAATACCTAGCACTCCCACTGTGCCCCGCTAGGAGGTGCCCAGAGCAGGAAAGAGAAACAGGGCTGACAGCATAACTCTGCCAGAGGGGGCATAGAGAAGCCTGCTGAGTCCTGTCCCTTCCTCGCCCACAGCCTCAGTTACCTCCCCGGAGTGGAGAGGTGATGAAAGAAGTAAGTGGGAAAGCAGCTGTGAGGGGAGGGCGGGCAAGGTGGTGCCCACAGGGTGAGTAGGAAAGGACTCAGAGGCAACACATGGAGCGGTCATGTGCCCCCCAACCTTTAAATCGTGCCCCCTCACCATCAAGAGTTGCAAGTTGTCTCTGCCTTTAAACATGTCTGGATTGTTAGAGTTAATATCTGCGATGTTATTATGCACTTTGATCTAATACCTAAAGCCTCTGGCAGCTTTTCATGATAGATGTATGGTAATCATCAAGTGATTCATCACCTGTTACCCATTTCCAGCTTCTGGCAGAGGCTAGAGGCACTTCAGAGCATGGTTTTGCATCCCTACCCATCCTGGCTAATAGCCACTGATGGACCTATCCTCCGTGAATTTATCTAGTTCTTTTTTGAACCCTGTTATAGTCTTGGCCTTTATAAAATCCTCTGGCAAGGGGTTCCACAGGTTGACTGTGCATTGTGTGAAGAAATACTTCCCTTTGTTTGTTTTAAACCTGCTGTCTATTAATTTCATTTGGTGACCCCTAGTTCTTGTGTGATCAAAAGACGTAAATAACACTTCTTTATTTACTTTCTCCAAACCGATCATGATTTTATAGACCTCTATCATATCCCCCCTTAGTTGTCTGTTGTCCAAGTTGAAAAGTCCCAGTCTTATTACTCTCTCCTGATATGAAAGCTGTTCCCTATCCCTAATAATTTTTGTTGCCCTTTTCTGTACCTTTTCCAGTTCCAGTATATTGTTTTTGAGACGGAGCGACCAAATCTGCACATGGTATTTAAGATGTGGGCGTACTGTGGATTTATATAGATGCAATATGATATTCTCTGTCTCATTCTCTGTCTCTTTCCATTAGATCCTTTAACTCCATTGTTTGCTGTTATTTCATTTACAGCAATATCAGAAAGTCTGAAAATGTACTTAAGGCGGCGAGATTGATGCTAGAGGAAGTAAGGCTGGTAGTGTGTGTCCCTCCTACAGAAATGACACTGAATAGTATGGAGGCCTCAAACCCCATGACCCTCCCAATCCCTGTTCACAGAGCCATCACTCTCTGCTCACTCACATCCCTCCTAAAAAACTACTTCTTCCATGTAGGACCCTCCTTTGTTTGATTTCAGCCAATCAGGAAATTTCCCTGGCACCATATTAGTAGAGATTGACAGATGTTTATCCTTGAATCAGTTTTCTAGTGTCAGACCGCATGCCTTTCAGTTTAGGACAAGCCCAGAAGATATGATGATCTCCTATCCCCTAGCATCGCCCTCTTTATTTATGTAAGAACTAGAGCTGTCAAACGATTAAAAAAAATTTTGATTAATCACAGTTTTAATTGCACTGTTAAACAATAGACTACAAATTTAAATGTATTAGAAATATTTTCGGCTGTTTGTTCTAAATTTTCTAATATATTGACTTCAATTACATCCCAGAATACAAAGAGTACAATGCTCACTTTATATTATTATTTTTATTACAAATATTTGCACTGTAAAAAAGATAAACAAAAGACAATAGTTTTAATTCACCTTATACAAGTACTGTAGTGCTACCTCTTTATCGTGATAGTGCAACTTACAAATGTAGAATTACTTTTTTATTTTACATAACCCAATGTGGCGTCCCGTCTAGTTGAAATATTTTGTTCTTGTTTCTGTCCATTTGCGGCTTCTTGCACTTCTAGCTCTGTACTGTTAGCTGGACTGTGTTTGAAATGGCCCACACGTATTCTATATTTTGCCAGCACATTTTCAGAACCACCATCATCGAGCGCTGCTGTAATGGAACATTGCAGACTGTGAGTGATGCACATCGTGTTCAAAAGGCAAATGGCTGGCTGCTGCTATCATATTACATGCCCTGTCGGTACCAGTAATTGCTGTTATCTCTTCTTGAATATTCCATTCTTTCGCAACATCCAAGAAACGCTGTGCATAATGTCTCTCTTCAGTATGTGTTACAGTTGAAGCAAATGACTGCAGTGTCCACGCAGCATCAATCAGGTGTGGTGTGACTCCAAGATACCTGTGATTGCTCAAGGATGTCCTGTCATCGCCAGTCTAAGCAACAGCTAGTGCATATTTCAGAAGCTCCAACTAGATAGTCTTTTCGTTGTGAAATAGGTCATGTATTCGTGATGCAGTGGTTCCTTGGGAGGGCAAGGTATGTGACTGATTGGAAGACACAATTCGAAGAGCATCTATTAGACCTCTGTCATTTACAGTGTTGAGTGGTCTGCAGTCCATACTTATCCATTTTGCAATAGCATTGGTTAAGCTGTTGTACTTTGTTTGATCCATGGGCTTGTAGCGATCCTGAAACTGTAACCGTACCCTGTCACAATTGGCGGGATTCATTTGTTGTTGGTGGTTTATCTGTAGTACAATAATGGGAGGAAAAAACATGTTTAGTGCATAGGTGATACTGCAGACTGGAAGTAGTTTGATGGTATTGGAACTCAGCCCTGCAATAGTCACAGATAATCATCTTCTTATCCAGAGGACCATCCAGAAGTTTTTTAAAAGTAAACTTACCATTCAGAAAACCTGAACTTCTGCTGCTTTGCTCCATTTACTTTTTCTGATGTTTAATCACTCCAGATCATGAGAACACAGTAGAACTGTACCAATGCCCACCAAACGATAAAGCACAGTAAGTGAAGAGGGTCAAAACAGAGGTGTGTGATTAACGCTCATTAAAAAATAATGCATTAATTTGTTTTGTGTTAATTACTCGTGTTAACTGCAATTCATTGACTGCCCTAGTAAGAACATAATTTGCATTATCAACAATTCTGTTTATATTTAATAAAAAAAGTTAGTAGCTACAGTGTTTAAAGGTATTGATAAAGGTAATAAAATCAAAGAGTGTACATATCTAAACTAGGTAAATGTTAGAGCTGGTTGAAAAAAGTGAAAAAAAAATTCCCCCAAAAATTGTGAAATTGTGTGCAGTGGAGCGTTATTGCTTTATAACACACATGTATATCATGCTGTATGGTTATGTTAAAGAAAGCCGATTGAAGAAGTATGCCTGACCCTTGGAGTGGAAGGTGATAAGGTTTGGGATGGGCCTTAGTTCCTGGGAAGTTCATTCTACAGTCTCAGACCAGCCCCTGAGAAAGCTCTGTCTCAAAGTGTCATTGTGTAAGAGAAGCAAAAGAGAGTCTTCATCCAGGTGCTAAATCATGAGCTGCTGCACCTTGGACTAACGACCTTACACTCAGTAGCTGGGACTATAACAAGCTAATATCCTCTGTGGATCAGGCACAGAGGAGGACCTGTTACACACACTGCCCAGCGAGCTATAATAATAGTCTGCGTCTCTCTCCCCTCAGACTTTCTCTCATTCATTTGATCACCAAGCTGAACTTAGGATTTAACCCTCTCCAACCAGGATGGTTGCTAGCTGGGGTGTATGGCAGGCTGGTAGGACTACAGTCTTTACACCCTGCTGGTTTAATTCCAGTTAGAAAGCTTAGGTTAGCCTTTTCTTTCTCTGATCTGTATCCTGCAAAGCAGCCCCTGTCTAAAGACAATACAAGGCACTTCTCCAATTACAGTGACTTTCAGGTGTTTTTTATCTCTCCAGGGGACAGTGAAGAGGCTCCTTCTGAATGTCGTGAACGTAAAAAAAAGTCAAAACTTTTGAAAAAAATAAATTCATCTCACTTGAAAAGTCAACCTGTTTTGTGAAACAAAATTTAAAAAAAATTAATTTTGAGTCAATGAAAATATTTTGTTTCGATAAATTCATAATGTTCTGTTTCATTTTCTATCATTTTCTATTTTATATAAAATACATTTTGAACCAAAGTCATTTAAAAAAAAAGCAAAACTCTCCCTTATGAAAATGTTAAAACAGGACATTTTTAAATTACTTTTTCCTCTTTTTTATTTTTCAAAATGAGATCACATTGAAATTGATATGACTTCAAAAAATAAATTTAGTTAAAATGACAGTTTCCGACGGAAAATAATTTAAACAACAAAAAAAAATTTCAGCCAGCTCACTGTGGCCTACACTGCTTCCTGCAGCTCCCAATGCCCAGGAATGGCAAACCGCGGCCCCTGGAAGCTGTGGGCGGCTATGCACATGTAAGCAATGGCCAAGATTTAAAAAAAACCATTTCCTAAAATTAGGTGTCTAAGTCCATACTTTGGCATCTCAATTTTCTCTGATTTTCAATAGCACCAAGCACCCAGCAACTGATTTAAGTCAGTGGAAATTGTGGCTACTCAGTAGTTCTGGAAATCAGATGATTTACTGAGGCACTGAAATAGGGATTTAGGAGCCTACATCTAGGCACCCATTTTTTAAAATCTTGGCAAATAACTTCTACCTCAGCCTTTAAGAATAGTGACAACATACACTCAGTAGTTGTCAATTTGTTTATCACTACAGTTAGCACTTCTTACATATCAATAATGCTGTTATGTCAGGTGCCACCAGGTGGTGCTCTTATACATAGTCTTCCAAGTTTGTGTGTGCAAACAAGTGTTCAGTCTTGGGAAGACGTGCTGTGTCATTAGTTTGGCTTATATAATGGTCTGTGTAGAGACAGTGGTGTTTAGAGAGTGAGCTGTGCATACAGCAGAAAAGCTTGTGTTAAGCCTGGAATGCTGGAGTCAGTTATTGCTCTCTGGCTCAGGCATTCCTGGCAGGGAGATTGCCCTGCATGTGTTGGGCCATCCCATTTCAGAACTGGTGGATATGTGTATATCATACCAGCTGCAGTTAGAATATACCTAGACTTCATGTTACTGATTTTCTTCCCCCAGAAAATCAAACGGCAAGGCCCCAAATATCTGCTGCTGCTCAGCAGAAGGATGACGCTGATGTCAGAGTGGGACACTAATGGCAGAAGAAGGGGCTATGCTGCCAACCATGACTCACTGCTTATGAGAATGTGATTTGAGGTGGAGTCTGTCAGTTCACAAGTAGGGTGATCAGACAGCAAATGTGAAAAATTGGGAGTGGGTGGTGGGTAATAGGAGCCTATGTAAGAAAAAGACCCAAAAATCAGGATTGTCCCGATAAAATCGGGACATCTGTTCAACCTTGTTCACAAGTGACCATAGAAAGAGCAGACTTAAAACACAGCACATCCTTTGGGGCAAGGACAATGGCTTGTTGTATTAATGTAGATGGAATGTATGGAGTAAAAGTATTAACATAATGCAGTCACTTGTCCAGCATTAAACAGTGTTAACGGAGATTCAGGATTCGGTATACAGAGATCTCTGCCTGCTTAGTACCCTGGCAAACACACCATTAAACATCCTTTTATTAAAGGAAAGAAGGAAAAACAGTTAAAGCATTTGAAATTTAAAGTATTAAGTAAGGCTTCCATTTTAGCAACAGCCCTTGTTCCCCTTCCCTTTAGCTGGAGAGAGTTTTCAGAAGGAACACCCCTGCTTCCTTGTTTGACTGTTTCTTAAATGGTATCAAAGATAGTAATAGCTGTCCTCTGGAGAAAAGAGAAGTTAGTAGAGATAGGCTGGAGTTGTTGTTGCTGTTATTGAAATCTGATCCTGTTTCATCCCAGATGGCATTTAGGATTCAGATGGTGGAGGGGCAATGTCATTTGGCCTGATCCTGCTCAGGACATCTCTCAGGATCTGGAGTCTTTGGAGATGGTGAGTGTGGCAGCCATGATGCTGAAGCTTGCTCCAGTAGCCATATTTTCCCTCAAAGTCTTTAAGAACCCCAAAGGAGAGTGATAGTTGGAATAGCCCATCCTCTCATTATTTGTCTACCAGTTAGGTCTAGATTCTGACACACCAGTTTTGGTTCACTGATCTCTGGCTCCACACTTCTCTTGTTTACCAGGCACAATCTTAACACAGTCCTTGATTTATATCAGGAGGTCTTTTTGTTTGGACTAATTCAGTCTGTCTATCTGCCTCTCATGGCTTTTCCCATCAATATTTGTTGTTGTTCTAGGTTATTGTGACATTTGATGAATTTTCACTTACTTTTTACAGTAGAGCTCACAGTTACGGTAAATTTACAGGCCCAATTATCACAACAGGCTTCATGTGTGTTTTTAAAATATCTAACACATTGGGCCCAGATCCTGACTGGGGAAATCTGGGTCCTACTGTGCTGATCCAGATCCTTGCTTGGTATCAGTTGACACAACTCCAGTGACTTTAATGGATCTACCCAAATTCACACTAACAGAGGATCTGGCTTTTTTAATTTAATGAGGGTGCTGGGAGGATCATTTCTCAACATGAAATATTCTTTCTGTTGGGAGGGAAGAGGGGAAGCTGTGGCCTCATGTTTCTCCTAACAGCTTATCTATCAGGCTGCTGATAGGGTTCACAACTTCCTCACAAATCACAAGCAAATAGGCTCTTCAGTAACAAAGTGTGAGCTGAATAAAATGAAATGTCTGTGATGTTTCCATAGCAATCGACGTTCATGTTTGATGCCAAAACAATACAACAACAATCGCCGATCAAAGAAAAGTGTCCAGTTGTCATGGTAACCATGCATTTCAACGCTTATGTCGCCACAGTTAATAGAAGATGATTGCTAGTGATTAGAATAATTAACAAGTACTTAATTTCAATATTTATCCTGTGACCATCGTGTATGTTTGCTGGAGAATGCTACCTATAAAAGTCTACACATTTCTCGATTCTGCGTGTGTGCGTACTTCGATTTTTCAAAGGCTTATCATTTTGCCAAATTTGGGTAGATGTTCATGGAAATGTCAAAGGGCATATCCCTGACTCAAAGGCCACCCCCTGTCAAATTTCAAGTCTCTGCTTTAAACCACGTAGGAGCTAAAACTTTTCAGAGAAAAGGTCACCAGAAATTTAGGTAGAATGACATGCTTTTTGTTTTTCTTTTACCCTCATTCTTGAAAACAGCCAAACCATTTTGGCTGTCATTTTCCAAATGAAATTCAGCCGGAGGCAGACATCTCGCCCAAACGCTGAAAGTTTAACAAAGTTATAAGCAACTGAAAGCAGGGATTATAACTGGAAATGCTGGGCAATCTAATAAGAGGTATGATAACCGCCCTGCCTGGAATGGATATTTACATCCCATAGCCCTGTTCCTCTCCACCAGCCATCAAAGATGGTCAACTTTGCAGGGGAGTCCCCTTTTTAGGGGAATTAAGGACTCTACATTCTGCCTGCACGTCTACAAACTTCTGTAGGCCTTGCACAAAACCATCAGCAGCTCTGTGTTTGCAGGACCCCTAACAGAGCACAGTGGCTTAATGCTGTAATTAAAATGTTTAAACTCTCTGGGTTTGATTCCCCACTCTGATGCAAATTTTATGCTGGTGTAACTTCCTGGGCTTCAATGGAGTTACGCAGATGTAAACCTGGTGTAACAGAGTGTGTGGGGGTCAGACCCCAGTACCTGAGAACTTGTCTACCAAAAACTTTAATTAAAATGGTGCCAGTCAGTGCACAGACAAGACCTTAGTTTACCCACGTGTAAGATGAGAGCACTTACCTACCTGACAGGGGCATTACAAAGCTTAACTAATTAATTTTTATAAACAGTTTGATATCATTAAATGCTGGAACCTCCATATACGCAAATCAATATTTACTGTTAACTTATGATTTCTTGCTGTAGCTTTAATCTGACATATTTGGAGAACAATTATTCTAGGACCAGGATTTGACTTTGTCTTTTTATATATATATATTAAACCTTAGAGACCCCTCTGCCTTTAATGTCCTGATCCTTGACCGGGATCTCTAAGCATATAAGAAAGGCCATACTGGGTCAGATCAATGGCCTATCCATGTCTTCCAACAGTGGCTGGTGCCAGATGCTTCAGAGGGAATGAACAGAACAGAGCAATCTATTGAAAGATCCACTGTCATCCAGTCCCAGCTTCTGTCAGTCAGAAGCTTAGGGATACCCAGAGCATAGGGTTGCATCCCTGACCTTTTTGGCTAATAGCCACTGACTGACCTACTTCCACCTTTAAGTATTACACAATTTTACACACACACACACACACACACACACACACACACACACACACACACACACACACACACACACACACACACACACACACACTAGCAGAATCTTTTAGTACAAATATATAATGTAACAACTAGTGTGGAAAGCCTGTACTGTTAACCAAGAGTTAAAAAAAATCTTAAGCCCAGTATGATGGTAAAAAGAGGAAATTCTTTAATGTAAGGTTTGCAGAGTGGGTAGAATGCTATAGGGTACATTCGATTCCTGCCTGGTAGTGAGTCAGTCTTTATCACACGTCATACGTCAGTGATTATGATTCTGTCTTTAGCATTTCTAGGAGTGAGATTGTGAAAGTCTAAAATGAAAAGGTTACAAGAAGTCTCATGATTTTGTATTAAATCTGCTAATGTCCTGCCATAGCTGTACCAGAAAGAAATAAACAGCGGAGTCCATTTTGTGTTTCTATGGTCCCAATTGGAATTCAATAGCAAGAATTGCGTTGCGTATTCAAACTTCAAAAAGTTTCCCCACGGTGCTTTCAAGGGAGTTGAGCTTCTGATGTATCTTGCAAATACTAAATAATGTAAAAGTCAAATCACACTCTAACGAACTAGGGCTGTGGAAAATAAGTGAGGAAGAGCCGGATTCTTCTTTTTCTTCTGTAATTTTACATGGGAAATAGAGTTCAGTGGTGTTCCCAGTGTAAGGAAACCAAC
Source organism: Gopherus flavomarginatus (assembly GCF_025201925.1). Lineage (NCBI taxonomy): Eukaryota > Metazoa > Chordata > Testudines > Testudinidae > Gopherus > Gopherus flavomarginatus. The sequence continues at coordinate 10,884,692 of NC_066618.1, read as the reverse complement.
ATTTGAGTTACCTGAGTTATGCTGATTTATATTTCATTCCTACTTTTGATAACAAAGAACAGCTCAAAAGAATACAGTGCAGGTCATGAAATGGGAACAAATGTCTAAGGGGTCTTTCATCTTCTTCATACTCACAGAAGGCAAGATTCATGGATTTTGAGACCAGAAGTGACAATATGACCATGTAGCCTGACGTCTAGTATAGCCCAAGCCATAGGTTTCACTTGATGTTACATGCAGCTGCAACAACTCCCATTCCATCATCATCATTGTCATCATAGTTTCAACCCTGAGCCTTCAATAATGCAGTGCAGATTTCTATAATTTGAGTTACACAACTAACTGCAAGAGATTTACATGGCATCTCTCATTAGATACCTATTATCTGTGGGAGAAATCAATGAGATTATTTGCGCAGGAAGGTACAACTCTACATAAGTAAAAATGGCAAAATCTGGCCCTAAAATGGATGTACAGGCAGCAGTCAGAAAGCGACATTGCAAAAATGAGTGTGATTCCATCTTAATTTTCATAGAATCAAAGTACTGGAAGGGACCTTGACAGGGCCAGCTCTACCATTTTTGCCGACTCAAGCAAAAAAAAAACCAAAAATGCCTCCTTTGGACTGTGCCATCCTAAGAATGGACGGAATGCCACCCCTTAGCATGTGCCACACCAGGCACGTGCTTCCTCCACTGGTGCCTGGAGCTGGCCCTGGACCTCGAGAGGTCATCTAGTCCAGTTCCCTGCAATCATGGCAGGACTAAGTATTGTCTAGACTATCCCTAACAGGTGTTTGTCTAACCTGCTCTTAAAAGTCTCCAATGATGGAGAGTCCACAACCTCTTCTATCTTTTGCTTCTATCTCATCTCAAATATGCTAAAGCTAAAGCTTTCCCCCACCCTACCTGCCTTTGCTGCAACCTCAGGTTGGGAGCTGAAAGTCAGATTGTGATTGATCTGTCATTGTCGTCTTCACCAGTGATTCAAGCTTCTACTCGTGGATGTTGACTGATAATTTTGCCAATGTTGATGTGCAATCCAGAAAAAATCCCAGCTCACTCACCCATGGCTATGCTGGCTTTGCAATGCTAAGACAGGCAAAATACTAGCTTTTATTTTTTAAAGTAAGCAGTTCTGACTTTTTTTCAATTATTCTTTCTGACTATACATAGTTTTTAAACAGTTGTAAACAGATGTAGGGAAGTTAGAAATGCCATTTGTATTAGAGAATCCCAACAATAAAAAATAGAGTTATTAATCTGATCCCCAACTCATGCAACTCCTTCACAAGGCTTTTTTAAGTTTAAAGGGTCACTATTCAGCTTTTGAAGCATATCAGTTTGAAACCTACATTAGCAACCAAAGGACTGACTTTTTCAAGGTGTCTGATTTTATATAAAACCTTCCAAACACTGTTTTATTTTTCATTGCTGGCTAAAGCAATTGAACTGAATGCTGATGAGATAAAAATTGGTAGAACTCCATGCAGTCATTTTTGGATATTAAGTTCAGGTACCCATGTTCCTTTATCTCTGTCTGGGAACTTTGCCAAAATTGTGATAGCGGTATTCAGATAAGATTTTTTTTTCTGGAGGGCGTGAGGGGGTGGTAGCTGTTTTCTTTGTGCTGTAAGGACGTTACAGTTAATATAAGACGACATGCACAGTATATTTTACAAAACTATAAGGGTAAAATTACCTGTAAATTCCATGTGCTGAAGGAAATGAAAGTAATTTACTATCTTTTTACAAATAAACATGTATTTACTCTTTCAATTTTTATATATAGCAAAAAGTATAATTTTGCACATTTTATATATCTGCAGGAAGCAACTGATAATTCATTGCTGCAAGATAAGCCAGACATTTACTTACCAATATGATCACAAATTCTTTTTCTTATTATTGAACTGTTACTAAAACAGAACAGCAAATTAGCTTATGGTCTCTTGTACTTAGCTGCCATGGTGCTAGTGTGTGAAAAAACTAAGTCACTGGTTCACACCCACTCTCCTCAGATTGGTAGTAGATGAAAAATTGTACCAACTGATGTTTGTTTGGTAGCCTAATTAAACCATCAACTGGTCTGGCTCCAATTCTTAATGGACAAGTGTCCATATAACAAAGGCCACAACTGGCACTGATTGCTTTGAAGGTTGGCTGGGTCAACTTAGCCCTTCACTCTTCTGAGGCAAACAAATTCAGTGTTGTTCATTTTCCTGAATATGGGTCTGATCCAATTCTCATTGACATCAGTGGAAGCTGGATTAAGCTCTAAAACTAAGGCCCTGTTTCGCATTAAGGATCGCATGGTAGCTGATAAAAGGTCTTTCCTCGGGGTCCTCAGGCAAAATTTTCCCTCTTCCCACTGGTTGGTGTCCTTTTGCTTGTTGATTACTTATGCCCCCAGTTTCAGAGTTAATGGAATTTCATTGGTGCTGTAGATTTAGAGTCAGACTGGGGTACATTTACTCACCCTGAGTAATAACTTACTCCAGAAATAATAGCATTGATTTCAGTGGGACTACTCCTGGTGTAGGCACCATTCAACATGCAATTTGGCTATACAGTGGAGTCGCATCATAGGCGCATTTAACTTATGAGATTTTAACTATACACGCTCGGCAAAACAAAACAAAAAAGAGAAAAATAACAATTTTAATACTGTACCTACAGTGCGGGCGATTCCGCCTACCATTCCACTCAATGAGCATTTGACTATACGTGATTATCGCCTTATGCACTGACTTCAGAACCTAACCCCCGCATAAGATGCGACTCCCTTGTAACACTGGTCTACAATTTTTGAGAAGTCGTCTGCTTCAGAGATAAAATGTGATATTTATTATGTATTTTGACGTGCTGAATTCAAATATGACAATTAAAACAACTGATTGGCTACTGTTTCTAAGATATTTACGTTTTTACATTTTATGTCTATGTATATTGTGTAGATAGTAGAGTTTTAATCATAAATTGTAAACCTAGGTCTTTTCATGTGTTTATGGTTGCTTTACATGATAATATTTCACCTGTCCTGTTTATGTTACACTTTAAAAATCAGCAAAAGGGTTATATAAATAAAATTTATTATGAAACAAAAGGCAAAAAACTATCATGTACATAGCTTAGTCCTATTCAGTGTCTACTCGGCGCTTCTTGGCTTGTCTCTTGTATTCATTAAATGGAGCATCTCTTGTCACTGTCCAGCAATAGTCTGCAAGCATTGATGGGCTCCATTTGCCCTGATAGCCTGCCAGGAGATTCCACTGCTGTAGTCTGGAGCCCAACAGCTCTGCCTTACTCTTGGGTAGTTCCAAATTCCTGACAAGGTCATTCAGTTCACCTTGTGTTATGAGGTGTGGTTCAGAGGAGGAGGATGGGAGAAAATGTGGGTCCTGTGACATTGATGGTTCAGGACCAGAAGTTTCATCCTCTTCCTCTTCCTCGTCTGACTCAAGTGAGAATGATTCTGGTGCATCAGGAACCAGCAGTCCTTCTCCGTGGGGTACTGGGCGTATAGCTGATGGAATGTTTGGATAATGCACAGTCCACTTTTTCTTCTTTGACACACCTTTCCCAACTGGAGGCACCATGCAGAAGTAACAATTGCTGGTATGATCTGTTGGCTCTCTCCAAATCACTGGCACTGCAAAAGGCATAGATTTCCTTTTCCTGTTCAACCACTGGTGAAGATTTGTTGCACAAGTGTTGCTGCATATGTGTGGGGCCCACCTCTTGTCCTGATCTCCAATTTTGCAGCCAAAATAAAGGTGATAGGTTTTCTTAACCATAGTGGTTATACTGCGCTTTTGTGATGCAAAAGTCACTTCACCACAAACATAGCAGAATTTATCTGCACTGTTCACACAAGTACGAGGCATCTCTACTCACTTTGGCTAAACAGAAATGTGTCCCTTTGCAAAATCAAACACTGACAAATAAGAGAGCACGACACTGTATGATTTCTAGAGCTGATATAGGGCAAATTGTTCAGCAGAGTGATGTAAGCTTGGTTATGATTGCATCATCCATGACTTCTAGGAATAACATGATGCAATTCATATCATGTATGATGCAATACCAGCTTCAAATTGCATCATTCATTGTTTTGCCTAAAAAGCAAGTACTGTCCAAACCCAGTCATAGATTTATTCATAGATCCAGTCAAAGATGTATTTTAGTCATTTCTGTTTTAAATTGAGATCCTTTCCCTTTATAACTCACTTATCCTCTGCCATTCCCAAGTCAAGGGTTGTATATACTGACCCAATAGCATATCTTGAAAACTAGAGCCAATCAACAATTTTAAGCATCATTTTCGTTCTCAGTGACCCAGAATTAGTAAAGTTGGACTACATTTATTTCAGAAGCATTTTGGCTGTAGAGCAGTGTAATTAGCACAAAACTACATGATGCTAACCACTCAGTCTCCATCAATTTCAATGGGAGCTGAAGGAACCTCGCACTTCACAGGATCAGGCCCAGTGGAAATTGCATAATTGCAACAGGTCAAGAGCAAAGCTGGGAGTCAACCTCAAAAGTTGTTTGTGTGCACAGTCCAGCATGCCAAACTGCTTCTCAAAATGAAGTGGTGTAACCCCGGCCATGTGACCCTCAGCCACAGTCACATATCGGTTTCCACGTCACCACAAGAAATACTTCCTAAAGAGTGCCTAACCCTGTAATACCTTTGCTGAGTCAACCAGAGAAGCAAAACAGGAGATGAGTAATTAAAGCTTCGTTGTGTGTGGAGGGCTTTTGTGCTGTTCAGATGAAAAGCGCACTGCTCATGTATAATGGATCGTATGCATCATTCATAAGAGAATATTGCTTTCATTCAGGCACTTCGGGAATGACAGCGTTGAAGGAAATCAGTTTCAGCTAGCATTGCATTCTAGCTGATCTTTGTGTGTGTGATTCATGTACAAAATATCAGTTACACAAAAAAACAACTATAAAAAAAACGGCAGAGGATTCAAGCATTTATTTCCCAGATGGTTGCTGCAAACTTTCTCTTCTTTGGGAATGATAAGATCGGTTATATAATTTGTTACATAACAAGCTTTTCTGCAACTAACTCATCAAACACTTAATAACTGAAGGTTGACAGGCTGAACTGATTCACAAGTAGCAAACTCCAGGGTGACTGCTAGAGAAGGGAAAACCTGACAAGGTTTGAAGGCATAGGGTCAGCTCCATCTCCCACTGCTATCAAGAGAAAGCCTTCATTGAGTTCAGCTCCTGTATGGAAAGGGCAGGAGGAAAGATGGTTTGAGGGAAGGAATAAACTAAAAGAAAAAATGCAACTAACAAGTCTAATACCTGTAATATTTTGAATGTATGTTGTCTATTACTGTGTGTCTATTCTTTATATTTAAATTATAAACTCACTGGGTAAGGAACCTTGGGTAAAATTTTCAAAAGATACTAAGTCACTTTGGAGCCCAAGTCCCATTTTCAAAAGTGACTTAGACACTTTGAAGCTTAAATCTTGCTACTAAATCACTTAGGCCCAGATCCACAAAGGGACTTAGGTGTTGCAATGCTGAGCATTGCAGCACCTATCTTATAGGTGTCTAGCCACACAGTAGAATACACAAATCCTGAGTTAGGTGCTCAGGCTCCCTATACAATGCACAGGGAGAGGCAGGCACCTCTGGGTATGTCTTCACTACCCGCTGGATCTGCAGGCAGCGATCGATCCAGCGGGGATCAAATTATTGCGTCTAGTCTAGATGCAATAAATCAACCCTTGAGCGCTCTCCTGTCAACTCCTGTACTCCAGTGCTGCAAGAGGCACAGTGGAGTCAATGGGGGAGCAGAAGCAGTTGAGTCACCGGGGTGAAGACACGACGGTAAGTTGACATACTTAGATCAACTTCAGCACCATTATTCATGTAGCTAAAGTTGTGTAACTTAGATCAATTTCCCCCTCCTGCTCCCCAGTGTAGACCAGAGCTAAGAATGGGATCCACAAAAGCCAGCACAGTAGGCGGGGAGCCACCTAAGGTAGTCAGTAGCAGATATCAAGGAAAGGGGTATGTTCTAAGCACTGCCCCTCAAAGGGAGTTCGGTGCCTTAGGCCTTTTCTACACCACATAATCTTGTCAACAAAAGTCAGCTTTCCTACACAGAACACTGGAGATGTACACACTGAAACACTCCTCCTGCTGATGTAAAACCCTTCTGTGCCAACACAATAAAGCCACCTCAATGAGGGGCACAGGGCTTTTTGTGATGTAGTTGGAGTGATGCAGTGTCAATATAGACACTGTGCTTGGTTATGTCACCCTAATTAGCTTCCAGGAGGTGTCTCACAGTGCCCATCCTGACCGCTTTGGTCTTTGGTGTTGCACCAGAGTGATAGTTGACTTCCCTTGCCTTCTGTTACACCTGCCTCAGCTCCTTGATTTTAGCTTGGCACTGCTGTGTGTCCATTTCATGCCCCTTCTCCTGCGTGCCATGAGCAATCAGTCCATAGGTATCAAAGTGGGTGGGGAGAAGCTGCAACTGCACAGCCTCCCAGCAGTTCCAACAGCTCCAGTGTACTCCATGTGGGAGCACATCTGATGCAGAAAGCCAGCATGGTCAGCTGGGAAGATGCTGTATGAACTGTCCATGCTGAGCAAACAGGAAGAGGAATTTTAAAAACTCCCCGGACTTTAAGGGTGGGAGGGGCACATACCTGTGTTCCTTCAGGGCAGCGGAGTTCAAACTAACCACCAAGAGCCCCGTGGATACTTTGCGGGGACTAGAGGCAGTGGCCAGCAAACTCAATCCCCAGGACAAAGTGGTGGATGAGGAAGTGGAACTGAAGGATAATATGGAGCACACGGCAGAGTCGTCTGGTGGTGTGGTGAGTCAGGACCTGGTTTTGACTCCAGAGGGGTCTAGCCAGTCCCAGCACTCCAGGTCTAGTGCCCATGATACAGGAGTGGGGAGCTCCGGTAAGTAGGGATCATTTTGTTTTGATTCTGCATGGAGTATGGAAATTGAGGTCTTATTTACTTGGTTATATGATAGAGGAGGGATAAGTGACAGAAATTAACAACAGAGCCTGTGCATCTACACAATGGGGGGGGCCTGTCGGAAAAAGTTCGTTAATGTACACAGGAATGTCCCAGAAATCCTCCACAGTGATCTCTAGGAAACTTTCCTATAGGTATTCTGCAGTTGTCTTCCAAAAGTTCCTTGGCAGAGCTGCCTTGTTTCTCACCCTGCTGTAGAAAAGTTTGCTGCATCACCTGGCAATTATTTCTGCAGGGCTCAGAAAGGCACACAGGTGAGCAGCATACGGAGCTGGTCTGAAGCCACAGAGATGCAGGAGATGCACCCTTGCATTCTGAGTTACCTTAGGAGTGGGATATCAGGTTTGATTACCCTGGCCTATGGAAAAGGGTAACAATATACAGAATAGTGTCCCTGGGAGCTTGTAGCAACCTTCTTCACAAACCATTCAGAGCCTTTGTCACTTCTTGCTAATTCCCCCTTCTCCTTCCTTCTCCCCACCAAATTCCCCATATTTGGGACTCGTGCCAACCTATGTGCTACCCAAGAGACAGTGAGAAAGAGGTGTATGTAAATGTGATTCACAGCTGTGAGCATACTCACAATACTGCCTCTGTTCATTGTTTATTTGGCATCTTCTGATGTGCCCTTGTGGACCCACTCCTCCACACGCCCCTCTGATAAGACGACATACCAGGAGAAATAAGGAGGATATGTTTTGTGAAGTGTTGCAGTCAACAGATACAGCATATCGTGAAGCAAGAGCGAGGAGGGAGACAATTTAATGAAAAACTCAGGCTGGATAGCCTGAAAAAGAGAGATGACCAGGTGCAGATGATTAAGCTTCTGGAGGACCAGACAAAGATGCTCAAGTCTCTCATCATGCTGCAGTCAGCACATCCATGCACAAGACTTCTGGCAGCCAATACAGAACTCTGTTCCATGCCCTCCCTAAATTCCTCCACCACATTCCTTGCATGTTCCCAATCCTTCCCAGTACTCTGTGCTTGCCTTCCCTAGGGACTGATTTCTCAGTGAAAGGTGGAGTTACACACAGCTGTGAGAGAAGTAATGGAGACACTGTTCCTCATTTTCATGTTCCCTGTTTAATGAAAAAAATGTGGTTTGTCCTGTTATTAAACTTTATTCTGTGATACACATTAATTCTTTATTTTTGCCATATACACGTTAGTTGGTGCAAACATTCAAACAAAGTGGCTATAGGCAGGAACATTTTTTTTTCACTACAATTAAAGCTCAGGAAGCAAGCATTACAGGAGTCATTCAGGGTAGCAAATAAACATTGCCTGGCTGAATGCTTAGACACATTACTGGAAATCATTGTCAAAATGTTCCTTCAAAGTCTCCCTGATTCGAACAGCCACCCACTGTGCCCCTCTAATTGCCCTGGAATATGGCTGCTCAAAATCAGCAGCCAGCCGATCAACCTCAGGGCTCCACCCCAGGGAAACCTTCCCACCTTTGCTCTGCAAATATTATGCAGAGTACAGCAGGATACAATGACAATGGGAATATTTTCCTCCTTGAGGTTTAACTGGCCAAAAAAGGCAGTGCCAGCAACATTTTAATTGTCCAAAGGCACATTCAATGATCATTCCAACACCTGCTGAGCCTGTTGTTGAAATGTTCCTTGCTGCTGCCTAGGTTCCTGGTGTAAGGCTTCATGAGTCACAAGAGCAAGGGGAAGGCATTTCAACATCCTCCATTGGAATCTTCTGGTCTGGAAAGAAAGTCCCAGTGTGCAGCTTTCTGTACTGTCTAGTGTTCCAAAAGATGTGTGCATCATGCACCTTCCCTGACCACCTCTCATTGATGTCAACGAAATGGCTCCAATGAGTCACTAGTGCCTGCAAGATCATGGAGAAGTAGCCCTTTCGGTTGATGAACTCCATCGCAAGATGGTCTGGGGCCATAATTGGGACATGCGTTCTATTTATCGCCCCACGACAGTTAGGTAATCCCATTGCCTCAAAAAGTCATCAATTATTTCCTACACATTACCAAGAGTCACAGTGCTTCATAGCAGGAGGCGATTAATGGCCATGCACACTTGCGTCCCAGCAGGGCCGGCTCTACTGTTTTTGCCACCCCAAGCAGCGTGCCGAATTGCCGCCACTGATGGCGACAGTCCATGTGCCATTAGGGCAGCACGCACATTTCTGAGGCAATGGCAATTCAGCGGCAGCTTCTGTCTTCAGCCAGAAGACAGAAGCTGTGCCGCTGTGGACAGCTGAACATAGAAGCTGCTGCCGAACTGCCGTCGCTGCGGGAACGCGCGTGCCGCCCTAACATCACATGGACTTCCCCTGCCGTCCGCGGTGGCAATTCAGCACACTGCTTGGGGCAAAAACAAACAGACTGCCACCTCTTGCAGATTGCCACCCCAAGCACCTGCTCAGAATGCTAGTGCTGGGAGCCGGCCCTGCATCCCGGCAATCCCAAGGGTGTTCTTTCCACCAAACTGATTTGTAACTGACTGATAACAGTCTGGAGTTGCCAACTTCCAAAGAGCAATTGCCACTCTCTTTTCAAGAGTGAGGGCAACTTTCATTCTGGTGTCCTGGCACTGCAGTGTTGGGGCGAGCTGTGCACACAGTTCCAGGAAGGTGGATTTGCACATCCAAAAATTCTGCAGCCACTGCTTGTCATCCCATACATGCATCACGATGCAATCCCACCACTCAGTGGCTGTTTCCCAGTACCAACAATCTACTGTGTGCAGCTATTCCACGAATGCCAGCGGAAGTCTTGAATTGTTTCCATGGCACACAGTAGGACAGACACCATTGATTCATTCTCTGTTTTGCAGCTCATGAAATATGCAAGCCCAGCCATGTTGTGTTCATTATGCTCATCACCAGACTCTTCAGCAGTTGAGGATCCATGCTTTCAGGAAGAGATGGTGAGTATACAGTTTAAAAGGGTTGTTGAAAAACAGCATGAAATGAAGTTAGAAGTCCATGGAATAATGGGACTGCATCATGGGATGGTGAGCATGCCCCCATGATGCACTGCGATCTGCCCCCAGAGCTCCCAGTGGCAGACGGTGGCAAGTTGTACAGTGGGATAGCTACCCACAATGCAATGCTCTTTCTGTCAATGCAAGAGCAACGACTGTGGATGCATTCCACTGACACAAGAGAATCATGTAGATGTGCACAATCAATGTAATTAAAGTGACTTATGATCGATCATGTAAGTCGACTTAACTCTGTAGTGTAGACAAGGCCTAAGTCCTTTTGCAGATCTGGACCTTGGGTATTTTTGAAAAGTTTTACTCTGAGTCTATCTCTACATGTCATAGAATATCAGGGTTAGAAGGGACCTCAGGAGATCAGCTAGTCCAATCCCTTGCTCAAAGCAGGACCAATCCCCAGACAGATTTTTGCCCCAGATCTCTAAATGGCCCCCTCAAGGATTGAACTCATAATCCTGGGTTTAGCAGGCCACTCTCAAACCACTGAGTGTATTATGCTTAGCATAATGGGGCCATGAAACTGGCTGGGTCTTTTTGATACTATCACAAAACAAATATATATATATACATACCTTGGATGCTAACCAAAATCTCTGTACTTCATGTTAACAGGGTTAAAAATCTTACCAGAATAAGCTCTGTGAAATTTCTAGTATCCTCTGCTTCTCAATGGTATGAGAATACCAAAAGCATAGACTTTTGTGCTATAGAATAGATTGGGACATGAAAAGAGTGGATCCAAGTGCAGCTGATCTAAAACATAAAATAAACATTTAAAGACAAACTTTTAAATTTCAAAATAAATTTCATTTTGGTTTTGGTAACTTATTTATTTATTTATTTATTTGCTTATCATTCTGTTTTCCAAATAAGACATTTTAAAAAATTATTTTTGGAGGTCAGTTTAAGGAGATTGTTTAATTATTTGAAATTTTTTAAAAATAGAAAGATTCTTATTTTGATTAGTGACAGATCAAGCATTTGGAGAAAGTTTTCAATTTACATTTTATACACAGAATTTATTTAAAAAAATCCAATGTTAAAAAAGAATTGGGGTGTGGTGGTAGGGACTGAGTGAATTGGAATTGCAACAAACTCTAGACCCAAATGATCTGGGCCAGGTATTTATCTGGCATAAATCAACATAGTCCCAAAATAAGTGGAGCTAAGTTGATTTACACCAGCTAAGAATCTGGCCCTCAGTGTCTTACTGTTTCCTCTATACTTGGAGTTGAACAATGGCTAGTTTACTGCATTAGAGAATATTCAGGATTCTTGTATAAACGAAGAATGAAGTTAGAGAACAAAATCAGAAATAAAAAATGTCATGCACGTACATAAAAACAATCTTGCAATAAGTCTTGAAAAGTGAGCCGTTCAAGGGTTTGGAATGCGGGTAGCTGATAAGCTGTTATACATTCAATTTTAAAGGAAAATTGGACTTCAACTCTTGACAAAGTGATGCAAAGATTCAGAAGTGGTTATGAATCGAAAAATGATTTTACAGTGCAAATAGCAACCTCCTAAAGTGCAGAAAATGGAGGGTCCTCACTGCATCCAACTTCAGCTGAGACAGACCCCAGATGCTAAACCGAATTGAAAGAATAGAGACAATCTGAGTATTTAGGACCTCTGTGAACACAGGAACAATTACCTGCCTCAGCTGAAAACGTCAATAGCTTATATTGGAATGGAATCCCTGTGCTGTGTATAATAGAAAATATGTACCCTTTGGCACAGCACTGAACTGAAGATCTGTTAGGAGATGTCAGCTGTTGTGTGTATTCACTTGTTGTTGAAAAGGCTGAACCCAGAACAATTTAAAAGCAGTTGTCAAAAGCTGATTTTTGCAAAGGCTAGTCTCATTCTAATACTCAGCCAGGGGTTGGACTTTCTTACTAAGTGCTTTCGGAGCTCCATCTTACATTCGATGTAACATAGTGGTATTAAAGAGAATTTCTAAAAGTGGAAACTTCCTCCAGAGGTAGTTTTTATCTTGGGGAGCTAAGCAGAGATATCATAGTGTACAGAGGGTCTAGTATATGAGAAACTAGAACTGAAACTCAATGGGCTAGGAGAATAATGGGTCAAATCCATCCCTACTTTAATTTGGAAGGGGGTGATTTAACCAAAATAACTCCATCGCTGATTAGCAAAATCTTCTAAAGCATCAGGTAGTGGACATTGCCAGGCAAGACAAACCAATGGTCTCTCCAGTACAGCAAACCTTATAGTCAAAATGCTGCCAGAATGCTAGATTCTGTGATAGGATTATAGTAGAGTCATCCTAAAATGTCTACGAAATAGCTGCATTCTGGTAGCCTGGTGGACATAAGTCTGATCATGCAAAACACATGCCATATAGGAGAGGGAACAGAAATAATTAAAAACAAAGTTTCTTACCTCTTAGTTATCCACTGGCCTGTATAGTGTGGAAAATGGCAAAATCAGGACTGTTTTACAAAAGAGTATCAATAACCCATGCAAGACACCAAATCACGTTGCAAAAGGAGAACGCATTTTCCATACAGTTCATGATAGCAAGTGGCTAATTTCTGCCTACCTCTAACTTCTTTTATAATGGGGAGTGTGAATGTCCAATTAATCAGCCAACTAGCAAGCACTTAAAATGTTTTCCCAAGAGTTTTCATTACCATCACTGCAGAGTCAGAAAGAGCAAGGGCACCATGAATACTAATACAATTTCCCACATGTGTTGGGATGGGAATTCCAGAGCTGCTTCTGCGGATCCTGGAAGGGTAGCGCATTATGATGGTTTAAATAATGGTATCCTAGACAGGTACCTGAAGGAGATTCCTGTTGCTGGGCTGAAATGTTAGCTGAGCAAGCAAGGAAGGGCAAATTGTTGGATCGTTGTGTGATAGGAGGATGGGCCTGTGGGTAAGGCTCTCATCTTGGACTTAAGAGACACAGGTTTAATTCCCTGCTCCACGGCAGACTTTCTGCCTGACCTTGGGCAAGTCAGTTACGCTCTCTGGGCCTCAAAGCATGCACTCATGGTCTTAAAATTAAGCATGAGATTGGGCCTAAATGCACATCCTTGCACTGGGATGATGCAGATTTTCACCATGGCAGTGGAAACTCTGGTAGGATTGCAGGAGGAGGCTGTGCTTGCTGCTCCGCACCTGAGCCTCTTAAAAGGATGCAGGATACTACCCCGGTTGACATCAGTGGTACTATTCATATGGTTGAAACTATAAACAAACTTAAGTGCATCTTGTACTCCTGGGAGAATTCTCTGCCACTGCATGTGTGTATAATTAATGAGCTGCACATATTTTAATTTTTTGCACCAAAAAATGCTTCTGCTGGAAAGTTGCTGCAGTTCTGTCTTTGGCCCACGAGAGGGTGTTATGGCAATAGAACAGAGCAGCAGCTTCTGGCCAGCTAGGGAACAGAAAGAGCCTGTAGTTTCTTCTTCACAGCGCCTGTCAGGCCAGGTCAGGATACAAGGGCTGCTGTGGGGTCAGGAAGGGGCTTGTAAGGGCTAGTAGGGGAGGACTGACTGGAACAGGGACTGGGAGTGGAGCGCAGGGCCGAAAAGGGAGCTGCAGGGCCACATGGCAACAGAAGAGTGGGTGCATGGCCACATAGAGACAGGAGGTGATTGAGTAAGGGCACAGAGACACATGGGGAGAGGGAGAGGGAGTGCAGTGACACAGAGGGATGGGGGGGGAGGTGTCTGAGTGGGGGTGGAGGGCCACATGTGGACAGGGGGTAAAAGGACACATGGGAGTGCAGGGACAGGTGGGGACAGGGGAAAATGTGCCTGACTGGATTGGAGACGCTAGGGGACAGCCAAGGTCAGCATGGGGGAAGCTTCCTAACAATCCCTCCCCACTCCCCCCAAAAAACCTGTTTCATACTTTTCCCACCCAGACCCATCAACCCTCCAAGTTCACACCCAGACTCCTTCCCAGCAAATACTTCCCTCTCCCTCAGCTCCTCCATTAGCCCTGACTCCCACAAACCTTTCCTTTGCTTTTGAGGGGTGCGGTGAATATGGTTCTGTACTGTAGTTTAAATGAATTATTACTAGAGTTCTGTATTAATATGCCTAGCAAGGAATCTATTTCCTGAATCTTTTTTGTTATCTGTATTGTTACAGACATACTTGCTGACAGATACTGTGAAATAAATGACCAAAATTAATTGAAACCAGTGTCATTATATTGTGTTATTTTGAGAAATAAAATATGCAGAATTTAGCAGAACTTGAAAATATTGGGTGCAGAATTTTTAATTTTTTGGCGCAGAATTCCCCCAGAAGTAATCTTGTGTCTGGGTCTTAATGCGCAACTGAGGCCAGTATACTTTGTACACATAGTCTATTATTTTGGACTGGGTATTTTTAAATTTGCAAAAGTGCCCAGTTTTCTGTGGGCAGGTGCTCATTAAAATGGAGAAATAAATGCTTTGAGACTTCCCAAAGCATAGACTGGTCAGGCACTGCAAGTGTTGGATATGCTGACAGCAATCTGCCAACCGCTCACACATTCTCTACACCTGTCAGAAATTGCATCTCTTCTGGAACACCTAGTCTCTGCTTTTTTTGAATCCCTAAGCATAAATATTCTCCCATCTCCTACTTGATGTATTCATGTCTAGAAATGCAGGTTGGAACAGATTCTATTACTGATCAACACTAAGAAATGGATGGCAGCAGTTATTCCAGTGGCAAAGAGATTTATCTTGAGAAAACTGAAGTCTTATGTTCCTCTCTTCTTACGAGGTAGCTGTGTGAGTTTTTATACCATGGCATTAATGCATATGATTCCAACAGAAGCAGATAGAAATAACATGGGGTTACTTGGTCGCATGTGAAAACACTGATGATTGTAGCAGTTCAAGACATATTTCTACTGCTCCCCTATAGACCAAGACTTGACTTGTCTATTCAATCTTCTTAATGGTACCTGAGTTCACATTTTTAAAATAAATCTTTTGTTCTCTTTTTCACTTTTGTTTATTTCTATTCCAGTTTCATTCACAATAAATCTTGAATTCATTTCTTTTATCAAGTACAATGCATTTTCTGCTCATTCATATATCTGCCTTGCCTCCAGGGGTTTACGATGTTATATCAATAACACTTGTACTTCTCTGCACTTCTAGTGCAGGGCTTAGACTTGAAACAGGAGTGCTGAAATACCATCAAAATGGCTAGTTCTATGGCACTTCTGGCCTGATTTCCAGATTAGATAAGGATCTCAGCTTTCAGAAGCTTGTCTGTAGAGACCTACACAGATAAAAATGTATATCCGTGGATGCAGGGATCTGTGGATAGAAATCGGTATCCACTAGGGTGACCAGATGTCCCGATTTTACAGGGACAGTCCTGATATTTGGGGATTTTTCTTATGTAGGTGCCTATACTCCCCCCACCCTTTGTCCTGATTTTTCACACTTTCTATCTGGTCACCCTAGTATTCAGTAAACTGCAGGACTCTCCTGGAAACCACAGTGGCGAAAGGAATAGAATGTGAGGCTGTTGCTCCCAGGAATCCCACCCTGCACTGGCAGCTCCTCCCATGGTGCAGCTGTACTCCCCCCAGCCCTGCCCTTGTCCCTTCCACACAACTGATTTTATAGGGACAGTCCCGATTTTTGGGTCTTTTTCTTATATAGGCTCCTATTACCCCCCACCCCCTGTCCTGATTTTTCACACATGCTGGCTGGTCACCCTATATGTCATTTCTTGGGGTATTTTCCTCTTTGTTTCTTTTAAATATAAAAGAAATTTTATTTTCTTTTTTTTTTTAAGCCCACTGAGCTGGATCTTGCTTTATTGGACAGCCCTGCTGCTCCACTCTGCTACAACGTTGTAGCGCCAGTGGATGGATTAAAAAGACCTAATAAATCTTTTCAACCTCTACAGAGTAAGGGCTTATCATAGGACAAGGAAGAAGTTGCACTGGCGTAACTTAAACTAGTTTAGTTAAACTCATGCAAAAGGCTGCAGACCCTCTTATTTTGGTTTAAGAGTTGCTTATTTCAGTTGACTTTGGACCAATTCCTAACTGATGTAAACTTCACCAAAACAAGCCAGGTTTAAACTCAAATAAGTGTTGACACATGAGTTTGCCTCCATCTTTAATTAAACGGGTTCAATTTGCGGGTGTAAATGAGCCCTCAGGCTAAATTTTCCCAACGTATGTCTACATGACAGTCAGAAGTGTGATTGCAACTCAGGTATGCTTACCAGTGCTAGCTTTAATCTAGCTAGTGCTGCTAAAAATAGCAGTGAAGATGTGTTGGCATGGACCCTGGTGTGGTGTGAGTAGTACAAGCCCACTTGGAACCCTAGGTAGATAAGTGATGGTCCATGGTCCATGCTGCCATGTCTTTACTGCTATTTTTAGCTGTGCTCACCAGATTAAAGATAGCCCGAGTACGCCTAACCTCTGATGCAATGCAGACACATTCTTAGATACTTGCAGTTAACTACCTGAATCTGCAATAATCATCTAAATAAATGGCTTGATATTTAGATGTATCGAAAACCTACAGCTTAATGGGGAATGGGAGGTGCATAAATGTTGATTTAGGTGTCTGATGTGAAACACTTCAGTGTATAAATTTAGCCAAAGGGCTTGTTGTCCAGTGCCTTTGTTCTTGTGTCCTTGGTGACATCTGTGCAAAGTACTGCTACATCAGAACGGTGGTTTGCAGCCGATCTTCACTGACTCAGCACAAGTGTAAAATGTCTCCACAAGTCAGTAGAGAATCAGGGCACAGGTGACTAGGTTTTGGAGTCATCTCATAGAGGTAGAGCTGTTTTTTTGTAGGGGGCATGTATTTTACATTAGGGCTCAGATTGATTCTTCTCTGAGGTCTAGACTGAAGGTCAATCATAGGGTTAAAGAACACTGCATATTAGATAAGATGCAATTCAGAGGGCCTAGTCTCCTGACAGCTTGAGGTTATTAAAGATTCCACTACATTTTTTTTTTTGCAGGAGTTTATGTATTGGCTCCAGTTTCCCTGTAAATTCCAAGTCATGTTATACTTCAATTCCTCTTACATCTTGAATTGGATATGGTGTTCTTCCTTACCCTTCCCAAAAATGCTGTCATCATCTAGTTGAATCCATCCTGGTATGACTTTCTACAGTGTTATCTAGAAACCAGTGTTGTGCATTGTTACAGAACAGCTCCTACAGCTATCATTCAGGGAGCTGGCTGGATGTTTCAGTGGTAGATCTGTGCTAATATGATGGAGGTTCTAATTCTCTTCTCACACTGATTTAACCACAGCTTAGCACTAATGACTTGGTCCAGATGTGCACTGAGAGTCTTAAGCGCAAAGTTCTCTTTCCTTTCCCAAAGCCAGGGTTACCCCATGATTTGTTGTTGAGTTTTGTGTGATTCTGGCTTGATTTTCAGTTTTGGGTGGCAAGCAGGCAAAACATTAGCTTCAGCAGAACTCTGACTCAAGTTTTGAGGTTCTTTAACTTGAAACACAATGCAACATCTGAGGGCTGATGGGAATTGTTTGCTTTCTTTTACGAACCACAGGAAAGGTTTGTTTGTACAGCAAAGCCTTGTGCTCGGGGTATTAATTGGCATGATCCCATCTGCTGCTGTCCCGCACAAATGCAAGAAGAGGCTATATGACAGCAAGATTAAGGCACTTATGCTTGCCCCCTGTGATGCTTTGTGATTGAAATATGATCACGTATATCATTGATATTGCCAGTTAGACAATTGCAACAAATCTTGTGCAAAGTATGTCATGTAAGTGTCAATGGAAAAATTCTGACGCACTCAATACAATTATCCTCTTTAAATCCATGTATCATTGCTGTGTCCGAAATTATGAATATTGGCTATATACCAGTATCTCAAATGTTTGTTCCTGGGGTAACACCCACAAGATAGGTTTTATCTAGTTTAGCCAGTACATCGTGAATGTACTATTCAAGTTTGATGGCCCATTAAGGACGCTTCACTCTAACAATGGGCCAGAGAAGAAAATCAGTCTGCCCAGATGGCACTTCCTGGGAAGGCCTCAGCCTCTCAGGGGCCAATGGCTACCCCCTGTGAGTCATCAAGCCATGTAAGGACACGTCATATGCTCCTGTGACCCTGAACTCCACCTTGTGCCAGTAACTTTCCACAAACTGGCAGGCAGCTTTGTTTGAAACAGAAAATTTCCAGCCTAGGTGCACAGCAAAGGGTATAAAAGACCCTTTGAATGTCTCTGTTTTGCTTCTTTCCTGCCCTGATTCTCTGGACTGTGGATTTACAACTATAAGGACCATGTTGAACTATGGACTGAGGACCTTTCAATCTTTTGGAAGTTACCAGAGAGACTTTACAAGCCAGCAGTCTATAACAGCACTGCTACAAACCTGATATAAGGACATTGCAATGATTGTAGATATATGATCTATTAACCATTTAAAACTCTCTTCTTCATTTCTTTTATTAATAAACGTTTAGATTTTAGTTACTAAAGGATTGGCAACAGTGTGATTATTGGGTAAGATCTGAGTTATATTTTGACCTGGCTAAGTGGCTGATCTCTTGAAATTGGAAGGACCCTATATTTGACTAAATCAGTTTTCACTGACACTAACCATTCCTCATAAAGTCCAGTGTCTGGGTGGTGAAATAGGGCTGGAATACCTAAGGAAGCTGCTTTTTGACTTCTTGTTAACCACAGTGGTGATACAGACGTTTCCTTTTGTTACTGGCTTGATATAATCTAATGATAGAATAACCACCAGAAAAGAGTGAGTCCACTCTATTTCTCAGCAGTTTGTCCTGAATCTGGCATTCTTAGTTGTGACTCATTGAGGCAGGGTTACACCTTTTTAGCCTCTATTTTTATTTAAAGTTAATTTTAGAGATGTTATATTATACCAGTGAGGGTTCGGCTCTGGTGGCTTAGGTCTTGAGTTTAACAGAGTTAGCGCTGCCTATTTTAGATCTAGAGCTCATAGGGACACATAAAACCATAGGCAAGTGACACATACAATCTGAAGAACAAGATTCACTCTCTTTTTTTCAAGTTACCAACAAATTATGTATGTCACCGAATAAACAACTTCTAGGTGTTGCAATGCACCAGTTATAGCTACAGACATACTCACATCCTCCTAGATAGTGTTAGTCTGATGGTTCTCTCATGGCTTGATCATGAGTAGAGGGATGGTTCCTGCTGGAGTTTTCCCACAGGAAGCTCAATTTTCCTGTTCTGGGAATCCCTTTTTATAATGTGATTCTGCCTATACCTACATTATGTGCATGTATATGAAAGAGTCAACCCTCTTTTTCCATATTGGTCTGTTGTCCCATAGAAACCTAAGGGACTCCTATTCCTATAGATTGTGTAGGTTCCCTTTATTCTTATCAGCATTGACGCAAAACCTGTATCCTGTGGTTAAGACACACGTTAGAGACAGATGTGCCTCTACAGCATTTTTATTATTTAAAAATTAATCTTCCAGCAATATTTTTTTTTGCAATATTACCCCTTGGCACCTCTTTTCCCATAATCTTAGGGCATCAGGTTATTCTTCGGTCACTTACTTATCTCCAAGGCCTAAAATAGCTTAGCTGAAATCTAGCAGGCCTCAGCCTACAAGTCTTGCATTTCAGCCCTCCTTACTTCGATATCTAATACATAATTATTCCTTCTAAATACTGATCAATCTTATGCTTATATAATCCCACAACTTTAACTCTATTTAATTTCAACCTAGACATTTTGATATGTTTAGTTGGGTTGTGTTTTTTAGCAGATTCCAGTTATAGTAACCCTCTTTTCTTTCAAAACAGAAGCAAAAGTGACACATGCAAATCTAGGTGTTTTCCTGTCTCAACTCCTGCAATACACTTTCAATCAGCTTTGGGAAGAAAAAAAGGGCAGTTTGATGAGATGCATATTTCAAGATGATCTGGATCTTCCAGATGGTCAAGTCTGTGAAAACAATGGAAGTTATTTCATACATGAGACATAAACATTTCCAGAGTGATAATTGCTTAGCTGTGCTAAAATATTAAACACATTTAACACATTTTAGTCTAAGCAAAAGTATTTATCCCCAAACCAAGTCATTCTAGTCACTGACTTGGAACAATCTGCTGCTCTTAGCTCTCAGGAAGGGTGTGACAGGCTGTAATAGATATTTATATATTTTCGTGACTGTGAATACTCAGTAGTCAACCTATGAAAGGTTGACTGTATTTCAGAAGAGATGGGTGGATGGTTGTATGCACGCATGAAAGGAGTTCTCTTGTGTCCTCTACACAAGCCTGCTCTCCCTGGAGTCCACTGCTCAGTGGAGAGCATATGCGGCTTCTCCCGACAGTACCACACTGGATCACGAGGCGCCTGAGAGGCACTATGCCTTCTGAAGTGCAATGCCTCTAGAATAGTGTGATTCAGAATCATTCCTACTGCAGACCTGTGCCCCAGGGGTACTCCTCTACTGCTCTGAGACCTTAATAGTAAATTATGTAAGATAGGATGTTGTGGTCTGTATATGAAGATATTTACAACCAATCTGTGGATATGATCCTACATTTCCTCACCTGTATCAGAACTCTAACTCAGTTTAAACATTTTAAACAAATACCCCAAATACCTCTCTTGCTGCAACCAAAGTGTGCCATTGTCAGAAATCCATCCATCAGAGGTTTCTTGCTTCTACATTTGAAAAAAAAACCAAGGGAAAATGAGATCAGATACAACTGCAAGTAAAATTCTCCTCTCCTATCATCATTATTTATATATCTACCTTGTCTATATGTTGTCATGCTACCTCTCAAGCTATGTAATGTATTTATAGAATGCCAATCACCATAATGTGTGTGCACGCTGGTACTATAACGGTACGTGTGCATGTAATGTGAATCAAAGACCAGGACTGACGTTTGACACCCTGTCTATAGGGAGAACCAGTGGTACTAAGACAAAGTGTCTCACTCCATGTTTTCACCTAACAGGTGATCTTTTCCATCTTTCCCCCCTTTGCTCGCAACTAAAGAGATGGAGGAACCTAAAATCTTCACAGCCAAGCTTGTCAATGTCCACATATCCCCAGCATGTAACAGCTGTGTTCTGTTCCCTCTTAGTCACTCAAGAGGCTGCTGCCACTGCAGCTTAATACCTGAACAAAGATAAGCAGCAAAGACTGTACTGAGCAGTAGAGGCACCATCCTTTCATTTTTGACATATCTTCTGGCCTCCAGTGCATGTGGTACCTCCTTAATGAAAGGAGGAGCCTTTGTGTGGTTGACTGAGTCAGTGCCATTCAGTATGTGGTGTAGACCAAGGTTGGTGAAAGGGAAACCAAAACTCTTTTTTCCCCTCAGGGATCTTCAGGAGGAGGGAAAAGGCCCAGCAGCCTTATAGAGAAGTGAGTGGCAGAGGGTCAGGTTTTTTCAGCTTTTAAGGCAGCCTTTGTGCGGCTATGTGAATCAGTGCTGACCAGTACCTAATGTAACCTACTTTTTTGATTTTGGGATAAAAAGGGAATTTGTTTTTATCTGAAAACTTTGACCAGCCCAAGCGGAGGCCTTCAGAACCTCTCTGGATGTGTTCTCCTCTCACTGCTCTCTTCCACAGCAACTATCCTTCTGGTGAAGGAGGACAAGGCATTTCTATGGTGGATGCATGGACCAGTTGCAACTCTGTCTCTGATTTTCAGAAGCCTAATTCCCTGCACATTTCAGCACATTTATGTCCCTAGATAGCTTGACATGGCAAGAATGTCTGGAGCAGTAACAGAGGCCTGGTCTACACAGCAGAGTTAGGTTGATGCGAGGCAGCTTACACCAACTTAACTCTGTAAGCATCTACACTGAAATGTTGCTCCTGCTGATGTGACTCACCCGCTATGCCAACTTAATAACTCCACCTCCATGTGAGGTGTAGCACTTAGGATGACATACTTAGGTCCAGGCAGAATCAGTATAGGTCCTGTATTGCTTACAGCAACTGTTGCTGGCTTTCAGAAGTAGTCCCACAATGCCCCATTCTGACAGTTAAATTGGTACAAGCTCTCCTCGTGAGGACGCACATCATGGACACAAGGAGTATAGTGTGGACATGCAAATGTGATTTAATTACTGCAGTGGCTGTATGTCGAAGTAACTTAGGTCGACTTAATTTTGTTGTATAGTCATACCCTGAGCCACCCCAAAGCATTCTCTGCCTCGAGGAGAAGATGGAAACAGGCCTTCAGGCATGAATACTTCTCCCTTATCTCACCTTGATAGGTCCTGAGGAGAGAGTGGGTGTTTCTTTTCCTTCCAGTAGTACTGCTTACTGTGCACTCTCCTTCTCATTTGCAGTAAGGGAATTCTGGGATCAAGGAGGAAACAAATACACAGCTCATTCTTGATAGCCAGAGAAACCATTTTCCAAACGCAGGAGGCGTGGTTTCCCTCCCGACCCTGTGGCATTCTCATAAAAAATCAGCCAGCTTCTCTATACCCTGCTGTGATGTGTGCCACCAGAGAATGAGGGGAAGGTTAGCCTTAGAAAGCATTTTGGTGCATTTTAGTTATAAAACATGCAACTTAAAGCTGAAAAGAGTGCTCAATCCCTGGCCTACAATCTCCTGATTTGTATTTCTTTTCCTGATTTGTATGAGGATTTTTTTCATCTTCAAACACTTTACTTATGTTTGCCCCTTAGCAACCCGCAGGCATCACGCCTAAATCTAGTGAACTTAATAGAGAAAAAAGGGTCTGTTAAGGATTCACTGACTGTGAATCTGTACAGTATGCAAGGAGAAAGTCTTAGATCAAGTGCACAATGTAATGTTGTGATCTGTCATTACTGTATGAGCCTGTATTGTACAGAACTACAATATCCCAAGCATTAAGATGGTTTTCCCCCTAGCTATACTGGCTGGGAATTCCAATGATATTCTTAGAAAAAATATGGCCTCGTGCTTAACTCCTCAACCGAGAACTCAACAGATCACTCCAGCATCCTACTGTGATGATGGCTGCGGAGAAAGGTTTCCATATTTGAGCTTACAAAATGATTGCATGTGCATGCTCTGATTATTAGGAGAAATAAATGATTGACTTGTGCAAAGTGTCCCAAGAAGTACAAGTGTGTCAAGGTGTAGCAGTCATGGGGTGAGGATGAGTGTGCAGCGTGTCAGATGTGACATGCTCACTTAGTTTTCCTTTTCTGCTTGGATGGTGCTGTCCAGTGACGTAACAACCGATTCACACCAATCCTAAATACACAAAGTAAATTAAAAACACAACTGAATGCTCTAAGCTGGTAAATTCAAAACAGACGTAAGCACCAAAAATAAGTTCTGATTTCGAGCTGAAGCTGTTCTTCTCTTATTTTCTCTGTACCCTCAGAAAAATCCATCAGTAACTTCAGGCTATGATGGGTAGAAATGTCTGGGAATAGCTTACAAAACATCCAAGACTTACCATTCTACATTTAAAAACGTCCCTTTGTTGAAAGACAATTCAGAAAAAAACACCCATTACCTTCACCCTGGACAGTGGTCCTTTTGTTTTGGTAATCTTAAAACTGATAAACATGCTAAAGCTGGGATATCAAAGTAGCTAAAGCAATTTGAATATTAGCAAAATATTTAGAGTCCAGACACTCCCCAATTATTTGAAGGCACCAATATCTATGAAAATATAACTTTACATAGAGATTTCCTTCAGCAATATTAAACGTGATGGTATTCATTCATCCAGGAGAATTTTGGGACAAACACTTAATGGTCATTCTGTGAATAAAGGGTGATCTTCCTTTGGTCAGTAAATACTGGATAGTTCTCATGTCAATCTTTGGATGCATCATAAAACTGTGCAGAATAGAATTACTGTTTGAGTTTTACATCTGTGCCTGTTTAGTGAAGATAAATAGTTACAAAAACAGGAAGGTGTACTGGACTTTCAAGAAGTAACAGTCTCATTGTAGGCATGTAGACTACTTTGTGGTGGGCTGACACAAGTAGGACTCATTATCTGACATGATGACAGCAGGCACAAATCCGTTAAATAAAAAACCTGGTTTTGCTATGTTACTCTTCAAGAGCCATGAAGCAGGTTTTACCTGGAGAATATTAAAAGTTTTGGCATAATAAACACACAACTTGCATAAACACACCCCAACACTAAAGAGTCTTCTAGGAACATCTTCTGCTGGGGGAATTCTGCACAAAAAATTTACAAATTTTGTGCACAATGTTTTAAAATTGTAAAAGTTGAACTTCCACCATGCTTCCTTACCAGATGCTACGAGCTGGCTCAAAACATTGCAAGTCTATATGCGGGCCTCTTCCACTTTCTCCTCAACAGCTAGGAACATGCACAATCCTGAAGAGACTTTTTTTCCCTGCTGAGAAGAAAACTGCATTTTCATAAATCAGAGCTGATGGCCAACTGACCACCTATGCTGTGTCTAGCTTGAATTGCTGACTTCTTTGGACACTTCTACCTCCACTTCCTCTGTGGGTTTATATTCAGACAGGAGTACCTTACATAGTATGAGTGATGGAGCCAAATAACAGAGAATCTGAAGTCTTTGAACTACAATGAGCATTGGCTTAAGAGGCAGAACAGCTGTTCAGAGGGGAACAGCAACAGATACACTCTGGGAGAAATTCTACAGCTCTCCTCTAGTCTGAGACTACGTCTTCACTACCCGCCGTATCGGCGGGTAGCAATCGATTGCTCAGGGATCGATATATCGCGTCTCATCTTGACGCGATATATCGATCCCCGAACGCGCTTATATCGATTCCGTAACTCCACCAACGCGAACGGAGTTGCGGAATCGACAGGGGGAGCCGCGGACATCGATCCCACGCCGTGAGGACGGTGAGTAATTCGATCTTAGATACTTTGACTTCAGCTACGTTATTCACGTAACTGAAGTTGCGTATCTAAGATCAATTTTCCCCCGTAGTGTAGACCAGCCCTAACACTGATCTATGCCTTAAAGGAAAGCTAAGCCCTGATAGTTCACAGTAGGAATTCTCACTGATGTCTTTATTAATGATCATCCACAAGTAAAATTATGGGCATCCTGTGAATTCACTGAAACAAACCATACAGATGAAATGTTTTTGATTTATATGAAGTATCTCACCCATATTATATTCTACTGTTGAATTTTCTCAAGTTTCATATGGAGATGTCGTATGTCCAGGCTGCAAAACCCCACTGAAAAAGTATGCACAGTGATAGTCTAAACATTGCTTTCTTTCGTACCTGTTCAGACAGTTGATCTAGACCCAGCTGGATGGCGTTGCTCATATTAAACTAATGCTAGCAGAGAAATTTATTTTTAAAAACCACACACATTTCTAACTGAAGAAATTAAACCAGCTAGGTTTGTTTCTCATAGAATTGTTATCCGCTGTAAACATTCTATTTCCCTTATAGAACATATATCAGAACAAATGCATTTTTATAGAACAATGTTATCCGCTCTTGAATATCATTCAGTTGTAGTGTTCATATTAAGTGCCAGTGGTAATGCTGATAATAGCACCATGAAAATGGCTGTCTAGGCTCATCTGATTTGGAGAATAGAACAAAACTGTCCACTCCCCAACTCTGGCTGTGTTGTCCTTGCTGCCCAGTACATCTCTGAGTGCTGGAAATATCAGTGAGCATTGGCCCAACATATTGCTTATGGTGTAGATTGCTTACTTAAGAGCCTCTGGCTTAGCTTTCCTATATAATTTATATAGGAAAGCTATAAAAAGCTATAAAAACTCCACGGCCCACCTGTGCCACAACAACTGTTTTTCTGCTTATCCAGCAGATTAACATATGTCTGTGCAGTAAGCTAGTTTTGCCAGCCACACATCATTTTTCAGCACTTCGGCAAGTTCAGGTTTCTTATCGGCTAAGAAAGTGCATATCTCTTCCTTGAGATTAAATACGCAGGTAGTCATTCTGTCTCGAGATAGCCATCTCTCCTCTGCATGCATGAGCGAGGAATCGTGCTCTGCACCCACTTCTTCACAAAGTGCAGCAAAACATCTTGAGTTTGTTGCTCTGGATTTAATAAAATGAATGAGTGTTACTGCTGTGTTCAGAACACTGTGAAGACCTGGCTCAATATCTTTCACAGCAAGTGCCTCTTGGTGTAAAAAGCAGTGTGTCCAAATAGGGCTAGGTGCAATGGCTTTTATGTTTTGCACAACACCAGAATGCTTTCCCATCTTTGCTATGGCTCCATCAGTGCAGACCCCTCCCATGTAGTTAGTCCAGCTGATTTCTGCTGAAATCATAAAATCATTGAACAGTCTGAAAATGTTATCTGCCTTTGTTGTCATCTGGGACTCTTTGCAAAATGAGACCATTTTCCTTTATTTCCTTATTCCGCAAATGCTGAAGTTAGGCGAGTAAATGGGACATTTTTGAAATATCTGGATTCATCTAGTTGTATAGCAAAGTCATTGTCTTGCAGCTGAACTATGTCTTCTGACATAGAAGTGATCCCTTGTAGAGTATCAGGGTGAGAAGGGACCTCAGGAGGTCATTTAGGCCAACCTGCTGCTCAAAGCAGGACAAATCCGCTGACAGATTTTTTACCTCACTTGCCCAAATGGCCCCCTCAAAGATTAAACTCACAGCCTGGGGTTTAGCAGGCCAATGGGCAAATCTCTGAACTAACCCTTCCCACTCATTTAACAGCATAATTTGACATCAGTATTTTTGCCAGTAACTTGGCCTTCTCCAAACACTTCCTTTGTGATTTTAGTAGCACACAGCATTATCAATGTCTCAGCAATTTTATGCAATTTTTGTTTTTGCTTTAGCAGGTTTCTGTACCACTATGTAGGATGACCTTACATGCTTTTTATCCCAGGAATTGTGGATTTCTTTATTACTTTAGCACCAAGCAGTTCCTTGGTCTTTCGCTCAGAAAATGAATGTTGATTGTCTTTATAAATTTCATGTTTTGTAATTAAGGGTTTCAAACATTCATTGGACAGTACATGGAAACAAATTACACACTGTGGTTGAGGAATATCTTCACTTCCAGAACAAATAAAACTGAAATTCAAATAGCTGTCTTCGTATTTTCTGAATTTTGCAAGTTTAATAAGAGCTTTATGTTTCTCACTCATACCACCTCCTCGCTGTGCTTCAATCCGTATGGTGGTTGAACTTTTTGAAGGAAGTTCGGGTTCTGGTGTTTTGAAGCTGATGGCTGAATTAAGAATTTATCCATATCTGATATTTATTGGTTGTGTTTACAATGATTTTCCCCGTGCTGTGTAACTTCTTGTGTTCCTGCTGAAATAGCTCCTTTACAACAGATGTCAATGGAGAACATGCTGTGTAACCTGAGAACATGATTGTTAGTTTCTGTGCATGTTTAGACAAACTGAAGCCAATAGGTTTCAGCATAGCATGCAGGAAAATTAACATGCTTTCTGGTTAAAAATTAAAAAAACAATGTGTCAAAGTAACGCAAGGGGTAACAGCTTTTATTTTTGGATGCTCTTTCGTTTATTTTGGTGGGGCCCTGGAAACCTCCTTGCATCCCCAAGG
This sequence comes from Gopherus flavomarginatus, assembly GCF_025201925.1. NCBI lineage: Eukaryota > Metazoa > Chordata > Testudines > Testudinidae > Gopherus > Gopherus flavomarginatus. The sequence goes on along the minus strand of NC_066618.1, from coordinate 10,857,144 downwards.
AGGCTGTCCCCAGCCCCAGTTGAGAACTACAGGTCTATACCAAATTAAGTATCCATCTTGTTTTCTGAAGCATGCTCTTCTAAAGATCAGATCACACAAATGCTTTGATTTTTTTTAAAAAATGAAGAAATGTTTCTCTTTGTCTTTACAGTACATTAATCTACCCCGCTTAATTCCAGCTCCATGCTTTCCCTGGGTATCAATAAAACACAATGGAAGCTGTGCATAGCTTAGGGTATGTATTTACACACACACACACTATACAGATAAAATAAATCAAGAAGAAATTTCCTTAGGCAACTGCTACCCCATTGTTCCCAGCAGATTTAGTGTATCGCAATAGATGTCAATACAAATAGTTAAATATTAGTTCATTTCTTGCAGGCACTGTTAAATGTAGCCACACATCCCCTCTCTAATTCCTGCAGAAGCAGCAGAAGGGACAGTTAGCTACTCAGCAGAAACAGACAGCACAGTTTGTGGTGCCATGGCAGGAGGCTCACCAGGAATGGTGGCCTGGTGTTTTGTTTCCAGTGTGGGAAACCTGCCTACAAGGCGTGCCCCAGGTGGCAGTGGGCACTGAACTGCCATTTGTGCCTTTGAAAAATGCAGGTGGGCTGGCAAGACAAAGCAGACCTCAACAGATGAACAAGGCACCCCCTTAGCGGAATAAGAATGAGGAGTACTTGTGGCACCTTAGAGACTAACACATTGATTTGGACATAAGCTTTCATAGGCTAGAACCCACTTCATCAGATGCACGCAGTGGAAAATACAGTAGGAAGATATACATGCAGAGAACACGAAAAAATGGGTGTTGCCATACCAACCCTAACGAGACTAATCAGTTAAGGTTGGCTATTATCAGCAGGAGAAAAAAAAACCTTTTGTAGTGATAATCAGGCATATTATTCTTCTGAGGTAAGAATTCTGCACTCCCTGGGTTTCAGCTAGACACTCTTCCGCGAAGGTGCTCCAGCAGGCTAGCCAACAACATACACGACCCGTGGCCTGGTTCCTAAGTGAAATCCTCAGGGTAGAGAGTCCGTGGCTCTACCTTGTAGGCACAATTCCGGCTGTGCCTGCATGTCATAAAGAGATAGTTAAGGGTTAATGTCTCTTTTACCTGTAAAGGGTTAAGAAGCTCAGTAAACCTGGCTAACACCTGACCAGAGGACCAATAGGGGCACAAGATACTTTCAAATCTTGGTGGAGGGAAGTCTTTGTTTGTGCTTTTTGTTTTGGGTGTTGTTCACTCATGGGACTAAGAGGGACCAGATGTCCATCCAGGCTCTCCAAATCTTTCTGAATCAGTCTCTCATGTTTCAAACTTGTAAGTAGCCAGGCAAGGCGGACTAGTTTTAATTTTGTTTTTCTCAACTTGTAAATGAGAGGATTTTACCTCTGCTTGCTTTAACTTTGAACCTAAGGCTAGAGGGGGGTTCCTCTGGGCTATATGAATCTGAGTAACCTGTAAAGTATTTTCCATCCTTATTTTACAGAGATGATTTTTACCTTTCTTTCTTTAATTAAAAGCTTTATTTTTAAGAACCTGATTGATTTTTCCTTGTTTTAAGATCCAAGGGGATTGGGTCTGGACTCACCAGGGATTGGTGGGGGGAAAGGAGGGAGGATGGTTAATTTCTCCTTGTTTTAAGATCCAAGGGGTTTGGCTCTGTGTTCACCAGGGAATTGGTGAAGCCTCTCAAGGCAACCCAGGGAGGAGAAAGTTTTGGGGGGACAGAAAGTGCCCCAGACACTGAAATTCTGGGTAGTGGCAGTGTTATCAGATCTAAGCTAGTAATTAAGCTTAGAAGTGTCCATGCAGGTCCCCATATTTGTACCCTAAAGTTCAAAGTGGGGGAAAAAACCTTGACACTGCATCATTAGGGTGGGGGGAAACAGATGCAAACTTCTCCTGCTCTCAATGTAGAGAAACTGCCCAGCAAAGAAACCTCAGGGCAAACAGGAAGCTGGAGGAAGTTGAAGAAATGGCCAAAGATTTGAGTTTGCGGGCATCAATAGTAGTAGGCGATGACAGCATATGAGAGGCTCTGAAACTGTTCTGAGAACCAACAACTAACTTATTCGATCTGCAGAGAGTTCTGGGCTCACAGAGTTTGCTCCCTCTGTGCCACAGAGAAGGCTGCTCAGGAAACGCCAAAGAAATTCAAACCTGAGTGCAGACTTTGAAAGAAGAGAGAGAAAAGTTCCTGGGATTTAAAGCGATTGGAGGGTGGAGAAACCCAGAGTGTTTGGAAAAAAACAGAAACTGAGAGGCAGAAGATTGTGTCTGAATTAGATCAATTGTGCCAGTTTCTGGAGGGACAAGAGCAGCGACTCCTGGTCTGGCTGGGAGAGCTGGACAAGGAGACTGAACCAGAAGGAAAATGTAACCAAACTCTCAGAGAGGTCCCAAACTGGGTGATCTGATTAGTAAGATAGATGGGAACTGTGAGCAGCCAGCTAGTAAATTCCTGCAGGAGATCAGACGCCTTGAGTAAGTGTGAGAAAACAAAGTTCAAGAAGCAGGTAGCGATTGCTCCTGAGCTGGAAAAGAGACTCAGATTTCTCAGAAAAATATTGTTCTAAAGATGGATCTGAGGAAATTCAAAGTTCCAAGAAGGGATCTAGGAAAGAGAACCATCTATCCATGATTTATATGGAGATGAGCTTTGCCCATTTAACTGCTAATGTAAAACCCATCTAAACAGTAATGAATTATATACTTGGGCAAATCACTTAATCTCGTTGTGCCGCAATTCCCCACCCGAGAAACAAGAATTTTAGCACTTCCTTGCTTCTCATGGGTGTTAGGAGTATAAACACATTAATGATTGTGAGGCACTCAGATTCTGTGGCAAGAGGCCATTTAAGCGCCATACATGGATTTATCTGCAAACTGAAGGAAGAAGAAAGTACAAGAAGGAGGTTGGTGGTGTGAGATCTCTCCCTTCCCCCTTCCAAAAAAAAAATCAAAGAATCCCTCTAAGATGTTTATAATCATCGTTTTGACTTGTTAACTCCTGCGTACTCCTCTTCTCATTCCTATGTGATCATTTCAGCTTGAAAAGTCAGCCTTTATTCTTTTTAAATAGTCACTTTTTAAAATCAATTCTCACGTGCAATGCATTTTTTAAATATTACCTTAAAACCCTTCCAACTTCTTTGTATAATGTTTATCAAATATAAAAATGTATACATTTATAAAAAGATAATTGCTATACATCCTTTAAATGATTAAAAATAAAAATTAGCCTCATTAAGGCTCATTAATTAAGGAATTGTTATTTACTCCTTCTCATAACACAATATCTAAGGGTCACTAAATGAAATTAATAGGCAGCAGGTTTAAAACAAACAAAAGGAAGTATTTTCTCACACAAGGCACAGTCAGCCTGTGGAACCCGTTGCCAGATGATGTTGTGAAGGCCAAGACTGTGACAGGGTTCAAAAAAGAACTAGATAAGTTCATGGAGGATAGGTCCATCAATGCTTATTAATCAGGATGGGCAGGGATGATGACCCTAGCCTCTGTTTGCCGGAAGCTGAGAATGGGCAACAGAGGATGGATCACTTGATGATTACCTGTTCTGTTCATTCTCTCTGGGGAAGCTGGCACTCGCCACTGTTAAAAACAGGATATTGGGCTCGATTGACCTTTGGTCTGACCCGGCATGACTCAGATTGACCTTTGGTCTGGCCCAGGATGTTCTATAGTAAACGTCGTTTATTTTGCAGAGATAAAAATGTCTGGTTGATGAACACAGATGAAACACTTGTGTTTCCCACAAAGAATCCTAGGCCTCCCAGTTTTACCCATGGTGGGTGTATAGTTAAAAAATTAGTAAAAGCTAGTATGGCTGCAAACACCTTGAAAAATATCTATTTTAACAGCCATTGGAGGCTTACTTTTAAAAATATCAGGCAGATTTTTATGACTCTGCTAAACTGGAGCGCTAATGACCAAAACTGGTCTCAGCACAGGTCCTCTTCCATTCAGTAACTTTGCTTCTGAAGCTTGTTGTTTGTAGGTATATTAGAAGAAGTGCGATTGCCATTTCAGCTCCTGAGCTCACATCCCACAAATGAGAGACACAGGGTACATCTTCACTACCGGTTGTATCGGCGGGTAGCAATCAATTTCTCGGGGATCGATATATCGCATCTCATCTAGACGCGATATATCGATCCCCGAACGAGCTCCTGTCGACTCCGGAACTCCACCACCATGAAGGCGGTAGTGGAGTCGATGGGGGAGCCATGGATATCAATCCTGCGCCGTGAGGACGGTAGGTAACTCGATCTAAGATACTTCGACTTCAGCTACGCTATTCACGTAGCTGAAGTTGCGTATCTTAGATTGATTTCCCCCCCTAGTGTAGACCAGCCCACAGAAATAACTAACAGGAATGCTAATAGACATTCATAGCAATGTTGGGTTTTTTTTAATGGGGGTGACTTATTTTTTATTTGCTAACAAAGGGGTACCCAGGGCAGATGGCTGCCCCCTTTAAGCATCCTTGTCCTGCAAAGGGAACCTGGTGTTTCATAGCCTGTAGGGGGGTGGGAGAGGTGAGCAGAGGGGTTCCTATAGTGACTACCTAGATGAAGAGCCACTTGGTGGCTTCTTCCTACCATTTCAGGATTTCCTGCTGCAGGTGCTACCATGCCATCTCTCTCTTTTTGGTCACCCTGGCCAATGAGTTCATCTCCTCCCTCTCACAACCCAAAGGGAAGAGAAGCTCCATAGCATGTGGCCTCACTGGCTCCCATTACAGCCCTGCCTGGACCAGTTCTGAGGGGACTGAAGGTGGGCAAATTGTTGGGGCTGCATTTGGAAAAGTTTGGGGAGGCAGCTTGATGTGATGTGTGGCAGGTGAACCCTGGCCTTTGGCTCTGAGATGGGGTCTTTGGCACGTGGCCCAGCACATCTGGGTTCCTCCTCTGGTTCCACCACTGGCCATTGGTCACAGCATCCCTCATTTTGGGAGGCCTCATTTACAGTGCCAACAGGAAGCTACATCAGTTTGCTTGGCCACGAAGTTAAATGTTCCCACACATTGGGAAGCCTCCTACCCCTGGCTGCTTCTTCCCCACTAGCCACCTCAGTTCCACCTTCTCTCCCACTCCTGTGTCCATGTGCTTTGTACAGGAGCCAAGAACCTTTCCTAACCTTGACAAACTGACACACTGAAAGCTGAAGTCTCAAAACAAAACATTATGATTGGAAATGGCTAAATATTCCATTTCAACTTTCACGATTCTAAACTCTTCAGAATATTTTCTTCTGCAATTTTTTTTTTCACACTTTGACTTTTTCTGTTCAGATTCAAAGACGGGAAACTACTTTGGAAATGTCAAAATTTTCCATCTGACCGAAATCCCACCTCCCGACCAACTCTACTTATCAGTGCTTGGAGGGCAGCCTGCTTGGTGTGAGTAGGCAGAAAGCCTCTTTGAGAGTGACTCCCCACGTGTGTTTCAAAATGCAGGAGCTGCTGCACCTTCTCTGGAGGAAATGTCTGCGGAGATGCACTTGTGATGCCGGAGAGAAAGCTATGACATTTTTATCTTTGAAGTATCAGCAGGGGCCACTCACAGACAAACCATAATAGACTTTAATTCTGTCTTATTTATACCCAGGCTGCCACTGACTGGTTACCAGGCTGCAAGAGAAAAGCTTTTCAATTTTTGTAAGAACCTCTGATTTTTCTCCTGCTGGGAGCAGCTTAATTACCAACCCTGAACTACTTAAAAGGCAGAATCACCTGCCCCTGAGGCTGAGGCTGGTGCTGGAAGTGCATTTTCCAGCTGCCTTGGGAGATTTGGGGCACTGGAAATTTTTATTCATTATCAGTGATTTTTTATTAAAGCAAATAATAAATAATCTTAGACTTTTTCTCTGCCCTTGCCTGTCTTGGGAAAATCAGTCTAGAGTGAGCTGCTTGTAGCTAGTGTATTCTGACCTGTGATTCCGCTCCCTCAAGCCAGTGCAGATGGAGTCTTACTTGTAGCCCGAAAGTATTGAATGCATGGGTCAGCCAGTGCCAACTCCTCCTAGAATATGTGGGGCTGAAGAGTATGCTGTCTAGCGCTGGAATGAAAGAACTCTGTAGCACAAGGAAGTGAGGGCCCGGTGCACTTGAGTTCTAATCATAGTTCTGACAGTGACGACTCCTGTCGCTGTGAGCAAATTGACGACTATACTCCAGCTGTAAAATGGGGATAAAATCTAACCATACCTCAGTGGTGTGTTGTGAGGCAGCAGCAAAATACAATATGAAAGTCCTTGTGGGGGGGGGAAATTGCTTTGAAAGTATCGCCCACCACAAGAAATTACAAATCATGCATCAGACTTCCCCAAAAATCATGTGGTTGAAATAAACAAAAAAAAAAGAATATTTTTTTAGTCTGTGTGTGTGTGTGTGTGAATTTCAGGTTTAAAAGTCAACCTGTAATGCATGCAGAAAAGCATGCCTCTACTTGACTGCTCGGAGGGAGACTTCACTTACCCTCTCCTCACCCCCTGGGTAGGGGAACTGGGAGGGGCTTTCCCTTTGCCCCTGCCCTGGTTCTCATCACGCAGACAGAAAGCAGAAGACCAGAAGTCCCAAGTGCAGGCAATGTGATGTTTATTGGGGTTAGTTTCAAACAAGCATATCCATATGAGAGCCTTTTTCCTAGTATCCCTGTTCCCACCTCCTCCTTCCTAGTAGGCATAATTATACCTGTATTGCACACCCTTGGTCCCACCTCTTACAATTTATGGTCATGCTCTGTTTTGGAGGGTCATGAGTCTGGGGGCTTGGTACCACCTCTTTGGTATCTCATGGGAGGAGTAAGGAGTGAGGTCATGCTTCGGTCAGGGACGAGCATTTCTTTGGCTTTTAGTGTGTCTTATGCCTCCCCTCTCCAACTCACTTGCCCCTCCTAACTGGTTGCTTGACCTTAGCTTGAGAACAGAGCCAGGTCGCCTTCCAGTGTGTGCTCGTATATTACACTCCCACCATACCTAGTAACACTTTAACTCTTCCTTATCTTTTCTCATTATACTAATTAATGCATCTGGCTGGACAGAAGCAACACATATAGTGTCTTTGTTCTCTGCTCACACATATTAGTATAAGATAGAAGAGTATCAAAAATCAAACCCAAAATTCTACCTCAGGCTAACACACAGGCCTACATACTACCAGGAACTACCATCCATTTCCTGTTGCTGTCTTGACCCAGCAGCAACTCTTCTCTGCCCGAGAACGTCTCTACTTGGAAGCTGGCAGCACCACTTCTCTTGCCTCTCCCCCTCCATTACCTCCCACTGCCTTATGGTTTCTGCTGTGCCCAGGGCACAGCAGCACCACATCCCTGCCTCCTGCTGCCCCAGGATCCTCTCTTCCATCTAGCGCCATGCTCTGAAGGCAAGGCACAGTGGCAGGGTAGGTCTGTGTCCTCAGTCCTGAAAATCAAGGGATTGGAGGAACTTATTGCATTATTGCAGCAGCTCTTCCTGCCAGCACCAATATCCTGTCACTTGTGATTGATTCATGAGAGTTGGCAATATTGCCTTTCCCCGATTGGGTGAAATGGGCTCCTCTTACCTACCCTACCACCATTCTATCCCCAACATCTCCCACCTCATCAATGCCTCTGCACCCCCCTCCCCTGCTCCCCCCTTGCTCTTCATATCCACCTTTCAACGTGTATCTCCTGCTCCTCTCAGTCCTCCCTCTGTCCTATCTAGCCCCATGAACCATGGAATGGCAACCATTTTGCCTTTGAGCCTGGCTTTGATTTAATTGAAAACAGTGGGAGATGGAAGCCAACTTTAAAGGCAGCCTGACTTTCACATGCAAATAGACTGTGGGGAAATAGTGGCCATCTTGCTGGCTTCAGCCCCCTTGACCGTAATAGGAGAAGGGTAACAAAGCTGATCAAGGGTATGGAACGGCTTCCATAAAAGAAGAGGCTAAAAAGATTAGGGCTATTAATGTTAGAAAAGAGCTGACTAAGAGGGGATATGATAGAGGTCTAAAAACACATGAATGGTGTGGAGAAAGGGAATAGAGACGTGTTATTTACTGTTTCTCACAAAACAAAAACCAGCTGTCACTTGATGAAATTAATAGGTAGCAGTTTTAATACAAACAAGAGGAAGTACTTTTTCACACAGCGCACAGTCAACCTCTGGAATTTTTTGCCACTGGATGTTATGAAGTTCAAAAAAGAACTAGATAAATTGAATGAGGATAGGTCCATCACTGACTATTAGCCAAAATGGTCAGTGATGTAACCCCATGATCTCATAGACTCATAGACTTAAGGGTCAGAAGGGACCAATATGATCATCTAGTCTGACCTCCTGCACAAAGCAAGCCACAGAATCCTACCCATCCACTTCTATAACAAACCTCTAACCTATGTCTGAGTTATTGAAGTCTTCAAATTGTGGTTTGAAGACTTCAAGCTGCAGAGAATCCTCCAGCAAGTGACCCATGCCCCATGCTGCAGAGGAAGGCGAAAAACCTCCAGGGCTTCTGCCAATCTGCCCCGGAGGAAAATTCCTTCCTGACCCCAAATATGGCGATCAGCTAAACCCTGAGCATGTGGGCAAGACTCACCAGCCAGCACTCAGGAAAGAATTCTCTGCAGTAACTCAGATCCCATCCCATCCAACATCCCATCACAGACCATTGGGCATACTTATCTGCTGATAATCAAAGATCAATTGCCAAAATTAAGCTATCCCATCATACCATCCCTTCCATAAACTTATCAAGCTTAGTCTTAAAGCCAGATATGTCTTTTGCCCCCACTACTCCCCTTGGAAGGCTGTTCCAGGTGACCCTAAGTCTCCAAATGCCCAAAGCTGGGACTAGATGACAGGGAATGCGTCATTCAAAATTTCCCTGTTCTGTTCATTCCCTCTGAAGTATCTGGTGTTGTCAGATGTTCAGCTGTGTGTGTGTGTGTGTGTTCTCCCTGTGTGCCATCCCAGCTCTGCGCAGACAGCTGGCAGAGCAGACTTTGAGAGAACTGCCCAATGACCACAAGATCCATTAAGGCATGAAGGCACCCAGCCAGATTTATTGTCAACAAAGCATGGTCCTAGTTCCCTGGATCAATGTCTACAGTTATACTAGCACATGTACACCTGTGACAATGGATGTAGCTCAGTGAATGGCTGGACTTTGTATTTCCCCTTTGGCTGGCCAAAGACACTTCCTTTGAGATACATTTTGCCACCCATTGTCACCAATTGCCTTGTATATATTGGTTTAATCAACATATTTTTATTCATGATGCTGTTACTTTAACCTTATTTTTTGAATGGATCCATGTGTTTCTGTTATCTTTGAGGAATGTGCTGGCATTAAGGTGTTTTGGTACTATCTTTTAAAATATGTTTGCATATGTATTCTTGTACCTAGCACTATTTAAAAATGTGTGTGTTTTTGCAGTAGAAACCCTGTTTTTGCCAGATTTTGTTTGCAAGGCCTATCTCTTGCTCACAGCTCAACTTTGCTTTATATTAGCAAAGTTTTAACTACTTTAGCCAAGGCCTCAGGCCTCAGGCCTCATACCAGTCCTCTAATACATGGGCTTATGTTTCAGGCCCTCTTCCTACTACATCTGGCACTGGCCACCACCAGAAGACAGGATACTGGGGTAGATGAACCATTGGTATGACCCAGCATAGCCGTTCTATTGAGCTGTTAGCCATTTTGAATAAGGAAAAATTTGTGAATGGGCAGTCTTTCATAATGTTTTCATGTGACAAGTGAAAATACCCCCAAATAGTTAGAATCATAATGAAATTGTGAGAGCTGGCACTCCTGGGGTTGTGGTTACAGTCATCCTTGCTCTACCTAGAGATGTGTAGCTAGCAAGCATCACCATAAATGCCTGTTCATGCTTACCCACCCTGTATAACTGGAGGGACCAATGGTCAGGAATGAGGGCCTGCAGCTGGGGCTGGGATAAGCAGGTTCTCAACCAGGGTATGTGTACCCCTGGGGGTACTTAGAGGTCTTCCAGGGGGTACATGAACCCATCTAGATATTTCTCTAGTTTTATAACAGGCTACATAAAAAGCACTAGCCAAGTCAGTAAAACTTAAAATTTCATACTGACAATGGCTTGTTTATACTGCTCTATATACTTTACACTGAGATGCAAGTACAATATTTGTATTCCAATTGATTTATTTTATAATTATAAGGTAAAAAAGAGAAAGGAAGCAATTTTTCAGTAAGAGTGAGCGGTGACACTTTTCTATTTTTATGTCTGATATTTTAAGCAAGTAGTTTTTAAGTGAGGTGAAACTTGGGGGTACGCAAGACAAATCAGACTCTTGCAAGGGATACAGTAGTCTGGGAAGATTGAGAACCACTGAGCTACTTAACCACAGCTGAAACCACTGATCTGCCAGATTGCCTTTATCAGCTCTGTGGCGTTGCCAGGACTGCTCTTAAACCCAGCAGCAGCCCATGGACAGTGGCCACTCAATGCTTACATCTGCAGCTCAGTTCACCTGAATTCCCTTGCTTTTTGTTTACCTACTTCATGCTCTTTGCACTGTCTTCACCCTCAGTTGCTCGTGTTCAGCTCTCAGTTAAGCTGATTTGCCATGCAGTCTTCTGTCTGCCTTGCCACCATATTTCTCTTCCTTCCTATCTTCCTGCTAGCATTCTGTAACCCACTCATACGCAAGCGATGCAGTCCTGAACTTTATCATGCAGGAGTCCTGCAGACGTGCTCTCAAGTTAGTAGTTCTGTCACGCATACGATACCAGATTTACTGGTATGATCCAGCTGCTTTTGGACAGGAACGGCGCGTGGCTTTTTGGCACCCTATGCGGGGGTCCTTCTGCGCTCCCGGTCATTGGTGGCAATTCTGCGGTGGGGGGGGTCCTTCCATGCTCCCGGTCTTTGGGGCACTTAGGCGGCAGGTCCTGGAGCGAGTGAAGGACCCACCGCAGAATTGCCGACGATGACCCAGAGTGCAGAAGGACCCCTCGCTGCCAAATTGCCTCCGAGGGCGGCAAAATGCCACCCTTCCAAATCCTGGTGCCCTAGGCGACGGACTAGGTCACCTAAATGGAAGCGCCGTCCCTGCTTTTGGACCACTCCATAAGCCCCATTTTACTGGCTTATCCAACCAGGTTGACAGTGGTTTTCCACTGCAGCAACCCACACACACATCTCAGCTACACATCCCACTCACCACAGGCCCCAGCATGTCAGTCCCCTGGCTGCAGCCCCCAACATCCCAGCCCCTAACCCCATCACCCCCAAACATCCCTCACTCACCCTCACCTCACAGCCTCCCCGACATTCCTATCAGACCACCAACTCCCCCTTGTCCCTTACTTACTCCTGTGACTTTCTTGACCACTTACCATTACCCAGACTCAGTGCTCCACTCCCCTTGCGGGCTAGAGTAACTCCTCCGAGTCCTGGTCACCCAGCAGCTCTCCCAAATTTGAGGGAGGAGTGGCATTGTGACCTGGTTCACAGGATCACAGCACCACTCAGATTTGACCCAAGCAGTTGCCTCTCTGTGATGATGGAGAAGTGGCCAGTCCAAACACCACTCGCTCAAATTTGGCCCGGTTGCCCTTTCTTTTCATGACAGATAGGCCAAATTTGTGCGGTGCTGCAACCACATGCACCAAGTGAAGTGCCAGAGAGCTGCTCTGGCCTGGATTTCAGCTGTCAGGGTAACTGTTCCAACAGCACAACACCCCTACTGTTACAATGCAGTGAGTGAAGACAAAGCATATTTAAACCTTAACCTGAGAGTTTCCCTTTGACAGTTCGGTGCCTCAAAGCACCACTGAACCATGAAACAAATAGAAGACACGTTTCAATTAGAGTTAGAAACATGGCTCCCAGTACAGATGGGCCTAACTTGGCCAGTAAACATCAAGTACCATTGAATTTTCAGGAGATGGGAAAGCTGCAGGCTTAACACACTGAATGTTGAGAGCTATTTTTTGGTGGCAAGTCTTGTAATACAGCTCTATGGATTATTATTATTTTGTATTACACTGGTTGCATGGGATGTTGCATCTTCTTCTGGGAAAGACACCCGGCTCTTTCCACAGAAATGATGAGTACAGTAATCCATCCTGACAAAGTGTTGTGTCTTACTGCTTCGTCACAGAGTCATCTCTACGAAGCGGAAACAGTCGTCACTACTGAATATTGTGTCCGTAATATTTCACCTGTGTCGTGAAGAGTCGGAATTCCCTTTCCCAAAGATACTGAAGAGATGTGATAAGAGCAAAGTACAACAGATACATCTTTTGTTCTGACTTTATGTTGCTCTTTTTGAAGTAAGGAAATCACAGACCTTATAAACAATGAAACTGGATTGCAGTAATACTAAATAATACAATATATAGTTTTTCAAAAAGATTTTATTTATTAGAGTATCCAATAAATTGCTGCAGTAATGTTTCTGCAGTGCTAACTTTACAATCGAAGAGTAGGTTTGGCCAATGTGCAAATTCTGAAATATAAACTGCCCTTCAGAAGTCTGTAATGCGAAGGTGGTGGCCAGCTAATAAGGTAGCAGTTTAACAATTTCTCCCATTATTCATAGATTTGTAAGGCCTAAGGGAGACCATTATGATTATCTAGTCTGACTTCCTGCATAACACGGGTCATAGACTTCACCCAGTGATTCCTGAAGTGGGCGGAATTATATTTTCATGGGACTTTGAAAATGTAACCCAAATGTCTAAATCACAGGATAAAATTGCAGCTAAGAGCACCCGTGATACTTATCTTCATTATTTTAAGAACGTAGAAGACTGCACATGGATTGAATATAGAAGAGAAGTTCAGGGGGAGGAGGGAATTAGCAGATTTGGAATTTACGTCTTATGCTTTGAAAGATGAGAGAGACTTTAATGGTATTTTTTCATCTTTGGCCTGGAAACTCTAAGGCTTTGTCTGCACTAGCACTTTTGTTGGCAAAACTTTTGTCAGTCAGGGGTGTGAAAAAACACACCCCCGACAGACATAAGTTTCATTGACAAAAGCACTGGTCTGGACAGCATTAGGTTGGTGGGAGATAGCAGTATAGCTGTTCCGCTGTACGGTCCATAGTGTAGACAAAACCTTAGACTAATACCCATGCTGCAGGTATAGGCAGGCATGATGTACTCTTGTTTGAAAAGGACTGTACTGTTCTAGTATGTGCAAGACTCCTTCCTATTATCTCCAGGAAACAGGAAGAAAAAAGACATTGGAACCAACCTTTGAAAGCTTGTAGGGGGACTGCTGGCCCTAGGATGATGATGTCACCACATTTGAATAATGGGTTTGCGTTCAGGAATGTGACACCTGAATTCAAAGTGGAGCAAGAGAGGGCTGATCCAAAGCAGCAAGCAACAAGCCCTGAGTACCAGAGAGTGTAGAGTTGGGCTCTCATAGGTGGAGGATTATGGAAACTGGATTTGCCTGAAGCACAGTCTCTGAGGCTGTTCTCTGTATAAGGGGTGGAGGAAAGGGAGGTGTGTTTGCATTTTTCACCAGCCATTTGGCTACCATACAATGCTCCCCCCAGCATGCTAGCGCTGCCTCCTCCCTACCCCTTTTTCAGCCCTATATAGTGAGTGGGGGGGCCCTGCACTCCCCAGAGCGAGCGAAGGAAGTGTGAGGACTTCTGCTATGCACTCTCCTGGAGTAGCATTACACATGGAAGGGGGTTGCTTAGTCTGACAAGGAAAAAACGTCTGAGAGTGAGTGAGACTGTTCTCTTGCTGAAGTAGATTGTTAAAAGGCAAATAAGACAACCACGTGCAGTTTCGGTGAAGATGAATGGTTACTATGGCAGCACCCGGCCAGTAGCACTGCTCCTGAAGAGTTTAGGATCTCGGTGTTTTCACTAATGCAGGCGTTTACAAGATCTTCGTGACGTGAGTCTTAGCATTGGCATTGGGGAGCATGGAGCATTGGGGAGCATTGGCATTGGGGAGCAGGCTGTTAGGTGGCATCCTTCAAAATGTGTGGAAGGACACAGTGCTACCTACATCTGTTTTTAACGGGCACTGTTAGTGTTCATTATTGATCCGGTTGGGTGCTGCAAGCTAAGCAGGACCCAGGCCTGGACATGAGGCAGCATTAATCGCAATAAGTGGGATGGTGTCCACAATCTTTCGTCACTGCCTCTTTTCACTGTGTTTGTCATCGTTAGCTGCTTGCATATCAGCCATCCACTGAGCAGTGGGGAGACTAGAGGAAGGGAACAATGCCACAAACGTTATCTTTGATTTCTGCTTTAATGTAACAAAAAGATTAATGGCCAGTCAGGCAACATTCTCCCTGTACGAATTCTGTCCGCGCCAGGTTCATGTAACTCTTCTGCCAGGTGTGGTCGGCATCAGAAAGGGCTGAGTTCAAATATGTAGGGGTTCCTCTGAAAACGAACAAACCCACCAGCTTGAGCCCCCACCCAGAAAGCCAGGGGCCCCTAAAAGGAAATACCTCCCTGCTGGCAATCACTGAGTCTGTATAAAACAAGGGAAACTTTATTAAAGAGAAAAGGAACACAGCGTTAATTTGGGAGAACACAGCAATGGTAAATCAACAATATATTTATGTAAATAAGAAGTGGACCATCCCACCAGGAATCTTTGGTAGAGTATTGCACCTCATCTCTCCTCTTCCCTCTTCCCCTCCCCCCATTGTGAACCTCTAATGAACAAATTTCTCTTTAACACCATATTTTCCTCCCTTCCCTGCTGGTGTACCCCACGCATGGTTTGTAGTCAGTGGTTAGTGAAGTCCCAGAGTCTGTGAGTACACTGGGGCAGTTCCCTCTCCAATCCTGAGGGGAGGCGTGTTGTCTGGCATCTGTGAAGAGATACTTTGCTACCACCTCTCAATGTGATGACATTTTGGCCTGATTCTGAGGCTCCATCACTGAACCCGGCTCTAGTGGTGGAAGGTGGACTGGGATGGGAGGTGCTGTACCACCACTTCTGTATTGTCTTTTGCTGCAATGCCATTTCCATGCTGAGTCTGGTCTGGAGGCTCTTCCACCTAACACAGCTGTAGCAGTGTCACTTCTTGTGGTGCCATGTGTGGAGGAAATCCTCACCAGACTCCACTTAGCTCTAGCACTGTATTGTGAAAGAGGGGTTCAATGGCAGAGTCCTTGCCACCAGGGATTCACTCCTCACCAGAAGATACAAGCCCCTAACTGCCTCATTCTGGCTCTTCCTCCAGGTCACCAATAGATGGATGCACACATGTAGTGGGGCAGACTGCCCCACTCCTGGAAAGTGTGGACTGCAACTGGCCAAAGCGCTTGCACAGACAGGAAGCCAATTAAAGAAAGGCTTATTGAGAGCCAATCAGGGCCCAGTTTGGAGACAGCCAATCAGGGCCAGGATCAGATGTATATAAAGGCTGCCCAGAGCAAGAGCAGTCAGTCTGTCCCAGGCCTTTGAGAGGGGAAGGTCAGTCTCCAAAGGTGGGAGACCGGCACCATAGACAGCGCAGTGCTGGCCAGGCTAGGGAGCGCTAGCCTGCAGCCTGCCAGGCTGCAGGCCCTGAAGGGAAGTGCCTAGTGGGTGCAAGGGGTCGCAGGGAAAGTGGCCCAGGGAAACAGACAGATGAGGGGAGAGAAGGAGGATGGGGAGGCTGCTGCCAGAGGGTCCCTGGGCCAGGACCCAGAGTAGAGGGTGGCCCTGGGTCCCCCTTGTCCCTCCCCCCTTGCAGTACACCCAGCCATTGGCTGTAGTGAGTGGCTCTTATACTACACCAGATCCCTGACAAGAGGGATTGGACTCGGAGGGCGGCTGGACATGGTGGCTGAGGTGTAGGACTGCTGATCACTGACTCCCGGAAGGGGGTCCAGATGGACTAAGGGGCACTGCCAGAGGGCTGTGGCCTTGAAGAGGAGGCCACCGAGCAGGGAGCAATGCAGGTCCAGAGATGCCAACGGAGGACGGAAAGACAGATGGGACACCACCAGTAGGGGGTGCTCTGCCGGACAGAGTTAATTCCCGGAGTCACCAGCGGGAGGCACCAGGTGGTGAGTTGCAACCCTTTACAACAGGGCTGCTCCCTTTTAGAGCCTCAGACCACAGACTTGCATTCTTATAGGTAACCTGCAACAAAATGTAGGTATTGTTTCCTGTTTTGACCTAGGCCAGTTTTGAGGTCCCGGGGATGTTCTAGCTGGAAGTAGTAATAGATAGAGTTTGGTGTTTTCTTTGATGCTGCCTTGTTGATTTACAAAGAATGTGCAAAGTCCCATGTCTCTGAATGCAGAAAGAACCATTGGAACCAAGAACAAAAGGTGCAGTTCCTTCGTTTACAGTGGCAAGCATCTTTAGCCAACAGACCCCAAAGCTCTCTCGCTAGCTTTTTCCAGGGTCAGAACTGCACTCAGAGGCTATTCCTACACTTCCTTGTTGTTGCTGTTTTCTCCCTCTGCCTCTCTCGCTGTTCTTCTCCAAGCCCTCAGTTTCTATGTGTTCTCTCACATGCCTGCACACACCTACCCGAAACATTACTCAACCTAAAAGTTTCCAGTTGGTCTCACAGACACATTTGGTCTGTTTACAGTTATATTAGTTGAAGGGTGAGTTTACACCTACCAATCTCAAAGGGGTTGTAACCCAACACTTGACAAGGTTTCACCCAGCTCATAACAGTATGTTGAATAAAACAGAATAAAGGAAACAGATGTACTCTGCCTTTGGGGCAAATTTGACACAAGCTCCCATCATCTTCATGGCCATCAAGAAGTCTCAGAGGTTCTGTGATGTGGCTGCAGCATTGCTATGCATCATCCATAGAGCATTGTGAACTGATGCAATGTTTGAATCTGGGAATAACCCTAGCAAAAAGTGTAAAGCTTTGCTCATACCTCTCTGGAATGAGGAAGTTACTCATCCTGTGCAGTAATGAAGGTTCTTCGAGCTGTGTGTCTCTATGTAGGTATATCTATGCCCCTGCACTTCTAATCAGAGAATGTACGTAACAGTGTCTGTTTGGCCCACACATGCATCCTCCCTCCCTCAGATTCTGCCTTGAGACTATCTAGAGTTGCACGGGAAAACTATCCTCAATTCCTTCTCTACCTTAGAGCCCCTTGTCGAGAACTCCAAAGTAGAGAGGAAGAGGGTGAGTTGTGGAGCACACATAGGGACAGATATTTTAAAGAACCACTGTTACTGCGTAAGGTGAATAACTTCTTCTTCCAGTAGGGTCCCTATGGTAGGTGACTTCACAGGAGTATCCCCCATGGAGGCTGGGGTTTCAGAATGGAGTCTATTATTGATGATAACACTATGTAACTGAAGATGGTATCAGAGGCTGAGTCTCGAGTAATTGTGTGGTGTAGGAAGGAACAATCAGTTTCACACATACAGAATGGGAGGAGACTGTCTAGGAAGGAGTATGGCAGAAAGAGATCTAGGGGTCATAGTGGACCACAAGCTTAATATGAGTCAACAGTGTGATACTGTTGCAAAAAAAGCAAACGTGATTCTGGGATGCATTAACAGGTGTGTTGTAAACAAGACACGAGAAGTCATTCTTCCGCTTTACTCTGCGCTGGTTAGGCCTCAACTGGAGTATTGTGTCCAGTTCTGGGCACCGCATTTCAAGAAAGATGTGGAGAAATTGGAGAGGGTCCAGAGAAGAGCAACAAGAATGATTAAAGGTCTTGAGAACATGACCTATGAAGGAAGGCTGAAGGAATTGGGTTTGTTTAGTTTGGAAAAGAGAAGACTGAGAGGGGACATGATAGCAGTTTTCAGGTATCTAAAAGGGTGTCATCAGGAGGAGGGAGAAAACTTGTTCACCTTAGCCTCCAATGATAGAACAAGAAGCAATGGGCTTAAACTGCAGCAAGGGAGATTTAGGTTGGACATTAGGAAAAAGTTCCTAACTGTCAGGGTAGTTAAACACTGGAATAGATTGCCTAGGGAAGTTGTGGAATCTCCATCTCTGGAGATATTTAAGAGTAGGTTAGATAAATGTCTATCAGGGATGGTCTAGACAGTATTTGGTCCTGCCATGAGGGCAGGGGACTGGACTCGATGACCTCTCGAGGTCCCTTCCAGTCCTAGAGTCTATGAGTCTATGAGTATAGGCAGAGGCCCAGGTTGCTGCCTGCAGATTTCTGAGATGGGGACATCTTTAACAAACATGACCAAAGCAGAAATGAATCTCCTGGAGTGTATGCAGATTTCTGATGGGGGCAGCAGGTTACTCACATGATAACAGAGGTTAATACAACTGGAGACCCATTTGGAGAGTCTTTGATCAGATATTGCGCAGCCTTTGAATCTTTCCGTGAATGGAAGGAAGGGTTTAGAAGACTTCCTAAAGTCCTTAGTCTTGTCAAAATACCAACTGCCATGCTAGGGCTCTCCTAACATAAAGCATCTATGTTGTCATGATGTGGTTTTGAGGAAAAGGTGGGGAGGTGAATGAGTTCGTTCGTATGGAAGGACAGGGTTGCTTTGGGGAGGAATTTCGGGTGTGGCCTCAGGGTGACTGTCTTTTAAAAAAAGACTGTGAATGCTGGGAGTGCCATTAACGTGGCTATTTCCCTATTCATCGTGCTGAGATAATAGCGACTAGAAATGCTGTCTTCTTGGACAGGTGTAGAAGGGAGCAAGTGGCCACAGATTCAAAGGGTGGCCTAATTAGAGTTTTCAGAACCAGATTGAGATCCCATGTTGTAGTGGGTGATCCAATGTGCTGGAAGAGGTTTCCTACGCCCTTGAGGAATCTCAGTGTTGTTGGATTGGCAAATACTGAGCATCCGTCCATCTGATCATGGAAGGCCATTGTGGACACCAGATGTTCTTTAAGCAAACTAAGAGACCGACCTTTTTGTGGTCTAGACTATAGTCTAGCCTCAGAGGGAAGGACGAAGATGTCAGAACTACTTATTTGGAATTGTTTCCACATCTGCACATGGGTGCAATGAATCATCAATTTCCTACTGTGCAGTAAAACCTCTTTCACCTCCTCAGAACATTCACTCTAAGTGTTGGAAATATTAAGGAGCCAAGCTGGGTGCCAGAGGACCTAGAGATTGGGGTGTAGGATCCATCCTTCATTTTGGGAAAGCAGATGAGGAATAGGTCGAAAAAGAATTGGCGGACATATTGCCAGCTGTGCAAGGTATGGGTACCAAACTTGCTTTGGACATAAGGGAGCAATCAGTATGACTTTCGCTCTCTCTTGCCATATCCTTAATAGGACCTTTGACATCAGAGAGAATGAGGAAAAGGCTCATAGCAGCTTCCTGCCCCATGGAAAGATGAGTGTCCCTTACAGACTGTTTCCCCACTCTGGCTTTGGAGCTGCAGCAGAGACATTTCTTGCTCCAATAAGTAGCAAACAGGTCTATTGTCGGGGTTCTGCATAGGTCGAATATGCCATGAACCATTGCTGGGTTCATCTCTTATTTGTGATTGTATGAGAAATTCCAAATGGGACTGTCTACTGTCACATTTTGTACCCCTGGCAGGTAAGCGGCTGAAATGAGCACATTGTGGTGGATGCACCACTTCCAAAGATTCAGAACTTCCATGCAAAGGGAGGGTGATCATGGTGATTTATGAAAAATATGCATGCTATACTATCTTTCATGACTTTCATGTCTCTCTGAGTGGGAGAAAGTGTGAACAGGCATTTCTGATGCCTTAGTTCCAAAAGATTGATATGGAGAACCGATTCCATGTGACACCACTTTCCCGGGACTTTGCAGTTGTTTATGTGAACTCCCCAACCTATTAGAGGGGAATCTGATATTAGAATAAGTGTTGATGGGGGTTGCATGAACGGGATGCTTGCACTGATGTTGGATGGTTCTTTCCACCAGTCCAAGGAATGTTTGACCCTGAAGGGCATTAACAGTAGCTTGTTTAGCCCATCCTTGTTCAGAGAGTAGACAGATCTGAGCCATATCTGTAAACATCTCATGTGAAATCACACATGTGGAGTCACAAGCGTGCATGTCGCTATGTGCCCGAGAAGCTGAAGCAATTCCTGGCCTATGTTTGTGGACTGGCCTGGATTGTCTCTATGAGACTCGTCAGGGTTTTGAATCTGTGCAGCAAGAGGAATGCTTTTGCTTGCACTGCACTGAGTTCGGCCCCAATAAACTCCAGACATTGTACTGAAGTCAAGATCAACTTCTGGTATTGAGCTGTAGACTCAGTTGCACTAATATGTGCATCTGCCAGGCTTGCTGAGTGTCTTCAAAGGAATGAGAAGACTTTCGTCCAAGTATTGGTATATGATAATCCCTAATGTTGATAGATGCACCACAGGGAGAGTACCCTGTGTGCAAACAAGAGAGTGAGTAGGAGCACTCTGTTTTGATAATGGTCCTGCCAAAAGATAAATCAGAGGAATCTCTGGTGGGATGGTCAGATTGAACTGTGGATCTAAGCATCTTGTAGGTCAAGGGCTGAGAACCAACCTCCATGCTTCAGAGAAGGAATAATGGCTGCTGGTGTGAACATATTGAACTTTTTGCACCTTCACATATCTGTTTAGTGCCCTTAAATCTAGTATGGGTCTCCAACCTCCTTTTCTCCTGGGGATCAAGAAATATCTGGAATAAAAAACCTTGCCTCTGAGGTGAGCAGGGGCCAGTTCTATGGCCCCTGGGCATAACAGGTGATCTATTTCCTGGGGTAATAGTCTTGCTTTCTCCATACAGCGTAGGTAGCTCTTCGGACCAGTACTGATTATACAACACTTCCATTTAGTCAATCAATTTCTTATGCCCAGTTTTGTAACTATCTCCTGTGAATTTTCTTGTTGCAAAGTTTTCCTTCACACAAGTGCACTCCCTGAAACACGTAGTCTTCAATGGCATTCTGAAACTGCACAGAATATCTCCTTGCTTGCTTTGAACACCAATATTGGTCGGCTGATAGCTCTGTGAGAATCAATGATTATGCAGTCGTGTTTTTGCAATTTGAGAGAACTCAGACAACTCCTGCACTGCATCATACATAATACCAAGATTACTGATGAACTGATGTGGTGATAGCTGCTTGCTTAGAACTGCATAACTTTGGCATGTTGCACTGTCACGGGAAATGTCTTTCGCTGCCGAATTAAAGTGCTTATTCAGAACTGGATAAGCTTTCCAAACAGCTTCCACCATTCTAAAGCTTGATGCAGCCCATCTAGTTTCTAACACTCGGCCTATTTTGCAAGGTAAATGTCAAGAACTTTTGTGCACTTTTATCTGTCATCAATTTTTTCCAGATGTAGTATAGCTTCTGTAGCTCATCTAGCAAGATTTTAAAGTGATTTGTAACTCCCACATCTTTCATTACATCAATGACTGTAAGCTCTGGCTGACAAGCGGAGCACTGCTATGTTATAATATTCAGAAACATGTCTTGCAACCAGCTCACAACATCCATATTTTGCCCAAACATCACTGAAACTCCATCAGAAGCAACTGCTACTATGCACTTGGCAAGAGTCTTCAGTTACATTAACCTTTCTGAGCACTGACAGCAAACTGTTCACTACTCCCCCAGCAGACAGATCACTGAGCTCAGCAAGGTCAATAAAAACAGGAACCTCCATACCATCTAACTGCACCTGCATATACACGAGAGCACTTTTTTGGTTTAAGGCTGTGGCTTCATCAGGTAAAAGACTCACTTTCAGAGGAAGTGCTATAATTTTGTCAAACAACTTTTTCTTCATTTGAGAGGAAATGTGATTTTGAATGTTAGAGCATATCACATTGGCATGCAAAATCTGTCCTGTGTCCAGCCCATGTAACTGCTGGCAGTCCATTTCTTGTCCAAAGTGCCTGTTGCACTTTCCTTCTTTATAAGCCGTACAGAAGTTTCTGGCCTCTGTCAATATTTGAGCAGACTGGGCATTTGCAGCTATTTGCACTAATGTGTCCTCCTTTGTCTGCTGTCAAATACCAGAAGCTACGACATGTGCTTTGGGTTATACATATTCTCCTATCTTTTTCTGGGATGCTTTCTGTTGCTTGATTTTATCAGTACAACAGGACCCAGACTAGCTTGTATCCATTCTTTTGACAGCTTAATTCCTGCAGATTTTTCAGGACCCAATTTACTGACTTGCTGATATGCACAACACCCAAGATTTGATCCATTTATGGCTAACCAAAGGTACTGTATTTCTTTGCGGGGGGGGGGGATTTTTTGTTCATGTTTTCATCCTGCAAGAAGCAAATCTTTATGAGCTGTGACATGCTGAGCTGTTTTGTCTTTCTTTTAGTGCTCCAAATCACAATCAAAAGCGCTTTGTATGCAACTTTCGCCTGCAGTTTTGTGAACTTGATTTTCTACTGTATGGCTAACACTGACATATTAAATAGAAATACTTGGTAAATCTTCTGGTTCTTTTCTGTGGGTTTTATCATCCATCTTTGTGTCCATTTTCTTTTTTTACTAGCTAACTCATTCTCACCTGAACCCCAGTTAGAAAAATACAACCATATCTTCTTCTGACCTTGCGACATTATCACGAACGCTAATTATGTTTCTCACCTCAGCAAAAACTATTGGTTGCTGTGTAGAGGGTTGGTGCTAGTGCATCATGTAAGCAGCACCACTGCGCTCCAGGGATGTTCCTCTGGCAGCTGAGTGACGTGTGAGTGGAGGCAGAATGTTGAGCTGCTGCTGTTTGAATCTCTTACACGCATGAAAGAACTTGCAGAATGGATACAACTTTGGATGAGAAGTTTAAGAAAAACACACCAAAAAATAGAAATTTTGTTTCTTTCATAACTGATGTGGCAAGCCCACAGATGCCAGGGTTATAAACTGCCAACCTAGAGGTGCCAGGGCTCAGCCCCAGCACACATTCAACACTGCAATATGCCTTAAAACTTCCTTCCTGTAAGCAGTTAACATTCTAGGAAGCTGTACGTTCTTCCTGTCAATGCACTTCTTGCTTTGTAAACGTGCTGGCTATGCAGCCATGGCATTGCCATGTTCTGGACTGTTTTTGTGAGAACAAGTCTTCTCTTCTGTTGTTTGTTTGGTTTGTTTGTTTGTGTTTTTTTCAGTCAGAAAAGCCTGGGATTATGAAGGTGCTAAAATAGGAAATGAAAAGCATTTGCACGTGAAACAGAATACAGCTCAACCAATGCCTCTGATAATGCTCTCCATTTGAAAGTTTTCATTTGAAAAGAAGGGGTGGGAGATATTGTTTCTGATGTTTGGGCTGCTGCTCAGCATCTGTAAATTGGTCATTGTAATTCTGAAAACAGAATGTATCAAAAAAATGTCCATTGTGTGTAAAATTCCTGTTATCAGAGAAGGCCATTTAGTTGGGTCTTGTTTGATGCTAACAGGAGCATTATCCTCTTGATCACTGCCTTCTGCATGGACACGTGATAGGAAAAGTGGGTCATCTCTTTCATCATTTTTGTCCTGGATTTCGAGAACACTCGCTTTTCCTTTTGCTGTCTCCTGAAAGAGCAAGTTCATATCCATATATTCACTTTGATTATTTTCTGAGAAAAATGGTTCAGTGTCTTTGGAAGATGATTCTGAAGTAGTAGCAAAGAAATAGTAAGTTTGGGTAACTTACTGTGAAGTCCGGTCATTAGCAGCCAGTGACTGACGATTAGCGTCTCCACTTAGTGCCCCCAAATGGGCAACCCTGTTGCTAGCAATCGAAAGTCTGAAAAAATGAAACTTTACCTGCGAAAGCTTAAACTGGGACAAGATCAGTGTTAACAGGAGACATACATAATTGTTTGTCATTGTTCTTTTTAGTACTAGTGTGAATATGATCAATATCTCCCTTGTATATTGTGTGTATTTCAAGCATTGGAGGCTCCCTAGGAAATCAGAGGTCACGGTTGCAGGCGCCTCAGTTAATCCAGCCTCTGGTAGTTCAGTTTCACCTAGGAGAAGTTAACTCACTGTGTAACTGGGAGGCAGTTAATTGGGCAGGGAAGCAGCTAGAAATTTTCTTTCCTGAAGACGTCCGATGAAACTTTGAATGTTTCCTAAACTTGTGGTGTTCTGTTCCAACTTGGCTGATTATTTTCCATTACAATCTGAGCATGACTTGTCCGTGAACTGTGTCTTCTGCACTAGATACTCACTTGATTTAGTTATCTTATTTATTTGGTGCTTGTTTTGCTGCTTGGCCGTTCACGGGGAGCACTAGTAAACTGTACTTTTAATGGCACATGTAAGCCAGTGGGCAGATACCTCAGCCATGGGAAGGTAAAACAAAGCCCCAAACTATAGACTCATAGATTTTAAGGTCAGAAAGGACCATTATGATCATCTAGTCTGACCTCCTGCACAACGCAGGCCACAGAATCGCTCCCACCCACTCCTGTCACAAACCCCTAACCTATGCCTGAGTTGGGGGGAGGGATAGCTCAGTGGTTTGAGCATTGGCCTGCTAAACCCAGAGTTGTGAGTTCAGCCCTTGAGGGGGCCACTTAGGAATCTGGAGCAAAAATCAGTACTCGGTCATGCTAGAGAAGGCAAGGGGCTGGACTGGATGACCTTTCAAGATCCCTTCAAGTTCTAGGAGATTGGTATGTCTCCTATTATTGAAGTCCTCAAATCATGGTTTAAAGACCTCAAGGTGCAGAGAATCCTCCAGCAAGTGACCTGTGCCCCATGCTGCAGAGGAAGGCAAAAAACCTCCAGGGTCTCTGCCAATCTTCCCTGGAGGAAAATTCCTTCCCAACCCCAAATATGGCAATCAGTTAAACCCTGAGCATGTGGGCAAGACTCACCAGCCAGCACCCAGGGAAGAATTCTCTCTAGTTAATGTCCTTTCCTCTGGCCTGCTTTATAAACACAAATGGATGCAAAGCAATTCGTAACACTTTTTAGTCAAAGCTGCCTGAAGACTTTCCAGCAGGCTGACAGCTGGAGGGGGACATGAGACCTCCTCCTGGAGAGGCACCCATATAGCTGCTACCCCTGCACTTTTATAGCATACACCATATGTGATAAGCAGGGAACCTGGGTTTCTTATAACTAACTGACAGAGGTGCTCTTTAAGCTTCAGCATGTATCTTGTCACAGCATATTTCCAGCCTAACATAAACATAGCTCTTGTGCACTGTATGCAGGAGGTCAGATCAAACCTCTGTGCTGTCAGATCCATTCAGTAGCCTCCAGGAGACTGAGAGGTGGGGCATTCTTTAAAGTCAGTATTGATGTTACCTAGGCAACACTGACAAAAAATGCTGCCATTAATTTGGCTTCACTACAAATATCTACATCTGTGAAAAGATGTTTGACGATGGCACAACGGTAGCCTGGTTGCCTGACATGTTAGCTGCCGTTGCACTGGTGGGAAACATTAATGGTCTGTAAGAATATCTCACTAGCTTTGCAGAGCAGAGATATAATCCAATTTAAATGCAGAAGCCAATTAAATCCCGCAGCCTTCTCCTCAAATATAATATTATTTTGGCTATTTAATTCATTAACAAAAATTTCATTGAGAGAATTAAGGTTGCTATATAAATAACCTGATCACATATTTAAACTTGCAAGTTAACATTCATTTTGGTTGTATGTGCATTTCACTTCAATTATTTATTATTTTTATAAGCAGTTAAGTCTAATTTCAAAAGGAATCAGAATTCCTATGTTGCTAATGTCAGTCTGCAGTCACATGTGAATATGTGATTACCTTCTTGAGGTATCGGGGTTGGTACAGAATGTTTGAATATGTTCTCTTGAAATTACCTTTTAGCTGCAACAGGTTATAAATTCATGTACACATTGTAGTAAGTCCACTCTGTTTTCTGTTTGAAGTATGTGTTGCAAATTAAATCACTAATCTTCAATGAATTCTGTATATAAAATGTTGATTTTAGTATACTGTGTACAAGCAAAAACAATCATATTTTTTTCAGTAATAGTAAAATAGCATAAATGTCTTTTTACAGTTATGAGACTTCTAGGAAAAAATGCTATTTATACTCAGGAAAATTCTGATCACACACCCTTGGTACAATTAGCAGACGACACAGAAATCACGATGCTGTGACTCCTTTTTTTTGAAAATACAGTTGACCCAAAGGTGTGTGATATATTTCACATGGAGTCAAGTCTTAAATGTATACAGAAGAAAAGAGGGGATAGCAGTTGAGTAGAGACAGGGATATTTGTGGGGGAAGGGGAACTGAAAGGCAGGCATCCTAAGATGGTGAAGAGCTCAGACTTTGCTATGAGCATTTTCTTGCTTTTGTGGCTGAGGCAGGCATGCTATCTGTATAGCAACCATAACTCTCAATTTTTTTGTTGTGGATGATGATTTTTCCTAGCTGGTAATCATTCTGTAAGCAGTATATAGGGTACATGAACTGTGTTTTGAATCATTTTTTACATATGACGTTCTTGATCAAAGTGTTTCCCACACTTCTTATAAGGTGACCAATCAATTCCATTTTGTCCTTTTTTGCGACCTATCATTACACACCCTCTCTTATATATGTATAAAGAAACTATTTGCTATTTTTTTAAATCCTGTATCTGTGCAACAGAAATATTGATTTTTTATTAACTTCATAAAACATTACTGTATCCAATATATAACAGTGAAATAGAACATGTAGTAAATCAAAATCAGACTCTAATTCAAACAAAGAAAGAGACAATATTACATGCTGGTCACTGTACATTATTAATGAGTAAGATGTCCTTTATTTGCTTTGTACAGCCTTCCAATTCTAGGAGCAGTTAAATGGAGAGTCAGAGTCTGAGGTAATTTCGACAAGTTTGTTGCATTGTTTGGCTTTATTTGCTGTCAGCACAGATAAGCTGATTTCACACAGACCAGCAAAATGGTAGAAAGCACATTTACTGCTTTTTCTGACAATGTAGGGTACTCACATCTAACTCTCAACCAGACAGTTTCCAGTAACTGGGAAGGAAATCTCAACGTCAGAAAACTAGTCAATCAGCTCATCCTTTGCTTTGCTGTCAGGGGAATGCTGACTTTTTGCGTTTACTGTGAATGGTTCCCAAACCCCGTCATTGCAGCCAATTCAGGGAAGTAACATGAACATTTCTGCTGAAGCACTGAGTGTGCTATGATGTTTTGTTTGATGCTATCAAACAGAATGTTGTCAATGTTGTTGAGGTATTCTGAAAGAAGTAGAAACATGTCTGCAACTGCATTCTCAAGTCATATGTTCTAAAGATGAAGTTTCCTCTGAAAAGGTTTTATTTCCTCTTGCAAAATGAAAGTATTGGTATTATTACCCTGCAAAGATAAATTATCTGTATTTGCTGTGGAAAAGAGATTCACAAGGTAAGCAAATCAGGCCATCCATTTCTGAAGCAATCTGACAAATCAGAGTTAACTCCTGACAGAAACTGCAGCAGTGCATTCCTAAATTCCAAGGCATATTTCAAAACTTTGCCATGAGCCAGCTAATGCACTTCTGAATGAAGCATCACAGTATCATGGCTTGCACTCACCTCAGAACACAAAATAGCAAATAAACATGAATGTGACAAGGTTTGCTAGGACTCTTAAGAATATTGAGTAATTTTGTATCCATTTGTTTTGTTGCCTGGACGTTACAGTTCATAATGCACTGCAGTGCCATAGCCTGTGGTGTGTAACCTTTCTGCCAGGTGGGATTTGATAGCTAGGGATTGCTTTTAAGAGTACAAAACAGAACTGGCTCAAGTCCCCACTCAGTAATCTGGAAAAATTAAGCACTACTGAAGGGCCAAAATCCATTTGCCGTGGATGTAAATTCTTAATTGCAGTTTCTGCTGAGAACTTTTCATATAGGCCCAGATGAAGACTAGCTAACAAAAAATACATAGCTAAGAGAAAGCTGTGGTAAACAGACAACCTTGTGTATTTCAAGTCAGTGAGCGGAGTCAGCATAACTCCAAATGTAACTGGGCATCCTTATCGTGAGTTATGGACTCATGAAGCTCTGAGAAAGGCCTCACATAAGGCCTTAACATAAGTTATGACACCCTCCCATCACAGATGTATGCCAATCCTAGCCCACAGAAATGCAAGGGTAAACTTATAAACAATTGTTGTTAAATACTATTTTTTTTTTTTTTGCTTTAAATCTCTAGGAATGTACCTGTTGGTCAACTGGGAGAGCTGTTACCTCATTCCACTGGACCACAAAATTAGGATTTAACCTATACATTTTGACATAGTTTGAGGGTAATTACCTGTGTGTCAGCAATATGTTAATTATGGGTGAGAGGCAGGGCTACCTCAGTCGTTTGAATATTGGCTTTTTAAACCCAGGGTTGTGAGTTCAATCCTTAAGGGGGCCACTTAGGGATCTGGGGCAAAATCAGCACCTGGCCCTGCTAGTGAAGGCAGGAGGCTGGACTCGATGACCTTTCAGGGTCCCTTCCAGCTCTATGAGATCAGTTAATTTGGATCATGGGCAGAGCCATTATGTAATCTTTTAGACTATTGGCTTATTGTGCTTATCTTCCTGCTAGCACCTATCCTGGGGCTTGTGGAAAAACCCACCCACCCCTCATTCTCTCTACCCAATGTGCACTCTACATAACCTACTGTAATTGTTCTGCAGTGTTTCTGAGCCTGATAAGCAAAGTGACACTCCACCAGCACTGTGTGTAATAAACTCCTGTGCTTGACTCCACATGGTGTGGATTACTGTTCCTTCAACCACCCCAGAAAATATCTAAGGGGCAATATTTCCCCACTCGCAAGCACAGTCTGTGTGTCATAAACGGATAGTTAAGAGTTAATGGAACAGAAGTACTTCCTATCTCTTTTGCCTGTAAAGGGTTAACAAGATCAGTGAGCCTGGCTGTCACCTGATCAGAGGACCAATCAGGGGACAGGATACTTTCAAATCTTGAGGGAGGGAAGTTTGTGTGTGTGCTGTCAGTGTTTGGTTGTTGTTCTCTCTGGGTTCTGAGAGTGACCAGACGTGCAACCAGGTTTCTCTCCAATCTCCCTGATACAGGCTCTTATAGATCCAGACTAGTGAGCGCTAGGTAGATAAGGTGAGTTAGGCTTATGGTTGTTTTCTTTATTTGCAAATGTGTATTTGGCTGGGAGGAGTTCAAATGTGTATTTGGCTGGAGTGATTTTAATTTGTACTTGTATACTTAGGCTGGGAGGGTATTCCCAGTGTCTAGCTGAAAGACCCTGTAACATATTCCATCTTAAATTTACAAAGATAATTTTTTACTGTTTTTTTTCTTTCTTTAATTAAAAGCTTTTCTTGTTTAAGAACCTGATTGTTTTTTTATTCTGGTGAGACCCCCGGGGGACTGGGTCTGGATCCACCAGGGAATTGGTGGGGAGAAAGGAGGGTAGGGGGAGAGAGAGGTTAATTTCTCTCTATGGTAGGATTACTTTCTCTCTCAGGGAGAGTCTGGGAGGGGGAGAGAGAAGGAGGGGGGAAGGTGGATTTTCCTCTCTGTTTTAAGATTTAAGGACATTGAATCACAGTGATCTTCCAGGGTAACCCAGGGAGGGGAAGCCTGGGAGAGGCAACGGGGAGGGAAAGGGTTTACTTTCCTTTTGTTGAGATCCAGAGGGTCTGGGTCTTGGGGGTCCCTGGGCAAGGTTTGGGGGGGACCAGAGCGTACCAGGCACTGGAATTCCTGGTTGGTGGCAGTGCTACAAGTACTAAGCTGGTAATGAAGCTTAGAGGAATTCATGCTGGTACCCCATCTTTTGGATGCTAAGGTTCAGAGTGGGGAATTATACCATGACAGTGTGTAACAAAAGAAAACATTTATTAAAAGAGAGAAGGAACTCGGCATTAATTTGGGGAACAATCATGATTCAAAAATGTGTAACCATAAGCAAACACCCACCCCGCAGTATGCTGGGCAGTGAGCTTTGCCTCAGTTTCCCACCTTATGGTGTGAAAGCCTGACAAATTGTCCTGTCAACATGCCACTCCCCTTTCCCACCGTGGCACCCCTCTGACAGTTGGTTGTCCTTGATCAGTGAAGACCCAGAGTTCAGAGGTGCATTCACTAGCAGCTGAAACCCTAAGGACTGTATTAAGTGGTGGAGTGGAACCTCAGAATGCAGCCATCACAAAAGTGCTGTGAGCAGCAAGCAACAGCAGCAGTAACAGCAGCAGAAGTGGCAGTGAGCTGCAGGCAGTGGCCAGTGGAGGCAGAGAAAACAGCAGTGGCAAGTTACAGCAGAGAGAGCAGCAGCAGTGATCCAGCTGCAAAGGCAGCAACGAAGGGGTGGGAAGTGAACCCATGTCAATGCATCTCTGAACTTCAGGTCTTTGCTCACCAAGGACAGACAACTGTGAGTGGGGTGTGGCAGAGGGAAAGGAGAGTGCACATCTGTACAGACACCCAGGCCGCTTTTTCCAATTTATATTGCTGGTGATTTTCAATTCATTTAGCAGTTTGAAAATTTCCTTTCCTGTTGCATTTCTCTGCAGAAAAGCATTTCTTCATTGGAGTCACCCTTCTGCTGAAACCGTACAGATTCTACTAGTTGGCTTTTTGAAGCCACATCAGTCAGTTCATCCAGTTGTTGCATGTATGTACCATTAACCTTAATGCTGTCAATGAGCTGTATTTTGATAGCACATAAATTCTTCAGTGTTACCCTGTCAGAGAGAGGGATGGTTTTCAGTTTTCGATCTGCTTCATGACTTCATACATGTTAATAGCTGCTGGAAGTAGATGTTGTTCTCCAGTCGAGTGAGATTTTTTTGTTGTTTCACTATCCTGAGTGATACGAGGCAGGATGCCCTCAGTGCCGTTGCAACTTTAAATCTGCAGGCTTTGTTGCATTTTTTTTGCTGTTTGAGTAAAAAGAAATTCACAGATTTATAAATGTGGATGTCTTATTCAAATAGTGCTGCCATTTCCTTGTCTTCAGCAACTCATTTACTAATACTTCAGAACATACCAGGCGCTGTGGATTTGGATTTTCTATGGGGCAACAAATCCGAAACCAAATTTTAAATAATTCTCATCATACCTTGTGATCAGAGACTTTGGAATTTTTGCCTTTGGTTCTCTGCTAGTGTGTTCACTGTTTGTTTCACTGTATTCTTACTCAAAGCGTGTGTGTGTGTGTGTGTGTGTGTGTGTGTATACACACACAACAATCCATTTTTAAACTTACTAATTACTGTGACTCCTTTACAGAGCTGTACACCCAGTATGGGTTGCCGAAGCTTTGGAAAGTACCATGGACAAGATTCATGCAACCAGCTGTACTCTCAAATGGATTGCACATCACCCTGGCCAAGTATCAACTCAAATGTATGTAGGCCTGCTCAAATTTTAATCCTTGACAATGCCACATAGCTTCTTTAAAAGAATGGGCTTAAGCTGCTGCAAGGGAGATTTAGGTTAACTATCAGGAAAAACTTTCTAACTAAAGGTGGGTAAGGTCTGGAGTAGGCTTCTAAGAGAGGTTGTGGAATCCCCCTAATTGGAGGTTTTTTTTAAAAAAACAGGTTGGACAAACACCTGTCTGAGATGGTCTAGATTTAATTGGTCCTGCCTCAGCACAGGAGGCTGGGATTGATGACCTTTCGAGGTCCCTTCCAGCCCTATTTCTGTGATGGTAAGTTTTAACCTTTGACAATGCCACATACCTTCTTAAAACACAATCAGATGTTTCAGGGTACATCCTGTCACTTCCTAATTAAAATTATGTAAAACATACATGGGAAATAGGCTGTGTAGTACAAACAGTTCTGAGGAGCTGACGTTTGACCTTAGTTCTATGTATATGGTGAATGCGGTCACATTTGCTATTCATCACTTGCACATGTTTTCCAGAAGTCTGTAAAACAATAGAGATTACAGTTCTTACTGCCCAATTCACTAATCCTGATTACATATCTATACTGTGCCATAGAATTAACATAGATTTAATTGGTAATTCCAACATTTCTTCCATACTTACAGTTCAAGGCACATTCTGATGTACCTCTGCAAAGCATCTTCAATATTAGCAGGTATAAAAACGGGCTATAATCCCATTTGTCAATTTTTATTTTCTAAAATTTCTTCTTGTTTCTTATCAAGGATTATTTGTTAAAGGCATAGCAAGCTTTCAGGGTTGGAATTAAACACAGAGAGGATAAGAATCTCTTTTTAGTCAGATTTCTTTTGAAATTTCAGATTTAAAGCATTGTTGCTCGCTCACAGCAAAGTGTGTCCTTTTTTCACTTTTAAAATGTCGTCTTCTGGCCTATTGTCTGTAAGTATTGTGTTCAGTATCTGTACGTGGGCAGGATCTTCAGCCTGTTTTATTGATAGTTAACTTCTCTTAACTAACATTCTTCCACAAATTTACATTCCCAAAATTCTCTCTGGTAGTCTGTGTTATTGCACCTCAACATTTTGTATAAGAACAAGCCCCCCCCAGTAAATGTGTGTGCTTTTTTTATTGGAAAATAGCTGATTTAGACTTCAGGATTTCAGATATATGAAAGCAAAGATGAAATTATGTACCATGCTCCATGTACAATAAGTATTCTTTATATTGTTCAAATTCTGCTTTAATTCTCAGTTTCTCCCGTCATCTTTTTTTTCTTGTTTTCCATTCTCAAGAGGTAGCAACATTAATCTGTGCAGAGTAATCCCTCTAACATTGTATGCAGTCACATGAATAAGAGCTGTCATAATTGATGCATCTGAGCCAAGGTATAAATGAGAACTCTCTGCAGTTTCAACAGCACCAATAGCAAAATGTAACAGCTTCTTTTTCAAACAGTGGCATGATTTCATTATGGTTTGCAGAATGTATCCGTATATCACAGACACACTTGCTGTGCTGTGGTTGTTTGACATGTATCTGCAAATGCTCTGGATCCTGTGTAATGTCATCTTGTTGTGGGTATTTCATCCTACATGGAAGTATCGCTGTTCTTTGTTTGGATGGGTTTTCCAAGTTGATCTTCATCCTGAATTTGAACTTCAGGGAGCAGTTAATCTGGTGTGTGATCTTCCAGTTGCCTTGTGATATTTTCCTCCTGGTGTACCTCTTCATTTAGCCCAGTATGCTCATTTTAGTTAGTTAATGCATCTTTCTACCTACTGAAGCCACACTTAGAGTTCCCTAGTAAATGAGCTATAGGATTTCTTCATAGCTTATGGAAATAGAGTAAAGCAAAATAGTGTGTTTTCAGAGGTCTCTCGTCAGCTTTTGGTGACTATTGAACTAAGTGTTCCTTCCCTTTACTAATAATCCAGACTGTTTACCAGGGAATAATACCCTTACATATGAACCTAAGAGCTGCCATACTGGGTCAGGCCGTGATCCATCTCGCCCAGTATCTCGTCTCTGACAGTGGCCTGTACCAGAGCTTATGGGAGAGAGTACAGAACAGAGTAATTATGTAGTGATCCAACTCTGTCTTCCACACCCAGCTTGTGTTAGTGAGAAGTTTAAGGTCACACGAAGCATGGCGTTGCATCCCTTACCATCTTAGCTAATGGCCATTGATGGATCTATCCTCTATTAATTTATCCAGTTCTTTTTTAAATCTAGTTATAGTTTTGGGGTTAAAACATTCCCTGGCAATGAGTTCCCCAAGTTGACTGTTGTGTGAAAAAGTAATTCCTCTTATTTGTATTAAACCTGCTGCCTATAAATGTCATTGATTGACCTCTAGTTTTTGTACTATGTGAAAGGGTAAATAACACTGCTTAATTCCATTTTTCCATACCATGCATGATTTTGTAGACCTCTATCATATCCCCCATTAGTCACCTCTTTTCTAAATTGAACAGCCGTAATCGTTTTATTCTCTCCTTGTATGGAAACCATTCATCTTTGTCACCCTTCTCTGAACTTTTTCATATTCGAATATATCTTTTATGAGATGGGGCAATGAGAACTGCATGCACTATTCAAGATGTGGGCAACTCTATGGATTTATATAATGATATTATATTTTCTATCCTTTTATCTGTCCCTTTCCTAATGATTCCCAACCTGCTGTTTGCTTTTTTGACTATTGCTGCACATTGACTGGATGTTTTCAGAGAACTGTCCACAATGACTCCAAGATCTTTCTTGAGTGGTAATAGCTCATTTAGACCTCCGCATTTTATGTGTATAGCTGGGATTGTGTTTTCCATTGTGTATTACTTTGCATTTATCAACATTGTATTTATTCTGCCATTTTGGTGCTCAGTCACCTAGTTTTGTGAGATCCCTTTGTAACTCTTCACAGTCTGCTTTGGACTTAACTATTTTGAGTAATGTTGTATCATATGCAAACTTTGCCACTTCACTGTTTCCTCCTTTTTCCAGATCATTTATGAATATGTTTAACAACACAGGTCCCAGTACAGATCCTTAGGGGACCCTGTTATCTACCTCTCTCCACTGTGAAAACTGAGCATTTATTCTTACCCTGTGTTTCCTCTCTTTTAACCAGTTACTGATCCATGAGAGGACCTTCCCTCTTATCCCATGACTGCTTACTTTGCTTAAGAGTCTTTGCTGATGGACCTTGTCAAAGGCCCTAGTGATACTGCTTTTTGCTGCATCATTCAAGGAAAGCAATGGAGAATGATGTGGTTAAATGTCAAGGAAAAAACCCTTAAAACCAGTATTGGTGGATGAAAGGGAGGAGGGTGAGATGGGGAGAGGAATGGGAGGATGGGTGTCCTCAACGCTCCTGAAAGTGCTGCCAGCAGTCCATTGTTTGGGAGCACTTAGCACTTCATTGTGATGGCAAAGCAACTGAATATGGCTACCTGTCACTAGTGTGATAGTGACTCCCCAGTGTAGCAACTGTGTGTGCCCTTTAGGGTGAGAGGGAACCAAGACCCCCTCTTGCCACTAGCCCCATGCCACTTGCCACTGCCCCAACACCCAGTCCCTTGCAGGTGCAGCCCACACCACTTCAGCCAGCTCCTACTGTGGAGGAGTGGGACCAGCATGGCTGGGCCTGCAAGCGGCAAGAGAGCAGGTGACTGAGCTGTTCTGCTCAACTGGTTGGGCCCAGCAGAAATTTCAGCCTGGGCCTGTGGCACTGCAGACTGGGAGTGGGCAGTGGAATCCCGGGAGCATGTCCATGGCCTGTTGGAGGAACAGAGGGAGGTGTTCCTCTGCTGGCAGGGTGAGGCCATGGCTCTGATTCTGGGCCAGTCAGCAGCTTCATTGGCTGGGGAAGGTTGGAGGAGGAGCAGCATGAATGGAGGAGGAGGAATCAAGGGGTGCTCCTTAAGCTTTAGCTGGATAGTTATTCATTTGGGTGCTAATTGTGTTTTCTTTGTTGAAGGCTAGGATCTATAACCACTGCCTCATGGTGGCTCCGACCCACACATACAATACGTGCAAGTATGTACTGCTGGGCACCTATCATAACAACTGTGCTTCGTTTAGCAGCTCTTTCTCCTCCTGTTTTGGGGAGTGGTTCCAAGTGCTGAGTGGGGCTTTGTGAAGAAAGTGTGCAGGCTGTTTCAGACGAAATTCTGAGACCACCCTGGAGGGATACATTTTGGGTAAGGTTTTAGCATCACTGTAACTTTATGGAATGTGGTGTGGGAAAGATAAGCCATAGGTCCCTAGAGCACACTTGTTCTTCTGGCCAAAGTGATGGCCACTAGAAGACCATCTTCAGAGTGAGATGTTAGGAACATTTCAAAGGGGAGGTCCATGAGGCTAGGGAGGGCCACACAGAGTTCCCAGGCAGGAGTAAATTCTCTGACAATTCAAGTTCCTCAAAGGGCTATAACATACTTAACCACTGGTCAGAGAACCTGACGAGTGGGCAAGTATGTAACAACCCTTTGACTAACTTAAACTACCCCCTTTCTTCTTCAGAGTAAGAACATAGCAAGAGTAGAAATGTTTTCCTCTGTACTTCTTCTTTAGGTCTTAGATAAATCAATGAGGCCATTTATTTGTAACATGTTATCATGAGACTAGTCCCTGAAGTGGACAGGAATGGTGCAAGGAGTAGAAATGGATAGGATGCCTTTGAACCATGAAGTCCAATGCCCATATGTTGGCTGTCATGCAGCCTGAGCACAGAGAAAGGTGGTCCCCAAAGGTGGTTACAGGCTCCTGGGTGACTCCCAATACCCCTGTCAGACCAGATTCCCTGGAGAAGGTGCTAGTGTGTAACCTCCAATTTAAGACAGAAGAAAAAGAAGGGATGAAGATGAAGTTTCCTTGCAATATTTTGTGGAAATAAAAAATGTTTTGAAGCTGTAAAGAAAGTACAGCCAGACACTCGCTGGCTTCTGTGGGCAAGAGCATACTGAGAGAAGTTTATGGCTGTTCCACTGACTTCACTGGACATTGGATCAAGCCCTGAGTGTCTTCCATCCATAAATGTTTGAAGGAACAAGAGATGCATCCAGATAATAGCTATCCACTATTACCTCCATGAAGCTGACTTGTGGTCCAGTTGCAATAATGTTTTCCTAACTTTCCCCAGCAACTTGAATATTTTCTTGCACCATGTGTATACACTGCAATTTATCTCATGAAGGTTCTTCACAGTTAGCTGCTGGGATGTTACTGGCATTTGCCCATGTTTGGCAAGGCTGGATAACTTGTAAACAGAAATAATGGCTAAATTCATCAAACTGTCTTCTGCAAATAGTTTGCCCAGATCTGGCCAGGGGCCAGTTCCTCAGCTGGTATATGATGAAGCCATACTATAGGGCACAAGCTGAGAGTCTAGTGCAGGGATTTCAGCTAAAGATCTGATCTTTAGAGTTCAGAGAATTCTGGTATTTTGCAGAATACATAAATATTCAGCCACTCCAACATCTATGCTGCCGTTTGACGAGAGCTATGAAACAGTTAGCTGTCATAGACAGGGTTTTTTTTTAAAAAGACTCAAAATCTGCTTGTACACTATATAATTAATTTCCTTACAAAAACTGTAAAATGCTCAGCTGGTAAAATGCAGGTGGTTCAAATTAAAAATCCACGCAGTTCAATGCAAGGCTTTAAAGCTTTTTGGTGTTCAGCTCCAGAGTATTTTCTATATATTGAGGTTTTAGGCAACATGGATTCTTCCTTTTGAGTTTAGGCCAATCAGTACCTCTTAGCCTGAGTCTGGACACAAACAGACAGATCCTGAGGACTGCTGAGATCACTAGCCACCAGTGTGACCTCAAAGGCTCAAGGGAGGGAGATGTTAGCTCCATGTTGGAGTAGCCCCATGGCTCTTTCTTTAGCCAGGGCCTGGTTCAGGCTCAGGGAATGTGTAAAGGAGGGTAGGAGCTACTTTTCAACAGCTGCACAGAGTGTGATTAAGGCCATACACCTGAAATGAAGGCAGGGCTGGCTCCAGGGTTTTTTGCTGCTCCAAGCAGCAAAAAAAAAAAAAAAGCCACGATCTGCAGCAGCTCTACCACGCAGCTTTCTTCTTCAGCAGCAAGTTCTTCCCTCTGAGAAGGACCGAGGGATCCATCGCCAAATTGCCGCCAAGGAGCCCGACGTGCCGTCCGTTCCCCTTGGCCACCCCAAGCACCTGCTTGCTGATTTGGTGCCTGGAGCCGGCCCTGAATGAAAGGAACCAAACCTTTAGGGACACAAAAGACCAAACTTAAGCATGAATGTGTGTATAAGGAGTGGTTGATGAGCTCTCTGCCCCACCCTCCCCTCTCCCCTTGCACATTTTCAAACATGGCACAGTATTTCAAACATGGCACAGTATATCAATCTGCCCAGAAGATCATTACAGCTACACACTACCCTCCCTATACATGTGGCTTCTTTATGGTCCTTAGGTGTCCATAGGGAGCATATTTGTATGAACCCTCCCACTTTGCAACTTGCCACTGTTGAGGTGAAAGTCTTTGTTTTAAAATTTGAATATTATACACTGCTGCTGTTGTATTGCTGTTACTGAGATTGGACCAAGCAAGTCTATAAAGGGATTTAAAAGCACTTTGGGCAATTCTAACCACATGCTAGCCAAGTTTCCTGAGGATCGTCTCATCTATGGATGTCAGAACATCAACTACTTTGTATAAAAGCCAGCAGGATAAATATATCTTACTAGCCTTTCAAGCACTCTGTGTCTGAGCTGTGTTAAGTATTCTTTCTTTCAGGATAGAGAGAGAATTGTTATTTTTTCTTCTCTAAGTTTCATTTATAAGTGTGTAATTGCATTTATGCTGCTTTGTAGAACTTCAGAATCCAATAGATGGGAAAATGCAACGGTTAGTATGGCTAATTTGGTTATGACAATCCACTCATTGTCTGAGCACTCTTCAGATATGCAGACAAGCACGGCAGGCAGAGAGAGGAAACAAAAAAATGGTCCTGCATGAAGAGATTTTGCGGCAGTGAAAGCTACCCCATGGACCAGTGAAAAGGAGCACGTTTTACAAGCCATGAGAGAGAAATCAATACAGCCTGAGGCATCGTAGAACTCCAACAGCAATTTTTATAACTCAGCTAACTGGGTGAACCCCACAATAATATGATTTGAGAGTGGGGAGGGCAATACATACATCACGTGAAGAGACTGGATTTTCTGCCTAATGAAAACTGGGTTTTGTGCTGTTTCCAGTTGCATCAGCACATCTAAACTATGTTTTGAAGAGCACATACTGTTAGAATAATCAGCAAAGAATCCTGTGGCACTTTATAGACTAACAGACGTTTTGGAGCATGAGCTTTCGTGGGTGAATACCCACTTCGTCAGATGCATGTAGCGGAAATTTCCAGGGACAGGTGTATATATATGCATGCAAGCTAGAGATAACGAGGTTAGTTCAATCAGGGAGGATGAGGCCCTGTTCTAGCAGTTGAGGTGTGAAAACCAAGGGAGGAAAAACTGGTTCTGTAGTTGGCAAGCCATTCACAGTGTTTGTTTAATCCTGAGCTGATGGTGTCAAATTTGCAGATGAACTGAAGCTCAGTAGTTTCTCTTTAGAGTCTGGTCCTGAAGTTTTTTTGCTGTAGGATGGCCACCTTCAGGTCTGCTATAGTGTGGCCAGGGAGGTTGAAGTGTTCTCCTACAGGTTTTTGTATATTGCCATTCCTAATATCTGATTTGTGTCCAAATGACAATATACAAAAACCTGTAGGAGAACACTTCAACCTCCCTGGCCACACTGTAGCAGACCTGAAGGTGGCCATCCTGCAGCAAAAAAACTTCAGGACCAGACTCCAAAGAGAAACTGCTGAGCTTCAGTTCATCTGCAAATTTGACACCATCAGCTCAGGATTAAACAAACACTGTGAATGGCTTGCCAACTACAGAACCAGTTTTTCCTCCCTTGGTTTTCACACCTCAACTGCTAGAACAGGGCCTCATCCTCCCTTAATGAACTAACCTTGTTATCTTTAGCTTGCTTGCATATATATACCTGCCCCTGGAAATTTCCGCTACATGCATCTGACGAAGTGGATATTCACCCACGAAAGCTCATGCTCCAAAACGTCTGTTAGTCTATAAGGTGCCACAGGATTCTTTGCTGCTTTTACAGATCCAGACTAACATGGCTACCCCTCTGATGTTAGAATAATGTATAATTCAGGTCTGATCCAAAGCCCAGCCCATTGACCTCCTCCAGGTTTGCATCAGGCCCTGAGAGTACGTTTATGCTGTAGCTGGTAATATGTTACTCAGCTTGGGTAGACAGACAGGTGCTAGCTCTGCTCTAGCAAGCATGCTAAAAATAGCCATGTAGCCTGCTAAAAATAGCCGGTGTATCTAAAAATAGCCTTTTAGTCATGTAGCTAAAAGGCAGCAGTTCAGAGGAGCCTCCTGAGTACAAATCCACCAAGAACTCTAGGGTACATACCCAGGCAGCCATGCCAAGCTTCCACCCATGCTACACTGGCGACAGTGACATACCCTTAGAGAACTGTACCCAGAGAGTTTAGCTTCTGCTTTGGCCTCATTGGGAACAATGGTGCAGATGGAATCTCACAGATAACTACCATTCCTTTTATGTATGCACACATGGCAACAAGGGGAGCTACCATTTTTATGGGCTGGGTTTCAGACAGCTGCGCTCTGCACACATGCAGCACCACTGTTTTATTTGGGACTCATTTGCTTTCATTGTTCAGGCTAATCATCTAGCCTGCTACTTATAAACTGCAGCTGCCAACTGAAAGCCAGCAAAAATGAGAGCAGTAAGACAACACAGAGTTTATTAAGTGCTCCTTATATTGAAGGTAAAGGTGTTGGGCCAATCAAAATGTAGAGCTAATTATCCCTCCAGTATAATATGATTGCCCTGCCACATAAAAGGCTGTGATAAAAATCAAGACTATTGTTCCCTATGATATACCCCTGTAGGATGACCCATGGAATGGTTGAACATATTCAGTGTATCTGGCTTCTGTGATGGCTTGATAAGGAAACGTGTTGATTCTCTTTAACCAGGTGCCAAGTTTTTACTGGACAATGCTGGCAGCAACAACCCAATTGATGGTCCAGCCTTCGTCCTAAGGAATTTCTTAGAGTCACCTGGACTTATTGTGCTAAGCCCATCTCTACTGACTCTCCAGGCCTTTCAACTCTCGACTGTGTAAGAGTCATGAGCTGGGCTAATGAGGCGCTCATGGCACTTCCTGGCTTGCCTCTTCAGATGGGACAGCCTGCAGAAGCATTCCAGAGCACTGATGGCTTTGCTCATACCTTCCCACAAGTCACTGAGCAAGTCCAAATCATCAGCAAGTGCTCCAGCTGTTCTTTTTTTTCAATCTCACAAGATTCGGCATTGTTCATTAAGCTAGCACCCTTCATTAGTGTTAAACTTGCGTGGGTATGTTTAGCCTTTGACTTCTTTTGAAATCAAGATCTTAGTTTTAGATTTTGAGCATGTAAAAGGTGTAGACCATTTACCCAAATCTCCTGTTGCATTATTATGTACGGGGGCTGGAGATGGAGAGGTAGGGGAGTGAGTGAGTGTGTGTGTGTGTGTGTGTGTGTGTGTGTCCCTTCACCCAGTTGTTCACCAAACCTATTCATAATCCTCCCCCCCATCCCTTGTGCAGACCATGAATCCACAGTACACCACGTGGATCCAGGCTGTGCACAAGGGATGGGGGAAGATTATGGCTTGTAGAGAAGTGGGGGAACAGCTGTAGAGTTGACTGATTCACTTTTATGTGTATTGAGGGGAGGGATCTGTAATGCAAGGTGTCCCCTCTGTGTTCAGATCTGAGGGGTAGAGGGCAATCCAGAAACTGGCCTGGGTATTGCTAGAAATTACTATGGATTATTGTATATTACTCTAAATTATTATTAATTACTTTCAAAATTGACTGCCGCACCTATGGAAATGAATGACTAATTATAAATGGTGCTGATTTTGGAGCTATTGCATTTATTGGGTGGGTCCATGAGCTGGATGGTGATTTTTAAAGGATTTAGCTAGGCATCATATAATCAGACTGTATAAAAGTAACACACACTTTGAAACTGTCTTGTCATTTCAGAGAGCAATTTTTCATGACTTTTTCAGCACCTTGAGCTGTATTAAGTTTATGCAGACATACAGTTAATGGGAATGCAAACTATCAAGTATTTCTTCAAAATCCTGTGCTGCTAGTCTTAGAACATCAAAGAACACACTGATCATGAGAAGCTAAGAGTGCCCAGTAATAATCCACAAAATGTGCTCAGAAATGTT
Organism: Gopherus flavomarginatus; assembly: GCF_025201925.1. NCBI lineage: Eukaryota > Metazoa > Chordata > Testudines > Testudinidae > Gopherus > Gopherus flavomarginatus. The sequence goes on along the minus strand of NC_066618.1, from coordinate 10,815,547 downwards.
GAAATAGAACAGACAAGTACTTTAGACCCAAAATTAAGATTTTTTTTTAATGGAGTCAGGGAATTACAGAAACTAAAACGATTGTTTTCAGTTGTTAAAATTTGTTGGAAACAGCATTGCAGGTAGAGCTGGTGGAATCTTTCTGATGAAAACTGACATGAAAAATAGAAAATGGTGTGAGAGTTTGTTTTCATGGAAACTCAGAAGACTGTCATCAGACAATACATTTCTCCATTAGTTTCTCACAGAAACACAAAATTCTTTATTTCCCCTTCAACTGTAAGAACATAAGAACGGTCATACTGGGTCAGAACAAAGGTCCATGTAGCCCAATGTCCTGTCTTCCGACAGTGGCCAATGCCAGGTGCCCCAGAGAGAATGAAAAGAGCAGGTAACCCTCGAATGATCCATACCCTGTTGCCTAGTCTCAGCTTCTGGCAAACAGGTTAGGAATACCATCCCTGCTCATTCTGACTAATAGCCATTGATGGACCTATGCTCCATGAAATTATCTAGTTCTTTTTTTAACCCTGTTATATTCTTGACCTTCACAACATCCTCTGGCAATGAGTTTCACAAGTTGACTGTGTTGTGTGAAAAAATACTTCCTTTTTTTTTTGTTTTAAACCTCATACCTCTTAATTTTATTTTGTGACCCCTAGTTTTTTGTGTTAGGAGAAGGAGTAAATAACACTTCCTTATTTACTTTCTCCACACCTGTCATGATTTTATAGACCTCTATCATATCCTCCCTTTAGTCGTCTCTTTTCCAAGATGAAAATTCCCGGTCTCATTAATCACTCCTCATATGAAAGCCGTTCCACACCCCTAGTCATTTTTGTTGCCCTTTTCTGAATCTTTTTCAATTCCAATATACATTTTTTTGAGATGGGGCGACCACATCTCCACACAGTATCTAAGATATGGGCGTACCATGGATTTACATAGACATAATATCATATTTTCTGTCTTATTATCTATCTCTCTCTTAATGATTCCCAACATTCTGTTCACTCTTTTGACTGCTAGTCTACACTGAGCAGACATTTTCAGAGAAGTGTCCACAATGACTCCAAACTCTCTTTCTTGAGTGGTGGTAACTAATTTAGATCCCATTATTTTATATGTATAGTTGGGATTATGTTTTCCAATGTGCATTATTTTGCATTTATCAACATTGAATTTCATCTGCCATTTTGTTGCCCAGTCATGCAGCTTTGTGAGATCCTTTTGTAGTGCTTCGCAGTCTGTTTTGGACCTAACTGTCTTGAGTTTTTTTGTATCATCTGCAAATTTTGCCAACTTGCTATTTACTCCTTTTTCCAGATCATTTATGAATATATTGAACAGGACTGGTCCCAGTACAGACCCCTAGGGGACACCACTATTTACCTCTCTCCTGAAAACTGACCATTTATTCCTACCCTTTTTTCTTGGAAAATACAGTTACATATTGTTGTCCAGGGCTAATTGTGGGGAAGGAAAGTAAGAGTTGTGCTGGTTTACTTAAACATGGTGGCAAGGTAAATGTATTAGTATTGTGCTAGTACGGCACAAAGTCATAGAGAAACTAACTATAGAATAAAAGTCTATGATTCATATCAGTACCACAGTGGTTATTTGTTGCCCTCTAATCATTCAACCATGTAAGTCAGTAGACTTGGTACCTTAGTGCAAGGAGTCAAAGCTTATGCTTTTAGACGCAGAGCTCCCAGTTTCAATCCGTGCACATGACCTCCCCTGAGGGATCATCTCACGATGGCAACTCATATGGGGAATTATATTGGGGTGAATCTCAGATGCATTGAAGACTTTCCCTGGGCATTTTCATTTCCCTGCTCACACAGTGAAACTCCCTCATTTAAACTACAGCAATGGCACAAAGTCCCTAAAAAGCTTTATAATATTTCAGTTCTAATCCTTAAAAATGTTAATAGCAGCAGTTAATGAGGAGTAATGTGCTTGTTGGATAGTTTAAAAAAAAAACAGCAACAAACTCTGCAAAAAATAATGTGATCTGTGAACAAAGCAACAGAGGTTCTGGCATTTTGTAACAAAAAGTGTTGTACGGACACCTCCTGTCCCTTCCACAATCGATACACAGTCACTCCTCCCATTCAGAGATGCAGCGTAATACCCCTATGGAAATGATAGCAATTGCTATTGTGACTAATGGATATTAGAAGTACATTTACTATATCATGGCATGTTTTTAATGCAATTTAACGACCTGCAAACAGTCAGAATATCTCTTGTTTAAACCTTTGTTCACATTTTGAATTTTTGCTATATTGCAACCCATACACAAGCCGATTGAATTATTTTTTTCAAAAATAATATATGTTTAAGAAGTTGCTACTAGCTTCTGCTGGAAACAAGAAGAGCTATCCCCATGTGACCAGCCAACTTTCCAGGGATTACTAGCAAGTGCAACAGTAAAAAAAATTATTTGAAGAAACTTCACAATGACTGAAACATTTAGAACAGTTGAAAGAAGGCTGGGATCCTTTTCATGCACCATTTGCAATCCAAAAAGTGACTAAATCAGTAATGAATATTATTCCTAACAAATAATTTGGCCTGTTTTACCCACGTCTGATGTTAAGGGAAACAATCTCTCCCTTCTCCACCCAACACAGACCTTGATTTTGAAAGATGGTTGTATATTAACTAGATTGTAAACTCTTCAGGAAAGGGACCAAATCCTTGTTTATATAGCACCAAGTAGAATGAGATCCCGGTTGGAGCCATCTGAGTGCTTACACAATACAGACCATAAATTGTTCTAATTTTATTATTAGTGCTTTGTTTGCTTTCATTGTTTAATTTTCTAAACTGAACCCAGAGCAATTTGCCATAACTTAATGAAGTCAAACCTTGCAGGATCTCTGAGCAAATAGCGTACAGGAGAGCAGAGGCTTACGAAAAACCTGGAGAGGATATTTTCCCATTACTATCTCACCATGAGTGTTCCATGGTCCATGAGGAGATGAAACTAGGAATAGGGTAGCTTCATTTCATTTAGATAACTGAAATACAGGGGATACAAAATGTCATTTGCTCCATCAGGATTTATTGTAACATATAATTCCTTGGGCTGTCTTTATTCCCCTCTTTTGTAGACAGGTACTACATTTGACCCTTTTTCCAGTCCTCTGGGATCTCATCCATCTTCCATGAGTTCTCAAAAACAATCACTAATGGCTCAGAGATCTCTTCAGCGAGTTCCTTAAGTATTCTAGGATGTATCCCATCAAACCTTGTCAGCTTGAAGATATCTAATTTGTCTAAGTAGTTCTGAATTTATTAGGTAGGATGGGTAAGGAATGGTGTCCCTAGCCTCTGTTTGTCAGAGGGTGGAGATGGACGGCAAGAGAGAGATCACTTGATCACTACCTGTTAGGTTCACTCCCTCTGGAGTCACCTGGCATTGGCCACTGTCACTTGATAGGATACTGGGCTGGATGGACCTTTGGTCTAACCCAATGCAGCCATTCTTATGTTCTTATGTTATTTGTTCTTTCCCTATTTTAGCCTCAGATCCTTTCTCATTTTCAGTGATGTTCACTATGTTAGTCATCTGATCACTGCTAACTTTTTTGGTGAAAACTGAAACAAAAAAGACATTTAATACTTAAACCAATGCTGCATTTTCCATTATTGTTTTTCTCTCCTTATTGAGTAATGGGTCTACTCTGTTTTTGACCTTAATCTTGCTTCTACTGTTTTTGTAAAATGTTATCTTATTACCCTTTATCTTCCTAGCTGTTTGATCTCATTTTGTGCCTTGGCCTTTCTAATTTTGTCTCTACATGCATGTTGGTTTTTTATGTTCCTTCTGTGTAATTTGACATCAACTTGCTAAGCTTTGCTTTTTCTAGGGACATTTATAAACTGTGAATTCCTTCACTAACTTGCTTTCATCAGCTTTTCTATTTCAAAGAAGAGAACTGATCCTTGGATATGACTCTGTAGCATTGTTTCCTTTTAATGTAACTGTATATATACTGTGACAGGGTCAGGCCAGATGGATACAGGAGAGTGTTAGAAGGCAGATAAATTAGTCCCAGATTAAGTAGATCCCTTTTCCCTGGGTAAGGTAACAGGGGCAGTTCCAGAACAAGCAGGAACTTGCTGGAACCAATTAAAGCAGGCAGGCTCATTAGGACACCTGGAGCCAATTGAGAAGAAACTGCTAGAATCAATTAGGACAGGCTGGCTAATCAGGGCACCTGAGTTTAAAAAGGACCTCACTTCAGTTTGTAGTGTGCATGCGAGGAGCTGGGAGCAAGAGGCACTAGGAGCTGAGAATGGGAAGGCGTGTTGCTGGAGGATTGAAGAGTACAAGCATTATCAGACACCAGGAGAAAGGTCCTGTGGTGAGGATAAAGAAGGTGTTTGGAGGAGGCCATGGGGAAGTAGCCCAGGGAGTTGTAGCTGTCGCGCAGCTGTTCCAGGAGGCACTCTAGACAGCTGCAGTCCACAGGGCCCTGGGCTGGAACCAGGAGTAGAGGATGGGCTCAGGTTCCCCCCAAACCTCCTAACTCCTGATCAGACACAGGAGAAATTGACTTGGACTGTGGCTTCTACCAGAGGGGAAGGTCTCTGGCTGTTTCCTGACCTATTCTGAAGTAATGAAATACACAGGTGGGAATGCAAACTGTGTAGCATGTTTCTTATTGTGAGGGATTTTTGCTGTCATTACAGCAGGCCATACTTACCTTGAATCTATTACTGTGGAAGAGAAGCATATTTTTCCAAGCATCTATCTAGCAAGAGAAATATCTGAGGAATGCACTCATGCTGCAGTAAGCTAGGTACTGAAATGGAGATCCAAGCACAGCTGTTGTGGCACAAATAGAATAGACACTGTATGTAAGCCCAGGGTTGCGAATCTGAAGGTGGAAGGTAATTTGAGTAAAAGTGACGATGAAATGATAGATTTCATGATTCCACGGAAAGGAAGGAGTGAGAGCAGCAGAATAAAGGACAGTAGACTTCAAAAAGGCAGACATTAACCAATTCAGAGAACTGGTAGGTAAGTTCCAATGGGAAGAAAATCTAGGGGATAAAGGAGTTCAGGACAGCTGGCAGTTTTTCAAGGAGACATTATTAAAGGCACAACTGCAAACTATCCTGCAAAGAGGCCAATATGGCTTCCTCAGGATAAGTTTTACTGACCTGACAATGGAAAAGGATTTATACAAAAAATGGAAATATGGAGAAATAGCTAAGGATAAATACAAAATAACAGCACAAAGCTATAGGGACAAAATCAGAAAGACTAAGGCACAAAATGAGTTACACCTACCAAGGGATATAAAAAGAAAAAAGAAGAGTTTTTTTTAAATACATTAGGAGCAAGAGAAAGGAAAGTGTGGGTCCTCTGTTTATCAGGGAAGAAGAGCTAAAACATAACATCAAGAAGACTGTGGTGTGTAATGACTATTCTGCTTCAGCTTCATTAATAAGATTAATAGTGACAAGATACTCAACACGATTAATATTAACAACAAGAGGAAAGGACTGCAAGCCAAAATAGGAGGGGAAGTTAAAGAACATTTAAATAAATTAGCTGTATTCAAGTCGGCATCCTACAGTACTTTAGGAAGTAGCTGAAGCAATCTTGGAACCGTTAGCAAGTATCTTTGAGAACTCATGGAGGATGGTGAGATCCCAGAGGACTGGAGAAAGACAGCCATTGTACTTGCCTTTAAAAAGGGAAGCAAAGGAGACCTGGGGAATTGTAGACCAGCCAGCCTAATTTTGATACCTGGAAAGATACTTGAACAGATTATTAAACAATTTGTTTGTAAGCACCTAAAGGATAAGGAATAGCTAGCATGGTTTTGTCAGGAGTAAATCATGCCAGATCAAACTAATCTTTAATAGGGTTGCTGGCCTAGGGGAAAGCTATAGGCAAGGAAGCAGTTATCAATGTTTTGCTGTCAAGGTGGGATGGCATATCTAGTGGAGTCCCACAAGGGTCTGTCCTGGCTCCAGTACTATTCAATAGTTTCATTAATGACTTGGATAATATTCTTATAAAATGTGTGGATGAGACACAGCTGAGAGGGATTGCAAGCACTTTGGAGGACAGAATTAGAATTCAAAACAACCTTGACGATCAGAGAATTGGTCTGAATTCAACAAGATCAAATTCAATAAAGACAAGTGCAAAATGCCACTCTTAGGAAAGAACATTCAAATGCACATCTACAAAATAGAGAATAACTGGCTAGGTGATAATATTGCTGGAAAGGATCTGTGAGTTATAATGGTCCATAAATTAAATATGAATCAACAATATGATGCAGCTGCATGGCAATAATTAGAGGGAACACTGCTGGGTGCCAAGACTTATTGCTGTTCAGCCCAGCTCAGGTGGCTCCAGCTTTAAAGACAGCTAATTCCCCTCAGAGTGAGCACCGCAACAAGGACGTGACTGGGAGGAGGCGTGGCCTCCCTCAGCGATTGACAGGTAGGGATGGGCATGCATGCTTACAAGATCTTCACTTATCAGAGGGGTAGCTGTGTTAGTCTGGACCTGTAAAAAGCAACAAAGAGTCCTGTGGTACCTTATAGACTAACAGAAGTATTGGAACATAAGGTTTCATGGGTGAATACCCATTTCGTCAGATGCATCTGACAAAGTGGGTATTCACCCAAGAAAGCTTATGGTCCAAGAGCTTCACTTTTCTTTTAATTACAATGCTTTATGATTAAAAGTCAATAGCCTTTTTTGTCTGCCCTCTGGGGGAGTACAGTGTATTAACACTGCAATGAAAGCCCAGGGTTTGAACTCAGGCTAAAGCCTAGCACGCCTTCAGTCTACACACAAGTCATGCTAACCCAAGGTCCCAGGACCCCATGGGGGTGGAGGGTCTGAGCCTGAGTCAAGCCAGGACCCAGGGCTCAAGTCCTATTGCTTTGCAGTGTAGATGCAGGCCTACTGGACTCCTGCTGTGACAATCCGCCAAAAGTAGCCCAGAATCCCACAATCTGACTTTCTTTGTCCTCTGGACAGTCAAGTTTTCCCACACTCCACCACAATCGCATGGCTAGAACAGCCACATTTGGGAGGGTGCTAGGATGACTGGGGTATGAGTGGTTGGACTTGGCCCCTCATAATGCCATGGAGATGCTGGATCCCCAGGTTGGGGCCCAGGGCTCAGTCATTCCTAACCTGGGGTTACAAATAAGTGTAGATTCTCAAGACCTACCTTAACAAACCAAGGGTCTGCTGACTCGAGTTCTACTAACCTTGTACTAACATTGCTGTGATGGCAAAAGAGGGAACATAGAACAGGTTAAAATAATACATTTCCAAAGTGATGTAAAGAGCTATGTGAATATAAGCAGAGGAACAGCCAGGTCTTTTGAATTACATGATGCTATGAGCAAAGGAATTCCAGTTGTCATTCATTTCTGCTGGCACACAAGTGGTTCTAATGATCGAGGGAAGACATTAATTATAGGCAGGGGCTGTTTCAGAGCTTTACATCCATAGCTAGTGACAGTTGAATCAATCCACTCACTTTACCACACATGTGGCTTTAGTGGAACCCCTCACATGTATAACAGGGGACTCTATGCTGGACTCTTGCCCATAAAAATGAGTGATGTTGCATTAAAGATTTCAGCATTAAAGTGCTGGTATAGATCGAAGAGAGACTTAAAGAAATAACCATCTTTTTTTTTCAGTTTGGAGCAATAAAAAGTGCCCATAAACAGCCTTTACAAAATGAAATACAAATTTGAATCGTTTTCACCTCTTCCACCACTCCAGTAAGTTTGCCAGTTCTTCAGTTTCCATGTACTCTCCTCAAAGTCCCAACAAAATAAATGCGGCCAGCAGCATGCCCCATATTCAACAAATCCAAGTCCAGAAGGGAACTGCACAGCCCTGGAGCTCTTCCGAAGAATGCCTGGCCAGCCACCTGCCTCTCTATTGTATTGTAGGGCATCTAGGGTCAGTGCCTCACCTGTCACAGTGTGTCAAGGGGGGGGGAAGATGCTTTCCCAGTTGGGCTGGTCTCAGGCTATTTACTGTTTCAATGACATACTTTATTAATGCATACTAGGTATAGGCAACCACAGTTTGAACGTTTTCGATGATAGCCTGCTCTGTAGCCACAATGATGTTTGTTGTAACAACAGGTATGTCTACACTGGAGCTGAAGGTGTAATTTCCAGCTTGAGTGCACATACCCACACTAGATCTGATCAAGCTAGCCCAGGAGTGGGCAAACTTTTTGACCAGAGGGTTGCACAACTGTATGGAGGGCCTGTGCCTCCCCAAACAGCCTGATCTCCTGCCCCCATCTGCCCCCTCCCACTTCTTGCCTCTCAGAACTGTCAACCCATCCAGCACCCCTGATCCTTGTCCCCTGACCACCCCCTCCTGAGAACCCCGACCCCTATCCAACCACCCTGATCCCTGTCCCCTGACTGCCCCAACCGCTATCCATACCCCTGGCAGCCCCCCCAGGACTCCCACCCCCATCAAACTGCCCTCTGCTCCCTGTCCCCTGACTGCCCTCCCGACCCCTATCCACATCCCCTCCCCCTGACAGGCCCCCAAGGACTCCCACTCCCAACCCTCCCTGGTCCCCATCCCCTGACCGCCCCCCCAGAACCTTCACCCAATCCAACTTCCCCCTCCTCCCTGACTGCCCCTCAGGACCGCCTGCCCCCTTACCCAATCCCCCTGCTCCCTGCCCCTTTACCAGCAGCAGGAGCTCACAGCCATGACACCCAGCCAGAGCCAGTTGTGCTCTCCATACTGCCCAGCAGGAGCGGCGGGCCAGAGCATGGCCTGCGTGGTGGCGTGGCTGCAGGGTAGGGGGGCAGGACAGCATGGGAGGGGCTCCTCAGGGTCCTCAGCAGCTGGACAGGATGCTCCCACGGGCCGCAGTTTGCCCACGTCTGAGCTGGCCCAGTAAGATAGAACTTAGTCTCAGCAGCATAGGTAACAGAAGTGGCTAGCCACCCCAGTACGTACCTAGGCTCTCAGATGGATCAAACTCAAGATAGCTAGCCTATCCCACTTCTTATGCTGCCAGGCTACTTTGATCAGAGCTAGCACAGATATGTCTACTTGAGCTGGAAATTACACCTTCGGCTCTCGTGTAGACACACCCAATGTCAGAGGATTCTCAGCAATATAGTTGTTCGTGTTGTGTATAGAACCCTAAATTGACCTCTTACTCATTCATGTCTGTAGATACATAAGAATTCCTCTCTTGAAACACTTCTACCAACTACAGCCTTGAAAGAGAAAAGTCACATTCACTGCCTCTCTCATTAGGAAGCAATGTCTAGCCCTTTCATTTTGCTTTCCTTAAACCTGCCTGTGTTGACGCGCACACCTCAGAAAGAGTCTCCTTACTCACGGCTTCTGTCCTGTGCCACACGGCTTCAGCAAGAGAGAAAGAATGAAATGACAAAGGACCACATTAGGAAAACACTTGAAATCATTGCGGCTGAACAAAATGAGCCCTGGCTTGACCCACACATAACCTAGAACGTGTGTTTCATTTTGCTTTAGGAACCCAGAGAAAATGGGTTTTGCTGGATTGGCAATTCATGCTTTTTAAGAATAGAAGAACACATTTATCTAGGACACAATCATTACTCATTTTATTATTTAGACAGAGAAGTGACTATGAAGCATAATGCTTTGTGGGGGAAAACTTCTTCCAGGACTTTTCTTCTAAATAGCAAATTTTAAGGTAACGTGAAACACTAGCCAGATAACATCTGCAGCTCAGTTGCTTTATAACTTTTCTTCCCTAACATCTTCATAATCCTGGGTCTGCTAATCCTACAATCCTTGCATTTAGTGATGGTGATAAGGAGCAGGGGCAGCTCTAGGTATTTTGCCGCCCCAAACACAACAGGCAGGCTGCCTTCGGCAGCTTGCTGTGGGAGGTCCCCGGTCCCGCGGATTCGGTGGTATGCCTGCGGGTGGTCCGCCAAAGCTGAGGGACCAGTGGACCCTCTGCAGGCATGCCGCCAAAGGCACCATACCTGCAGCCCTCACGGCAACCAGCAGAATGCCCTCCGTGGCTTGCCGCCTCAGGCATGCGCTTGGCATGCTGGTGCCTGGAGCCGCCCCTGATAAGGAGGAGAGCTGATTGATAGCTACAGGAAGAAGCGGTTACCACTTCAGCAAATTAATATATAGTTGAGAGACAAAAATCAGTTGGAAGCAAAAAATTTGCTTTGAGAAAACCAACAGCACAGGGATGGAGATTTATAGAGTGTGATAATACACTAGAACTGCAGAGTTACGAACTGACCGGTCAACCACTCACCTCATCTGGAACCTGAAGTACACAATCAGGTAGCAGCAGAGGACATAAAAAAGAAAAAGAAAAGTAAATAGAGTACAGTACTGTGTTAACTGTAAACTACTAACAAAATAAAGGGAAAATTTTAAAAAATGAGATTTGACAAAGTTTCTGTGCTTGTTTCATTTGAACGAACATGTTAAAAGCAGCATTTTTCTTCTGCATAGTAAAGTTTCAAAGCTATATTAAGTCAATGTTCAGCTGTAAACTTCTGAAAGAACAATGATAACATTTTGTTCAGAGTTATGAACATTTCAGGGTTACGAAAAACCTCCATTCCTGACGTGTTTGTAACTCTGAGGTTCTACTGTATTTCTAAATGATTAGTTTCCTGTCACAGTAATGGATAGAAATTTGTTCACGGAAATGCAGTTTAAAGCCCAGCCTATGTTTTATTTGAGAGAGACTCCTGATTCATCTCTCTCTTGGGTTTACTATTTTAAGATTTATGGTAATTTGAGATGAGACTCAGATTTGGCTTGCTGAGAAGGAAGATGAAGCCGACGCATGCCAAAGTCTGTGTCCTCTGCTGTTTCTAGAGCAGTGCAGCATATTCCCAGGGAAATCAGAAGCCATGCAAAATTTGCCAGCTTTCAGGGTCTGTTATGCACTTGGAATTCAGTCCAGGTTTGTTAAAAGGTTTACAAAGGTTTGTCCTTCAAATATTGCACCTGAGCTTATTTGCATAATAGTAATATACCACACTTCTCTAGCATCTTCTGTCTGAAGACTGCAAAGTGCTTTATACACGCCCGTGAATTAAAAATCCTAATACTACTCTGAGGTTGGTAGTAATCCTGGTCCTTTTGTACCGATGATGAAACCAAAGACACAGATACATGGGCCAGCTCTTGTGCTGGTGTAAACTGGCATCTTTCCACTGAAACAGAGAGATACTAATTTACAACAGTTGAGGATCTGGCCCCATAGAGCAATGACTATTTATGTAAAGGCAAGCCAGGCCTGGCATATTACAGCATCTGTTTTTTTTATAGTTCTGCTTTGAGAAAATTCTCCAAAGTATGACACTGCTTTGATAAAGTAGGAAGAGATGTTCTGGGGCAACTGGCAAAAAGTAAGTTGCTTATTGGTATATATTAGTAACAGAATATTTGCACAACGGGATTAAGCATTCTGGGCTTTAACACTGCTTTTTCTGCAAAGGGCTGGGGGCTCAGATTTCAGGAGTTTGAATTTGGCAGGCAAGTTTTGGTCAGTTCTTTAAAGTCTGACTAAGTTTAAGCAGCCTTCCTAATAAATATTTGTATTTGTACATAAGACAGGCGAAAAGTTCTACAAATCACTTAGCAGCAAGAAGCTATTAGTATTTATTACAATATTGCTGTTTACTAGTGCTTCAGGAAGGCTTTAAAAAGTACAGTAGGAGTAAAAAGTAACATCTCCTTTGTTAAGGCAAAGGAGATGTTAAAGTTGTTGTTTTTTGATCAGCTACATATTCTGACTTGATGCCCTCTTATAGGTCCCAAGGGGCATGGCTTTCAGCTTACATCATACCCAGGGGCGGCTCCAGGCCCCAGCACACCAAGCGAGTGCTTGGGGCTGCAAGCCGCGGGGAGCACTCTGTCGGCCCCGTGAGGGCAGCAGGCAGGCTGCCTCCAGCGGCTTGCCTGCGGAGGGTCTGTTGGTCCCGCAGCTTTGGAGGACCTCCGCAGGCATGCCTGAGGGAAGTCCTCTGAAGCCGCGGGACCAGCGGACCCTCCGCAGGCAAACCGCCGGAGGCAGCCTGCTTGCCGTGCTTGGGGCGGCAAAATCCCTAGAGCCGCCCCTGATCATACCATAGAGTGTTCAAAATTTTAAGTATATGTTTGATTTTATGGGCTCCAAGGGATTGTTCTTGCAGGCATTCAGACATTGATTATCAGTATCCGTAGTCCTGGACCTGATTTGCTTCCCTGATAGATTAGTTCCGTTGAAAAACGCTGAGTTCCTGCATCTTCACTTCTTGCAGGACAGATGAAATGTCCTGGTTCTTGGGCTGGAGAGTACTCCAGTTTCAAAGCTTTACAGAAAAGCTCCATGATTAAAAATCCATCCAGGATATAGGCGTGTCTGAGCCGAGGCAGTCACATGGACAGTTACTTGTGTGGGCCCTTTTTAACACCTGTCACAAATGTGTCAGTGCTGCAGGGCATTTGTGCGGTATTATTTGTTTGCAGTAGCACTGACAATGAACTGGGTTCTGTCCAGTAACACCTGAAAGGACAGTCCCTGCCCCCAAGGATCTCACAGTCTAAGGATCAACAGACAGGTAGACAGAGGTCAGGGAAGGAGAATAATGGAAAGGATTTTTCTATACAAATCAACAAGATTCACTATAGACAGCATGCTATAAGTGGGTTTTTAAGGGGACTTACAAGAGGCTGTGGGCAGGAGACTGCGTGTTTAAGCTCCAGGATATCATGCATAAGGTCACGTGGAAGGTGTACAGCCCTTTCTGCAGTCAAATCTTTGGTGGTTCTAGAATATATCAGTGTATTATATAGATGGTTGACAACGGAGGTGGGTGGGCTAGAGGGAAAAGTCACAGCCTCATCTTTTTTGAAGTGTTTAGTGGCACTGATAGCGAGGTGCTCATGCTCTGGGCGGATACAGTCCATAGACAACATTTGGGGGCAAAATCCTGGCCCTACTGAAGTCACATGGCAAAACTCTCATTGACATCAGTGGAACCAGACGTCCACCGCAGTACCTAAGGGAAGTGGAAAATTCATTTTATCTTTTGAAGAGATTGTGATGAAAATTACGATTCAATTTCCTGATATTTTCAGTGGGTTTAAAGTTTCATCACACATCCATAGTAATGCCCAATCATCAGACTTTTTTTTTTTTGTTCTTGCTTTTTATTCTATTTTAAATTAGTTACAGATTGCAGTTTCTTTAGCTGAGACCCACTTTCTCAAAATGTCAAGAGGTTGAAGTAATAGCTTTGGCTGTGATCACAAATCTAACGATGATTAATGCACCAAGGCGTAGTTGGAAAATGCTTTCATGTGACTTAAGCACTGTCAAATGGAGAGTCATGCAGACTGAAGGTGAATAGAAGTCCCCTGGAAAACGTATATAATATAAGTGGCTGAAAAAATTTTGACTGGACAGTTTTCTGTAGGACAATGCAGTTTTGTCAAATGGAAAAGTTTTGCAAGAATTTTGTTTCAAGAAGGTAAACACATTTTTGTTTTCATTTCCACTTATATTTAAATACTTATTTTCTTATATACTTAATATTTTATTTTGTTGGGATGTTATTGAAATGAATATTTGTTCTGTGGAAAATGTTGGCTTTTTTCTGATTGGAAATGTATTTATCTTTTGAACTATCAGAATGTCCTTCAGGACAGAACATAAGAACAGCCATACTGGGTCAGACCAAAGGTCCATCTAGCCCAATATCCTGTCTTCTGACAGTGGCCAATGCCAGGTGCTTTAGAGGGAATGAACAAAGCAGGCCAATTTATCAAGTCATCCATCCTCTGTCATTCAGTTCCAGCACCTGCAGTCAGAAATTCCATTTTTCCAACAAGCTCTTATATATTTGTTTGTGCGTGTATGTGCAGATATATAAAAATGGACCCTAAAAGACTGTTCACTGAGTGTCAAGTATCAGAGGGGTAGCTGTGTTAGTCTGGATCTGTAAAAGCGGCAAAGAGTCCTGTGGCACCTTACAGACTAACAAACATATTGGAGCATTAGCTTTCATGGGTGAATACGATGAAGTAGGTATTCACGCACGTATAGGGTGACCAGACAGCAAATGTGAAAAATTGGGACAGGGGTGGGGGGTAATAGGAGCCTATATAAGAAAAAGACCCCCAAATCGGGACTGTGCCTATAAAATTGGGACATCTGGTCACCCTACCCACAAAAGCTCATGCTCCAATACATTTATTAGTCTATAAGGTGCCACAAAACTCTTTGCTGCTTTCACTGAGTGTGAAATTCTCCCCTGTGCAAAGATTGTCAGCACAAGCCCTAGGCATCAGTTTTCCCTCTTATGGCCTGGGCACAACTTAAATCTAATTTCAGCCCATAGGGCTGAACAGGACTGAAGAAGTGCCTAGGCCTTGTGTCTTAAAAAGGACTTAATTAGTGCATAGCCTTTGTGCTGGCCCTCTGCACAGGAGTAAATGTTAACTTGCATGTAGGGCAAGTTCCAGGAGCTCCTGAGTACCTGAAATTTCCCACTGATGGATCCAGTAGGGATTTGTACATAAAGCAGTGACTTAAGTTAATTAAACGGTGAATACTCTGCAAACCATACCACTGCGACACTGTTACAGAAGAGGAAGTTTAAGTTCCAGAAAAGAGACTGGCAGTCTTGATGAATCCAAAGAGTAACGAACAGATTTTGCAGGATGCTATGCCTTCAGGTACCGCTGACAACACTAGGAGCTGTGGATTCTTGGGGCCTGAGAGAGTCTGTGGAAAGATGACTCCCATTGAGTTATATATGCTTTGAATCTAGCTCTCAGCAACTTTCTGTACATCCTCTGCATCTGGCCAGGGGATGCCCAGAGACAGAAGTGACTAGAGAAGTTAGGGGTGAAGGGAGCAGGGGGGAGGGTTAATTCCTTCAGGGAGGGAGTAGCAGGAAGAGGTCGATGGGACTAATGTAAACTAAAGGAGAGGGAGATGGGCAATATCTCTGCTCTTGGTCACTGCAGTTTTTGCATAGCCTTGGCTGATATTTTGTGCAATTTGCTATAAAGTGACTAATACTGTTTTTCCCCCCCAAGCAGTGTCTCCTTAAATTTGTGATGACATAAAGCATGTCTCATTGGTTAATGTCAACCAGGTAACAATGTAATTGTTATCCTGGATTCATTTTAAAAATATATATTAAATGTGCTGATAATTAATGGAAATTGTACTCCAAATCATAGTAGCATTTAGAGGGGAACTTCTGGGAGCAATTTGAAACCGAGATGACAACAAAATAGACACTGGATTAACGCTTCCAGCATGCTCAAATGCGAATAATCTTTTAAATGATGCTTGAGGTGTTATTTTATTTCAGTGCTTCAGGGAAATAGTTGGACACTTCTCTTTGCACCACAGTGGAACCTTTACATTTACGGTTCCATTCCTGTGAGGTGCTGAGTATCAGGCTGATGACCTAGAAAACTGAGCTGGGAAACAGGTTTATGGCTCCTTTGCAGGACAAAGAAGCACAGAGCCCATTTCAATTTAAAGTGCACTAATGGTCAAGCACATCTAAGCATCTTATTTCAAATCTCTTTTTATAGAAATAGTGAGGCGATGATAACACCTCAGAGAGAGGGCAATGAAATTAACCTTCTGAAGTGAATAGCTCTTGGACGAACATCCTGCAATACATTGTTCTTTGCAAAGCCACCATTCTGAATGAGAAACTGGACTGCACACACTGTAAGCTTTCTGAGGCAGGGGACCGTCTCTGGTTATATCTTTGTGCAGCACCTTGCACAGTGGCACCCTGATTTTCGTTGGGGCCTCTAGGTGCTACTCTGCTGTGAACAATTGTAATGTGGAACAAAAAGACTCGCTGTATAAAGCCTGGATGCTCAAAAAGAGGTTGATGCTAAAGTCTCTATTTTAGGTGTGTTATGCCCTGGTTTTGGCTGTACTGCAGACGCACTGACACCTCCATTTTTGTCGTAAGAGTTCCCTGTGTGCCTGCCTGTGAGCATGTGCAGTGCTGCCTCTCTGTAAGTGTCCGGGCCCCGATCTCTTACCAAGCTCCTACAGTGATTCTCAAACCAAGGTATGACAGACATTCAGCCACCTCACTCGCTTTAGGGGCCTAGTCCGGTAGGTGTGCTCAGAGGCCACCTAACTCCATATGAAACAGCTTGAGGACGTGCCCACCCGATATCTTTTTGCCCAGTGATTAGAGAACTCACTGGGATGTGAGAGATCCAGGATGAATTCCCTGCTCTCTGCCTAGGGTGACCAGATGTCCCGATTTTATAGGGACAGTCCCGATTTTTGGGTCTTTTTCTTATATAGGCTCCTATTACACCCCACCTGCTGTCCCGATTTTTCACACTTGCTGTCTGGTCACCCTATCTATGCCAGAAGAGAAGAAAGAATTTCAGCAGAGGTCTCCCACCTCTTAGGTGTGTGCTCCAACCACTGGGCTATGGGTTATTTTGAGGTGTCTCTCCCGTTGAAGCTGTTGCCCTCTGGATAAATAACTTATGAATAATTGAGGCCAGTGGACTGGATCCTGGGTCTGCCACATCCTGGGTGAGTGCTTTACCCAGCAGGGAATCACAAGCAGAGGGAGGTATCTCCATGAGAGAGGTAGGGGTAGCACATACCCATCATCGGCATCTCCCATTGGCTCATTTAGGTGGTTTCTCACATAGTGTGCTGACTTTTGTGAATTACAATCTAAGGCTCCTCTCTCTCTCCATTCATTGTATAGGAGCTTAGGCATCTCACTCAGGATTTGAGAATCACAATGATATTATCCGCTGCCTACAAGTGAGACTTGGTGATGCTGAGCATCACAACCGCTAGCTTTTTTTGACCATTCAGTCCTAAGTACTTACATGACCTTCACCGCCATGGTGTCTGGTACTGATAGTCTTAAGGAGCATCACATTTACTGTTTCAATGTGCTACTTTGGCTAACTTAAGACTTCTGTTGGAGTAGACAAAGCGGATAAACAGAAAGCTCCTATGATGGATCTATTTACTTATAGTTTAGGGGCCTGATCCAGCCTCAAGGGATGGACCATAGAACAATTGGGGTTGTCTGCTGGCATCATCTCGTGTTTTGAGGAACCTGGCTGAGGTCATGATAGGCACAAAAGGAGCTGACCAACCTGATGAGTGCTAGACCTGGGTGCAGAATCCAATGTATTTTTTTTCAGGGAATATTAATGCATCAGACTTGCTTGAATTCATCCCAACTGAATTTACAAGATAGATAGTTTATCAATGTACTGACTCCAGTACCAGTTTCTAATTGTAGTATATGTATATTTTTGACACAAATACAATATCTAAACATCTTATATCAGGATCAATGTACTGTAGCTGGAAATTTATTTACTTTGGTGACCATTAAAAAACATTTGTGGCTATGTATGCTAAATAAACGTATTTAACTCTAATGTTTCAAGTCATAAGCTGATGAAAGGAATTGCCTTCCTCTGAAGAATCAGGGATTGTCATTGCTGTATCCCAGATTTCAGACCACTGGTCCATTTCATCTGCCCACTCCTTTAATAATACAGCATGTCCATTCAAGGAGAGTTTCTTTATTTCTGATGGAAGCATAAAGCTCTACTTGTACAGAGACTTAGTCCCCATTTGGTTTTTTCTGTGAGCTTTCTCTGCTCATAGTATTCTGACATGATAAATGGCATGTGAATAGTGGAGATGCTAGCTAGTCTCTGGAGATAGCACTCTGTCTCCATAAAAGAAACTTGCAATATACAAAAACCAAGGAAATAATAGTATGGGGGAAAGTGAAAGTCCCTGCAAAAGAGTCCTGGCAATACCCCGCAGCTGAAGCCCATACATGCTGCTCCAAAAGGCCCTTCACTTTGTATGAAAACATGTCAAACCTTAGCCTCATCCTTCCTCTGCTCTGGACTAGAAAATCTAATAACTTTTCTATTTCTAGATTCAGTGACAATATAAAACAAGTAGAAAAAAGCACTGGCCAGAAATGTCAATGTCACTGATTCTCACTCTTTCTGCACCATTTTGGAGGTAGAAAGAGCTGGAAATCAGCCAGATAGGATGACCAGATGTCTTGATTTTATAGGGACAGTCCCAATTTTGGGGTCTTTTTCTTATATAGGCTCCTATTACCTCCCTGTGCTAACATGCTTTCCTGGTTTGGAGTCTAAGTGCTTTGCAAAATCAGGGCCTCGAGTTGCTCTAATGAACAGTAAACATGAGCACAGCAAATTCATATTTAAAGTCTAACAATCATTCATGGCAATTATCTGGCATTATCTTCTCACCTCTGATATGCAGGATTGTTTATGAATTATACAACGTACTTATGGCAAATAATTATTTCGTTCTAAGGTGAGATGTGGTTTTACATGCCTGACTTCCTGTTTTTGCACTAGAAGAATAGTTTTAATTATGTATTGCTGTTTGTATCATTTGAAGATAATTACACAGCAGCTAGATTTAGATCAGATTTACTTATTAAGCCACAAAAGCTCACTTTGCAATTAGTTAATATTCACTTAATGTAAAACTGTCCTGTGAACAATAGGCAAAATGGCTGAGACCCTTAATTTTAAATTGTTTTCTATGTTTACTATAAATATCTAAAATTGCAAAAGAGTAGAATGTTCAACCTTTTGGTAAAGAAACTATGGCAAGCAGGTATTACAAAAAAATAGTTTTTTGGGCTGTTTTTTAAGGATTTAAAAAAGCCAATAGACATTTAAACTCCTTTGACAATTCCAGCCATTGGAATTTATTGCGACCAGAACAGACTAATGGTAGGTGAGAATCTACACATGAAAGTGACTATGGTATAAACCAAAAGGAATTGACCACTGAGTTTCCATTATCCAAACTAAGACCTTGATCCGGCAAATACTTACATACCTGTGTACCTTTCAACAGGTAAGTGCATAGACTGAAAGTAGGATTACTCTTGTGCTCAACTTGAAGCACGTGTGATAGGCCTGGTCTGCACTAACGAGGTAAATCAATCTAAATTAAGCTAGTTAAGTTACGTAACTTATGTAACTTAAGACGATGTGGCTTAGATCTGCTTACAGAGGTGTCTACACTGCGCTATGTCAATGGGAGGCGCCCTCCTGTCAACATAGCTTCCTCCTCTCAGAGAGGTGGAGTACTGAAGTCAACAGGAGAGCCCTCTCCCATCGACTCATTGTGCCTTCACCAGACTCACTAAATCAACTCCGACGCATCGATAGCAGTGGTAGTGACGACAAGCCCTAAATGTTCACAGGGTCAGGGCAGTGTGAGAAAAAGAAAAGTAACAGTATAAATGTTTAGTACTATATCTTTACAGAAACAGGGCCCAATGTAAAAAAAGAAAAGAGACCCATGCTGATGGACTTTCATTTGCAGGATCAGCTCCTTGGTTAGTTAGGAAAATTAATTGTTCCTTGCTTTGTGGGCTTTATACCTGAAAGTCTATCTACAGGCAAAACAGGCACAAATATATAAAAACTGCAATAGGCTGTATGTCTTACATTTTATTTTCAGAACTGCCAACTGCCTAGAGTCCCAGTCCTGCAAACTTGGGCATATATGCTCACCCCAAAGCAGGTGCGTTGTACCATTGACTACGATGGGACTGTATACTTGCTTAAAAACTATGCGTGTGTGTTTGCAGGCTTGGAGCCATAGGCGTACCACCTTATTATTAGAGCCTGCCAAATTCATGGTCCATTTTGGTCAATTTCATGGTCAGAGGATTTTAAGAATCGTAAATTTCATGATTTCAGTTATTTAAATCTGAAATTTCCCGGCATTGTAATTGGAGGGGTCCTGACCCAAAAAGGAGTCGTGGGGCGGGCGGGTGGAAGGTTATTGTAAGGGAGCTTGTGGTGCTGCTACCCTTACTTCTGCACTGCTGTTGGCGGCAGCGCTGCCTTCGGAGCTGGGCAGCTGGAAAGTGGCGGCTGCTGGCCGGGAGCCCAGCTCTGAAGGCAGAATTGTTGCCAGTGCAGCGCAGAAGTAAGGGAGGCAATACCATACCAGGCCATCCTTACTTCTGTGCTGTTGCCTGCAGACTTGGGCCCTCAGGCAGCAACCACCACTCTCCAACTGCCCAGTTCTGAAGGCAGCAGCACAGAAGTGAGGGTGGCATGGTCTGGTATTGCCTCCCTTACTTGCCTGCAGAGTTGGGCCCTCAGTCAGCAACCACCACTCTCCAGCCGCCCAGTTCTGAAAGCAGCAGCGCAGAAGTGAGGGTGGCATGGTCTGGTATTGCCACTCTTCTGCGCTGCACTGGCAGTAACTCTGCCTTCAGAGCTGGGCTCCTGGCCAGCAGCCGCTGCTCTCCAGCTGCCCAGCTCTGAAGACGTCATAGAAGTAAGAGTGGCAATACCATGACCGCCTTAAAATAACCTTGTCACTCCCCCTGCAACTCCCTTTTGGGTCAGGACCCCCAATTGGAGAAATGCTGGTCTCCCATGTGCTATATAGTACAGGGTAAAAGCACACAAAAGACCAGATTTCATGGGGGATTTCACAGTCCGTGACGTGTTTTTCATGGCTGTGCATTTGGTAGGGCCCTACTTATTATCTAAGCACTGAATAAAGCACCTTTCATCCAAGCATCACAGCACTTTACAAATGTTATTTAAGCCTCATCGCCTTTCTTTGAGACAGGCAGGTGTTTTCTCCTTTGTAGACATGGATATATTGAGGTGATAGGGTCAAATAACTGTCCTGATACCACAAAGTAAACTGATGGCATAATCAGTACAGGATACAGCCCATGAATCTCTGCTCTAACCTATTAGCCATATTCCCTCCGATTTTTTGAACAACGTTGGCTCATTGCAGTGTATGGGGTATGTGTGTTAATCCTTACTCAAATTCCTGTTGAATTTAACTGG
Source organism: Gopherus flavomarginatus (assembly GCF_025201925.1). Taxonomy (NCBI): domain Eukaryota; kingdom Metazoa; phylum Chordata; order Testudines; family Testudinidae; genus Gopherus; species Gopherus flavomarginatus. The sequence continues at coordinate 10,794,615 of NC_066618.1, read as the reverse complement.
ATGAGTCATGGGAGTACAGACTATAGGGTCAGACCCTAATTTTAGTTAAATTAGACCCCAAAAGGTAAATATAAAATGAGGAGCCATGATCAGATAATCTCCTAACGTCTTATTCATTGATGACTGTTAAAAAGAAACAAGTTTATCAATCCATTAATACAAGGTTAATCTGTTCTGGGGTTTCGACTCTGGTGATTTATGATAGCGCTGCTCAGAACCTTAAATACACAGCAATGAATCACTGTAATGCCAGAGCTGGCCAGTCCCTTTCCTGCAGCCGTTGGCTCAGCCACCACTCTCGCTAAACTTTCCAAATGATGTTTTCTGGAAATGAGAGGGGTAGCCCTTGCTGACGGTGCTGGGAGTCCATGTTAATTTATAACAGGATTAAATGTGCACCGCCAGCCCCCCCGTGGCTTTGCAGTGCTACCATGGTAAGACTTCTAATACAGCTGCTTTGGTCTATTAGCATTCTGTCCATGTCTCCTCTTTGTCGCAAGGCAAGGGTTGGGTTTTGTTTTTTGTTTACCCAATCAGCCATATATAACCAACTCCACAATAGACACAAAGTCTCTTAGTGATGTTCTCCGGAACCAGCAACATTCATGCAGCCTTCTTAGAGACAGACAGAAGCCTTAAAATTAAGAGCTGTTTTGTGTGAAAATCCATCCTTAGGAAATTTCTGAGCACACTGCATTTGTGTCTGTTTGGGCTGCATTTTGCAGGGACTGGAGCACTGATCCGGCAGCATACACAACAGATGGTGCCGTGAAGGAGAAGCTTAAAGTAGGGATGTTCTGTGGGTAAAATCTATTTGGTTGGCCTAGCGAAGGGGACAGTCGTACTGGGCTGACTGTAGGGCGCTGGATCCCTTTGTGTCTGTGCTGCTCTGGGCAAACGGGAAAATGAGCAACTCCCTCTCTCCCTGGACCCACATTAATTCCACCCACAGTTAGTAAACATTTTGCTGCTTTCAATGCTTTCTTACCATAGGCAGCTGCTGGGCTGGTTAGCCAAGCAAGTGTGTGTGAAAACCCCAGCAGCAGGGATCGCAATTTGAAAGGTCATGTCGGAGAATAACAGAGTTCTCACTTCTTGGTTAGGTACAGCCAAGTCAGATACTTTATTCTGTTTAGCAGCTACAGCAGGGAGAGAGTGCACTAGGACATAGGGTCTTCCCTTCCTAGACTGGTCTCTCAACAGATAAACAATTACAGCAGCATTTATACTTTTGTTACAGACAATAATAAGCAACAGCTGCATTTTGTTTATACATAGATCACGCTGATATCTTGTTTTTCTCACTTAAGAGATGCCAGTCTACATTTTGTATTATCTACACATTATCTAAGCAAGGTCAAAACCACTTCTCACACAGTTCTTTTCCACTCGCCTCACACAATCCTCGCTTCTACAAATCTCTTGTTATTAGGGTTACAGTTAGCCTGACTCTTGCTAACAGAGACTGTCATGCATTAAGATCCCCTACAAATCTCTGTCAGTTCTTTCTCTACTTCCACAGTCAGCATGGAGCAAAGACTCAAGGAATTTTCATTCTCATTGTACTCTTGGTGCCGGCCCTTTAAAAATGTTCCTACTTTGCAGGGCACTACTTGCCCTATGGGTGGAATCCACTGAGCAGCCTGTGCTCCTGAACAAAGACAGTTCCTTTTTGCAAGAGAACAGGAATTTTAAAGGGCCGGGACTCATTCAGAGGCAGTCTTCATCTTTTCTGGTTATTGCTACAGATGAGAAAATGCCAGGACATTGAAAATGACTCGGGGATCGGTATTTCCAAACACAGAATTTAAAAACAACACAGCAGGCAGATGCAGCTGGATATAAAACATCCCACCCCTCCGTTAAACATACAGTACGAATGAATCCATCATGGTAACTAATGTAACTGAGCAAATACCCCAGCCTTGTTCTTGACAGCGATTTAATCTAACCACAGTGGTGCTGTGGCTTGCTTCTGTATAATTTGTCATCTCAGGAGGTAATGTTAGTTCACATTTCCTGCAAATGTTCTGGAGTCAAAATGATACCTTGTCACTCTCCATTTTCTGGAAGAAGTTCAACAGAATGGTCGGATAATGAGTGACAGTGACAAAATTCCCACCCCACCAGGCCAGAATGTCTCAGTTATTGTGGATGATCATCCCCAGGGGAGGGATGGCCCCACTAGGAAAGATTTAAGGACTGATCTTGCTGAGATGATGAAGCACCCACAGTTCACATTGACTTCACTGGGAGGATGTCCAGCACCTCCCAGGACTTAGGGCTTGGCTACACTGGAGAGTTGCAGCTCTGGTGGTGGGTTTACAGCGCTGCAACTTAGTAACTGTCCACACCCAGGGCCGGGGCTACCATTTAGGCAGCCTAGGCAATCGCCTAGGGCTCCAGAATAATTGGTGGGCGCCGTTTTGCCCGAGGAGGTGGCAGGCGGCTCCGGTGGAGCTGCCGCAGTGGTGCCTGCAGAGGGTCCAGTGGTCCGCGGCTCGGGTGGAGCTGCCACAGTTGTGCCTGCGGACGGTCGGCTGCTCGCGCGGCTCCGGTGGACCTCCCGCAGGCACCACTGCGGCAGCTCCACCGGAGCCGTGAGGCGGCGAAATTGCCATCTGCCTAGGGCGCTCAAACCCCTAGCGCTGGTTCTGTCCACACCTGCAAGGCACATCCAGCGCTGCAACTCCCTGATGCAGCGCTGCTCATCAAGTGTGGCCATCAAGAGCGCTGTTATTGGCCTCCAGGGTATTAGGAGCGATCCTAGAATGCCTGCTCACAACAAACTGGAAGAATGGCTGAACTCCGAGCTCCCCCAAACTGCTTATTTAAAAAACAAACACAGCTCCTGTTTGCTGAGCGAGCGGAGGCAGGCAGGGGAATTGCTTTGGAATGTTCACAGCTGTTTGCTTGAAGAGAGAAACGGCACGCTCACACGGCAGAGGGGGAGGGGAAAGTCCGTGTTGAGCAGCTGCTTATGTGGTCTGAAGGCTATTTAGGAATGCATAATTTGCATTTAGTGAATAAGAGAGGGGTGGGGGAAGGGCTCAAAACTTTTACATTGATTGCAGGTTGGTGCTGTGTATCTTCCAGTCCTTAGAACTTGCAAGGCAGGGAGCTGACGTAGTGTCACCTCCAAAAATCCACTCTCTCTGTCTCCCCCACGCTCCCTGTCACACTCCACCCCACCCCCCTCTTTTGAAAAGCACGTTGCAGCCACTTGAATGCTGGGATAGCTGCCCGTAATGCACCGCTCCCAACAGCGCTGCAAATCCTGAAAATGTGGCCACACTGCAGCGCTGGTAGCTGTCGCAGTGTGGCCACACTGCAGCGCTTTCCCTACACAGCTATACGAAGACAGCTGTAACTCCCAGCGCTGTACAACTGTAAGTGTAGCCATACCCTTAGTCCCTTATGCTGGCCTCCCTCACACCTGCTTTCACAATGAAGATGTAGGCCCAGTGGTTTGGCCTGTTGGCTTTCTCCTGAAATCTTGATATATTTTTGTGATATTAATTCTACAATTGTAAATCTTCCTGATTTTTTTTTTTTGCTATACCTATAAGTGTCAGATTATCAGCTCTCTAGGCAGTCATTCCTCTGCATTTCTGTGATGAATCTTCCTGCCAAACTCTCATAGTCAGCAGTAGCATCCTATTTTAATTAAAGGACAACAAAATGTGCCCCTTTTTAAAAAAGAGAACTGCACCAGTTGGGCCAAAATCTGCTCTGACTCATGCTGGTCTGAAATCCAGAGGAAATCATTTACGACTCAACAGGAGTGTAAGTGAGAGCAGAATTTGGCCTGTGTTTTTCAGTCCAGCACTAAGCCCACAAGATAACTAAGCAGTTGTCATGATGAAACAACTGCGAAACTAATTTTCCTACAAATTTTTTTATCCGTGATAAAGTTTATGATCGAACCTCCCCCAACCATAGAGGAATACACATGTTGCATCTGGTCCAGCTTTCTATATAATGTGCCAAACCAAATTTCTGGAGCTGAACAACTCTGTGGGAAAGTCTGGCTCTGGATCTTGTGAGTAAATTCAATTTCTGGCTCTGTCACAGACTTCCAAGTGTGAACTCGGGCAAGGGATTTAATCTCTCTGTGTCTCGGTTCCCCATCTGTCAAATGAGGATAAGAATAGAGCTCACTAGAAAATGGAATATTTTGTCATTGCAAATTTAGAGAAAAATGAAGACATTGTTCATGGAAACTTTGTTGAGTTTTTTGTTGTTGGTTGTTGTTTTTGGGGGAAAGGGGTAGCAAAACCCCCAAAACATTTCAATTTAGTATCACATGGTCGTTGTCATTTTAGTACCTCATCCTCTCATTCTCTTGCACAGGCTGTCCTTAGTTAGACCACATTTCCATGATGCACCAGTTTTCGCTCTTGGGGGATGGGGGCAGCATATCATGGGAGTTCCTGGCTGTAGTGCATCATGGGAGATGGGAGACTGGCCTATCAAGGAGAATGCGGACATAAAACAGCCAAGCTACAATTCCCATGAGGCACAGAGGCAGCATTTCACAGTCAAAATATTTTGGCCTTTTGGTCCAAAGCAAACATTTTTTTCACAAAGAAAGGCAGTTTAATTTTCAAACCAATTCCTACTGAAAAACGGATTTGACAGAATTTTGAACCTGTGCTAGAGACCAAATACAACTTTTAGATAATGTTTTCACCTCTTAGCTCATAGAGCCAAGAAGCGATACTACCTTCTTCCAATTCTGTCATGTCCATCTAGATTGTAATCGCTTTGGGATAGGGACTGTCTCTTAGGGCTGGTCTACACTACGGGGGAAAATTGATCTCAGATACGCAACTTCAGCTACGTGAATAACATAGCTGAAGTCGAAGTATCTAAGATCGAATTACTCACCATCCTCACGGCGAGGGATCAATGTCCACGGCTCCCCATGTCGACTCTGCAACTCCGTTGGGGTTGGTGGAGTTCCAGAATCTAGATGAGATGCGATATATCAATCCCCGAGCAATCAATTGCTACCCACCGATACGTCGGGTAGTGAAGACGTAGCCTTACTGTGCATGTACCTGTTCTGTGGCTAAACTTAAGATTTCAGGCTCATTTCAACACCTTTCACCAGATCCAAATTCACATGGAAAACTTAATAGTGAATTTATATAAAATTTAACGAGGCTATAAACCGCTTTACAATCCCTTCCAGTGGAAACTGTTATGCCAGAGTGAGACTGTTCTACTGGAAAAGGTCTGAGTAGAGAAAGAAAGAAAATAAGATATATCAACAGAATCATTTCTATGCATAACATTTGTCAGAGTTTTTGGCACTGGGAAGCTTGTAATTGCTGTCATTTAACTCCATTACTATTATAAAAATGGCCATAGATCATCAGGATCTTGGTTTTATGTCCCATCCACTATACAACGCCTTTGTCAGCACAGGACTTCCCCATACCCTGAGTCACTAATGACACAGGCGTAAAGAGTGCCATCTATTGAATGACTAATAGCATATTTTACAGCACCTCCGGTTCCTTAGAACAGTGTTTCTCAACAACCAGGCTGTGGTCTGGTTCCAGTCCCCGAGATCTTCCTGACACAGTTTAGGAAGGCATCAAGCTGGTCCTTGGTATCAAAAAGGTTGAGAAATGCTGCCTTCAAATTCCCCCATCCAAGTGCTGAGCTGGCTGTATGCTTGTGAGTGAGATGATCACAGAATACATGGCTGTCTAGGTTTTTCCTACCATGCCTGTTTCAACTAGACTGTAGCATCTAAAAGCCTTAATTGATGTCAGGGCCCCAAAGGGAGAGAGACTCCCTGCCCCTAAGTGTTTAAGTCCTAAAACTCTGAGGGCCAGATCCCCAGCTGGTGGAACTGAGCTTTGCTGATTTACACCACTGGGGATCTGACTGATTCTGCAGGTGGATAGAATTTCCCTTGATCTTGCCAAAGCCCTCCTGGGATGAGAGGAGGCATTAGGTGTGGGAGGGATTGAGGCTGAAGGGACATGTGCTTTTTTCATCATCAACTCTGTACTGGCCCCATCAGCATTATTTTACTTCCCCTCCCTCCCCACAATGTTAAACTGCCCCTGGGACAAGATTCGGGGATAGAGCAATGGGGAAGCTCATGGGTTCACACCTGTTACTTTCCAATCAAATGTAAAAACTGGCATGGGTGTGAGGAGTGGATGGGTTCAGGGAAAGTGGGTAGTGACTGGGTTGTGTCCATCAAAAGAATGGGTTGATTTTTTTTCTTAGTGGCCCATTTAGCAAACCTGAAGGAGGTTTCTCCTTTGGGTTATGAGGTGATCCATCCAACCATTGCTAAGTGCAGTGATCCGTGGTTGTGACAGTGTAAGGATGAGGCTCCTGGGAAAAGAAGGCTATAACTGGAGATACAAGAGTAGACTGAGGAAGAGTAAAAGAGGAAAGCAAGCAGAGGTGGATGTATGAAAGGTAGGTTCTTATCTAGGTAGCAACGGCTTCAGCTATATGTTTTATTGAAGACAATCAATCAGTTGTCACTCAGGCTGTCATTGGGAACTGCTCGTACTGCATTGGCTGACTACAAAAGGGCTCTGCAGGTAAACAGTTGCATGAATTTGCCTTGTCTTGAAGTGCAACATCAGACAAGAGGGGGAACTTTGCCTTTGGCCATCTTTCTTGAGCACCACCAGGGAAGCTGAAAAACAGAACTTCAGGGGCACTCACTGGGCTCCTTCACTCACTTTTTTAAGGGATTTAAAATGCACCTTTTCATGGGCAGCCTTTGCCAACCCATTGGTCTGACACTCAAAATATGTTTGCCTTGAAAGTGTGGTGCAGGGTCCGCAGTCCATGCATGTCTTCTTGCTTCTTTTGCTAAGACATTGCGAGGCTTACTGTGACTTTTAATCCTTTGCTCCATGAACCAGACGGGGATTGTCCAGGGGTGTGCAAATGTAACACCGACAGACCCCAGTCATCAGAACTGAACCTAGGGCCTCAGAAACTTAGTGCACGAGCCTCTACCACATGAGGTAAAAGCCAACTGCCTGTTAGCAAAAGCTGTAAAGCAGACTCATTTTATCTAGTGGTCTCGGTGCCACGAGATGGGACAGAACCCCCCACCCAGGAGGTGTGTGGGTTAAGCAGACAGGCCTCATATTGTGATGAACAGTCCCAACAGCACACGATCGCTTCTCATACCACATCCCCAAAGTCCGCAACATGATACACATTAGTGTGCAGCATCAGAGCAGTGTTCTGTGTTGCTGTCCACTCAATCTGTAGTTCATCCGTTCGGTACTGACTCTGCCATCCTCGAAGTGTTCCACTCCACTGCCTTCAGAGGGAATCTGGCACCACTGCAGAATCTCGGTCTCCCTCTGGTTGGGTGGAAGTAAGGAGCTAAGTCTCAGCCTTGTGGTCCACTTTTTCCCAGCTAGTTCTAACCAGTACTTAACCCATTAGAAAACAAAATAAAGCCCGTCAGAAACACATGGAGATGTGGTTGGGAATCAGCTGCTTAATCTAGGAGTGAAAGATAGGAAGCTTAGCAAAGGACCATAATGATTTATAAGAATTGGACTATGTGTGTGTGAGGAGTTTCACCAGGACCTCAAGGAGGAGGAGGTGTAGAGGGGTGGGTGCATGATACATGGTCAGATATAAGAAAGCATGTGGCATCAGCACAAGAAGCGTGTTATAGAAAGTAACAGATGTCCCTTGTCAGTGATGGGAAGGCTGCCAATCATAACCTTGTGACAATATCCTGGGTAGGGGTCCCACTCCAGAAATCTGACTGAGCAACTGTGCATCCTCATTGATGGGTATGAATGTAGACATGTTAGAGTCCACCCATGTGCATCACTTGTCTGTGTTGACAGCAGAATGCCCAGGAGGGAACATGAAACTGGCAATCTGTCCCAACTGATGAGCTTATAGTTACAGAGAGATGTCAGTCCAGGTCTGTGATCATGCTCAGAAATCTAAAGGATTCCATGTATGGGCATGAAGATATGGGGGCTGGCTTGAGCTGGGTGAATTTGAAGAAGATAGACACTGTAATGAAGCCCTTCATTTCCCCTCTTTGCTTGCTGGGAGAGGCCCTCACAGGATTTCCAGTATGTATTGGCCAGTTTGTATATGCACCGTTGCTCCCCAGTGGCTGGCCTGAAGAAGCTAAAAGGCCTAGTGGAAACTCTCCTTTGGCAGAAGTAGGAGAGGCCAAGCATGGATCCCAGATCCAACATTGGCGACCCCTGTAGAATCACTGCTGCCTGCAAAAGAGGGGCATACAATCAGATGGCGTTCAATAATGTGCTCTCCACACTCTCGGCATTAGGCAGAGTAGGGGAGTTGCCAAGTCTCCACCAGTCAGTAATCCTCCATCTCCCTAGGATCTGACAGCTCACTGCCTGCCAGGCTCAGAGGTATTTCCTCCCTGTGGTTACGTTACCCAGGGAGCTGAGCAGATAGAGATGAAGGAAGTACACTCTGAATTGGGCCAGTAACAAATGGCAGCCTCCAATCACTTGCCTGTGCCAAGTGCGGTCACTAGTGTCCTTACTACTGCAGGAGTGAGTGCAAGTGTGCAGTAAAGGAGCCACAGCACAAACTGGAATCACTCTCCCCTGCCCTGGTTAGCAGAGGGGTGTCTTGTCTTCCTCATCTGCCTTGGCACAGAAGTTCAGCACTGTTGGCACATCCCCAGGCCCTTCCCTCAAATCCTGCCTGCCTGGAGCAATCTCCCCAGTGCTGTTTGCCTGTTTCTTTCGGCCCCAAGCGCTGTGTCCCTGCCATAGACTCTGTCTGTCTTCCTCTATCCCTGAAATACAGATGGTGCAGCTGGGCAGGTGTGTGCATCCAAGGGGATTCTCTGCCTCCCTAGGAGTGGCTATCCCTGCAGCCAGTGTGGTGGGGGGAGTTTGAACCTTCCCCAGCCTTATCTGAAGGTGGGTTCCATACTCACTGTATGTGTATTGTCTAAGCGAACCTAGACTGGCCAAGCACAGTTTTGCCAATAGGGGGTACACACACCTCCCTAAGTCTGTGCCAGCTACCTTGCCCACTTGTCCAGGGAGAGCCTCTGACAGAGGCACACTCTGTGGAGGCCCAGTCATCACTTCTGAGAATAATAGATTCAATCCTAAGTAAACCTTTACCTTCCTTCATTCCTGGGCAGGCTGGGGGCCAGACTGATCCTCAATGAGACTTTAAAGCAACCTCGGGGCTGATCTAAGCTACCCCAGCTGCAAGCAGCAATTGCACTGGCATTTGGCAGAATACATTGCACTGTGTCCTATCCCCAGGCATGTTCCCTACACCATAGAGCCAGGGTACACTGGCTTTGCCGTACTCAGGGGCTCCTCTGTGTCAAGAGAATCCATGACTGCCTTTTTCGAATAGCTTTCCTGGAGCTGGAGCGAAAAAGCAGAGTGTGTATCCTGTTCCCCACACGGAGCGTACACAGCGAAATGTGCTCTTGTAAAGGTTTCTGCAGGCCAGCCCTGTGATGATATCAGGGCTATAACTCAGATGCTCAAGGATAAATGCCTGAACTAACGATATTTCAATTTTTGTAGTTGCCCCTAAACCGAGTTGAAATACATAGGGCCAGAATCTGCCGTGGGTGTAAACTGGCCTAGCTCCATTGACTGCAGTTCGGCCACTGCAACTTATATGAGCTGAGGATCTGGCCCAAAACATATAATGGTTTCCAAGAGCCTGGTGGTTTGAAGCCATTACAATGCTGGATAATAAAGAAATACAGCTTTCTGCTGTATAGTGCTAGATCTTACCTGTTCTTATGGATAATTTAATCCACCTCTTATCTGAAGCTATCAAATCCAATGAATGGCATTTCCCGGCACTGCTTCATGATATTCTCTCTCCTCTCAGTCGTGGCTTGCAGTGGCTTTGGACTCAGATGAACAAGCTAATTTATTTTAACCATCTCTTATGCTCCTGACAATTGGGTATTTTGCTAACTCATGAACACTTGGTTTGCCTCTTCTCATTCTGATAGACTATGGGCAAATTTAGCTCCTGAGGTTTGGTACGATAGAATCATTGTCCAGGTTTTGTGCACTATTCTGCGAGAAGATAAACACTGCGTTCTGCTGAAAATCTACAATGGGACTGTCGCGGTGCAGGGACTCACCACCGCAGCACTTCCTGCTGGTTGTTGTTAGAATATAGATATTCAGGCCGGTCTGCAAAGGCCTATACTTTAAGAATTTAGGTGTATTTTTATCACTTAGCTAGTTATAGAGATATAAAAGAAAGAATCAAAGATCACCATCTATGTAATGGCCTTCTCTTACTGTGACAGGCTAAGGCCTTCAGCCAAGATGTAGCTAGACAGCCATAAGCTGGGAAGTGTATGGTCACATCCTCACATTCCAAACTAGCCACATTGAAATAAGGTGCTATTGGGCTATTAGGAATACAATCCTGCCCTGATATTCCTATCACCTCCAGAGAAAGGGAAGAGCCTAGAAGATGTAAAAGGAAACTTAGTTTGATAGCATCCTGTCTGGCAAGAACTCACTTATCAATAGACACAGCTGGAAAACCCTTATCATAGAATCATAGACTATTAGGGTTGGAAGGGACCTCAGGAGGTCATCTAGTCCAACCCCCTGCTCCAAGCAGGACCAATCCCCAGATTTTTACCCCAGTTCCCTTAATGGCCCCCTCAGGGATTGAACTCACAACCCTGGGTTTAGTAGGCCAATGCTCAAACCCCTGAGCTATCCCTCCCCCCTTATGCCTGTATAGATGTAGTTGTAAAACCCTCACTTCTGTATTGTTTTATATGTTTATTTGCATGGTCTCTGTCTGGTTCTGTAATTGTTTCTGTCTGCTGTATAATTAATTTTGTTGGGTGTAAACCAATGAAGGTGGTGGAATATAATTGGTTAAATAACCATTTTACAATATGTTAGGATTGGTTAGTTAAATTTCAGTAAAATGATTGGCTAAGGAATAGCTAAGCAAAACTCAGGTTTTGCTATATAGTCTGAAGTCAATCAGGAAGTGGGGGGGGGCAATTGGGAATAGGGACTGGGGGAATTGAGATCATGTTTTGCTAAAGGGGGAATGTGAACAGGGGATGGGAACAGGAACAGGGACACAGGCAAGGCTCTGTGGTGTCAGAGCTGGGAAGGGGGGCACTGAGGAAGGGAACTGGAATCATGCTTGCTGGAAGTTCACCCCAATAAACATCGAATTGTTTGCACCTTCGGACTTTGGATATTGCTGCTCTCTGTTCATGCAAGAAGGACCAGGGAAGTGAGAGGGTGAAGGAATAAACCCCCTAACAGTTGTTTCAGGGAATTAGCATTTCCAGGCTCCGGAGAGCCCCTCTGCTGGCTGGTGTCCCACTGCTGCTGGCTCCCATGTCCCTCCCAGGACCTGGTGCCCCTTGTCTTTGAGAGGCTTACCCCTGGCAATACCCCCAAAGTCTCAGGGTCTCCCCACCCAGGGGAAGCCCCAACCCTCTACCCCTACCTTGCCTCAGTCATGGGCTACTGCCAGTCACCATCTAGCCCCCGTTCACTGGGGCAGACTGCAATGTAAAAGCCATTCATCATAGGCAAGGGGGGGTTGGACCAGCTGCCTTTCTCTACCACCCAGTACCTCTATGGGCCTAGGACCAGCCCCTGCAGCCCGGGGAGTTGCCAGCCTGGAGCTCCCCTGCTCCTTTGGCCTATCCACAGCCCTGCTCCACTCCAGGTACCTTCTCTCATCTCCCTGCAGCCAGGTCCCTCCCTCTCAAAGCTAGAGAGAATCTGCCCATGCTTCTGGCCCATCACCCTCTTATAAAGGCCAGCTGGGCCCTGATTGCACTGGCTACAGCTTGTCTGGCTTCCCCATCAGCCCAGCTTTTCTCTGTCACAGCCCTCTCCCAGGCTCCTTTAAGCCCTTCCAGGCAGGGGCGGAGTTACCACCCCACTACAGGGACAAGTCCACTTTTTCCTAGGAAAGAAGAGTGGCTAGCGGTGGGAACATGGAACTCTGGATTTCACTGCTATCACTGTCACTAAAGTCTCACTGGGCTATTCCCTATAATGTGCTGAGTGCTACCAGTTTCCACTGATTTCAAAGGCAATTGATCATGTTCTGCCCTTCATGGGACCAGCCCCTTAAACTGTCTGTCAGACTTAACCCATCTGTAAAAGAGATGTCATTATATTATGTAATTAACATTTGAAAAATACATCGAGGGAATCCTAGCCGAGAGGAGCTATGTACAATTTTACTCATGGTCCTTTGTTTGCTTTTTGTTAAGCAGAGAGGCATTTGAACTCATTTCCAAGTTAAGAGGAAACATGAGACAAGTGCTATTAAAAGCTTGACATTTACCGCTCCTTGTAATTACATTTATCGGAGCATTTGCAGCAGTCTTCATGCACTAAGCATAGGGAATGCTGTAAATACCGCACATCAGGTGATTCAGTAAACCTTGGGATTTTAACAGTGCCTATGGTAACACACACACGTTAAGGACCAGACATTCAAGGGCTCAGCTTCTGTTTAGATACTTGTGACAGGATAGGTAGATAAATCTCGCTCCAGCCAAGAAGTTGTTAAAGGGCAGCACTCGGTTCAGTAGCTCCACCCTGCAGCACTTGCCCTGGGTGCTGGATTTAAGAGGAGAAAGCCCAGCAGCAGAAGGCTGTGGGTGAAGGCGAGCAAGCAGCCTGCTCCTAGGTGGATAAGGAGGTTGGCTCTGGTCAGGGATTGTAGGACATGCTGAACCCCTTGGCAGGGAGGGGAGGCTTGATCTGGATGGCTGGTTAGGGGAGGGCCAGTAGCTAAATGAGAAGACAGGCTGCTATAGCTGGGAGCCTGCCTGTGAGGAAGGGGTCTGGAGGCTGATCCTTAGCTGGATTGAGGAGTTGTTTGTTCGGTGTGTTCACTGGATGTGCGCTAAGTGCCCTTGTTACCCTGGGAGCAGGTGAATGCTTTAAATGACTTGGCAGAGGTCGCTGCATGGCTGGTGTAGGCTGAAGATTACGGTGGGAAACTGAGGCAGGATTCCTGCAAATATCACAGCTGCCAGAAGGAGATGTTCTGGGACAAGGAGAATGTGTGTAAATACCTTAGGTCATTTTAGTTAATATTTAGATGTACAACACCCCACCCACTCCCATCATACACACACTTTTCCCTACATAGGCCTCTTTGCAAGTCTTTTGAAAACCTCTCTCTCTTTTGTTTATATTTAAGCTTTTCTAATATTCTTAGCTGCCGTTCTTTGCCATTTCTAGGGTGAGTTTTCAGTAAGTTCTTCGTTTTGAGGACATGGACCATCTCCTAAACCCTATTGGCTTCCCTCCCTAGGAAAGATGGGGAGTGGGGTGCAGGCCATTGGGTTTGGGTCAGTCCCCTCTTCAGTTACTCATGTGGGATTTGCAAATATTTATTTTTTGTGAATAAGCCTCCGCCCATATTTTAAACAAACAGCCTCTTTAATACTTTTATTCATGCATTGTTATAGCAGGTTAGAGCTTCAAAGCACAGTGCCTGCTGACTTCTGTTGCAGCTGTGAGTGTCAGAGCTTTGCAGATCAGATACCAAGGTTTCAAGTCACGCCTCCAGTTGGTGACTGTGACAGAGTGGAGCATGTCTGTATCAAATTAGGAATTCCTAGTCCCAATCTCCTGTGAGGTCAGACCAGATGTTTTATTTTGGGGTCTTTTGTGCAGGGCACTCTTTGCCTTAGTTTCCCCATTGTCACGGTGTCAGGGTACCTCATCTAGTCCAGGTGGGTACACTCTGTCCTCCTTGTATGCAAGGGGGTGTTTCTAGTCCTCAAATTGGTTTCCCGCACTGTTCTCTGGCCCAGAGTTATGAGGCCTAATGGACAGAGTCGATAGGATTACCCTTATCCGCAGGGCAGTAAGGCCTAATGGCAGAGTCCACAGTTGTCCTTTCTCTGCAAGGCAGTAAGGCCTAGTAGCCAGAGTCAATTGTGTTGCTCTTATCTGCAGAGTGGTAAGGCCTAAAGGCCAAAGTCAAAAACAACGGGTCACCACCTAGGGGTGGATGGCAATGGGGTAGGGGGACCTGGACCCTCCCTGCTCCACCGGGTCCCAGCCCAGGGCCCTGTCAGTGGCGAGGGTCCCCACCACTGGGTCAGCAGGGATCCAAGAGCAACATGCTGACTGTTCTCAGCCCTGCAGCTGGCATCCCCCCAGGCTACTTCCTTCTGTGTCCCCTGCAATCATGATTCAGGGGTCTCCATACTCATTGGTGCGGAGGGCTCTCAGCAATCCCGGGTTCTCCCAGACGTCTGCTGGTGTCTGGGTCTCCGCTTGGGTCTCGACTTTCCTGGCTCCCACTTTCGGAGCCTCTGGCGCTTCCTGGGCTGAATCCTGCAGCAAGTGTCCTTCCTCTTCAGTTGTCAGCCCAGACTGAGCTGAGATGCTCTCTTTTCTAGTACTGCTACACTTGAAGCAGGCCCAGTAGGGCTTGGTGGGCGTGGCTTCCTCAGCCCACAATGGAGAGTTAATCTTTCCCAATCTAATGTGTGTGGGGGGGTGCACCCCATCATTCCTTTTGTTTCAAACTTTCGGATATAACGATGAAGAGCACTAGGTAAGAGTAGTCATTAAAATTCGTTGAGGACTGACTCAAGCCCCTATCTATGTGCGAAGTAAAAGTGTTATACTTATTTGTTAAGATACTATATTACAGAGTTCTCTTTTTCTCTGTGCTCATCCAATTAGCTTGTATATATACAAAAATAATGTCATGCACTTAAGAAAAAAGAGAGAAACCAAAAGTTTCAGCCCTAGCAGTACCTTAGCTCAGGGTTGCCCTACTCAAGAGCCCATTACGAAGAACTCTTTATGCTAACAGTAATTAGAGATAATTGCCAGCAGTCTAGCTGTTCATTTTCAGGAACCAGACATAGGAGGTTATCTCTACTTAAAGTGGCCACCTCATTTGTGCCTGCCAGCATGTTTCTATAGCAAGGACCTTTGCAATTTTACCTAAGTATGTGAAAGGATAATTGACAGTATGTGTAAATATGTTGTAGCTGAAAATTGGCAATATGAGAGCCCTCTTCAGCTCTAATGTTTGGAGATGAATGATGGTCTTGTGGCCTAGAAATGAGACTGAGGCTTAGGAAAAGGGAGTTCTGTTCTTGGTACTGCCACAGACTTCTTGTGTGGCCAAGGGCAAGTTCCTTAATTCTCTCTATCTCGGTTGCCCATTTTCCCAGTGTGGATAATTATGCTTGACTTGACAGGCCTGTTGCAAGGATAAATTCTTGCAATGTTTGTGAGACTTTCAGATATTTAGATTGTCAGATCTAAGGAGCGGGGAGTATCTGTTTTTCTTCTGTGCTTGTGCAGCCCTAGCACAATGGGATCCTGGCCCAAAACTGGGGCTCCTGGGTGCTACAGTAATACAAATAATAACAATGATGATTACAGAAGTTCCCAAATAGATAATCAAGCTAGTTATCTGTTCTTCCTTAGCTAGTCCCATTAACTGACAGCCCAAGCATCCAAAAATGTACCCACTAAAATATCCTGGCTAAAATGTCCCTTGCACAAGGAAAGGACTCAAATCAAATACAAGTATGCCAAAAATTCAGTCTAACCTCATTTGATCTAACCTAAGCAAGACCTGCACAATATAAATGTGGACCATACTCTGGTTGGCACATGTTCCTTACTTAATCATTTAAACCCTGTGCTGACGCTGACAGATGTATGTAGTGTAATTAGGGTGACCAGATGTCCCAATTTTATGGGAACAGTCCCGATATTTGGGGCTTTTGCTTATATAGGCTCCTATTACCCCACCCCCACCCCCGTCCCAATTAATTGTAGTCCAGGATACTAGAGATACAAGGTGGATGAGGTAATATCTTTGATTGGACCAACTTCTGTTGGGGAGAGAGACTTGCATTTGTCTCTCTCACTCACAGAAGTTAGTGCAATGAAAGATATCACCTCACCCACCTTGTCTCTCTGACAGATGTGGAAGTGAAGAAGAGTTTGGTATCTACTTGAATGATGGGGAAGGTGTTCAGATGCTGAAGTGATGGGAACCATATACATAGATAGATAGTGAGGGTTGTGGCAGAAAGGGTAGTGAAATAAACCACCACTTATAGCATAATGGTGTTATGTCAGAAGCATGTTTCGTTTCTAAATATAATGAGCATTTGATAATAGAGATCCAGAATATGGTCCTGGGGATCAGGACTCTTGAGTTCTGTTCTGGGCTATGCCTGGAACTTGCAGTGAGACCTTGGGCAAATCCCTTAAAATCTCCGTGCCTCAGTTTCCCATCTATAATTTGGGGACATTTTTTTCCAGAGAGGAGATCGTTATTCACAAACTGTTTGTATGCTGAATGTTAAGTAATACATTAGACTATCCATCAATAGATGGCGATTACCTTAAATTTCTTCAACACGTTAGCCCACAATTGTTTATACTCTTTGGATGGACCATAAGCACTTACATTAGTTAGTTGCATTTTGAGTAAGTAGGACACATGAGTAGGTAGGAGACTACTTTGAGGGGTGGAGTTTGTGAAGCAAATGTACAAATTTGAAATTTGGTTTCTCTGGATGCTAATGTGACAGGTATGGCAATTTCCTGCAGTAACTTTGGGAAACCTGATTGAATTAAGTTTAAGCATGTTTGGGGTCTGTTGCATTAAATTAATGCTTTGTGTATTTGGGAGGGGTTGTATGTAACCTCTATTCTAGGTGGGAGATGTGAGATGAAGTATTAGGTTCCTCAAAGAACTGTAGTGAACAATGTGCCAGACAGAAGTGGACTTTTGGGACAAACAATGTCGAGCGGTTTGCCAGGAGAAGCTCTAGAGGGATGTGAATGCAAATTTGTCATGCCGAGTTATGCAAGAACAAAACCGTTTGAAGCTATGCCTTGAGGAAAGGAACCTTGTCGGCTGATCACCTGTTTCCAGAGTCTCAATATCAAAACTCCAAGCTGTATAAAGGAAAGACTGTCCCATAGCTAGTTCGGAGCTAAGGCTATTATGAATTTCTAACCACAGAAAAACTCCTGGCTGGGGTTTGAAGGACTGACTCCTACCAGAGCCCTGGTTGGAGTTCAGGGTGATCTCTGGTAAGTTTGTTAGCGTGCATGTTAAGGTTCTTTTGTTTTATTGTTTTAATGTTTTCTCTGTAATTCTTTGACCATAAGACCAGCAAAGAGTCCTATGGCTCCTTATAGACTAACAGACGTATTGGAACAGGAGTTTTCGTGGGTGAATACCCACTTCGTTGGATGCATGCATTATTCTTTGACCATATGAATAATTCTGCTTGCTTATACAGGACTGTGTGGTAACTTGTAACTGCAGACAATTACAGCTGTTCATAGCATTCAGTGAGAAAGCAAAGCACAGTTGCTGGTCTGGTTAGGCAGTCTGGCTTGCTGGAGATATCACAGTGTAGACAGGGAACTGTGCAGCCTCAGAAAATCCCAGTCAGGAAGGAGAGAGACAAGACTCTCTGCCCAAGAGAGGTGGCGGCTGAGGAGCCAGGGAGCCTAGAGTGGGTGTCCTTGGTGGACCACAAGGGGAAATACAGGGAAATTGCACCTGAACTGTGACAACTAACAGATATTAGGAAAGACAAGATACAAAAACCTGTAGGAGAACACTGCAATCTCCCTGGACACACAATAGCAGATTTAAAGGTAGCCATCCTGCAGCAAAAAAACTTCAGGACCAGACTCCAAAGAGAAACTACTGAGCTTCAGTTCATTTGCAAATTTGACACCATCAGCTCAGGATTAAACAAACACTGTGAATGGCTGGCCAACTACCAAAGCAGTTGCTCCTCCCTTGGTGTTCACACCTCAACTGCTAGAAGAGGTCCTCTTCCTCCCTGACTGAATTAACCTCGTTATCTCTAGATTGATTCTTGCCTGCATATTTATACCTGCCTCCAGAAATTTCCACTACACGCATCTGACGAAGTGGGTATTCACCCACGAAAGCTTATGCTCCAATACGTCTGTTAGCCTATAACGTGACAAAAAGCGACACCTAGGTATTAGACCTAGGTGTACACTGAAAAAAAGAAAGAAAAATATGCTAATATTAGGTCTAGATTTTTAAGGCCAAAATGGATCATTATAACATGCAGTCTGACCTCCTGTATAACCCACGCTAGAGAATTGCATCCAGTTACCCTTGTACTGATTCCAATAACTTGCTTGACTAAAGCACATCATCCAGTTTTGATCTGAAGACATTAAGTGATGGAGAATCCACCGCTTGGTTTGTTCCTGTGGTCAATCACCCTTCACTTAAAAATTTGTGCCTTATTTCTAATTTGGGAATTTATCTGGCCGTAACTATTTGTCACTTTTTACAGATCCAGACTAACATGGCTACACCTCTGATAACTAACACATAATTATTTTTTTAATAAATGCTTTTTGTGAATGCTTATGCCACAAATAACTATTTACATGAATATACATGGGAAGTGAATAGTAAAGAGTCATGGTTTGGAGTGATGTAAACTTAATTTTACAGCTCAAAAAAGAGATTATGGGGTGACTTGATTACAGTACAGAAATACTTTTGGTGTGCGGGGATGGGGGAGAGGCTTAATCTACTTTTGGGGGTGGTGGAGGATGGGAAAACCAGAACAAGAACCAATGGCTGGTAGTTACGGCCAGACAAATTCAAATTAAAAATAAGGTACAAATTTTTAAGTGAAGGGTGATTGACCACAGGAACAAACCAAGCGGTGGATTCTCCATCACTTAATGTCTTCAGATCAAAACTGGATGATGTGCTTTAGTCAAGCAAGTTATTGGAATCAGTACAAGGGTAACTGGATGCAATTCTTTAGCCTGGGTTATACAGGAGGTCAGACTGGATGTTATAATGGTCCATTTTGGCCTTAAAAATCTAGACCTAATATTAGCAAATTTTTCTTTCTTTTTTTCAGTGTACACCTAGGTCTAATACCTACCTCAATGAGGCTCTTGATATTCAGGCCTCAACTGGAGTATTGTGTCCAGTTCTGGGCACCGCATTTCAAGAAAGATGTGGAGAAATTGGAGAGGGTCCAGAGAAGAGCAACAAGAATGATTAAAGGTCTTGAGAACATGACCTATGAAGGAAGGCTGAAGGAATTGGGTTTGTTTAGTTTGGAAAAGAGAAGACTGAGAGGGGACATGATAGCAGTTTTCAGGTATCTAAAAGGGTGTCATCAGGAGGAGGGAGAAAACTTGTTCACCTTAGCCTCCAATGATAGAACAAGAAGCAATGGGTTTAAACTGCAGCAAGGGAGATTTAGGTTGGACATTAGGAAAAAGTTCCTAACTGTCAGGGTAGTTAAACACTGGAATAGATTGCCTAGGGAAGTTGTGGAATCTCCATCTCTGGAGATATTTAAGAGTAGGTTAGATAAATGTCTATCAGGGATGGTCTAGACAGTATTTGGTCCTGCCATGAGGGCAGGGGACTGGACTCGATGACCTCTCGGGGTCCCTTCCAGTCCTAGAGTCTATGAGTCTATAAATGGTAATATAAGAGGGATAGTTCAGTGGTTTGAGCATTAACCTGCTAAACCCAGGGCTGTGAGTTTGATCCTTGAGGGGGCCATTTGGGGCAAAAATCTGTCAGGGGAGTGGACTTGATGACCTACTGAGGTCCCTTCCAGCCCTGATAGTCTATGATTCTATGGCCTTTTGGTCCCAAGTAATATCCAGGAACCCCAGTTGCGGTAGGTACTGTACAAACATGTAGTGGAAGGTAGTTTCTGCCCTGAAAGCTTAAAATCTAAATAGACAAGGAAAAGGGCAGGAGAAACGAAGTGGTATCCCCATTATACAGAAGGGGAGCTGAGTGGCTTGACCCAGGTCACACATGAAGTCTGAGGCAGGACAAAAAACAGAATGGAGATCTCCTGAGTTCAGTCCAAAACCACATGACTCTTCTTAAAATTAAGAAATTAATACCAACAGATTGATCTTAACCTGACATAGGCAAGTCATAACTCTGTTTCAAATATAATGCTTTGTCTTGTTTGATTTGGAGGAAGAATTACTTACATAATATCTGTTTTATGTTAATTGAATTCTAAAATAACCCAGAATGCATTATTTAAAATATTTAAGACAACCTGATGTTTCCAATGATTGTAGTTCACAGCCATATGCATGCTTTTTATCAATTCATTCTCAGGAAGTGTGCAGCATTGAGACTAAAATAGATTTATTCACATCACTCAGACCATGCAGCATAGGCTGCAGTCAAGGATCCAAGAATTCAACACCAGCATCCCCCAGTAAGCCACCATCTCCCCAGCATCTGGCAGGTCAACGACCTTCAGGCCTAGAAGCATTTCCACCCTGTGATTAAGTCATCCAGGGAGGTGAGCACATTCTATGCACACAGATGCAGAAAGTGCTCTCTGATCATGACACCATGGTCTCCAGA
This sequence comes from Gopherus flavomarginatus, assembly GCF_025201925.1. NCBI lineage: Eukaryota > Metazoa > Chordata > Testudines > Testudinidae > Gopherus > Gopherus flavomarginatus. Next base: position 10,774,173 of record NC_066618.1, on the reverse strand, counting down.
CTTGCTTCTATGCTGACCCTTTTGACTGAGAGGATCTCTGCTGGAACTCATTTACAAGGCTCCTACCCTATCCACATTCAGATCTCTCCTGCTGACTCGTCTGTTACGAGGCCCATCAGAAACTTGTTGACTGATAGTGTTGTTTGATGTAACTTGGGGATGATTTCCTGATTTGGTTCCTTAGGTATTGTCTATTTGTCTGTCTATCCTTGGACTTTGAGACAGAGAACCTCAAAGATATTTAGGAACCTGCTCCCATTTCAATCTATTGGACTTAGGTGCCTAAATACCTCTGAGGTTCTGGGCCTGAGCCTTTTGGAGTGGAGATCACACTTTCCTTTAGGTTTGGCCTAGTAGCTGCTGTTGGTAACAAGCTTTGAAAACTGGTGGAGTCACTTGAATTACTATCAGTACAGATGTTAAACAGCCTGTTATCTGCCTCATAGGGGTTTGCCTTCCTGGTTCTTAGTACAAGTATGGTAACGGGTGCTAGGTTTGTCAACTTAGCCGCAACATACAACAACAGTGACTCACCACAGCAGGCTCCTCACGAAATATACAACGTGCGGAAAGATCACCATCTCGTACAAAACGTGTTACCTGGGGTTCTTTCAACCCAAAGCTCTTGGTAACTTTTACTCTGTTCAATGAGGTGTCAGGAAATAAATCAGGGGAGACACAGCCGTCTGACCAATAGATGGCTGGCACAAACAGGACAACACAAGACTGCTTTCACTTACAGTTAAACTTTACTAGTCTCATGCACTTACACATGTCCACAAAAAGATTAGTAAAACACCCTCAACCCTTGATAATTACCAAAGCTTAGTATGGCTTTCGAGTGACACAGCAGCAGGTTTCTGGTGGCCAAATCTTCCATCTGTTGGTGAGGATCACAAAATGTATCCAGAGGGAGAGTCCAAAGAGAATCCAAAAGAGTCCCCAAACGAGTCCAACTATTTCAAGCTTTTTCCCCTTATTTATACATTAGTAATGGAATGACATGTCCCTTAAAGAAACCTTGTTAAGTAGACAGTTTTAATGATCCAGCAAGAGGTTCCTTCTGATTATTGATTAACCAGGTGTGGGTCTTTCCAGGGTCTGCAGCCTTGAGACCCCAGTAGACATTCCTGAGGGTGCATCCTGCTTTTTTTAAAAGCATGTATCAGCAACTTCAACACAATTCTTATCAGGGGGGATGCGGGGTCAAGCTGCCCTTGCTGTGGCGCCCAAAACCCCCTCTCCTCCTGCCTTGGTCAAACTGAGATTGCTGAATGGCCATTTTACAGCTTGCTGACTAGGCTGCCTTTAACAATAAGCCATAGAGGTCTTAGGCACGTTACTGGTTTGCCAAAGTCTCCCCAAACAAACGGATACAATCTCTGCTAGGAAATCAATGTTTTTGCATTGAACTCTGGGCGAAGCAGAGCCAACGACAGCAACAGAAAAACAGGCTAGCACAAGGGAGCCTACTCTTGCCAATCTTCTGCAACACTGAGATGAATGGTCAAATGCACAAGAAGTTTTATATATGCAGATGACCTATGCTTCGCTGCTCAAGCCAAAGATCTTGCACAGATCAAAGCTATGTTCGCATTGGCACGGTTTGGGCTCTCCATCTGTTACATCAAGAACAAATTGTGCACCAATCCAGCCAAAACACAAGTGAGTCTCTTCCATCGTTGGAATTGTGAGGTCAGCAGGCAACTCAGTATCATCTGGGATTGGGATGGGGTATCCCTTGCCCACTGCTGGAATCCTGTCTACCTTGGAGCAACACTAGACTGCACTCTCTCCTTCAGGGCACACATAGAGAAGACAAAAGGCAAAGTTAGCACCTGGAACAACATATTCCGTTAACTTGCAGAGTCAAAATGGGGACCCAACCCTGCAACACTAAGAGCCCCTGCAGTTGCCCTGTGCTATTTGTCAGCCAAATATGCGTGTCAGGTGTGGGGAAGATTGGCTGTCACAAAGAAGCTGGACCTAGTGCTGCATGACAGCCGCCGCTATATCACAGAATGTCTAAACCCAACACATGTGAACAGCATTTATGTGCTTGCCAGAGTCTCTCCACTGGATAGTAGGACAGTGGTCACAAGCAAAATGGAATAGTTACAACAGATTAAGGAGGGATAGCTCAGTGGCTTGAGCATTAGCCTGCTAAACCCAGGGTTGTGAGTTCCATCCTTGAAGGGGCCATTTGGGAAACTGAGGTAAAAATCTGTTGGGGGATTGGTCCTGTTTTGAGCAGGGGGTTAGACTAGATGATTTCTTGATGTCTCTTTCAACCCTGATATTGAATGGTTTCCTGCAGGCATGGGGAAGGATTGGTTAACCTGGAGATGTTTAAATCACCTCTGAACAAAATCTGACAGGTCATTAGGCAAAAGTGTGGCTATTCCAACAACCCAGACATGTGACTGCAATGAAACACAAACCATGGAACATCTGTTGGCTTCTGGAGGAATTGTGCACCATGGAAGATCTTGTGAGGATTACAGACCAAGCCATATCATCTGACTAAACCTACAATTGGGGTGAATGTATAGGAAAAGTACAGAATCACAGCCCCTGAGATGAAAGGTTCCACATACTCTGAGCCATGAGCTGAAAAAACAGTAGTTTAATTTAATAGCAAAGGGATATTACAACCTGCAATATTTAATGCCAAGATATTCAGAAATAGGAGCCTAAGGTTAGGCTCCTACATCCACATATGGGCACCTAAATACAGGGCCTTATTCTTCCAAAGTGCTGAGCTAGCGCTCTCATTGGGGTCCCTTCCAAACCTAGAATATGCCATATATGGAGTTGTAACCAGAAGTTCACAAAACTGTCTGCTTCCCACCTGTTTTCCCATATTATTTACTACATATTGTTAATGAGCATTTTGGTGATATGATCTTCATAAAATATCCAAAAGCAAAGGGAGATTAGGGACCCAGACACACTGTAATTTTTCCAGTCACATAATTAAGGCTTCTTCAAAACACCTGAATCCCAGAATGTATCTAACACACTTCCATAGTAAATACTAATCAATCATCTTTGTTATCTGTTGGGTTTTTTCTCCTCCATTTTAACATAGAAGAACCTATTTTAATCAAAGGATGAGCAAGCCAGCGGCTGCTCTCATTTATCAGGCATGCCACTTGTATAACTATTAATTTGACCCTGATAAAGCCTACTTTTGTCCGTTAGCCTTTTGTATTTCCTTGTGTGAAACATCACATTTTGACACACTGTGCCTCAGTAATATCTAAAAAGCTTCTTAATGAAAGCCCATTCAAGATGAGTTACCTAATCAGGTTTCTAAGCACGTGCTTAAAAGCTCAGATGAGCCTGTGCTTAAAGTTAGCACACGCTCACGTGCTTTGCTGAAGCAGGGATTGAGAGCTTTCCTTTGAATCTGAAACAGCTTGGATCGGCCACATTAAGTGTGTGCTGTATTTTTGTCATAAGAAAATTCAGTAATATTATTATCTTGTAATCTTTTAAGGAATCAGGAACTTCCGCACTTTCTATGAATTGTCTGTATGCTGAGTTTGTTAAGAAACTAGGTCCCTTAAGCACGCTGTTTTTCTCCAGTTTAAAGGGTCACACTGATAATTTTTCAGCTAAAGTTTAGATTTGGAGGAGAAAAGGGGCTTATACAACTTATTACAAGAATGTTTTCAGGTTTATTTGCATTCTAAATGTCACTGGAGTTTTTTTTATTAGGATTTACATATTCTCTGCCAATGTTAGAAGCCCAAATGATACAGTACAGAGAACCAGAAAGGGAAATACAGTAGAAAGAGCACCAGATCTCCAGCTGGTGCAAATCTGCAGAGGACCCCAGGAGCTACTTTATATCAGGGAGGATCAGGCCCTGAATATGAAACTGATTAAAGCTCTGTAACTGTTCCAGCTAAGTGAGATGCAAAGGTAATCAAAATGAACTAAGCAATTAAAAAATCAAATCACTTTTCGTAGTGGGTTTTTTTCAGCTTTAATAAATCCAAGATGGGGGAAATAGTGGGGCAAATTATCCTTTCCTTTACATGACTGCAGAGAAATATATAAGCGCTCCCCAACCCAGCCTTTCCTTTCACTGAAATTCAGGAAGGAGAAGAAAAATCATGGAAACTTTCTTTCCTGTAATATGTTTTGGAGGATATTGGTGGTGTAACACCAACCCACACAGGGATGTCAGCAGCAGGAATCAAACCTGGGATGCCAATGCATGAGGTTCTACTGCATGAGTTAAAAGGCATCGTCTTTCTTAGCTAAGGCTGTAGCAAGTTCATTCTCTAGGGGGCCTAGCCACCACTAGAGGGGGATAGAGTGGCACTCCCTGCAAGCAGGGGATTTCAGGGGTATTAGGGTTCTAGCAATGTACCTGAGAGCCAAATTTGGCTCAGTGATATTAAAAATAATTATATATGGCCCAATACTGCAACCTTGTGTCACTCAAGTAGTCCCTTATTCAGCAGGTAGATCTGCTAACGTCCACAGGTCAGCTGGTCTTCGTAAGGATGTCTCCCCTGAGCAAGCGCTGTCTTATCTGAGTCAAACAGGGTAACGGCTGACAAACGACACCGATGCTATAAATCCACGATACTTCTTTAAGTAATGGGAGCTTTGGCAGCAGCTCCTTTTCTCTCATGTCTTGATCTTTCATTGCCTGTTGCTACTTCGCTGCCAATTGGTCACTGAGTGACTGCTGCCCTTAGCTTTGCCCTTCCGCTACGTCAGAAGGAGGGGGAAGAAACCATTTAGATCACATGAAAATAAAGGTGGACCACCTGAGCCTACTGGTTTCTATATCTTTGGGGTCTGCTTTTTTCTCCATCTGAGCCACTGTCTCTTATATGCAGGCTTCATGTAACACAAGAACTGTGATGGCTGAAGGATGAAGAATGGCTTAATAAGGGAACTGGTATTGATCTGATAACAGTCCGGTGCCCATCCTTTAACAGGAGAGGAAGTGCCAGGGAATTTGTAGCAATGTTTCTCAGCTGTGTAATGGAGTTGGAGCCATGCCAGCAGAGCTGGCTGTATCACACAGGGCCAGGTCGGGACACCTTTACTCACGCTGAGCAGCACTTTCCCTTGCACACAGGCACAGCCTGCTGCAGCAAGTCTCTGAGCCCAGGCTGACAGACTTGGGCTTGCAGGGCTCAGGCTACAGCACTAAAAAGAGCTGTGGAGATGTTGTAGCTTGGGTTGGAGCTCGGGCTCTGAAGCCAGCACCCTCCTTAGGCTTCAGAGCGCCAGCCTGGGACACAACTTCAGTGTGCTGTTTACACCACTCTTTTTAGAGCAATAGCACAAGCTCCAGGCTGTTGACCCACGCCCAGAGGCTTGCTGGCATGGGCTGCTGCTGGCTGTGTAGACGTAGTGAGTGGGACTACTTATAGTGAAATGGGCTAATCAGGGACGCCTAAGGGAATTGGTTTGCTCCATTCTGTTGTTCTGGGATCGCACCGCTGCCTTCTCTGTTAGTGGTTGCTATGACCTAGCTGTGAAGTGTGCAGTGAATGCCGCTAGAAAAACACCATTGCCGCCATGAAATGACAGAGGGAAATACCTGCAGAGAGTGAGATCAGACTACAAGTGATTGCACTCCAGACACATAAATACTGTGGTGCTTGACACCATGGTATAGTGAGATTGGTTTTAAACCCTACCAGTGCCATGAAAAAGCCAGTGTTCTCTAATATTCTTGCGTGCATCTGACAAAGTGGGTATTCACCCACGAAAGCTCATGCTCCAAAACGTTTGTTAGTCTACAAGGTGCCACGGAAGTCTTTGCTGCTTTTACAGATCCAGACTAACATGGCTACCCCTCTGATATTTAATATCCTTGCTATTAAAAGCCAACATCTCACTACCCTGATTATTCAGACTCCCTCTATTTGCAAGCATTGGGACGAGTGAGGTTCTTAGGCATGGGAACGTTTGCAGAAAGCTGGAGCACCGCAAGTACTGTATTAGCATGAGTTAAGGAAGCAAGCAGGGGAAGAATTGTGCCTCAAAGATGCTGTGCTTCCTGAGGCTTCTTTTGGGGTGGTGCAGTTTACACACCGCTCTTTGCCAAGGGCCTAAATCCTAAGACTGGTCTACACTGGGGGGAGAGGGAAAGCAAGCTAAGTTGGTCTAAGTTATGCAACTTCAGCTACAAAAACAGCTTAGTTGAAATCAACATACTTAGAGCTACTCGCGGCGATGTCTACACTGCGGTAGTTCGACTGCTGCCTCTCCCCCATCGACTCCGCCTACGCTTCTCGCACCAGTGGAATACCGGAGTCAACGGGAGAGCACTCGGTAGTCGATGTATCGGAGCATCACTAGACGTGATAAATCGACCCTGCTAGATAGATCGCTCTGGAGGTAAGTGTAGACATGCCTGAGTCTTGCTCTCTCTTGGTTTCGCTGGCTTGGTTTTTACTAACCTCTGAAACTCCAGTCTGAGAAGTCCCTGCAATCAGCAAACTCCTCTTCATTCCATCCACACAAGCGTGCTCTGTGCGCAGAGCGACGCAGCACAATGCCTTTCATGTTCCAAAGCTTCTATTCAGCTGCATTCCCATCTTGGATGCCATCAGTGTCGCAGTATGACCAGGGTTGGCAGACTTTGATTTTTAATTCTCTAGCATTTTGATGGATAATTTATTTTTAAGCGCTTTTTTGTTGACATTTTTATTTTACATTTTTCACAGTCATGGGAAAATTTTTGGGAGGGTGAGAAAATAACTATTTGTTAACAGTAGACACTGAGATTCAAAAAGTTAAAGCTTTGTGACTGTTTGAGTTTTAACAGTTACAAAGCTTAAAACACCTCACATCAAAACATACAAAGTAAATACCCTCAAATCATATTCTAGAAAGTCCCCAAGCAGCATTTCTCTTACTTTGCCTATCTGTAAATTTCAGTTATTGTTGATGGAAATTTTTTTTCATCGGTTTGTGTGTGTGCAGTGAAATCAAGGGAAATCTAATCCTTCCAAGCCTAAATATGATGAGTGGAACTAGAGAAAGAGCGTCAGGTGTCAGTAGGGATCTAGTTTGATGCAACGCCAGGGCTCTACATTGCAAACAGGCATCTAGGCTACTACTGGACAAACAGAGAGATCTGTAGATCTCAGCAGGGAGCTGTTTCTTACAACTCTGCTTGCCTGCTGCATGGCGTCTTGTTAACAAAACAATTGTCCACTCAGCAACTTTCCAGACTCTTGACTGGGTTCATTAGTATAGGGAGGATTTAAACCTACATTTTCGGGGTATGGGCCCGAGAGCTTATTTAGCTGACTTTACTAGAATGTAGTACAATATGGAAGTATAGGGAGTTTTGATCTCTCTGGTGTAGGTTCGAGTCCTATTTTTCTAAGGAAACAAGTGGATTTTAACCTCTATTACTCACCCTATCAAGGTGATCCTTTAGTTCAGGCACGTGTCCTATGGTATTGGGGGTAGTCCTGATAAGGCAGTTGGTATTGATATGTGTCAAAGGCATAATGCTAGAGTGATTGGGAGGAAGTTTTTTCATAGAAGATGTATTAGTTGGTCATATCGGAATCGAGGGTAAGAGGCTCGGATTCATAGGAATCCTGCTGACAGTAGTATTACTTTTGAGATTAGTGATACGGAGAATAGTTCTGGGGTATTGCTGATGTGGGCGGGGTTCAGGAATAGGATAGTGGTTAGGGTGTTTATTATTAGGATGTTTGAGTATTCTGCTAGGAAGAATAGGGTGAATGGTCCTGCAGCATATTCGACGTTAAATCCGGATACGAGTTCAGATTCACCTTCAGTTAGGTCGAATGGTGCTCGATTGGTTTCGGCAAGTGTAGAGATATACCATATTATTATGAGTGGCCAGGTGGAGAATATTAAGTATATTGGCTCTTGTGTTGTTATGAATGTTTGTATGTTAAAGCCCCCTGAGGAGAGGATTAGGGACAGTAGGATGATTCCAAAGGTCACTTCGTATGAGATGGTTTGGGCGACTGCTCGTAGGGCGCCTATTAAGGCATACTTTGAGTTTGAAGCTCAGCCTGATCTGAGGATTGAGTAGACCATGAGGCTGGAAATAGAAATTAGAAATAGAATGCCCAGGTTAAGGTCAGCTAGTGGAAATGGGATTGGGAGGGGGAGTCAAATTGATAGGGCTAGTAGTAGGGGTAGAATTGGTGATATGGTGAATAGTGTGATTGATGAATTTGATGGGTAGATTGGTTCTTTGATGAATAGTTTTACTCCGTCTGCTGCTGGTTGTAGTAGTCCGTAGGGTCCTACGATATTAGGGCCTTTTCGAAATTGCATGTAGCCTAGTACTTTGCGTTCAATTAAGGTGAAGAAGGCTACGGCAATTAGGATTGGGATTATGTATATTAGTGGTGATATGAGGTTGGATAGTAGTGTTTTCATAAATTGGGAAGGGGAGTTGAACCCCTGGGTAAAGGGTTTAAGCCTTTTGCATTTATACCTGTCTCTGCCACCCCAATTAGACCCTTTTTTTGGGTCAGGGTTTTTGTCTTATTGTTAGTTAAGTTGTTTTCACTAATGTAAGGTAAGGCTTGTTTTACAATATTGGCCTTGTCTTTTCGGTCCTTTCGTACTAGAAAAGGCTCAAGTTTATAGATAGAAACCGACCTGGATTGCTCCGGTCTGAACTCAGATCACGTAGGACTGTTAATCGTTGAACAAACGAACCCTTGATAGCGGCTACACCATCAGGATGTCCTGATCCAACATCGAGGTCGTAAACCCCATCGTCGATAGGGACTCTATGATGGGATTGCGCTGTTATCCCTGGGGTAGCTTGGTCCGTTGATCAAGTATATTGGATCGTTTATGCTGATAGCACTTTGAGTTGTTAGTCTAGGTTAAAAAGAAAAGTTCTTTTTTCTGAGGTTTTGTTTTTCTCCGAGGTCGCCCCAACCGAAAATAGAAATCAGATGCTATTTTGATAGGCCTGGGTTAGGTTGATGTAGGTGATAGTTGATTTTGTATTTGAAGTTCCACAGGGTCTTCTCGTCTTATAGTGTTATTCTCGCTTGATGGCAGCTTCGGTTGCTCGTGGGTGGTGTTGCTTAGCGATTAGTGGAATGATGGCTAGGGTACTAATTTCTAATCCTGTTCATGCTAGAATTCAGTGGTTGCTGGAGATTGTGAGTAGTGGTCTGTGTCTACATTAGAGACCTTAGAGTGGCACAGCTGTACCGATCCAGCTGCGCCATGCTAAGATCTCTTGTATGCCGACAGAAGAGAGTGCTTCCATCGACGTAATCCAACCACCTGCAACGAGCAGCGGTACCCACGTGGGCGGGAGCAGCTCTCCTGCTGACATAGCATTGTTCGCACTATCGCTTATGCTGGCAAAACATATGGCGCTCAGGACAGTGGGTTTTTTTCACACCTCTGAGTGACACAGATTTGCCAACATACGCGGTAGTGTAGACATGGCCTAACTTGCAAGTCTTTCACTGTGTGGTTCTTTCCTTAAAGTCAAGCACCTAGAGGCATGTGATTACAGGAGAATCTCATCTTGTGGATCTATATCTATATCTAGCTATATTAATGAAAGTTTCTACCCCTGCTGGGTGTAAAGAAGAGTTTAAAGCGTTACCCAAATGTACTCTTTGTCTTCTGGTTTGAGCCTTTAAAGAATCCAATTTTTATTACTTTCTTAACATTATGTGACTTATTATGCTAATCTCAAGATTTGGGGGGGTCTGATTCATGATTTTTGAATGTTTGGGGTTGAATTATCCACAGGGTAGCCAAGTGCCATACATCAGTTAAGAAACACTGGGTCAAATTATGTACTGCCTACATTTGGGTGGCCATTCGTCCCTGTGAAGATTGGGTATTAAATGCTAATGTTCTTACATGGTGTCACTTTGTGTCTCCTTTGGTATCCTGGCCCTGATTCTGCATTCTCCACACCTTGTGTCATCACTTACACCAGGGTAAAGTGGTGTGTAAAACGCTGCCATTGGGATTTGGTAGTGGCCTTAGACCAGTGGTAGGCAACATGCAGCCCATGGACTGAACATGGCCCATCAGCGTAATCCACTGGCAGGCCACCAGACAGCTTGTTTACATTGGCACAGCTGCCTGCAGCTCCTAGTGGCTGCGGTTCACTGTTCCTGGCCAATGGAAGCGGCAGCAAGCACGTCCTTGTGGCCTATGCCATTTCCCACAGCTCCCATTGGCCTGGAACAGCGAGCCGCAGCCACTGGGAGCTGCAGGAGGCCATGCAAATGTAAATAAACTGTCTGGTGGCCTGCCAGTGGATTATGCTGATGGGCTGCATGCAATTGCCCATCGCTGCCTTCGACCCATTTTTCACTCATCCAAATGATGTCTGAAGATGCAGAGCAGGGGAAAATCAGCTCCACGTTAGGCCCCATGCAGGACTCACTGGATGAAATCCTATGTCCTGTGCTATGCAGGAGGTCAAACTAGATAATCACAATTGTCTCTTCTGGCCATAAAATCTATGAATATAGAAATACAAAAGATTTGAGGTAATGGACAATCAGGCCTAAGTCTGCCTTCTTTCCCAGTGTTCGTCCACGAGAAGCTACAGTGCTAATAATACCACTGTTGCTCTACACTTCATAGGGAACAAACATTTTATATCCATATCTGATCCCCTTCAGTGCAACAGATGCTGCCTCCACTGCAGAAAAGATATTTTCTATATTCTATGATATTTATCTTTCATGTTACAGCTGTAGCAAAAGATTCTGGCTGCTTGCACATCCTTTTGCTGCCTGCATGTAAACAACTGTAATGATCTAAAGGGTTGATAGCTTAATCTTTAGGGAATAGCAAAGGTGAAAGGAAAATGTCACCCTCTGACAGTAACTGCATAAGTATGATTAAGCAACGCTACTGAATGGCTTCCTAGAAGCCTGAGCTATAGAATGTGCTTAAGGCTCAGGAAGTGAGACAGTCTCACATTTCAGAATCTTGTAAAGCAAAATATTCTAATTTTTGATTGATAAGATGAGGTGGGAGGAGGATATTCTAGGAGCTTGTTTATCCAAATAGACTGGTGGCCATAGAATTTAGTTGAAGAAATGGAGGCTTTTCAGGGCATGTTATGGCTATCCAACATAAAATCCAATTTGAGATAAGGGAGAGAAAAGAGATGTTCGGAAAATAAGGTAGTGAGTGTGTCTGTGTAGAAATGTAGTGTGCACAGAGCAGTTTCTCAAGCTATGCAAAGTCTATCTGAATCAACCCACTTTCCTTTGTCTTTCTATGATATTCTCTAGTCTTCTTACAAAAAAACTACCATGCTCTAACTGCTTTAATAATAGTTTCATAGAGCTCAAGGCCAGAAGGGATGACTCGATCATCTGGTCTTCTCTCCGACACCTTTCTGACCATTAATACCACCCAGCACCTGCACACCACACTCAGCAACTGAAACTAGAGCAAAATATCCCAGTCGAGCTACAAGCCGTGCTGCACTTAGATGCTGCTTTCCTACATAAGAACGGCCGTACTGGGTCAGACCAAAGGTCCATCTAGCCCAGTATCCTGTCTACCGACAGTGGCCAATGTCAGGTCAGGGCTGTCCGGGGGCGGGGGGCAAGTGGGGCAATTTGCCCCAGGCCCTGAGCCCCACAGGGGCGCCCACGAGAATATAGTATTCTATAGTATTGCAACTTTTTTTTTTATGGAAGGGGCCCCTGAAATTGCTTTGCCCCAGGTCCCCTGAATCCTCTGGGCGGCCCTGTGCCAGGTGCCCCAGAGGAAGTGAACCTAACAGATAGTGATCAAGTGATCTCTCTCCTGCCATCCATCTCCACCCTCTGACAGAGGCTAGGGACACTATTCCTTACCCATCCTGGCTAATAGCCATTGATGGACTTAACCTCCATGAATTTATCCAGTTGTCTTTTAAACACTGTGCGCTGTGTGAAGAAGAACTTCCTTTTATTTGTTTTAAACCTGAGTTTAATCCTGTGTTCACTTCTTCTAATTTTGAGTTCAGATCCTCAGCTGGTAAAAACTAACCAGGTTCCAGTGATTTCAGTGGAGATGTATCAGTTAACACCAACTGGGAATCTGACCCAATTTGATCTTTTTTATTACTATAGTGATTTCAAGCCCACTGTTTCTCCTTTGCTTTTCTCATTATGTGTTGCCTGACACAGTTTATTAAATTCTGCTGTTTGCTCATAGCTGATGCAATGGACGTTAATGTATGGGGGTTTCACTTTCTGAGATCTATGTTCTGTCCTGACCAAGGCCACCAGGGATTGGCCTAAAAAGAGCCACAATTAGCTCATTGGAAACTTTGGATAAATATCCTACACAGAGGCAATTCTAGTATCGTATGTGCTAAATTCTGCATCATCAATGAAAACAGAGCTATTTTCCCTACTACCATAGGAACTGGCAGAAAGGATCAGACACAGGGCCCATCTAATCCAGCACCTGTCTCTGACAGCAGCTTGTGCCATGTGCCACAGACCAATGTGCGTACAACTCCACAGTAGGCAGAGGTTGGATACTCTGCCCCCGCTCCCTCCGCCACACATAGTTAAAGATTGGTTTAAAGCCTGAGGTTTTACAGGCCTTCCAAAATGTTTCTTAACGAGCATCTGGAAAGGCTACATTTAGAGTATTGCATCCAGTTTTGGCCCTCCACTATACAAAGGATGTGGACAAACTGGAAAGAGTCCAGTGGAGGGCAATAAGTATGATTAGGGAGATAGGGGACATGACTTATGAGGAGAGGCTGAGGGAACTGGACTTATTTAGTCTTTAGAAGAGAAGAGTGAGGGGGGATTTGATAGCTGCTTTCAACTACCTGAAGGGGAGTTCCTAAGAGGATGGAACTCGGCTGTTCTCAGTAGTGACAGATGACAGAACAAGGAGTAATGATCTCAAATTGCAATGGGGGAGGTCTAGGTTGGATATGAGGAAACACTGTTTCATTAGAAGCGTCGTGAAGCACTGGAATGAGTTACCTAGGGAATTGGTGGAATCTCCATCCTTAGAGGTTTTTAAGGCTCGGCTTGACAAAGCCCTGGCTGGGATGATTTAGTTGGGGTTGGTCCTGCCTTGAGCAGGGGGTTAGACTAGATGACCTCCTGAGGTCTCTTCCAACCCTAATCTTGTATGATTCAGTGATTCTATGAACTATGAAAATAGATGCATTTACTGTGTCCACTACAAGATCTGAGTTACTTATGTCCCAGTATCCCTGCAATCCCCAAATAACCCAAAGACCCATGCACAGTCGATTCCCTGGGAATAACACAGTGGTAGTTTTGTAAAAGGGCCTGCAGTTTTGTTATGCTGATGTGCCTGAACATGATGACTATGCCTCCTAGCCCATTCATGTGTAATTTCTGGCAACTTCATGCTACTGGCACTTGTCTGTGCCAGTCTACAGTGGACGCTAATTGTTACAATTAAAGTATTACACAAGCTGAGCTCTTCAGCTCAAGCTGTAGTTGTTTGTCTCTGGTTCAGTCCCCAGTGTGTTGTCCAAGATGGCAGCCATCGCATGTTATACCATTCCACAACCATCAGCGCACCTTCTTAGCATGCTTTCAGACAAGCCTGGACTGAGGGAGTTATCCTCCATCAGACAATGCTATAGTTTGTTTCTGTGTTGTTTGCACCCACATTCACAAGGCAAGTGAGAATTTAGCCCAATATTTTCTGTTTTCTTCATTTATTTATTTGTAATTACTAAGGAAACTTGCTAGCAAACAGGATCTCTGTTGCTTCACGAATGTATCTGCTCCTCTTCTCTCTTCCTTGCATAAAATCACCATTCTCATTTTCTGGCCTCCTAATTATCTCCACAGCAACTAATGGTAACTCACAAACAAAGGATTGTTATTTAAGTTGAAGAGTAAGCAGCAGGAGCAGAGGCATGAATCTAAGCAACAAAGATACTGTCTGGCCTGACGTGCAGTTCTCTTTCAGTTAGCCAGAAAAGACCAGGGGTGAAAGTAAGGGCCTGGCAAAGGACCATACTTAAAGGGCTGCCGCTGCACCGCTTTAACGCCATCGGTCATTTGCCCTCTACCCGGCCGCTGATGAAGGGGGGCAAAAAGAGCAGCTGCCCGGGGTGGCCGGAGCCCAGGGCCCTTTAAATTGCAGCTGGAGCCCGGGAAGCACAGGCCAGGCAGCGTGGAAGGGCTGGCTGGGAAACACTGACCCTCCCAGCTCCACCCCTTCCTCCCCAGGCCCTGCCCCTTGCGGGGGCCAGAGCCAACCGCCGTACTGGTAAGCCTTCGGTATTACATTCACCCCTGGAAAAGACTCCAACTAATTTCAATCAACAGGCTTGGGATCAGGCCCTCTCTTTTAAATATTCCTATTAATAAAAAATAGACACAGGCCTGCACCAAAACCCCAAGATCCAAATGCTTTCTAACTTTGTATTTGGAGCTACATCTGAACTTCCTCTGTAATTAAAGCAAGAAGCAGGAGAAAGGAAAAAAAAAGACTTAATACCAATATCAGGCCTTTAAAAAATGTTATGTCAAAGTTCTCTGAGCAGGATTTTAACCTGGCTGCTATTATACATATCTACCCAATTTATATTAGCAGACACCAAGTGGAAAAAGCCTGACAAATCTTTTTGGAACTACAAAAGGGAAAAAAGCATCTGCCATATATAGTAAATAGATTTACAATGTTACCAACTCTTCAGATTTTTGTCACAAGTCTCCTGATGCTTTGGTGTTTTGTTTTTTTCTTAAAGCCCCAGCTGCTGGATCCAAGGGTTTATGGGAGAATCTCAGCTTTCAGTTATAATAAAACCAACAGAACAACAAAAAGTTGCAGAAAGAAGCTTGGAAATGTGACCCGAGTGTAACTTAACGACTCAAAACAAAAGGCAAATAAAAAGAACCCAAAATTTCATGATCTTTAAGCCAATATCAGGACTTCTGGGACCTGATTCATGATTTTTGAATGGTCGAATTTGGTAAAATGTGTTTTAGCTGATATCAGCATGTCTCTTGGGATGAATGCTTTATGGACTTAAAACCAACAAAGATGTGCCAATAAGCATTTGTACCTGTTCTTCTGGTGTGTGTAGCATTTTGGCAATTCCTTTGACAGACAGTCAGATACTACAATGGGGTGAGTGATGGCATAGAAATAGAATTATATAGGGCAATGCAAGAAAGGAAAAGGACCAAATTTTCTTTTGACAGTTATTGAATTTCTACTGCCAATTCACTGTGTCATGGAAATTCTTACTGAGCAGGAGTGTGTGTGGAAGGGAGGGGACATTTAGTACATTTTTGGGTGCCCAATGGATAAATAATATATAGTAGATGAGTATAATATGCTATAGATGAACCAGTAGAGCCTAATGGTTAGAGCCCTGGACTGGCACTCAGGAGAGCTGGGTTTGAGTCCCAACTATGCTGAAGACCTTGAAGTTTCCTCATATGTAAAATGGGAATAATGACACTTTCTTCCTTTGAGATCTACTGCTGGAAAAAACATTGCTATAAGAGTTAGGTTACCCCTGTTCTGCAGGAGAACTGTGCCCCATTAATCTGTTAGTTCTCTGGGACACTCAATGAACTAGCTAACAAAGTAGAGCTACATGCAGCCAATGTAATGGGTATTCACCCATGAAAGCTCATGCTCCAATGTGTCTGTTAGCCTATAAGGTGCCACAGGACTCTTTGCTGCTAACGTAGAGCTAGAGTTTTGTGCTGCACAATGATTTCACCAGAGTACTCAGCATCCTGTGAGATTGAAGCCATTATGTAGCTAGACTTTCAAAGCCATTTGATAAAGTCCATTGCAAAGAAAACTGCTAAGGAAACACAATCAGCGCAGGAGGGAGTGCATGTTTGATTGTCCATTATGGGGTTTTATACCTTCCATCTGAGGCAGAAGTAGATTGAGTGATTTGCCCAGCATCACTCAGGAAGGAATTGAGGCCAAGTCCCAGGCAACTGTCTGTCCTTCCTCCCTCAAGTCAATGGGAGTTTCCTGAGTGAATCCCATTCAGCAGTTGACCAAAAAGCCCTGACATAAAACTGCAACTCACAGAATCTCTCAGAGGGGAGACCGACTGTTTATTTGGCTCATTTCCTAGCTAGCAGAAACAACAGAGTTCCTCGCAGGAGAAGGGAGGAAAGGAGAGGGGGGAATGTAACAGATATGGATCAGCTCTGTTTGCCAGGAAAAAGTTATTACTTGACGCAGGCCGGCTGGTAGGTCTCTGGCAGCAGCATCCAGTAATTAAATAAAATATTGTTGAGATGCAGCCTATCTGGACAGTTGCCCAGGTTGGAATTGCATGTGCAGTGACTTGGTGTGATCAGTACTTGTGCATGAGTTTAGGAAATATAAAGCAGGCTTGCAAATTGTAAGCTCTGTGGGGCAGGGACAGTGTTAATTGCTGCATATACCAGATCTAGCACAAGGAGGCCCCAGCCCTGATCGGGTCCTGGGAGTGCTATTATGTGTTCAGAGGAACTGACTTCAGTGCATGTATCCTTGATGTAATCCAAAGCAGCGTTTGGCCTTTACTCGTTGAAAATTGCCACGATTTGCTTAAAGGCCACACCGACACATGGTGTTTACGAAATGAAACATGATCTCTCCCTGGACCTTGTCAGCAGCTGACTGTGGCCCATCACTAACTAGGGCCAATGAAACTGACAAAAATCATGTCAGTTTCAGTCAGCAGCTTCCAGATTCTGTGGCAGAGGGTGGGGCCCCAGAGTTGTGGATTTAGGTAGCCCAGGTGAGCTGGCAGGAAACAAGACAAGTTTCCTGTGGAACCTATCAAAAGTTTGCTTGAACCAGATATGTTTCTGTGAATCAACGTTTTCAAGGTTTCACCAGAAAATTCCCCACTAACTGTAGTCAAGGATCTCATGTTTACACCTCACCTGCTGTAATTTTCCATCTCATCATTAACACGCTTATAGAAAACAACTCAAAAAAAAGGCTTAGAAAAATCTCAGCAGCATGTTATTTACTTTGTCACTGGAGCAGAAGTAGCTAAGTTAACAGTCCAACATGTTCTGCTTGCAGGGGCAGAACCCAGCTTTACTGGTTTCCTTTGTCACTCAGCCTTTGAACATTGTGGTTACAGAATCTTCTTCCCTTCCTTTTTTTCCATTACCCTCATGAGATTTTTTTTTCCATGCTAGATGCCCATGCAAATGAAAACATCTATGAGTCGAAAAAGTTCTTTTGTTGATTCTTCTCCTTTACCCTCTGTTGGGTTTGGTTTGGGGATATATTTGCATGGCAGATTACACAACCTCCTCTACATTTGAAACTGTGGTGCAATTATTTGTGCTTGTTAAATTGAAAAGTACTAATGGCTGCCATCGGCTGAATCTTTGAGCCAAAGACAATGACAGACCTAGTTAAAGTCAAGGGGTGTTCCAAGCACTCGTTCAGACTCAGTGAAAGGAGCGATTAAGCTCCTTCATGTAGTAGAGACACCTAAAAGCAATGGAAGGACTGACCAAGACACCTGGCCAGTGAGAGCTAAGTTTGTGGCTGTGGGATTTCCCTGATTGAAAGGCAGGGGCAAGGATATTGGTTTTGCAGCCTACCTGGGTTTGAGGTTTAGAGCAAAAAGCCAGCAGAGAGCCGAGAGAAGTAGTTGCAATCATGACTTTGAGTGGAAGCAAAGAGACAGTTTCCTGAGCACAGTACCTGCTGGAGGGGCAGACCTGGGGATGTATGAACAAGGAAACTGCCTGCTGTTTGTTTCTACTGCTTTCAGGGAAGCAGGACTTTGTGGACATTATTTGTAAATAAACAAAATTGCACATAAGAACGGCCACACTGTGTCAGACCAAAGGTCCATCTAGCCCAGTCTCCTGTCTTCTGACAGTGGCCAGTGCCAGGTGCCCCAGAGGGAATGAACAGAACAAGTAATGATCAAGTGATCCATCTCCTGTTGCCCATTCCCAGCTTCTAGTACCAAAGAATATATCTGACTCCTAACAAGAACAACTGCAGTTTTGGCTAAGCCTTTGAGCCAAAGGGACAGCAGTGCTCAAAGATGCACCTGCTGTTGCAGTCTAGAACTTGATTCATTGTCATGCTCATTATCAGTCTGTCTTTTGCATATTGCTGACAATATGCTTGGTGCTGTGGAGCACTTGGAAATACAGAGTGTCCCTAGCCCAAATTGTTTACGCTCTGAGAGAAAGAGGCAGAGAAGGAGGTAAAATGAGAGATCCAGACGTAGAAAGGATGTAAGATCTTAGACTATGCACATGGTTAAATGCTTTGCCGAATCAGGGCCTTAGAGAGATGGGTTTGTGTTTATTTATCTCCCTTCCTCATCTCCCTGCTTTTAAATTATAAACTCACTTCTTGTAGCCTTAATGGGAAACGTACAGATCAAAAGACTGCAGTGAAAGGAGGGTGAAGTGGGAAGGGCATTCCACACACGCTTCAGTAGTTATCAGTTGCTATGGTAACCCATGTTACCCTGTGATGGGGTGTACAAACCCCACACTAGGCAAGGAGGGGTTAAGGAATTATTTTGGGCTCAGCCAGTCCAGCCCTGCCACACCTGCAGCAAATGCTCCATCTACTGGTGGAGTTAAGACAGAATTAGGCAGTGGTGAGCTGGAGCTGGTTCCCACCGATTTGCGGGAACTGGTTGTTAAATTTAGAAGCCCTTTTAGAACTGGTTGTCCTGCAAGGGACAACTGGTTAGAAAAGGGCTTTTAAATTTAACAAAAGCTCCAGCAGCCCCCTGCCCTTCCCCTGGCCCCAGTTCATCTCACTCTGACTCTGCCTCCTCCCCTGAATGCTCCCCCGGCTTCTCCTCCCCCTCCCTGGCTTCCTGTGAATCAGCTGTTCGCAAGGGAAGCCTGGGAGGGCTGAGAAGGAAGCAGTGGCTTCCCACAGGTGAGCTGGGGCAGCGGGGCGGGGGTGCGAGCGAGAGGAGGGCTCCAGGCCCCGCACGGCTCCGGCCTGGCCCCCGTCCCCGGGCGGCACGTGTCCATCCCCAGCTCCGACCCCAGCCCACCGGGTGGCACAGCTCCGGCCTGGCCCCTGGACCCAGCCCCAACCTCGGCCAGGCGGTGCAGCTCCTTCCCGGCCCCAACTTCAGCCGGGCGGTGCAGCTCCAGCCCAGCCCCTGGGCCCGGGCCCAGCTGGTCAGGTGCCTTGGCTCCAGGCGCCCTGGCTCCGGTCCCAACCCCATCCAAGCCGGCCTGGCCCAGCCCGGCCCAGCCCTCACCTCCAGGCAGTGCGGTAAGGGGGCACAGAAGGAGTGTTTGATAGAAGGCAGAGGAGTTGGGGAGGTAGATTAGTGTCGGGGCGGTCAGAGGGCAGGGAACAGGGGGATTGAATGGGGGCAAGGTTCCCAGGGGGGCAGTCAAGAAGGAGCAGGGGTTGGATAGGGCGGTTGGGGGCAGTCAGGGGCAGGGGTTCCAGGGACAGTCAGGAGACAGAGAGACAGGGTGGTTGGATGGGGCAAGGGTCCCGGGATGCCATCAGGAATGAGAGGAGGGGTTGGATGGGGCGGCAGGGGGCAGTCAGGGGACAGGGAAGGGGGGTGGATGGGGCAGGGGTCCCGGAGGGGGGCTGTCAAGGAACGTGGGGGGTTGGATGGGGCAGGAGTCCTGGAGGGGGCCACAACCCCTCATGGGCTGAGGAGGAGGGAACCGGTTGTTAATAATTGGGCAGCTCATCACTGGAATTAGGTGATTTGGGTGGCAGAGCTGGAGGTGAACAGACTGGCAGCCCACAGCTCCAGCAGAGCAGAGCAGAGGGAAGCCTAAAGGCTCTGACACAGCTGCCCAAAGGGGCCCTCCCTGAGGGAAGGGATGACCCACCCCAGAGACAATCAGAGAGGGATGTAGCCCTCTTGCCCCCATCTGTGAACCCTGGACATTGCTAACTCCCACTTACTTATTTTGGTTTGGACTTCCCCACCAGTGGAAAACCATGGACTAGGCTCTCTAGTGGGGAGGGAGGAAGGAAGGGATAGGGATAGCTCACTGGATTGAGCATTGGCCTGCTAAACCCACGGTTGTGAGCTCAATCATTGAGGGGGCCCATTTAGGGATCTAGGGGGAAAATAAAGTTGGCGATTGATCCCCCTTTGAGCAGGGGGTTGGACTAGATGACCTTCTGTGGTTCCTTCCAACCCTGATATTTTATGCCCAACCCCTGGGGGTGGGAGGGCATGAGAGGACAAGGCCCAGGGAGGGCAGTCTTGGTTGCCAAACCACTGGTAGCCTAAAGGGCCCTGAGTCAGAGCCTGATGGAGTGGGAGTGCCTGGGCTTCCCTCCCCACAAGCCCCTTGGCAGTCAGGGGGTGTGTCTCTGACCACTTGGCCATGCTCCCCAACCAGATCCAGACTGAAGGCCATTACATGCCCCAGTGGCAGGTCTGCATAGGAGATTCATGAGTCTTGTACAACTGCCAGGGACAGATTTGTACAGGCTTTCAGGTGCCTAAAAATGCAGAAGCAACTCCCTGGGGAATGTATATTGCAAGCCCCCCTCTGTACCAGTCTGCAGACACACTCACTGGGGGATTAAACAGACAAGTATCTAGTGGAATTTTCAACAAAAAAAAAATTGGAAAGAGTCCAGCAGAGGGCAACAAAAGTGCTTAGGGGGCTGGAGCACATGACTTAAGAGGAGAGGAGAGGCTGAGGGAACTGGGATTGTTTAGTTTGCAGAAGAGAAGAATAAGGGGGGATTTGATAGCTGCTTTCAATTACCTGAAAGGGGGTTTCAAAGAGAATGGATCTAGACTGTTTTCAGTGGTAGCAGATGAGAGAACAAGGAGTAATGGTCTTAAGTTGCAGTGGGGGAGGTTTAGGTTTAGGTCTCTTCCAGCCCTGATATTCTATGAACACAGACACCTAACTCCTACTGAAATCAATCTGCTAAATTTTTACTTCAAGGGGAGTTAGGTGCCTCAGTGCTTTTGAAAAGCCCAGTAATTGTGTAGCTGCACCTTTAGATGCCTAAATACCTTGGAAAAATCTGTCACCACAATACCTCTTCAGTTCCTTAGCTCAAGTAAGAGCTGCTCATGCATTGGGTCTGAACAGTTCTGCATTCAGTCCTGGTTGATAATTCATGGAGGAGAGTTATCACTGAGAGGCAACTGAACCAGGGCAGGAAACTACTAGATTCTAAACTCTTTGTGGGGTGGGAGGACTTTTTTTGTTCTGTGTTTGTACAACTCCTGGTACAGTGGGGTCCTTGTCATGGCTGGGGCACCTAGGCCCTATTATAATTTTAATAATAATGGCAAGTGTAGCCAGCACCCTATTCAAAATGCAGAGAACACCGTTTTAAATATTGCATTAAGTACAGGCAGTATTTATTTGAAGGCTTTTTAGATTTTATTTGTGAAATCTCTCTTTAATTGGAAAAAGCCAGTTAATCAAGATAATTGGCTTCTCCACCAGATTGTCCCAGTTTTAGAAGATTCAACTTTATTTGGGCTGCATTTCACACCTGCCAAAAATAAACATTAAAACAGACTTTTTCTTTGTCATTTTAAGGGTCA
This sequence comes from Gopherus flavomarginatus, assembly GCF_025201925.1. NCBI lineage: Eukaryota > Metazoa > Chordata > Testudines > Testudinidae > Gopherus > Gopherus flavomarginatus. The sequence goes on along the minus strand of NC_066618.1, from coordinate 10,752,653 downwards.
GTTGAAGATTCTCTCAATCTGGCATCTTTGTTATAAGCAAAAATCACTTTTTCACCCATTACAAAAAATTGCTCCCAGTGGGTTGAAACCATGCTCTGTTCAGCAGAGTGGGAGTGAGTGTGAAGATCACCAAGAATATCTTTTCTTGGATCCTCTTGTCTCCTCTCTCTGTGTGACCCAAGTTCACTGTCAAAATGTAAAACACTTGTCAGAATGGGGAGTGGGCTGGCCAAGTGTCCAAAGAGGAATCAGCATCTAATATGAAATATACTGTAAATCACTTAGACAACAAAGGAGATGGTTTGAGTTTCTAGCATTATTGGTTTTGTATTATGGTAGGACCTGAAGTCTGCAAACAAGATCAAGGTCCATTCTTTAAGTCACTGTACCAACACCTACTAAAAGAGTCTCTGGCTTAGAGTGATTGTAGTCTGTATAGACAGAACGTGGACAGGGATACAGTGGCAAAATGACTTGTTCAAAGTCACACCTGAAGTCAGTGAAAGAACTAGGAATAGCACTCAGGTCCTCAGATTTCCCATCCTGTGCCCTGGCCACTTGATCACAGGACATATCTAATTAGCTGCTGTGACAAGATGGCCAATGTAGTATGGAGGGTCTTGCACTTTTCTTGGTGGGAGGGCTAAGATGCCACCTCTTGCCCCTGCTCTTGGGGCACCAAGGGCCCCACTAGTGGCCCAGAAAGGTGATAAAGGGAGAGGGAAAGCAGGGGAGGGGTTTGGATTTTCTCCTTACTCTGAGTCCCAGCCCCTCTCAACCCCTGCAGGTTTTTACCCTCTTCCCCCTTGGATGGGGTACCTTCAGTCCTTAGACACTGGGGCAAGATCTCCCTTACTCCAGTTTTCTGATCTTCTGAGTCTCACAGCACCCCCTACAAACAAACAAACTTACTTACTTACTTTTTCCTTCCTTCTAACTGCCTGAAGCAGTGGGTTTTATTAGGTTGCTAACAGGGTCTTAATTCACTACAGGTGCTCCAATTAACCTGTAGCAACCCTCCCTAGTCTTCAGGGAACCACACCTTAATTAGCCTAGGGCTTATATACTCCCCTCTACCACTATCACACTGTTCCCTGGCCCTTCTGTATCACACTGCATAATATAAGCATTGCTTTCATTTAAAGCAGGTTCTTTGGTCTACAACCTATTACTTCAGCTGTAATGTCACAGGATTAGTAGAGCTTGTATTAAATAGTACGTGCAGGGCTCAACTCTCTGTGCTAGGTGAGAGCATACACGCTACATAAACAGGACAAAGAGAGAGAGAAAGGGAGTAGTAATATCCCCATTTTATAGATGGGGAAACTGAGGCACAGAACAGCAACTTGACTTGCTCAAGGCCCCACAAGAAGTCTATGATAGATTTCCTATGTCTCAGGGCCTTTCTCCTTCAGTCTTAGGAAAGAGAGATGCTCTTGTTCTTCCCCTGTCCCTTTTCTCTTTGAATCAGTCATTGTAATTAGTACAAATAGCTGCAGCTGAAGCATACAATATCCAGCATTTTCCAATTAATTTTCTATTGAAAACATTTTATTGCGTTTGTATTTTTCTTCCTGCCCCATACCAATTTTAATGCAATCCAGATGGAAGAAAAATGGTGTGTGGCAAACCATGTGTTTCTTTCAGGGCGCTAAAGTACAGCAGTGAGAACAGACTGGCATCTCATTTACCAAGATGAAGGCAAACTTCACTTGTCTATCCTGCCCCTGCCATTGGGCATTAAGTCGCACAGTTTAACCAAAGATGGATAACAGAGATTGTGAGATCCTTTGCTCGGGGACCAAATTCTCTGCTTGATGCAGCAGAGACAAAGTCTATCCAGGAGATGTTATTGCTCCCTACTTCTCAGGGCAGATCTGAGCATGTGTACAGGCTAGGGCAATCCCAGAACTGTGCTAACTTCCATCAACTGTCTGTGGTCCCTAAGAATAGCGGGAGCACAGTGAATTCTGGATACTCCTCCTCCTCAGTCTCACATGTTTCTTCCAATGTGGCCAACTGGGGTAATAGGGACAACCTACTCTGCACCAACTGAGGGCTCCTTCATGCCAATCTCAGCTAGATCGATTTTAACATTCTCCTGTCCTTCTGTGCAACTAAAACAACATAAAAGTGCTGGGAGGGATAGCTTGGTGGTTTGAGCATTGGCCTGCTAAACACAACATTATGAGTTCAATCCTTGAGGGGGCCATTTAGGGATCTAGGGTGAAAATCTGTCTGGGGATTGGTCCTGCTTTGAGCAGGGGGTTGGACTAGATGGTCCCTTCTAATCCTGATGTTCTATGATCAAGAATGAAAAACAATTATCTAGCCCCACATCTTCTTTTTATGTTTTGTACAGCGCCAAGCACACTTGGTATCATTCAGTCTACAACAGGAGCAGCATTATGCAGACAGATACCACATAGGCTGATCCATCTCCAATTTAGGCTTCCCTCTTCATTTCTGCCCCAAGTGGCTAAACTAAGATTCCTGGGGTGTTTTGTTTTTTTGGGGGGAGGGAAGGGGGAGCATTGGGTGTTTTTTTAAGAAACATTTTAAATCTCTAAATCCGCACTGTGTGCAATGAACTAAATGGGACTCTGGCTCAGTGGCCTTCTCTGATATTTTTAGTAAAGCAGGTCAACATTTTTCAAACAAGTGTTTTTCATCGAAAAATGACATTTTTAACTGAACACTTGTGTGGAAAATTGTCAAGTTTTGACACTTTAAATCAAATGTGACAATTTTTTAATCACAATTTTATTTGTTTTTCCCTCTTCTCCCCCTTTATCTCCCCCATCACTCATTTTTGACAATCAAATATTTTTTCTTCAACATTTTTCATTAACCACCTGCCCACCCTAAAATACCAATACAAAAGGAAAACTGGAGCCCATCAAACCAAAGGGAGCATTGACATTTTGAACTGATCTGCAAAATATTTTTTTCATTTTTCAGTCTGTAATTTAATATATTCAGTCATCCTCAGTTGATTCCATGAGAGACTGCTGTCTCTCTCATGGACATGAGATTTATAGGGTATTTCACAAAGCTATTCCATAGAGCAAATCTTGAGAAGATAGAGAATTCAGAGATTTCAGAGCTGCAGCCGTGTTAGTCTGTATCCGCAAAAAGAACAGGAGTACTTGTGGCACCTTAGAGACTAACAAATTTATCTGAGCATAAGCTTTCGTGGGCTACAGCCCACTTCATCGGATGCATAGAATGGAACATATAGTAAGGAGATATATATACACATACAGAGAGCATGAAAAGGTGGGAGTTGTCTTACCAATTCTGAAAGGCCAATTAAGTAAGAAAAAAACTTTTGAAGTGATGATCAAGATAGAAATCATATTGTACTGAACCCATTGGGAAAATCTGGCATGAAGGCATTAAAGCAGTTTCTAAATTGTAAACCGTTTGGATAGGTACAGTCTTTTTATTCTGTGTAGCAACTAGTGCAATGGGGTGATCAAGGCTGATTCCCACTCTGGCACTTTGAGTGCAGAAGGTGGGGGCCCGCAAGGATTCTAAAAATTAATACTGGCCACTTCAGGCTGGTATTAAACCCCCAGGGTTACAGCTTCTCTCTGACCTTGGTTTGGTAAATGCTGCCACCACTCAAATGCAAAACCCCTTAGACCCAGAAACATGCATTTGGACACATTCTTTCCTGTGGGGTTCCCTCAAGCCCTTTCGCCCTCCTTTCTGGGGAAGAGCTGAGAAAGGAAAACAAAGAAATCAGCTGTTGCCACCAGCTAACTAAAAAACAAGTGCACAAACCTCTTAAGATGCAGAGATCCAAATTCTCTTAGTAAAAAAGGTAAATTTTATTAAAAACAAAAAGAAAGAAAAGACATCTGGAACTTAGGCTTTTGCTAGGTTTAAAAAACGCACTTACAAAAATTAAACATCAAGAATAACCTTCTTGAGGTCCAGCTTAAACATTACAAGCAACACAAAAGCATTTGGGGTTAGCACAGAGGAGTCCATGTGCCATAAGGAAATAAAAGAAATAACCCTAATTGTGTCTTTCTAGACTTTTCCTAATCTACCTACACATCTGGATAATTCTAGGTATGATCTGATGATTTCTATACCTTACAAAAAGCGTTTTACAGCATAGTCCCAGCCCTGACTGTGCTCTGTCCCCTCTTTCCAGAGAACAACAACAGACAAAGGGAAGGGTGTTTTTTTTTTTTCCATTTTAAAAAGTTCTAGCCTTCCCATTGGCTCTTTTGGTCAGGTGCCCACTCCCTTTCCTTTACCTGGAGACTTTTTTAACCCTTTACAGGTAAAGCAAGTAGAGAACAGCCACCAAGAGGAATTTTACAGCTAACTGGCTGGCTGGGTGTCCATAAAAGGAGCTACTCCCTCTCCCCTTCATTTATCACAGGGGTCCTGGTCCATGACTAGGGCTTATAAGTGCTACCGCAATACAAATAATTCATAATAATAATAATTCACTGAGAAATTAGCTCTTGTGCCAAATTTTGCTCAAGGAAGCCTTATGGCATTTACAGACCATAGTATTAATGAAAATGAGACTTTCTTTTGCTCCTATAAGGCAGTACTATAATCATACACCTCTGTGAAGTAGGACAGCTCAAAACCCACACATCATTCACAGTGTAAGGCCTGGTCTCCACATACTATTTGTTCCTGTATAACTATTTCAGTCAGGGGTGTGATTTCTTTTTGCTGAAATATTTGATACAGGTACCACCTCTAGGGGGAAATCAGTCAGACCAGTATAAAGCTGCCTTATACCAACATCACTTATTCCCCCGTCCCATACAGGAATAGCTATACTGGTGTGGAAGCACCTGTATACTGGTATAGTTAGTATGTATACAAGCCCAAAGAACTTGTTTTTAAACTCCTTGCAGCTGTGTTCTGTCTCTTCTCTACCATGAGAGTCGCTCAGGACCAACCTCAGGCATTCCTCACTTCCGAAACACCCAAATATCATTGGAAGTTAGTGGGTGGTCCTATCCTTCCACCCATCCCAGCACCACTACCATCTGCCACTTTGCTGAGCCTCATTACGCCATGTAATCCTCTGATCTGCTCTCTTCTACAATGACACATTTCAGTCTTGTCAGTTCTACCGCAAATATCACAACAAAGCTCTTTCTCACGGTCGTTTCCAATGATCGCTAGGCTGGTTATTCTACTTTTTTGTATAGACTAAAATTCTAACATTTTTGGCCTGGCAATGGCTCTTCACTCATGCACATTTGAACCAATGCCAGTGAAGGGATTACCGGCATAGCTTGGTATGCATTTCAACTCGGTCTGCGTTCATTCTATTTCCAGGCTGCTGCCGGTAAAAATAGGACACTTTCTCAAAAAGAATCTGACTAGGGGAGGGGATGATTCAGAGAAATGGGAAGGGGAGGCAGAGTCTTTCTTCTGAAGATTGCCAATGGACATCCAGCCTGGGATCATCACTGCTCTTTGACTGCTGCTTGCTCACCTATGTGAAATGAGTTAGTGGGTTGGGTCCCATTCAAATAAAGCAGATGCCCGTATCACAGAGGCACTTTCACAATTAGCGCTCAATTGAGAGGCCAAAGACTGAAGATAGGCACAAAGACTAAACTACCCTCTTGCCATTATTCTACTCAGGTTCTCCTGTGGCATTCCTCATCCTGCTCGCTGAGTGCCTTCCAGCAGTGCATTCAGCAATGTGCCTAGCATCTGTTGCTTGGTGTTTGGTATCTCATCCTTTCCACCTAGGGTGACCAAACGTCCCAATAAAATTGGGACTGTCCCAATTTTGAGCAATTTATTCCACATCCCGACCAGAGTACGGTCAGGATGCCATTTGTCCCAATATTTTGTTTCCTGGTCTTTGGTGGCAATTCAGCGGAGCGTCCTTCAGTCGTGGATGGTCTTCGGCGGTATTTCGGTGATGAGTGTTTCTGTCTTTGGTGGCAAAATTTATTACCCTCCGCTGAAATACCGCCAAAAACTGTCCGCGGCTGAAGGGCTCTCCACCAAATTGCCACCAAACTCCTGGATGAGTGAGTGTAAAAAAAAACAAAAAAAACCCCCGCCTTCCCCCTCCCTCCTGCGGTGGTCCCGATATTTTCCCCTTAACATCTGGTCACTCTGTTTCCACTAGAAGTTGTACCACTGGCTCAGGGTTGAGATACACGAGCAGGGCAGCATTCAGAGGTTCATGCCGCAGCTGTCTCTGCTTTGAACAAACACAGAACTCCAGGCATCTATAAATATACATTTTGTTCCACTACCAGCCAGCTCTACTAGACAATCAGGAGGATGTGGCCTGATAAAGCCGGGAAGTAACACCAATCTTGTTCTTCAGACATCTATCAACTTGCCATGTACTCATTACCCTTTAGTTTACAAGCCTTTGGCTAATTCTCAGTCCATTCAACGGTGGTACTATCCAAACCAGTTGGAATTAGGTTTGTATGTGAGGTTTGGTGAGAGTCTTTAATAAATGACTTACTAAAATCCATTAGATAGATATATACCTATCTCACAGAGCTGGAAGGGACCCTGAAAGGTCATTGAGTCTAGCCCCCGGCTTTCACTAGCAGGAGCAAGTACTGATTTTTGCTCTAGATCCCTAAGTGGCCCCCTCAAGGATTTAAATCACAATCCTGGGTTTAGCAGGCCAATAGCTCAAACCACGGAGCTATCCCTCCCATTACAAAAATACATCAATGGAAGGCAGAATATTACATAGACCCTGTTCCTGTAATTGTTTTTTGTAACTGTAAAAAGCATGTATTACTATTTGTATTGCACTAGTGCTTAGCATGGCTACTCATGGCCCAGGACCCCATTGTGCTAGGCTCCGTACAAAACAGCCCCAGCTCCAAAGATATAACTAAACAAACATAAGATAAGAGACAACAGATGGATGCAGACAAATGAGGGAGCACAAGGAAACAATGAGACAATATTGGTTAGCATGGCAGGCAATAGGCTTGACACACCAGCTGCCTAATGCTGCCAAGTTTTGGGAAGAGATTGCAGATATTGCAGCAAAAGAGAATTTTGGGAGGGGATTTGCAGGAGGCCAATGAGGTAGCTTTGTGGATGTTTACTGGGAGCTGCTCCCAAGGGTGAGGGGCACATGGGTGAAAGCACATGGGTGCTTGTTTGAAAATGTAACAAGTGGACAATGAAATGGCAGGTTTAATTTGTTTCTGCTGCATGTTCTCCCCTCATTTATCCCTAACACTTCCTCATCTGTGGAACTGGGAGATGCCTCAATGTCACTGGATGCTCCAGGATTTGGCCTTGTCCTTCACTTCAGGCCACTAGATTTTCCGCTGCTGGAGGCAGAACAAGTTGATCAGTCAGTTTCTCCCAACTACTCGGTTTTATAACTTTAATTTATATTTGTTTTCATTCAGTCATGACTTTCATCTCATTCCTCTCTCTCCTTTCCACCTCTTCCCCAATAATGGCTTTGTAAGTAAACAGAATTTTGTGAGACAATGTCTGTTTTCCATCCAAATTTTTCAGGTATCTGTGGACAGCTGAAAACTTTCAGCTTTTAATTGTCAAACACTAAGTTATTTTGGTGGTATTCAGGCTTTTGGTTTTTCAAAACAAATTGAAACAATTCAACATGTGACATTTTTTTAAATGTTTTGTGGAAAATGATGTGCATATTCTGACCAATTCTACGGCTGCAGGACTAGGATCCAACTAAAAAAGGGATGAAAATCTCGCCCAGAAGTGAGTGATTTTTGCCTGTCTCCAGGCATCTTTATAATGAATGTTTACATTTTTCAGTGTCTGTGTGTGTCTATGTATATATACATGCACTGGTGCAGAATTCTACAGTGTGGTAGAGTTCTTTATGCACTTTTCAATTGTTTAATCCTTTAGCAAGTTCACTAAGAAAGAGGAAGACTCACTGTGTACCAGCCTTGAAACTGTGCAACTTAAATGAGCGATTCCTTGCTTGTGGACATGTTATGAACTTAGCAGCCCATTAACATTGCAGATGTCAGGTCTAGCTAGCGATTTCCTACCAATCTTGAAGCTTTACTAGTCCCATGCTGTTGAATAGTCACTGAATGGGAAGAGATTGTATAGGAAGGAGTACGGCAGAAGGGGATCTTGGGGTTATAATGGACCACAAGCTAAATATGAGTCAACAGCGTGATGCTGTTGCAAAAAAAGCAAACATGATTCTGGGATGCATTAATAGGTGTGTTGTGAGCAAGACATGAGAAATCATTCTTCCACTCTACTCTGTGCTGGTTAGGCCTCAGCTGGAGTATTGTGTCCACTTCTGGGCACCACATTTCAAGAAAGATGTGGAGAAGTTGGAGAGGGTCCAGAGAAGAGCAACAAGAATGATTAAAGGTCTTGAGAACATGACCTACGAAGGAAGGTTGAAAGAACTGGGTTTGTTTAGTTTGGAAGAAAGAAGACTGAGAGGGGACATGATAGCAGTTTTCAAGTATCTAAAAGGGTGTCATAAAGAGGAGGGAGAAAACTTGTTCATCTTAGCCTCCAAGGATAGAACAAGAAGCAATGGGCTTAAACTGCAGCAAGGAAGGTTTAGGTTGGACATTAGGAAAAAGTTCCAAACTGTCAGGGTGGTTAAATACTGGAATAAACTGCCTAGGGAGGTTGTGGAATCTCCATCTCTGGAAATATTTAAGAGTAGGTTAGATAAATGTCTATCAGGGATGGTCTAGACAGTATTTGGTCCTGCCATGAGGGCAGGAGACTGGACTTGATGACCTCTCAAGGTCCCTTCCAGCCCTAGAATCTATGAATCTATGAACCTATGTCTGACTTAATGAGAGCTGAAACTGACCTGATGGCTCATTTTTCAGCCACACTTAAGCCCAGGTCTTGGAAGTCAGAAGCAGCATCTTGCTTTCGTAGTTGCCCTGCCGCTTTTGCAAGTGAAATTCCTTACACAGAAGCAAAGTGGGAAATAGAAAAAAAGAAACAAAAAAACAGAGACATATGCTGGCACAAATGGACGACACGTGATCAAGGGGAATGGGATTTCATCTTTAACATATTTCCTTTGCCTTCTGTTGTGTGGGTTTTTAGTGATATTTTGACAGCATTAGGTATACCTTGGTTGGGAGCTGGTGCTTTATAAAGAACATTTTTATTAAAAGTATATTTTTAATTCACTCCATTTTGTATAATCATCATCAAAGTTTATCTGTGTTTAACATCTGCCTTCTGGCAATCCTTTACTCCACTGCCTTCCCTGCAATGCCTTTATCTCATCTCCCTGTGCCTTTTGCAGCCAACATCCTAGGATGAATCCTGGTCCCATTGAAGTTGATGGAAGTTCTGCCATTGACTGCAACAGGGCCAGGATTTCACCCCTGGTGCTTTTACTCCTTCTTCATAGACTTCTTCCTCATCACTCTATTCTTGTTCCTTTGCCTTTTGCCCTTCCTTCCTCCAAATTTGCCCTCGCCAAGATATCCACTAAGGCCTTGTCTACATTCAGGAACAGCCCCGGATCAGCTATTGGTAGCAGATGATTGGTGTGGCTGCATTGCTGTTGACCACTAAAATGGAGACGAGAGAAACCAATAGTTTTCACAAATTGAGCACATTTCACAAATCCATGTTTACTTCTACCCTTTGCCCTGGCCACTTTCCTGCTGCCAAGGAAACTGACAATAGCAATGGAGGATTAAAATAGCAAAGAGGTAGTGTTGTACTGAAAATAGAAGAGGAGATTCTGTAGTGAGGGCTCTAGACTGGGAGACAAGACCCAGATTTTTAAAGGTACTTAGTTGCCAACAGATGCATATAGGAGACAAGTAGGATTTTTTAAAATGACTTATGTGCCTAATACCCATTGAACTCAATCAGGAGTGGCCACTAATTTTGTATTATTATTTTTTTTTTTGCTGCCTTCTTTTTTTCTATATTTTGGGTAACCAGTCTGATATTTAGGGACCATGATTTCCAGACGTTCTGGAAGTCCCACAATTTCAGCTGAAGTCAATGGAAGCTCTTGGCTGCTTGACATTTTCTGAAAATCAGGCCTCAAGTTGAGCACTCAAAATCTTTGGAAATTTAGCATCATGGTCGAAACACCCAGCATCTACAACTGCTTATTTCCTCAAGGTCGTTAGGATAGGTTTAACGGTCCTTATCAGCAAAGAAATGAACTAAATTACAACCTCAGGCTTGGTCAGCAATCTTTTTGAATATAATGTTGTGATGCTGAGATGGATAATGGGCATAAGCACCTATCCCGAGGTTGATGGGTTTGACAAAATGTCAAAAGTCCTGTCAAACACAAGGTTGTTTTCCTGTAATTAACAAATTATAACATAATTAAAACCACATGTTTGGATGGCAACTGAGACCTTTTGGCTATTAATAATTTACAAGGTAGTGATAGTGATCCAAATACCGATGCAGTAGGCAGGACATTTAATACTGCTGGTCGGTTGCATCATCCCTTTCTTCTGAGCTTTCCAAAAGTAAGACATTATGGGAGACCAAGGCCTGGAGAGGTTCATAGGTGACTTGCAAAAAGTTTAGGAATAGAACCCAGATGGTCTGTTTCCAAACCTACACTCAACACACTAGATAAAGATGCCTCCTGGTGATGGGCTGAAACCCCAACACAGGCCAGAGAGGGTTAAAAGTGAGTTAGTGACATTTGCAACCCTAGTGCTGTAATTAATTAGTTGCATCTCAGCCAAAGGGATTGGGACTAAGAGGGTCAGAGGAAAACTCTATGGCTGCTGGGGCATCATAAAAGACTGTGTTCAGTATGGGGAAGAAACTACACTGCTCCTATGAAGGTCCCAGATCCAGGATTCGGTGGCGACCAAACACTGGAGCTGGAGAGAAGATCCCAGGCTGATTTGTTGGGACTTTGGACTTCAGTTAACCTTTTGTTACCCCAAAAGAGGTTTGAACTACACCCTTCTGAGCCAGGGGGCTGGAGTGTATGTAGCACTGACAGACCCAGGTCATTGGTGTGTGCGATTGAACCTGGGGCCTCAGGAGTTCAATGCATAAGCCTCTACCACATGAGCTAAAAGCCACATGGCCTTTAGATAAGGCTGTAGCAGACTCATTAATCTCAGTGGTCTTGGTGCCACTAGCGGGGACAGAACACAGCGGGGATTGGTCCTGCTTTGAGCAGGGGGTTGGACTAGATGACCTCCTGAGGTCCCTTCCAGCCTTGATATTCTATATTCTGTAACACCATACCTAGGAGGTGTGTGGGTTATATACTTCCCTAGCTGAGGAAGCACATCCTGAGCTTCAGAGACTTCCCAGTTGAAATCCTGCAGAAGCCCCCACTTATAACATTGACAGACCTTGGTCGTTGTCAGGCAGGATTGAACCAGGAAATCTCTGGAGTTAAATGCATTAGTCTCTACTGCATGAACGAAAAGCCACATGCCCCTTAACTAAGGCTGTAGCGGACTCATTAATCTCTCTCTCTAAGTTGTCTTGTTGCCACTAGACTGGACAGCGTGTGGGTGTGATGGTTACATGTGCATAAATGTAAACTGTCTGCCAGGGAGGTCATTGGAAGAACTCCTGTAACTCAACACCCTAGCAAGAAGGTGTGCTCTGGAGGTGAGTGAGCCCCACACCACACCCCCCTACATGATTTTTTAAAACAATCAAAAGCCAACCATGACTCTTGTGTTACAGGCTGAGACACTTGGTGACAGAGGTTAAATGTTTTATCTAGTAACTCAAAGTCCTGTCCAGTAACCGCTACATCATGTTTGCTTATTTCCCATATATCTCTGCAAGTGTGCAGGGCCAGCAAAAGGAAGATCCTAAGGGCAATAAAGAAAAGAACATAAGAACTCATTCAATGCAGTCAATACAAAGTGCAGTTTAGGGTGTGCATGGCTTCCTGCAGCGTGCTCTTATTACTTGTGTTTCCAGGTGTGCCGTTCATAATTTGTTTCACTGTGAGTTTAAAAGGAGAAGGGGTCACAGAGTTCTTTATGGCTGGTTTAGGCCCCGATTCAGGAAAGCACGATTCCGGGCCTCATTTGCTATTTGCCTCCACTTCATGCAAAGTGGAGGGGTTTTATTGATGAACAACAACAATGCTTGAGGATCTGAAAGGGAAAGGCTGAAAGAAGTAATTAGGCTGTGGCTGGCCAAACAAACACATGGGAACTAATCATCCCAAAGGAATCCAAATCTCCTATTCCCAGCCCAGTGCCAGAAACACAAGGCTGGCCTTCGTCTAAGTGAACCCGATTCTGATAACCTTAGTTCCATGACAACTGCCTTGCTCAATGAGTAACACCAGTGAAATGGATGGGCTGGTATGTGGAATAAAAGGGAATGGAGGAAAATCCATTGCTTGGTCCATTTAAAAGTAGGTTGAATGAAATACTAAGGGGAACAGTCCTACAACGGCAAAGGAATGCTAAGAGGAACTAATAGGTCTTTCCGTTGCTAATTGCTGCACTGTGAATCTGTGATTGACTGTGTCTCTGTGACTTGACGCTTGCTAGATAAAACAGTAGCAATCTCTTTATAACAGTCATCCAGAAGGGAATTATGTGAGAGCTGTCAAGTGACAGATTTGCGAATTAAACTTTAAATGGAGTTTGGATAGGCAATTAGTATTTCTGACATGTTACCCGCTTTTCTCTTTCCTCTGCAGCTAAAGTCCTTGGGCCAGATCCTCAGCAGGTATAAAGTGGTGTAGCTGCATTGCCTCCAGTGGAGCTACGCCAACACACACCAGTGGAGGATCTGGCCCTCAGCGTCTAGTGTAATCTTTTTAACTGGTTTTAGAGTAAGCCGTCGTGTTAGTCTATATCCGCAACAAAGAACAGGAGTACTTGTGGCACCTTAGAGTCTAACAACGAGACTCCAAAGAGAAACTGCTGAACTGGAATTAATATGCAAACTAGATACCATTAACTTGGGCTTGAATAGAGACTGGGAGTGGCTGGATCATTACACACATTGAATCTTTTTCCCCATGTTAAGTATCCTCACACCTTCTTGTCAACTGTCTGGAATGGGCCATCTTCATTATCACTAGAAAAGTTTTTTTTCTCTCTTGCTGATAAAAGCTCGTCTTAATTAATTAACCTCTTAGAGTTCGTATGGCAACTTCCACCCTTTCATGTTCTCTGTATGTATATATATCTTCTTACTATAGGTTCCATTCTATGCATCTGCTGAAGTGGGCTGTAGCCCACGAAAGCTTATGATCAGATAAATTTGTTAGTCTCTAAAGTGCCACAAGTCTCCTGTTCCTTTTAACTGGGTATAATCTCAAAGGATCCAGTTGGAGTGTCTCCTCTGGGCATGGTTCCCCCCTCATGCTAGGGGCATGAGCACATACGATTCGGGGGGATCAGACATAGTATTACCCCCACCCATTCTCAAAGATGGAAGAAAACAGCGATCTTAACAAATGTTAATTAATAAGGGCATGATTTGTGAGGAGCAGGATCCAGTTGTAGCTGGATGGCAACTGAGATATTTTGGATATTATTTTATAAGGTAGTGATGTTTATCCAGAGGTAACAGATGACTGGAGATTTAGTAATGCTGTGCAGTTACAAAACCTCCCCTCTTCCAATCTTTCCAAAAGATTCTCTGAGTATTGTGGGAAACTGAGGCATGGAGGTTACTGTAAATATTTGTAAATCTAATATTTTTCTATATTTTGATTATTACCAACTAATTCACATTGTTCAGAGCCAGCCCAGGAACACAACAGCTACAAATGTAGATCTTACTCCATGCCTTGGTTTGACAGGTTTGGTGCAGGCAGGGTTAGATACAAGCATGTCATTGAATACCAGGGCATAGCACCCCATAGCCCATTTATTTTCAAAGTTCGGGGTGTGACCCAATACTGAGTTGTGACTTGAAAGGCCCTAGGTCACCTTGCTTAGTGACCCAGTGGCTCTGGTCAGCACTGCTGACCGGGATATTAAAGTCCCATTGGCGGTGCTGCCCAGCTAAGGCAGACTAGTGCCTACCTGCTCCGACACCGTGCTGTGCCCCAGATATGGCCAGCAGTGGGTCCGGCTTCTAGGCAGGGGTGCCACGAGTGGGGGTGTGGGCAGTGCCTGCGAGTGAGAACTGCGCAGAGCAGCTTGTGGACCTCTGCCTAGGAGCCGAACCTGCTGCTGGCCGCTTCCGGGGCACAGCACGGCCCTTGGTGCCAGGAGAGGTGGGAAGCCTGCCTCTGCACCCTGCCTGCACCGGAGACAGGCAGCTGCCGGAGGTAAGTCCGCACCCCAACCCCCCACCCCAATCCCCTGCCCAAGCCCTCAGCCCCCTAAACCTGAAACCCCTTCCTGCACCCCAGACCCTTCATCCCCAGCCCCACCACAGAGCCTGCACCAGAAGCCCAGAGGCCTGACCTCCTCCCACACCCCAACCCCCTGCCCCAACCCTTAGCCTGCCCTCAAACCTGGAACTACTTCCTGCACCCCAACCTCCTCATTCCTGGCCCTCCCCAGAGCCTGCACCCCCAGCCCAGATCCCTGACCCCCTCCCAACTCCCTACCCCAGCCCTGAGCCCCCTCAAACCCAGAGAACTTTGCACTTACCTTAATTGAATTACATCTTGTTGAATTCAGACAAATTCTCCAATTTGTCAAGATCATTTTGAACTCTAATATAGGTTCCCAAAGTGCTAGCAACCCCTCCCAGCTTTGTATCATCTGCAAATTTTGTAATATGAGTATTCTCCACTCCATTATCCAAGTTATTAATGAAAATATTGACTAGTACCAGATCCAGGCCTGGCCTGACCCCTGCGGAATCCATTAGATATGCCCTCCCAGTTTGACAATGAACTATCAAAAACTATTCTTTGAGTACAATCTTTCAATCAGTCGTGCACCAACCTTATGGTAATTTCATCTAGATCATGTTTCCCTAACTTGCTTATGAGAATATCATGTGGTACTGGGTGAAAAGCCTTACTAAACGTAAGATATCACATCTGCTGCTTCCCCCTTCTCCACTACAGAGGTACTCCTGTTGAAGAAGGAAATTAGGTTGGTTTGGCATGATTTGTACTTATAAAGTGTTTTCCAGGTGATAGCAAACTGATTTGTTTGAGTATCTTTACAGGTATCAAAGTTAGGCTGACAGGGCTATAATTTCCCAGGGTCATCTTTGTTCAACTTTTTAAAGATAGGTGTGATGCTGGCACTTCTGCAGTATCCTGGGATTTCGCCTGTTCTCCAGGTGTTCTCAAAGATCATTGCTAATGGCTCTGAGATTGCTTAAGTACCCCATATGAATTTCATCAGGCCCTGCTGAAATGAATACATCTAACTTACCTAAATATTCTTTAACCTGCTCTTTCCCTGTTTTGGCTTGTGTTCTTTCCCCCTTGTTGTTAATATGAATTGTCTTGAGTATCTGGTTACTATTAAGCTTTTTAGTGAAGACTGAAACAAAATGAGAGGGGTAGCCATGTTAGTCTGTATCCACAAAATCAACACGGAGTCTGGTGGGGTTTTTACCCACGAAAACTTATGCCCAAATAAATGTGTTAGTCTTTAAGGTGCCACTGGACTCCTCACTGATTTTGTGAAACAAAATAGGCATTAAACACCTCCACCTTCTTGAGGTCATCAGTTATTAGCTCTCCTTCCCGCTAAATGAAGAGCCTATGTTTGCCTTCTTCTTTCTCTTGCTTCTAAGGTATTTAAAGAACCTCTTATTGCCTTTTTTGTCCCCTGCAAGATGTAGCTCATATTGTGCCTTAGCCTTTCTGATTTCTTTCCCACATGCTTGTGACATTCTTCTGTATTCTCCTTAGCAGTTTGTCCATGCCTTGCACTTTTTGTAGGATTCCTTTTTTGATTTTCAGGTCAGTAAAGAGCTCCTGATAGGGCTATATTGACCTCTTACTATTCTTCCTATCTTTCCTTCTCATCAGAACAGTTTGCAGTGGTGCCTTTAATACTGTCTCCCTGAGAAACTTCAAGCTCTCCTGAACTGTTTTTTCCTTTTGATTTTTTGCTCATGTGACCTTACTTACCAATTCTCTGAGTTTGCTAAAGTCTGCTTTTTAAAGTCCATTGTCCTTAGTCTGCTGCTCTCCTTCCTTTCCTTAGAATCGTGAAATCGATCATTTCATCATCACTTTCACCCATATTGCCTCCCATCTTCAGAGTCGCTCCCAATTCCTCCTGGTTGGTCAGAATCAATTCTAAACTGGCTTTTTCCGCCTGTCACTGCCTCTGCTTTCTGAGACAAAAAGTTGTCCCCGGTACATTCCAAGAACTTACTGGAAATTTTGTTGGCTGTATTTAAACCACCCATTATTATGTGCTTTTGTGTTTTGGATATTTCGGTTTGTTATAGATATGCCTCATCCACTTCCTCTTCCTGATTTGTGATCTATGGTAGACCCCTCTCATGATGACATCACTATTTTTACCCTTTTTACATTTACCCAGAAACTGTCAACTGGTGTGCCTGCCACCTCCTTCTGGTCCTCAGAACAAGTATATATATATTTTTGATGTAGAATGCAACACCACCTCTCTTTTTACCCTTCCTCTCCTTCCTGAACAAGTTGTACCCCTCTGCGCTTATTCCCCCCATGTCTCTGCAGTGCCAGTTAAGTCATAATTTAGCTTATGTGCTAATACTTCCACTGCTTTCTGTTTATTCCCCAAAGCCAATACATTTGGGTATAGATGTCTAAGATGTTTACCAAATTTCTGATTTCTCTCTTGTTATTCCTGTGACCCAGCTGTAATTTTCCATGTCCCCCTCAAACCCTCTATTAAGGTCACCTTTTTTTTCACACTTGCCTGTGGGCTTTTTGTCATCTGCCCTCTTTGAACCTAGCTTAACGCTCTCCTTCTTAGGCTGGCAAGTCAGTGTACAATAATACTCTTCCCCTGCTTTGCATGTGAGCTCACCAGCAGACTTTCTTCCTCGGTATGCAGCTACCTGCTCTAATTAATGCTTTTGTTTGAGGCAATATTTCATTGCGTCTCCAAATCAAATCAGCTTTACTCTTATCTACAACAAGCTGGCTAGAAATCCCATAATCAGCCCCTGCCTATCTTCTTAAAACCCTTAAATCTGGCAGCTGTGAGCTGAAATGGCTTCCACATCTTTAATCTCCTTTAATGTTTAAGTCTACACGTGCTAGACTGTTACCAATTAGGGATCTTGAGCAGTTATATTTTAATAGTCTCTTTTACAGTGTTTAAATAAAGCTTCCCCATTTCCCTCTCATGTAAAAGGTGTGAGTGATCCCTGTAGCTTACACTGTTGCAGGGAAATGAGATCCATGTCTGGGAGGAATCCTTGCTGCCAATTGTGAGTGATGTTTGACGTTCAAAACACCAAGCCCTGTGCTTGGGGAACTCAGGCAGTGCTGCTGTGTAACCATTGCTCTGCTCGGCTGTGGCCTTCTCTGCACCGGCATGTAATACTCAGACACGGCCACATATGAATGGAAAATCAAAACATTGAAACACATGCTTCACTACCTGGGATATCACAGTATCCCTAGTTCTGAACCTCATGGCCATTTAGAACTCCATGACAACAGCAGAGATAACACCCAGGTCCTTTTCCAAAGCACTCCCCCCCCCCGCAGCTTTTTGAACTAAATGAGAATCTCCATCAACTGTCAACGTGATAGGGCTCATGACACACAGTTGAGCATTCCAGGTTCCATCCAGCAGAGGCCAATTGTTTACATTCACACCAGCCAGGTTATTCCAGAGCTATGTGTGACAGATCAGCTATTGTCTGTCAAGAAAGAATTCTTCATATAGATGGATTTTATTGGGAAATAAGGAATTATTGAGAAGATGGGAGCTTTACAGGTTAAGGCTGAAAGAGACTGGCATGTTAACTCAGAAAAGCAGGCACCAACTCCTAGGGAAAAATCCTTTAACATGCAAATGAATTTTACTCTGACCAAGGTTTATGCGAGGAAAGCTTATAAATTATTGCCTATGCAAGATCAAACACATTTTGGCAATGCTGGAAGGCAACTGGAAAAGTAACTATGCTCTAGGGAAGGGGGCTTTCATAAAATATGGTCTACAGTAGCTACTGTACTGGAGAGATTGTTTTAGCTCCCTAGATATTGCACTTAAGCAAATATCATACGAATACAAGTCCTTTCCCCAAGGCAAAGGAAGCCTTTGTATTTAAAAGATCTCTTAAGGCAAGAAGCCTGTCTCCTCCAGCCTTTCTACCAGAACTACTTCAAACACTTAGGGCTGGTCTACACTGGGGGGTGGTGGTATCGATCTAAGATATGCAACTTCAGCTACGTGAATAGCGTAACTGAAGTCAAAGTATCTTAGATCTATTTACCTCGGGTCCTAATGGTGCGGGATTGACGTCCGCGGCTCCTCCATCAACTCCGCTACCGCCGCTCGCTCCGGTGGAGTTCCAGAGTCGACAGGAGCGCGTTCGGGGATCGATATATCGTGTCTAGATGAGACGCGATATATCTGTTAGGTAAATAAAGCAAGTCCTTACTCACCTCTCCAGCACCCGAGTTCGTGCGGAGTTGGTATGGGGCACACAATTTTGTCAGAGACCAGACACCAATTGCGTTGATCAACGGGCTCACACTATCCTTAGCTCTAAAAAGCTTTAGATTAAGTGTGGCCCCTTTATTAGGGGTGAGCATCAATATTTATACACAGAAGTAAACAAAGTGATTTAACAAAAGATAATGGTTATGCATAATCAATCAAGATTTTACAGGAAAAGCAAGTTAACAAGTAAATGCATAGAGATAAAGGCTAATGGCTACTTGAGAAAGGGGGTGTCATGAGTAGTTTGCAGGTCAGTGCTTTGTTCAAAAGGGTTCAGGAAGGATTATGCAGAGACAGTTAGTCTGGGTGTGTTTTGGCTCCCCAAAGTTCACCAAAAGTTTAGACCCAACATTCCTCCATTTGTAGCTTTGGGATAACTATTAATCAAAAAGCTACACCCTATTTCAAGATCTCAAGGGCCGCTTGGCAATTTCAGCCTGGGCCAATTTGAAGAGAGTAAGGCTTTTAGCTGAAGTGGGAAAAGAATAAACTGACTTACATGAGTTTATGAGGGAGGGGACACACTGAATACAGCAACACAGTATTATAAGGACTACTATGGCCCCAACAACACCCACCAAGAGTTTTTTAACCCAGCCAAATCCGGGCAGCCAATTCCATAAGGCTCCCCACCAATCATAAGGTGGCTGGCCAGAGGAGTAGTTTTTAGCCATTTCCCTTAGGTGTTTGGTACGTTGAAAAGTGTCAGAGTAGGTGTCATTTACAAAAACACAGCATTTTTCATTTATGAGGGCGCAAGTTCCTTCCTGGGCTGCTAACATTATGTCTAAAGCCATTCTGTTTTGCAAAGCTAACTGGCGCAGCTGGGACATTTCCCCGGCCTGATTTTCAAATAGGGTTGCAGTTTTATTGGTCAAAGATTCTAATAGTCCCTGTAGACGGATTATAGCACCCTTTAAGCTAGTGTGACCAGCCCACCGCTGCCAGGACAAACCATCACGGAGATTAATATCTCTGTTAGTTTCACGGATGTTACGAACGTGGGGAAAATGAGGGGGAGTGAGGGAGATGCGAGAAGGCGGTGCTAGCCATGCCAAATAACATGACCCTGCCCAATCAGGGGAGAGAAAATAATAAGCTTTGGGCCCGCACACCCAGTATGTTCCATATAATGCGTTTTGGGTATTTCATTTCTCAAAGTAGGAGGTAACCCACCACCCGTTGTACCACTGTTCCCCTGGTAACGCAGAGGGGTCGTTGTGTGAACTGCAGAGGCACAATTTGGTAGTGTTGTTCTCAAAGGGCAGTGTAGTACTGCTTGAGCAGTTGTAGAAGGCAATTGTGTATCCTTTAACAATTAGTTGGACACCCTTGAGATCTGAGCAGGGCTTTTTAAAAACTGACTCTGAAAACCTGCCCCTCCATGAAAAAGTTGAAAAGGTTGGATCGGGGTGAGGGATCCACATATGGGATAAGTGGGATGCGCAAGGCTTGAAGCCAAGATTTTTACTAAAGGCGGTGCCATTAAAATATATGTTGCATTTACTTGTTCCCACAAAAGTTGACCCTTTTCCTTTAACAAAACACAGTGATCCTGTTTGATTGGTTACCCTGAGATATTTGTTAATTGGCACTCCTGTTTTGTCCCATGTAAGATTGGGTTGGACTGGATCTTTTATTCTAGTCGGTGGCATTCAAGTTATATTAGCAGTGGTTAGGGGAATGGGTGTGAAGGGGAGTCCCTGTGCTGCATTTACTGGAAATTGAGTACATACCCAGCAATTACTTCTATTTCCTAAAATACGAGTTTTAACCTCGTGGGAATATCTAATAAAAGCATTATCTTCATAAGCAGAAAATAAACTAAAAAAGCATAAAAAAAAACATACAGTTGTCAGAATAAAGGGTCCTCTCATTTTTTTCGAGTTAATTTAAGTCTAATGTTTGAGGGAGGTAAGCTGGTCCACTGGTCGAAGGCAGTGTCCTCAGTGGTGACAAGAGCTGCTGGTCCGTCACTGTGGTCCACTACGGCTGGCTTGACGTGAGAGTGGTGGATCCAAGATTTGCGTCCTTCCAGGAACACTGCAGTCTGGGTTGTCAAAAGAACCTGGTGGGGTCCAGTAAACCTTGGCTGGAGGGTGTCGTCACGAACGAACTTTTTGGCCCAGACGAAGTCCCCTGGTTGGAACGGGTGGATCTGTTTCTCCAGCGGCACGGTCTGGGAAAACTGCGAGGCTTTCCAAAGGGTACGGAGGCGAGCCTGTAGGGAGAGAAACTGACACGCGGTCATATGATCCCCTCCCAATAGTGAAACATCAGCACGTGGTAGCGCCCCGCCTTTGAAAGGGGGGTGTCCATAGAGCAGTTCAAAGGGGGATAAGCCCAATGCGCGGGTTGGGCGAGTACGAAGGTGAAACAGGACCAAAGGAAGTACCTGAGGCCACTTTAATCCTGTTTCCTGACAGTATTTAGCCAATGTAAACTTAAGTTCCCTATTCATACGCTCAACTTTCCCGCTAGACTGGGGCTGGTAGGGTGTATGAAAGGAGTGTGAAATGCCCACTCCTTGTTCTAAACGGCCAAGGACATGACCAGTAAAGTGAGGTCCGCGATCTGAGTCGAGCACAACAGGGATGCCAAAACGGGGTACAATGTCTCTAAGGAGAATCTTCGCCACTGTGGCAGCAGTACAATTAGCAGTAGGAAAAGCTTCGACCCAGGAAGTCAGAGGGCAAACCAAAACAAGGAGGTGCTTTTTTCCAAAAGCCTTTGGCATATCTGCAAAGTCAATTTGAAGATGTTGAAATGGAGCAGCAGGCGGAGGTCTTCCACCCTTAATTTTGTTAAGAGGCGGAGCAGGTCCATTACGCTGACATGTGCTGCATGCTTTCACTATTGATAGGCAATAGGGTTGAATGCCTGGAGCATACCAAAAGCGAGCGATGGTGTCCACGAGGGCGTGCGTGCCGTAGTGACCCCCTTTATCATGGTGCCAGCGAACTGCCACGGGGTATGTGGAGCGAGGGAGGCAGGCTCGGCCATCTGGCATAAGCCAGGTCCCTTTGACCAGAGTGGCCCCGAGGCTCTCCCACGATTGTAGTTCAGCAGCGGGTACTGGTACGGGGTGCGGTGGAGTAAAGGAGGAGGCTGCAATAGCCAAGGTGGGCATGGCTAAAGGTAAGGTGGCAGCCTTCTTGGCGGAGGCGTCAGCCAGGGCATTCCCACGGGTAACGGGGCTACTATCTTTAGTATGGGCCCGGCAGTGAACTACAGCCAGGACAGAGGGTTTTTGGAGGGCGTCCAAAAGCTTGTGGATGAGGGGGAGGTGCTGAATGGGTTTACCGGCAGCTGTCT
Organism: Gopherus flavomarginatus; assembly: GCF_025201925.1. Lineage (NCBI taxonomy): Eukaryota > Metazoa > Chordata > Testudines > Testudinidae > Gopherus > Gopherus flavomarginatus. The sequence goes on along the minus strand of NC_066618.1, from coordinate 10,730,781 downwards.
GGAAACCTCGAAACTTCCAGAGGTGGATATGACAATGCACAACTTCAAAAGCATATTTGCTATCAGTAAAAATGGTAACGGTCTTACCAGCGGCCAACTGGCAAGCTCGAGCCAGGGCATAGAGTTCAGCGGCTTGGGCTCCCCAGTTGCCTGGCAGTGAGGCGGCCTCTTGAATGTCCCATTCAGAGGTGACAGCATAACCAGTGAAACGCTTGCCATCAACATAGAAGGAGCTTTCGTCCGAGAAGAGGATGCAATCGGGATTGTCCAGTGGCACGTCAAACAGGTTGTTTCTTATCTGTAAGATGCTGTAAACTACTTCCACACAGTCGTGCTGATCCTGGAGGACTGGCAGGTCAGGAAGCAAGGTAGCTGGATTAAGGGGTCCACACCTTTCAAAAATTAGGTTAGTGTCTTTTAAGAGTTCGGCCTCTAGCTGTTGCTGACGATGGGCCGAAAAGACTTGGGTTGTGCCCCTACGCAGAAGGGCTGACAAGGCATGAGAGGTTCAAACCGTGGTAAAATGACCCAGGGTTAGGCTCTTTGCCTTTGTGATCAGCAGGGCAGCTGCTGCCAGAGTCCGGGTGCAGGATGGGGTTCCCTGAGCGACAGGGTCGATTTGCTGAGAGTAAAAAGCAAGCGGGAAATGGTGGGGCCCGCTCAGCTGGGTAAGGACACCACTAGCAATTCCGCCCCTCTCGTGGACAAAAAGGTGAAAGGGTTTGCTGTAATTGGGGGGGCGGAGAGACATGGAGGAGGCCACACTGTTCTTGAGTAACTGAAAGGCTTGAATAGTGTCCGGGGACCACTGCAAAGGGTCAGGAGCAAGGTTAGCATTGAGTCGGTGGAGCGGTTTGCTTAACTCCCCGCAGGACGGCAACCAGGGGCGACAGAAGCCAATTAATCCTAAGAAACCTCGAAGTTGTTTCTTGGTGTTCGGTAGAGGGCAGTTTTGAATAGTTTTTATGCGGGCTGGGTTCATCTGTTTTCCCTTTGGGGTTAACAGGAAGCCCAGATATCGGACCTTTTGCGAGACCCACTGAATCTTTTTAGGGTCTACCTTGTGGCCTTTGGTGTGTAGGTATAATAAAAGTGCCTTACCATCGATGCGGAGGGCAGCTTCTTCGCGATTACCTAATAGGATGTCATTTACGTATAGGACCAATGTGGATCCCTGCGGACTGGTGAAACCTTCCAAGTCGTGGCGGAGGCACTGGCTGAAAATCGTGGGGCTGTCTCTGTAGCCTTGAGGAAGTCGTTGCCAGACATAACTTTGTCCCTTCCAGGTGAAACCAAAGAGATACTGAGAGTCTGGGTGCACAGGAATGCTGAAAAAAGCTGATTTTAAGTTAATAACAGTGAACCACTCAGCATCCCAGGGGATTTGGCTGATGATAGTAGCTGGGTCAGGAACTACTGCATGAAGAGGGACCACATACTGATTAACAACTCGTAGATCCTGTACAAAGCGCCAACGAACAGGGTCTCCGTCCTTTTTAGGAGGCTTTTTGACAGGCAGTATAGGGGTGTTACAGGGAGTGCGCTGAGGGCGGACTAGCTTTTGTGCAATGAATTCCTTGATAATGGGGCGGATGCCCTCCCGGGCTTCCAGCGACAGGGGGTATTGAGGGACTGACGGGGGGGTTAAGGAAGGCTTCACCTGAATCCTTACGGGCTCTGCCGAAAGGAGCAGGCCAACATCAGTGTCAGAAATTCCCCAGAGGGTTGAAGGCAAGTCAGTGAGGTCAGGGAAGAGAGAGGGGGGTGTTTCCCAATTACCCTGAGTAGGGGCCGAATCTCCTAACACTGTCATCAATAATCCTACCCCTCCAGGAGTGCAGGTTAAAGTAGCCTCAAGCTTACAGAGTAAATCCCGGCCCATCAAAGGGATCGGACAAGCTGGGGAAAAAAGAAAACGGTGAGGAAAACATTTATCAGCATAAATAACATTCAAAGGCAAAGTGAGTCCCAGAGACTGTGGGTTGCCCTCCACCCCAGTCGCAGTTTTAACCTCAGAGGATAGCCAGGGAGAGGGGGCATGATTTAAAAGAGAGAAAGTAGCCCCAGTATCAATGAGGAAAGAGACAGGCAGTCCCTGGACTGAAAGGGTTAAACGAGGCTCTTTGCTGGGAGGGGAGAAAGTGAGAAAGGAGCCCGCTAAAGACATTAAGGAAATAAGACCATCACATTGTTTGCCTTCGCCCCCGGGGTACCGTCATTGAGGAGGCTGAGTTTGCTGCGGCTGCTGCTGTTTCCCGTAGTTGATCCAGGCCTGGGGAATGGGCTGAGCTGGTGGTGCAGGGGTGTATTCCTCACTTGTATAAGCATCTGCGGATGCAGCCAGACCCTCTGGGCGTCCCCAGGGGCATTCACGTTTAAAGTGACTGGGCTGTCCGCACTGAAAACAATTTCCTGATGGCTGGGGTCGCCAGGACCCTCTTCCCCGAGCACCCTGGAATCCCCTGCCACGGCCACGGCCTTTGCCTCGAACACCGCCGTGAAAAGCTAAAGCCATCAGCTTATATTCTTCCCTTTTCTCTTTCTTTTTACTACTTTCCCTTTTTTTCTCCCAGGCAAAATCAGCTACGTCCAACACTGAAGTGACTGACTCACCTCCCCAACCAGGGCGAAACTTTAAGAAGTAATCCCTTACAGGGGGCACCGACTGATTCACAAAAAACGAAATAAGGGTAGGGTGGTCTGCTTCTCTCTCGGGATCCATCTGAGTGAACATTCGGGCCCCCTCCAATAGCCTCGACCAGAACTTCCTGGGCGGCTCATCAGATTCCTGCCGAATCTGCATGAACTTAGCCTGATTAGGCGAGCGGCGAGCCATTTCCTTGAGTCTCTCTAACAATCGCTCTCGATCTGTTCGCAGCTGAGTCAGCCTTGGCTGAGTCCAGTCTAGGGGATTCCAGCCAGCGGCCAGATCCCGCCTATCCATCCAAGTAAGATTAACTGCATTGCTATCTCCCCATGTCCTTTCTGCCATCCACAATCTACTACGTTCCTCTCCGGTCAAAACTCTACTTAACAACTGATCCACATCCGTATAAGTAGGATTATAACTTAAAAACAATCTTTCTAGAAGTTCTATGATCTTTCGGGGATTTTCCCCAAAAGACCCTGACAACCGTCCCCACTCTTTTAAATCCCATTCTAGCCATCCTTTATATTCCACAATATTAGCATGTTGTAACCGTCCATCATTGCCCATATAAGGTTGATCGTGCACCTGTAAAGGCATCTTTCTAACTATACTTTTATTACTCGCAAGAGATTTGACGGGGACATCCTCTGGGCTATCCTCAGGGGGGGGGCATGCACCCTGCTGTATCTGCTTGGACATTAGCCTAGTAACTACTCCTTCTGAGGTTTGCCCCTTCATTTCCTTCTCATCCTTCTGCAGAAATTCCAATCTGGGATTCTGCAGATTCCCCTCTGCTACATGGAGAGAGTCCCCCTGCGGAGGAATAGGGGCAGGTGCAGAGGGGACCAGCTGACGAGTCAAAACACGCCGTGGTCTACACCCTTCATCGAAATAACCTGGAGGGGGTTCACTCTCGGGAGAGTACCTGACTGCCATAATTTTTAAAGATTTCCACAGCTCTGCTGCTGTGTCCCAACAAAACCAGTAACATAACTGTCCCGGATGGTCTTTTTCGATCTGGCTCTTTACTCCTCTTAAGGCAGCCTGTTCGAAAGAGCCATACGAAGGCCACCTCATCTCCGGGTCGGCCAATACCGCGGTATACCCAGTCCAATTCCTTACACATAGTGTGTACAACTTCTTCCTAGACATTCCTGTCTGTACTGGGAGTTTCCCTTCGTTCCATAACTTATTTACAATCCCCAACGGACTCTCAAGAGGCACGCTAGTCCCTTGACCCATGGTGTCTGACAGGAGCCCTCCAACTGGCGTTTACCCTGCTGTCCAATACACGACCCCTCAATATTGAATTGGCTGGGAGAAATCTCCTGTGGCGCCTTGCCAATTCATATATGAGTGGTCTGACCACTGGACAGAGGTACCGCACCAGAAGGTATCCCGGACGAGCCCCCAAATTGTTAGGTAAATAAAGCAAGTCCTTACTCACCTCTCCAGCACCCAAGTTCGTGCGGAGTTGGTATGGGGCACACAATTCTGTCAGAGACCAGACACCAATTGCGTTGATCAACGGGCTCACACTATCCTTAGCTCTAAAAAGCTTTAGATTAAGTGTGGCCCCTTTATTAGGGGTGAGCATCAATATTTATACACAGAAGTAAACAAAGTGATTTAACAAAAGATAATGGTTATGCATAATCAATCAAGATTTTACAGGAAAAGCAAGTTAACAAGTAAATGCATAGAGATAAAGGCTAATGGCTACTTGAGAAAGGGGGTGTCATGAGTAGTTTGCAGGTCAGTGCTTTGTTCAAAAGGGTTCAGGAAGGATTATGCAGAGACAGTCAGTCTGGGTGTGTTTTGGCTCCCCAAAGTTCACCAAAAGTTTAGACCCAACATATCGATCCCCAAAAAATCAGTCACTACCCGCAGATACGGTGGGTAGTCTGGACGAACCCTTAGAGGAAAAGTAGCAGTTTGAATTGGTTGTGGTTTTTTCTTTAATATCCATATTGCATTAGCACTCACAGAAAACCACACCCAGCCGCAGAGCAGGGCTGAGGCTCCATTGTGCTAGGTACTGTACAAACACTTGCCAATGTGCTCCCTGCCCTGATGAGCCCCACAAATGCAACAGGGCATTTTTTACTCCTGGGGAAATTTGGCGCAACTGCAGCGCAGCATAAAACTGTCCTCACTGTGCCCCATGCCCCTCGCAGATTCCCTTTGCTTCTTTGCAGAAAATGGTTCCTGTGGGGAAGCAAAGTGTCATTGCACCAGTACTCACTCACCCCTCCCCAGCAGCTTGGCACTCAGACTTTGTTCAGGCAGTGGAGGAGGGGAGGGGGAAGAGAGGTAAATCACTGGGGGAGGGGGAGGGGGATGCCCAGGCCACCCAGGGATTCTAGTCCCAGCTGGGCGGAGGGGGTGAGGAGGAGGATGGAGATGGAGTTCTCTCTCCCCCTCCCCTTCCCCGGAAGGAGCAGCCAGGGCTGGGTCAGATCAAGCCCCAGAAACTTTCCCTGGCTGCAGGAAGCTCTGCACTGCAGGAGGGGAGGCTGGGGGTGGGGGTGAGCCTCGGGAGAGGGATTGGGGGCGGGAGGGTCCAGATGCACGGGGATTGGGCAGACAGAGGCAGCAGCTCCCTCTCTGTACAGTGACTCCACCGCGTATCTGGAACCCCCCCTTCCATCGAGCCGCCTCTGCATCAGAAACCCCCCCCACTGAGTCCCCCAAATCCCCATCCTGCCCAGCCTCACCCCCTGCATCATGAGCCCCCCACACCCAGACACCCACCCCACTGAGCCCCAACCAGCTGCACCCTCACCCCACCAACCCCACTCCCCCAGGTCCCACACACTGAGGCCTAACCACCTTCACCTGGACTCCCCTGCAGGGTCCCATTCTCCCTGCACCCAGAACCTCGCACTGAGCCCCTGTGCATCTGGATTCCCCCCACCGAGCTGCCTGCACCCAGATTGTGCCCCACAGAAACCAGCTACTCTTGAGTGAATTCTGCACCAATTTTTTTTTTAATTAAAATTGCAAAGATCTGCCTATTTTAATTGTCACAGAAACAATTTGGTAATTTATTTCAAAATATTTGTCAGCAAACAACTGAAAATGGTGTGATTATATTGTGTTATTCTGACAAATAAAATATGCAGCATTTTAAAACACTGTGCGAAGAATATTTACTTTTTTGGCGCAGAATTCCCTCTGGAGTAGCATTTTTCACACTTAGACACTGGTGTGGCTGTTCAGGATCAGCTCCAGTAGATGTCACTCTTCCCTCTGAGTCAGCGCTCTGAGTGAGTTCTCCGGATGTTGCTCTGCTGGAGGTGACTTGAAACTGAGGTCCCCGCCTACCTATGTATTTATAACATGGTATCTGAGGGCTGAGCTCTCCTGGTTATTAAAGAGCTTATCATACTATTTGGCCAAATTTCAATGAACAGTTATGTTCAGTCTCCCTAAATGCTCCATGCAGTTTCAACCAGACACAATGGCCTTCTCCAATTCCTGTCCCATTCTGCCATGTAAGTTTCCAGTGGGTCATTCAATAGCTGTTATAGTCCACCACAGAGAACTACATTTCAGTGGTGCATGAAAAAGATTCTTCTGTGTATTAGGCTGAATTCTAATCTGTTACTCTGGTGTGAATTTGGAGAGATTACTTTGACATGCACTAGCTTTTGTGGCCACTGGATCCTACTTTCCTCTCTAACTAATGTTTCAGTGGAGCCGAAGGAAATAAATCCAAGGTAACTCCTAGTTACGCTAGTAGAACTGAGAAAAGAAATTGGCAAACAGCTTGCTCTCAGTCTGTAGCCTCTGCCTGGATGAACGGCATTATATATATGTTAGAGACTATCATTACTGGAAACGTTATGAAGAACTCCCATCACAGAAGGAGGCATTACTTCAGGAAGGGAAAGTCTTGACTAAAAAGTTAACCAGCTTGTAACAAGGTCAGTTCAGGCAGAGGGGTAAGGCAAAGTATTCAATAAGTTCTCAGCAAGTGATTGACTCTCTTGCCATAGGCTGAAGTCTTGTCTTCTAAACAAGATTTGGACTGGATATTATTTGGATGGAGACCTCCAAAAAATAATCTAGGTATTGTAGGCAGGGATGATCTGGTAGATGATGCCCTTCCTACTGAGACAGTACTGCGTCTGTGTCTCCATTTTATGGCAATAGGGGGCATGCTGTTGTTCAAAGTGCAGTATTTTGAAACAAATAAAAAGCTAAGACCTTATGTGCATGAGGCCACTTAAAAATGCCACAGTTTCCTCATAAAAGTTGGGTGTTAACCCTGGCATCCTAGCCAAAATCTAGCTTTGCTTATTGCTTTTGTCCTCCTTCAAATTCTCACTGCAGCTTCAGTTGGACATGAGATCTTCACTTGCTTGTCTATATAGTCTTGGAAAGGCAGGATGGTTTAGTGGAGGAAGGTTGATCTTGTGGTTAAGACAGTGGAGCGGGACTCACAGGATTTTCATATTAGGCCTGGCTGGGAAAAGGTTTTCCCATGGGAATTTTTGAACTTATCTTTCCCATCCAAATTTGAGATGAAAAGTCTATTTCAATTTTTTGGCGAACAGAAAATCTGAAAACTATTTCAGTTTGGATCCATTGAAACATTTTCTCACTGCAGACCTTTTTAATCCAGGTATGTATGTGCGTGTGCACCAATTTACTATAATTTTAAAACAGAACTGTTTAGACTTAAACACAAAATTTTCCAGTTTGACAATCTCAAAATTTTTTGTTTACCAAAAATGTTTTGACTCGAGTATTTCACTCGAATGTTTATGTGCCAACAGATTCAGTTTCAATGAATTGGCATTCGGGGGCAAAACAAAGGTAAATTGAAAAATTCTCAACTGGGATACTTTTTATTTGACTCCAGATTAGAATGTAGATTCTTTCTGTGACCTGGGGTAAATCACTTCTGGCCAGATTCTCATATTCTTTCTGATGCTGAACAGCACCTCACTCCAAAAATGGTCCTATTGATTTTACTAGGACTATTCCCAGAGTAAGCCTCACTCGCATTGAGTAATCTCCATCAGAATCTCTCTCTTAATCTTATACGGTTTGTCTACGCTGCACCCTCCCAGCCTGGCTAGACAGACTAGAGCATTAAAAATACCAGTGTGGATGATGTGGCTTGGGATCTCACGCCTTAGGGGGGAGCGGGAGGAGTGTTGTATAATGTAGACAGACTCATAGTACTTCCATTTATCAGCCTTTGTCTTGTCTAGTTAGATTTTAAACTGTTCTGGGCATGGACTCTCTCTTTCTTTCTTTGTGTTTGGATGGTGTGTAGTGTGTAAGGGGGTCCTTATCTTGGTTGTTGCCTGGATGCACTTCTATAACTCAAATGGCTAATGAGAATATATCAGGGTTGGAAGGGACCTCAGGAGGTCATCTAGTCCAACGCCCTGCTCCAAGCAGGACCAATCCCCAGACAGATTTTTACCCCATTTCCCTAAATGCCCCCCTCAAGGATTGAAATCACAACCCTGTTAAACAGCTTCTATATTTTGCCCCAGAGGTGGAAGCATTTCAGTGGTGGGGGATGTGAACCCTCTGTTTTTCAGTTTATGCAGTGCTTTACAATCCTTTGAGATGAAAGCTGCTACAAACAAATAAGGTAATTATTAGTAATAAATCCTCACTTTAATCAATCTACTAGTGTCCCTGTCCTACTTGAAATATGAATTGGGAATGGGCTAACGTGGGATCCAAAGTGCCATTTGCCGCTTTCTAACTGTTGATGATTAAATGTTCGGCGAGAGAATGCTCTCTAGTTCAAAATGATTCTGTTAAATAAACTTACCCTTTATGACAATTTGTGAAGCTCTTTCAAAAATTACAGAGATGCCTGGAGAAAGAATCGCTTCAGAATTCACAACATGTACCCTGTCACTGATGATACTTCGTTTTTCCAGCTGTCCAACTTATGCTCATTTAAAGCCTTTCATTATAGTACGAATGGTAAAGCCATGAAAGGGAGACTTGACAGAACAATGTGCTTTATTGCTCATAAAGAAACTCGAGATGAGTAAAGGGAACATTGAGAGTTCAGAAAGATTGGCGCTAGAGTCTATTTTCATGTTTATTGCCAAAACCTGAGTAATGCTGCAATGTTATTGCCTGTTTGGGTCCTTGAAATATTAAACAGCAGACTATATCCTTAAGCATTGTTGTAACAGATTCTCATGCACACAGAACCCCTCCACCACCACCTCAGTGATACAGCCTTAATGGAATGTGTATTATTGCAGACAAAAGCTCCTCGAAAGGCATCGTTCAAAGGTCTACTTCCCTAACCCACAGGAAAACAACATACATTTTTCATGAATTATTTCACGCTGTATGTTTGCTGGTGTGTGTTTGTATGAGAGTAAACATCCAAATAACTGGTTGGAGCTTGATTCTTTATGCACTGATTGCTAGAATGTACATTTTAGTCACAGAAGTGGTTCACGGCTAGATAAAGTCTTTTGGAAATATTGCAAAATTCACCATCTTTCATTAGAAGAAATATTCTATGAGACTGTGGACTGACTTCATACTTGGGGATAGTTCACTGAAATCAATGGAATTATCTCAGGGATGAATTTGTCCCAATATATTAAATGTGCTCAAATATGGCTTCTGAAATTATATTTATATTATAAAGCATGAGACCTAGTGGGCCCATTTTACTAGGCTTACATATGGAAAGACTGTCCCTGCTCTAAAGAACTTACACCCTAAATAGGCCAGGCACTCAAAGGATGGGGGAAAGGAAGTATTACTGTTATCCTCTTTATAGAGATAAGGAACTGAGGCACAGAGAAAGGAAGTTGCAGCCATATGGGACGACTCTGGCATAGCTGGAAACCGAGGCTAGATTTCCTAGTTCCAGCCCAATGCTTTAACCATGAAACCGTGCTTCCATCCTTGCAGTATAATTAAATCATTGCTTCCATTGTTTGCTCATATTGAATGTGGTCCAAGCTTCAGTGACTGGAGCACTTGCATGTAAAAAAATGTATCTTCCGTTAAAGTAGGTAATTGGGATTAATTGAACCAGTAGCCATAGAAACTTGCCGTAGATGAAAAGGATGAACATTTAGATTGGAACTGAAATGCAAGAAAACCTAGTCCAAGGAAAATCTATGGAAACATTAGGAGACAGCTACAACAAGGAGCAAGGGGAACAACCTTCTAAAAGAGAGGAAGGATGTCCTTTTGGTTTAGGGGCTGGACTGGGAGAAGTGGGATAATATGTCCATCACATCAGGGTATCATCCTGATCTCTAATAGTTAGAAGCTTCTTCAATCCACAAGCCACAAGGTTTAATAAACCCACCAAAGTTTTTGCTGTCATGAATTCTGGATACTCTTGATATCTATATAAATGTCTAATCACTTTTTGAATCTTAAATCCTTGGCCACAATGACTTTCTGTGGCAACAAATTCCACAGTTTAATTACACATTGTGTGAAAAAGAATTCTAAGTAGTTATTAATTCCCCACCTGTTATTCGTAGATGCATGGAGTTTAAGTACAACAGGGACCATTAGATCACCTAGTCTGACCTCCTTTATATCCATTACTTCTTCATTGAGCCCAATAACGTGTGTTTGGCTAAAGTATATGTTTCAGAAAGGCAGCCAGTCTTGATCTGAAGACATCGACATGGAGAATTCTCCTCTTCCCTTGGTAATTTCTTCCAATGGTTAATTCCCCCTCACTGTTAAAAATGTGTGCCTAATTTTCAATTTGAATTTGTCTGACTTTAACTTCTAGCCATTGGTTCTTGTTATGCCTTTCTTGCTAAATTAAAGAGCCTTTAGAACCCAATCTATTCCCCCCATCAAAGCATTTTTTAAAATTTCACAAATCTCCTTGTTCTTGTGTTATACAACTGGGAGAACAGAAGTTCCCAATCTACCTTCTATGAGCTTCTCAAATTAACAATATGAACAGAGAAAGAAAATGGCCAAAGATATTGCTAAGATTCTTAACAGTGACCATTGGCAGTGTCACTGGAGGATCCTCAACTGTTAAGATTCTTAAGTGACCACTGGAGGATCCTCAACAGTGGGAGAAGGCAGTAGAAAAGAGGAAAGAGCTAGGAGAGTGTGTGGGTAAAATGATATTTGTCTGGATTGTATTAAATTGGCTTTTAGCCAAGAGGAGATGGAGCTGACTCAGATAGAAAGAAAATTGCAGAGGTATAATGAAACAGGAACATATAAGACCGTTATTAGCATATATAACACACTGACAAAGCTTGCCTCCCCTTTCGGAGCTGGACTGCTAGAGGATAACAATGTATTCCTGAGAATATCTAATGGGAGTTTTCCCTTTAGTTAAGCAGCAGAGTAATCTGTTGTGGTGCTTATGGTCTCAGGTTTGAACCCTGCTGATTATCCAGATAGCAAATGCTATTAGAGGCTCTCAGATGAGTAGGGCCCTACTAAATTCATGGCCATAAAAAAAGTGGCACGGACTGTGAAATCTGGACTTTTGTGTGTTTTACTCTATACTGTACAGATTTCACAGAGGAGATCAGCATTTCTCAAATTGGGGGTCCTCATCCAAAAGGGAGTTGCAGGGGGGTTGCAAGGTTATTTTAGGAGGGGGTCACAGTATCGTCACCCTTACTTCTGCATGGCCTTCAGAGCTGGGTGACCGGCAAGAGGCAGTTGTTGGCCAGAAGCCCAGCTCTGAAGGCAGCACCCCACCACCACCACCAGCAGCGCAGAAGTAAGGATGGCAATACCATACCAGGCCATCCTTACTTCTCCGCTGCTGCTGGCGATGGCTCTGCCTTCAGAGCTGAGCTCCCAGCCAGCAGTCACCACTCTCCAGATGCCCTGCTCTGAAGGCTGCGCCGCTGCCAGTACCAGTGCAGAAGTAAGGGTAGCAGTACCACAACCCACCCTATAATAACCTTGCGACCCCTCTCCCAACCACACACACACGACTCCTTTTTGGGTCAGAATCCCTATAATTACAGCACTGTGAAATTTCAGATTTAAATAGCTAAAATTATGAAATTTACAATTTTTTAAATCCTATGACCTGTGAAATTGACTGTGAATTTGGTAGGGCTCTACAGATGAGATAGCATGATGAAGAGGACAAGTATTTCTATAGGAGAGAAGAATAGGGGGCTATGGTGGCAAAGATCTTTTGGGAGTCCATTCTCCAGGTGCAAGATGATTGATCAGTGCCAAACAAAAAGTATAGGAGAAAAAATGACACATATACATCAAATTCATATGAGAATACAGTTATGAATGGAGCTGTGCTTTGCTTACACAAATACCTTTTCTCATGGCCCAGACAATGTGTATTCTTCACTGAAACTCACTCTTAGAGCTGGGCAGGGAATAGTTTTCCCATCCTGTGAAAATTTTTGAGACTTTGAAAATTTTTCCCATTCTGAATCAGGACAAAATGTAAATGTCAAATTTCTGCAAACTGAAAAACAGTACAAAAAACAAAACAAAACAAAAAAAAACCCCAAACCATCTGTTTGGGTCAATCAAAACATTTTGTTTCAATAATTTCCAAATGTTTCCCTTCTATTTTAATCTTTATTTCTTAATTCTTATCAGCTTAAATTTCAAAAAGAAACATAGTTCTGAACTAGAATTTTTTATTTAAAAAATGTTGAAATGAGAGGTTTTGACAATTTCAAAGTCTTTTTTCCAATTTTTTTTAGGGGAGAAATTTGTAGAAGCAGATGCTTTCCCACAAAGAGTTGGTTTTGACAAATCAGCACTTTTTATTTTACCAAAAAAAGTTGAATCAAAAAATTCCTGACCAGCTGTATTCACCCAATATTACCTTGACACTGCCCCTTTGCCAAGTGCCCTGATCTTTCTGGAATTCCACTCCTTATAGGGATGGACTTTTCCTCCAGTTTCACTTCTTAGTAAGCCCTACATTAAGGAAGAAGAGACTGCCTCCCTGCTCCTAGAGAAATCTCTCCTAGCTGTGCTACTGCATTAGCAGCGATCAGAATCCCCTTCCCAAGGAAACCTTCACACACCAGGTAAGATACAACTTTGGAGTAACTCTTTATAGAGGTTAGTAATCAGAACTGACTCTCTGACATAGGGATCAAGAGCATAGCCCTGGGTGACACAGACACTCACCTAAATGGATGAGAGTAGCAAAGAATATTACCCCAGAACACCCCAAGCGATCTGCCATATAAGTTGGGAGAAAAACGTTTGAATGCAGAGTCAGAAAAGACTATGCTAGGGAGATCAAGGAGGGGAGAGTGATCCAGAGTGACAACAGCATCTGATAAATCAATAAGGATCTGACTGGAAGTGAGACCTTTAGATTTAGCCACAAGCTGGTCATTAATAACTAGAGACGTGTGTCTAAGCGGAATGTAATGAGTCTTCCAGACGATGCGAAGGAAGCCTGTCAGCAAGGTGATGGAAGTGCTATGCCAATCAAGTCTGGAATTCAAATAGATCAATGTTTCGCCCCCAATCACTGCTTCTCCAACTTCTTATTGATGCTCTAATCAACTGCAAATGATCTGGATTAAGGCTCAGGCTTTGAGAACATCTCTACTCCACCTCCGCAAAGCAGAAAGTACGTGATGCATGATGCTCTGGTCTTCCTGCACATGCTGAGCAGGTGCCAACTTTATGGACTGGGTCTCTTGTCAGGAACCTCCTTCTGCTGTGGCTTAATGAGGAGTCTGGAATTACTGACCCCTCCCCTTGTCAGGCCCCTAGAGGAGCTTTCTCCTTGTTAATTAAATGCTAATGACGGCTTGTGAGGGTGAGTTGCATTCTGAGTGGACAGGGAACTCTTCTAGGGTTGAAGGGAAAAGGTGAATCATTGGCAGTGTTCAATCTTCAGTACACACACATTTCCAACACTTTCCTGGTTGCCCTGAGTTTCCTTCATGCCCAGGACTAGCAGCAGGGGAACTGGATGGCAGCCAGAGAGCACCACCAACTATGCCCTGTTTCCTTTCAGAGAGGAGAGTGGCACACACCAGCTCTATGCCATTCTATGCTGAGTTGCTCATCGCTGGGCTGGCTATGTGGCATTGCTGCAGCACCTCTGCTGTAAACTCCCTTTAGTTTTGCCCTAGCCCTAACTGGGATCACATCCTAACAGAGGTTGTCCTGTGGACCACGTCTTACACCTAATTGCACAGACAACCAGTGATTAAAATAAGTGTGTGTATGGGGGCGGGGAGTCACTGGGGGGTCACGGGCCTATGTTAAAATAAAAACAAAATTTAACTGGATTGTTGAGAGGTGCAGGGTCTTACCAAAGCTGTTGCTCCAAAATATGATACCCTCCCCCGCAAAAAGAAACCATTTTCTTCACCTGACTTGAAGCACTGCAGACAACCTTCCGTCCCATCCATGATCATGTAACATCCCTTCAGTAACATGCTTATTGTTTACTAGGGAAATTGCTATTAGTGAAGTATTTGTGTATTTTTAGCTTCTGATTAGTCAATTTAGCGGGTGGAAATGACGAAGAGTAAGCAGACAATTCTCTCCAGGCCACGAGCAAATGCTCCAGGGATCACCATTTCAGAGTTAGCAATTTACTCATTGTGCTTTGTTGTAATTAATGTTGGTTAGTCTGATTCTTTCTAGAGCTGAGAGCTTTCTTCTTCTATTTCCCCCTGCCCCACAGAAAAACCCCAACCCTAATTTTAAATGAAAAATCTTGTGGAACATTTTTTGTTTGAAACTCTGTTTTGAGAGAACAAACAAAAAAGTCTCCATTTTTTCTGGAAAACCAAAAATGTTTTTCTGAAAAGCTATTGACTGTTTTGGGGTTTAGTAAAAACAAAAAGGCACAGCCCCCAAAACAAATAAATCTCCACAACGCCCTGGAAAAATTATCTGGAAAAACTACATTTTCCCCTTTCATTTTTTCATGGAAAATATTTACCACTTTCCGAACAACTCTGGGGGCCCACATTATCAAAGCTATTTAGACGCTAATGATGCACACAGGCACCCAGTGGAATTTTCAAACATACCTAGGTGCTTAACTCCCATTGAAATCAATGGGAGTTAGGCACCAATCTGCATCTTTAAGTGCCTAAATATCCCTGAAAAACTGGCCCTATATATTTTTCTAAGCAATCGGAGGTAATATTGTGGTTAAATTATCAACTATAACAAAGCTGCTAATTTTCACAGCAGTATATAAATATGGATCTAGGCCCTAATCATGCAAACTCTTAAACATGTTTCCTTTCATTTCTGTGAATAGTCCCATTGGCATAAGTGGAAGGATCATGGTAGCCAAATTAAGCCCAAGTGTAAATGATTGCAGGCCTGGGACCCAACTGAATGCCTGTATTAGCCATTGTGGTCAGTGGCTTCTTTCTCTTGCCAAATAATACTTATTGTGCCATAGTCCAGCTGCTATATTTATGTCTCTGTCTTCACACAGCATAGAGTCAATGAAGCAGAATTTGTTGCTTCCTCAACCGCATCTGTTTTTCATTCTTTTGTTCCTTTCAGAGGAGCAGCTTCCTAAGTGCTGTCATTGTTGCCACCTATTTAAGGTAACATGTTAGTTCTGGTCTCTGAAGCTGTCCCTCATCCTTGCTGATAAGGATAATTACATTGCCATAACAGAACATCTGTTTTCCCACTGATATGACTGCTGCTCCCTAATCAACCTGAGCCAAGAGTATTAGTATTTTTACTAAAAGGTTGAACAGACTTGATGATGCAATGTAACCCTGGCTGGATCTTTTTTATGATGCCAGCTCCACCAGAATCTGGATCAGAGATCGACTTGCAGTAGGTTAATCAAATGCATAGGAAAATCCTTTCCCCATGGAGCAACTCTGAGTTGTACAACAGAAAGTGTAGAACCTGATCCTGCAACTTATTTTAGGGCTTGTCTACACTTACCAGAGGATCGACATTGTGGCGATCAATGCATCAGCGGTTGATTTAGCGGGTCTAGTGAAGACACGCTTAATGGACCACCGATTATTCTCCTGTTGACTCCTGTACTCCATCGGATCAAGAAGAGTAAGGGGAGTCAATGGGAGAGTATCCATCGACATCACGTAGTGTGTACCTTGAGTTAAGTAGATCTAAACTATTCACATAACTCAAATTGCGTAGCTTAGATCAACTTTTCTCTTTCGTGTAAACAAGGGAGTGCTCTCAAATCCTGTGGACACCAATGGAAGTTGAGAGCAATTCTGCTCAGTGCCTCAGAGGATTTGTCTTTCTTTGTCACTTGTTTGTTCTAATTTAAAATTTGGGTTAAAGATTTTGCCTTATATTTCCCTGAGGCTTAATGACATTGTATGTAGTTATGATACTCATGTTTAAATTTCCCCTTCTTCAGTCATTCCAAGATGGCCAGCAATGTTTTGCTACTCCAGGAAATGAACAAAACTAGCGGAGGGGTGTGGTGTGGGGAAAAATTTGACAAATACTTCCTGGAATTTTCAATGAATTTGCTTTGTGTGTGTGCATTTTACGTTCACCAAACTTTTGACAGATCAAGCTTCAAATTCACATTTGCAAGTAATCATGGAAGTTGAATTTTAAATCCACAAGCATGAACGTTTGCTCTTCCAATCATGGAAGAGAAACAACATAGTGTAAGTTTATCTGACCAATTACAACCAAAGCCAACTTGCATTTTGAATATCAACTAAATACTCCCAGCAATCTGTTTGCAATGAAACTGCAGATTTAAAAAAAATGGAGGGGGGGAATTAGTTGAATAAATTCAAATAACTAAAACTTTGAGGAAATTGAGATCAGATGATGGATATTCCAGGAGCTAAATTAACCAGATACATTATATTTGCAACATATTTGCTCAGGTCTAAGATTGAGAACCTTCTGTAATGCTCATTCACTAAAGATCTTTTTATCTTTGGTAATAATATCTTAGATCTACATAGAACTTTTTAGCTCAAAGCACTGAACAAATTACAGCACCAGGAGGAGTATAAGTACAACCAATTGGTATACAGCACTGGAAACAACGGCTGGGAGAAGAGAAACCTGGACTAAGGGCTGTGATTCCACACTTACAAAAAATGTCATGATCTTTGATAGCCATATAGAACCTGAGAGTGGAAGGTCTCATCTAAATCATAAGAACACAAGCACTTCCATACTGGGTCAGACCATGGTCCATTGTGCCCATGGATCCACAGGATCAGTGCTACACCCCCAGCTTTGGAACAGTCTTTAAGAGGAACCCCTGAAGTATGCCAGACTTCTAAGGGGTCTCACTCTTCATGCACAGGGTAGGGCCCACAGCCTCACCACCTCCTTAGATTGAACATCTGGGGCTTCAGCACTCCTGCATCACACCATTAGCTCTGTTCAGAGAGTCCAACTGAGAAAGACTCCTGGTAGACACTTGATCGCCCTACATGGATTAATGCACCTCACCAAGGATTTGCCGTGACAATCAAACAGTGTTGTCAAAACAGTAAGGTTTATTAGTCCGCTCAGCTGGAACTCAGCACAGGAAGTCCTTAGGTTAGCATGGAGGAATGAAGGTTAAAGCATACACCATTCTGATTAGCACAGAGCCCAGCAAAGCTGTATTTGGTCCCCATTGTTCAAGCTCTGTCTGGCTCATTGTGGCCAGTGTTAAATCTCTCTTCAGGTGTAGCAACTGTGACAGGTATTCCAGGGTTCTCAAACTTCATTGTACTATGATCCCCTTCTGATAACAAAAATTATAACATGACCTCAGGAGCAGGGGAACAAAGCCTGAGCGCACCTGAGCCCTCCTGCCCCGGGCAGTTGGAGTGCAAAGCTAAATGGAAGCTGAAGCTTAATAGAAGCCGAAGCTCAGGCTTCAGCGTCAGTCCCAGGCCCCAGCAAGTCTAATGCCAGCCCTGGCAACCCCACTGAAACAGTTTGAGGTCCCAACCCACTTTGGGGTCCCAACCCACAGTTTGAGAACCGCTGTGTTAACCCAATAACCGACCTGTGTCTGATATTTTCATAATTTGCATTCCCAAAATCAGTTTTCAACCACTATATGCAGAGCTCTTGTAAAACATTCATCATTTCCCCTTGTTTTGAATTCTCTGGTGGAAACAAGCTCTTTCATAAACCATATTTCCCTGAGGTATAAAGTATGCATCAAACATAGCCAGAGCCTTTTCATAGTCATCTTTGTGACTGTCTTCAGTAAAGTCAAAGGATTTAAAGATATGCTCTGCTTGCTTCCCCACAGCACAAATTAAAGATACTTGTATATCATCAGTTTCCTTGTGGAGCTCGGTAGCAATGCAAAATATTGCAAAATATTGTTTTCAGTCAGTTCATTGTGAAAGTTTGTGAAAGCTGAAGTTTTCTGGGGCATAAAAGAGTGCCATGTTGATGAGCTCCTGCAACCTTTGTGGCTGTTTTCCTTCTGTTTCTGTTCCTAGCTTACTCCTTGTGAGAACTTTTTGTAATTCTTCATAGTCAGCTTTGAACTTAACTATCTTGAGTAATTTTATGTTATCTACAAACTTTGCCACCCCACTGTGTAACCTTTTTTCCAGATCATGTATGACAGGGCCGGCTCCAGGCCCCAACGCGCCAAGCACGTTCTTGGGGCGGCATGCCGCGGGGGGCGCTCTGCCAGTTGCTGGGAGGGGGGCAGGCAGCTCCGGTGGACCTCCCACAGGCATCCCTGCGGAGGGTCCGCCGGTCCCGGGGCTCCAGTGGAGCACCCGCAGGTATGCCTGCGGAAGGTCCTCCGGAGCTGTGGGACCAGCGGACCCTCCGCAGGGACGCCTGCGGGAGGTCCACCGGAGCCGCGGGACCAGTGAGCAGCAGAGCGCCCCCTGCGGCATGCCGCCGTGCCTGGGGCGGCGAAATGGCTAGAGCCGGCCCTGGTGTATGAATATGCTGAACACCACTGGTTCTCTATCTTTGAACCAGTTACTAATTCATGGGAGGACCTTCCCTCTTATCCCATGGCTACATAGTTTTCTTGAGAGCCTTTGGTGAGGGATCTTATCAAAGGCTTTTTGAAAATCCAAGTACAGTATATTGAACTGGATCACCATTATTCATATGCTTGTTGATTCCCTTAAAAAAATTAAATAAATTGGTAAGGCATAAGTTCCCTTTACGAAAGTCCGGTTGACTCTTCCCCAGCAAATCATGTCTATCTATGTGTCCTGATAATTCTGTTCTTTACTATAGTTTCTACCAATTTGCCTGGTATTAAAGTTAGGCTCACTGACCTGTAATCATCAGGATTTCCTTTGGAGCCTTTAGCCAATTATTTTAGTTTATTGTTCATTTATTTTGTGTTGTTATGATTAACTAACAGGTTATGTCATATTTAATCATTGTATGCTGAATAGGGTTAAATTGTAGGATTATAGAAGTATAAGATTGATAAGTAGTTAGGAGGGATAATTATTTATTAGTTATCTAAGTAAGTAGGCCTGAAACTCAGGGCCTACAGGCTGAGGACTGTAAGATTTTAGCTTAGCTATTCTGGGCCATGTACTAAAGAAATGCTTGACATAAGTAAATGACTGAAGAATGTTCCTATGCCACAAGATTATGGGAAAAGATATGCTAATGGGTGATACTGAGAAAAATTAACGGAGTAATTTTTTGCTTACAAGATACCTGGCAGTCACATTTTTCTGACACATGCCGTAACCTTAGGGTGCATGATGTGCTAATGAGATACAGTCAGAATCACATTATAAAAAGTGGATGCCCAGATTAGGAAAATTGAGCTCCCTATGGGAAATTCCATCAGGAGCCATCCCTCTACTGATGATCAATCCATGAGGGACCCATCAGACCCTAACACTATCTAGGAGGATGTGAGTATATCTGTATTTTCAACTTGTGACTAGGTCTCTATAGAATTTCAATATACTTAGGTAATCATAACCTTAACTGTAACTTGAATAAAATTTGTAAAATAGACGAGACCTTGTACTGGTGAATGTATGTACGGACACTATCCTTGGTCTTTATGGGATCCTAGAGACTCTAAATCTGACACAAGTAGCAGAGGTGACTTTTGCTCTGATAAGCTTGAAACTGTAGCCACTGAAGAGCCAAACCCACGATGGTGTCATGCCACATTACAAAATTCACTTTAAATAAAAGAAAAGGCTACAAGCCCTTTTTAAAAATTGGCATTACATTAGCTACCTTCCAGTCATCTGGAACAAAGGCTGATTTCCGTGATAGGTTACTTACCACAGTTAGTAGTTCTGCAATTTTATGTTTGAGTTCCTTCAGAATTCTTGGGTGAATCCCATCCGGTCCTGGTGACTTCGTACTGTTTAGTTCATCAATTTATTGTAAAACCTCTTCTCTTGACTTCACCACTAAAAAGATGTCTGTTCATTTTACCCCTGGGTAGCTATTGCACGCAAGCTATCCTGAGGTGAAAAAACAGTAAAGGGAAGGCACTTAAATTTTATCCTGAGGTAAACTAGGTGAGGTGAACACTATATACCCCTGCCTGCTTGTGGCTGATCTTGCCTCATGTAATTTACCTTTCAATAAAAGTAAAATGCCTTGTCTTCACTGTGATTTTTACCTCAGGATAGCTCATGCATGCTAGTTACCTTGAGGGAAAACAAACATACCTGGTCTTAGCAGTAAATACAAGGCCTAAAAGTAAACTGCATGATACTCAGTTGATTTATGTCAGAAGAGTGATGGGCTGAGACTCCTCTCCTGTGACTTGAATGTGTGTTGCCAGAAGAGATTTCAAAAGTGAGGTGAAATCCTTGATCTCACTGATTTCAATTTTGCCGCTGACTCTAGCGAGGCCAGGATTTTATGCCTGGTTTTTATCCCCTTCAGATGGTGAAGGAATGAGGGTACGTCTACACTATGGGATTATTCCGATTTTACATAAACCGGTTTTGTAAAACAGATTGTATAAAGTCGAGTGCACACGGCCACACTAGGCACATTAATTCGGCAGTGTGCGTCCATGGTCCGAGGCTAGCGTTGATTTCTGGAGCGTTGCACTGTGGGTAGCTATCCCGTAGCTATCCCATAGTTCCCCAGTCTCCCCCGCCCCTTGGAATTCTGGGTTGAGATCCCAGTGCCTGATGGGGCAAAAATCATTGTCGCGGGTGGTTCTGGGTACAGCCTCACCCCTCCCTCCCTGAAAGCAGCAGACAACCGTTTCGTGCCTTTTTTCCTGGGTGAACTGTGCAGACGCCATACCATGGCAAGCATGGACCCTGCTCAGATCAATACCGCAATCGTGGACGTTGTAAACACCTCGCACATTCTCGTGCAGTCTATGCTGAACTGGGACCTGCAAAGCCAGGCGAGGAGGAGGCGGCGGCTACGGCAGCACAGCAACGAGAGTGATGAGGACATGGACACAGAAATCTCTCAAACCACGGGCCCCTGCGCTTTGGAGATCCTGCTGGTAATGGGGCAGGTTCTAGCTATTGAATGCCGATTTTGGGCCCGGGAAACAAGCACAGACTGGTGGGACCGCATAGTTTTGCAGGTGTGGGACGATTCACAGTGACTGCGAAACTTTCGCATGCGTAAGGGCACTTTCATGGAACTTTGTGACTTGCTTTCCCCTGCCCTGAAAAGCCATAATACCAAGATGAGAGCAGCCCTCACAGTTGAGAAGTGAGTGGCAATAGCCCTCTGGAAGCTTGCAACGCCAGACAGCTACCGGTCAGTCGGGAATCAATTTGGAGTGGGCAAATCTACTGTGGGGGCTGCTGTGATGCAAGTAGCCAAAGCAATCATTAAGCTGCTGCTACGAACGGTTGTGACTCTGGGAAACGTGCAGGTCATACTGGATGGCTTTGCTGCAATGGGATTCCCTAACAGTGCGGGGGGGGGGGCGATAGATGGAACCCATATCCCTATCTTGGCACCGGAGCACCAGGGCACCCAGTATGAAAACCGCAAGGGGTACTTTTCAATGGTGCTGCAAGCACTGGTGGATCACAAGGGATGTTTCACCAACATCCACATGGGATGGCCAGGAAGGGTTCGTGACGCTCGCGTCTTCAGGAACACTACTCTGTTTAAACAGCTGCAGCAAGGGAATTACTTCCCAGACTAGAAAATAACAGTTGGGGATGTTGAAAAGCCTGTAGTTATCCTGGTGGACCCAGCCTACCCCTTGATGCCATGGCTCATGAAGCCGTACACAGGCAGCCTGGACAGTAGTCAGGAGCTGTTCAACTACAGGCTGAGCAAGTGCAGAATGGTGGTAGAATGTGCATTTGACCGTTTAAAGGTGCGCTGGCGCACGTTACTGACTCACTCAGACCTCAGCCAAACCAATGTCTCCATTGATATTGCTGCTTGCTGTGTACTCCACAATCTCTGTGAGAGTAAGCGGGAGACCTTTATGGCGGGGTGGGAGGCTGAGGCAAATCACCTGGCCGCTGATTATGCGCAGCCAGACACCAGGGCGATTAAAAGAGCACACCAGGAAGCGGTGCACATCAGAGAAGCTTTGAAAATGAGTTTCATCACAGGCCACTGTTTGTGTTTGTTTCCCCTTGATGAACCGCCCCCCTTGATTGACTCATTCCCTGTAAGCAACCCACCCTCCTCTTTTGATTACAGCTTGCTTAAGGAAATAAAGTCACTATCGTTTAAAAATCATGTATTCTTTATTAAAAAGTCATTATAAAAAGAGGGAGAGAAATGACAAGGTATCCCGGGTGTGGTTTGGGAGGAGGATAGGAGGAAGGAAAAGGCTGCTAAAAACATTTCAAAGTAATGACAGCCTTTCAGTTGGGCTATCCACGGGGGTGGAGTGCGCGGGTGCATGAAGCCTTCCCTCACGCGTTCTTACACCTCTGAGTGAGGAAGACATGGAACATGGTGAGTGGTGAGGGTGGTTACACAGGGGCTGCAGCGGCACTCTGTGACCCCACTGCTCTTCCTGAAGCTCCACCAGACATCGGAGGATATCAGTTTGATCACGCAGCAGCCTCAGCGTTGCATCCTGCCACCGCTGATCTTCCTGCCTACACCTCTGATCTTCCTGCCACCACCTCTCATCTCGAGCGTCTCTCCTCTCCTCACAGTGGTCCCTCCTGTCCTCACGTTCACTGGCATCTTTCCTGTAATTTGATACCACGTCCTTCCACTCATTCAGATGAGATCTTTCATTGTGGGTCACTTCCATGATTTTCGAGAACATTTCATCTCGTGTCTTCTTTTTCCTCCGCCTTATCTGAGATAGCCTTCGGGATGGAGTAGGGAGACTTGAAAAATGTGCAGCTGCATGAGGGAGGGAAAAAAGGGAGAGAAGTATTTAAAAAGATACATTTTACAGAACAATGGTTATACTCTTTCACAGTGAACAACACTATTCACCTTACATAGCACATGTGATTTCACTACAAGGTCGCATTTTGCATCTTAATATTGAGTGCCTGCAGCTCTGGTGTTACAGATCTCACAGATGCAGGGCCGGGCAGCAGAATTCAGCTTGCATGCGGCCATGGTAAGCCATTGTCTTTCGGCTTCTGCAGCCTTCATATACACAGTGCCCTCCTTTCCCAAATACTAAGCAAATCCCGTTCAGTGATGCTTCTTTCCTGTTAACATGCAGCAGCAGAAGTCACCCCCCCTCCAATTCTGTGGGATGATTACTTTACCCCTCCCCCCACCACATGGCCGGTATCATGGAAGATCACTGCTAATCACCCCCTTCCCCTCCCCGCCCCCGCGTGGCTGGTAGCAGGGAAGATCTCTGATAGCCAAACGCGAAAAAGCTCAGCGCTATTCCCCTCCCCCCACTTGGCTACGTGCAAGGAAGGATTTCTTTTAAGCAACAGGCAAACAGCCCAGTAGGAATGGCCATCTCTGTCCCCTTACTTAAATTCCTGAATTTCAACCAGATTACCATGAACGATATCACTCTCCTGAGGATAATACAGCGAGATAAAGAACGGATATTTCTTGAATGCCAGCAATCACCGGGACCATACGCAGCTATGCTTTGTCATGCAATGATACCCGATTACTTGCTACATGCATGGCATGGTAAAGTGTCCTACCATGGTGGATGGAATAAGGCTGCCTTGCCCAGAAATCTTCTGCAAAGGATTTTGGGGTACCTCCAAGAGCGCTTCATGGAGATGTCCCTGGGGGATTTCCGCTCCATCCCCAGACATGTTAACAAACTTTTCCAATAACTGTACTGGCCGCGAATGCATCCCAAGTCCTCAGGGCAAATCAATCATTAAAAAACACTTGCTTTTAAACCATGTTTTATATTTACAAAGGTACACTCACCAGAGGTCGCTTCCATGGCTTCACTGTCTGTGCTAGTGGCTTGGGAGGGCTGGGAGGGTAATTCCGTCTGGGTGAGAAAAAGCTCCTGGCTGTTGGGGCTAACGGAGTGCTGTGTGCTCTCTGCAAGCTCGTCCTCCTCTTCCTCCTCCTCATTTTCCCCGTCCACAGAATCCTCAGCTATGGCTGAGATTACCACCCTCAACTCGGAATCCAGGGACAGGGGTGGGGAACTGGTGGCGGACCCCCTTAGAATTGCATGCAGCTCAGCGTAGAAGCGGCATGTTTTTGGCCCTGCCCTGGACCTTCCGTTTGCTTCTTTGGTTTTCTGGCAGGCTTGTCTGAGCTCCTTAACTTTCATTCTGCACTGCACTGAGTCCCTGGTGTGGCCTTTCTCCATCATGGCCTTGGAAATTTTTTCAAATATTTTTTCATTTCGTCTTTTGGAACGTAGTTCTGTTAGCACAGAATCCTCTCCTCATATAGTGATCAGATCCAGTACCTCCCGTGCGGTCCATGCTGGAGCTCTTTCTCGATTCTCAGGAGACTGCATTGCTACCTGTGCTGATGAGCTCTGCGTGGTCACCTGTGCTGATCAGAGCTCCACGCTGGCCAAACAGGAAATGAAATTCAAAAGTTTGCGGGGCTTTTCCTGTCTACCAGGCCAGTGCATCCGAGTTCAGATTGCTGTCCAGAGCAGTCACAATGGTGCACTGTGGGATACCGGCCGGAGGCCAATACTGTTGATTTGCGGCCACACTAACCCTAATCCGATATGGTAATACCGATTTTAGCGCTACTCCTCTTGTTGGGGAGGAGTACAGAAACTGATTTAAAGAGCCCTTTATATCGATATAAAGGGCCTCATTGTGTGGACAGGTACAGCGCTAAATCGGTTTAACGCTGCTAAAATCGGTTTAAACGCGTAGTGTAGACCAGGCCTGAATGTCACCTTCTGTGAGTTATCTGAACATTATCTTGTTTCATCAGTTGTCTTAAAAGGCTTAGGCCAAAGCCAGCTTCCTTTGAAACCAGTGAGGATTTTGCCATTAGTGTCAATGGGACTAGGCCCCAAGACAGATGTGTTCAATACCTTTCTCACTGGCCCTTCTGATTCCTTCCTACTGGTATAACTATGTTGGTAAAAATCACAAATTTAACCAAAATAGGTATACTGGTACAAAGTCTGTTTAGAGAGAAGAGAAAAATAGACAAGGCAGGCATTGCAGCTTCTTTTTACTGGGCCCACATGAGCCATGCAGCCTGTTGATTTTTCTCTCGCTGCAGAGCTGTGTGCTTGTCAACATAATTGAGTAAGGCTATGTGTAGGCAGGACCTGACAATCCAACAGTCCTTTATTCCAGTCCACATAGTTCAGTAAAGAAATCAAAGCATTTTGCTTCTTTTTCCCCTCTCTTTTTTTCTTTTCAATATCACTCCATTGCTGGAACAGATAGCACTATGTACATAGGACCCTTCATTTTCGGTTTTTATTTTAATTTTTCCTGGGAATTTATCGGTGTTTATTACTACAAAAAGAAAAACAATTGCAATTTAGTGCAAAAACTATTAATAATTTTTCTGGGTAAATATTTGGGGTTTATTCTGGTGGAAAGAAGGACAGATTTTCATTTTCTTCCCATCTAATTGTGTGTCAGATCTTTAAACCGTTATCTGCTAGCAGCTTGAAATGTTTATGTGGTAGGCGTGAGATTCATCAGTATGTTCAGATGGGCATGCACTTCAGAGCTTGCATGCATGTCTGTGTATTGTGTATATCTTCTAGACTAATGCATGGCCTTACTTCAACAGGCAATTTTGCATATACACACAGATTAATGTATTATCATAATACATATATTTCATGCAATGTATGGCATTTTCTTAATAAAACACGTTATTTTTATATAGCTGAATGTTATAAAAGGAGGGTGAAAACTGGAAAAAAACAAATAATACTTTTTGTAAAACCCAGGATTTTTTCAGGAAATTGTTTTAAATGAAGGGGTTTATATATAAGATACATACTGTCCCATAAGGCCTTCCCTAGAGAGCTATTCATTATTATTATGAGCATTAATTACTATTTATTTTATCATTACTATTATTACAGCTAGTTGTAAAATAGCAAAGCTTTTTTGCAAAACCCCTGCATAATCTTGAAATTTTGAATATTTTCAACCAGCTGTAATAATCCTTGTTATTCTATTATTTATGTTGCACTAGGTGGGTTCTAAGCATTTAAAAGAAGTAAAAGGCAAGGTCCTTCCACCAAAATACCTACAATCTAAGGTTTGTAAACACTTCTGTAACCCACTGGTCAGTGTGCCCTTCTGTGTCTGATACATTTATGATGAGATATTGCTACAGGCCGTGTATCCAGAGCCTGGCTCTTTAGCTGAAGGAGTTTATGCTTTTAGCTCTGGAAGCCTCAGTTAAATTCCCAGTGTATGCCAAAATAACAGTTTTTGTGTGGGTTTAATTTATGTATGTGAGTAGGTCCACATGCAGGTAGCCCCATGTGCATAAACTGAAGCACATGACCTGTGTAACGATTTGCATGATCTGGGCCTAACAGTTTTGTTAAGAAAAATGTCTTCTCCGAGGACAGAACCTTCGAATTACAAGACTGGCCTGTGGTTTATTCAGGGCCAGCTCCAGGCACCAGCCAACCAAGTACATGCTTGGGGAGGCACCTTGGGGCGAGGCAGTGCTTGGTTTTTTTTGTTTTTTGTTTTTGGTTTGGCTGGGCGGCGTTGGAGGGGGGTTTTGTTTGTTTGTTTTTGTTTCGGCTGGGCTGCACTCGGGGGGGGTTTCGGTGGCGCGGCGCTCGGATGGGGGGGCTTGGGCGGCGCTCGGAAGGGGGAAAGAGGCTTGGGCGGCGTGGCGCTTGGGGGCGGGGTTGGTGGTGCTCGCGGGGGGGGGTTGTTACGGCTGGGTGGTGCTCTTTTTTTTTTTGCTTAGGGTGGCAAAAAGTTAGAGCCGGCCCTGAGTCTGTTATGTTAAGAAAGCTCTAAAACTACTTTCAACTGAGAGCCTCTAGAAAGCCTGAGGTGACCCTACCTAGATTTGTATATCCAGAGGCCAGACATTCTCAGTGAAAGTCACTGCTCTGGAATTTTCTCTTCCCTTGATCCAACAGGGCATGAGTCTGTTGGCCTTCAGAACTCACTAAAATAGCAAGGCCCGTCTGATTACCTAATACTTTTTCGGTGTGATTTGAGTGGGTGGCGTGAGGGGAACTGGTAAAGCTTGTGAATACAGGCCTGATTTTCTGCTCCATTACACTGGAGTAAAATGGATGTAACTCCAGTCTTGAAGCTTTCTTCTGATGGACTGTAACATACAAGTAAATGATCATGGGGGTGTTTGTCACACATGGTGAGTTACAGGTTTTGTTACTGGTTTGGCTTTTATATTTTTCAAGTTGGAAGGAGGGGCAAAGTGAGGGGGGTGGCAGGAGGGAGTTTGTTGAGATGAATAGGGTGAGAGAGGGGGCATATTGGGCTTACAGTGAAGGGGAGAACGGATGAGGCAAACAGCCCAGGCTCAAAATGTGGAATTCAGATGACAGCACTGCTGTCCAAGGGGCTGTGAAGATCTGAGGTGGTGGAGAAGACACCCCATCTGGATCTCACCACCCCACTTGTGTTAATGCTGTGGATGCCCTTGGCTCCTGCAGGGGCCAAGTAGCTGCTGCTCATGCCCCAGAAATCCTTCCTCCGTTGAGTGTAGACGGGGTCCACACGGGGGCATTTGTCCCAGGGCATTCTTTGGCTCTTTCCAGTTCCTGATAGGTGAATCTCTGCTTGTGCTGAACTGGGATCTGATTCTTTACTGGAGCCAGCCTGGCTGGGGGGATGGGGGAGACAGCTGGGGGGTTGTTGCAGGGGTCCCTATCAGCTTCAGAGCTGGGAGTGGACCTCCCCTCAGGCTGCAGGCCAGCTGCTTCTGACTCCTGCAAGGGGTGATTCTCTGGTTCTGGGCAAGGCTTTCTCCCCTGTGCCCATGTGGCTGAGGTGGGTCACCTCCTGTGAGTAGCGGGTTCCATCTGCTTTCATCCACGGATGGGGGCAAAGTATCCAGCTGGGCATCCCCTCTCTGGGCACCGGCTACTTCCATCCTTTGCCCAATCCCACCCTCTCTCCAGCGGCCTGTTTCCCTACACCGAAGCAGCTGTGTAGCCACAAGTCCGGTCTGGCGGCGGCTGTGTTCATGCAGTCCCCTCCCTCCCAGGGTGGCTGAAGGAATCAGAGGATGCTGCATCCCCTCCCTGAGCCCGCTGCCCCCCCATGAAACCCTCTGCAGGGCCCTGTGCAATGCACAGCCCCACATTTCCTGCTAAACTCCTACGCCTCTTCACTCCCCCTGGTCCCACCCCTGCAGCGATGCCATCCGCGGACACCAGCGCCTTGTTGCTCGCTTGCAGAATCCGTGGAGCAGCGGAGAGGGGGCTTGGGAAAAGGCGGGGAGGGGGGGGAGAAGAGTTTGATTTAAGGAACCTGATTTGGATAAATCCCTCCCATCCTTCTTTCTCATTCGCTTCCCTCCTCTTTCCATATTAATGAGGCAAGCCAAGGGGAGGGGATTGGCTCAGTGCCCTCCCCCCTGTTCTTTTCTCGGGCACTTGTCTGGAGCTGGGGGGCTGTGGGGGGGGGAGTGTTTGCATTTCTCCGCAGGACCGGCTCTCCTCTTTGCAGCGCATTGTCTGGGCATGAGACTCACACCCAGGGGAGCGCAGGCTGGCTGGGGCTCGCGGGCTGTGCATCTGACCCAGCCCCCTCGCCCTCCCCTTCCCCCCGCTCCTCCAAGCGCAAATTAATTACTTGATTAAAAAAAATAAATACCAAAAAAAAAAAGTTTGCAGCCCCTCTCTCTCCCCGCCCCCGGCGATGTAGCAATGGGAAATTCCTTCATGGCCCAGACCGCGCCAATGCCTCGTGCAGGGGCAGCCTGCAGACGCGAGGCTGCGAAGGGAAGGATTTTTAATTCCTTTGGGAGCAATCAGACCGTGTGTGTAGGGGCAGCCTAGCTCCCTCTGGTCCATTGCATCTCTTGGATTGCTCACCACCTCCTTCATTCAAGCAGATCGCGACTGCAGCTGCCTTCAGCCTTCTCCCCCAGCTGGCCCCCCACCCCACCCCTGCCTTGCTCACCTGGGAAGGTGAAGACTGCATCTCCACTATTGGGACGGATCCTCGCGGCAATGGTAAGCTCTGCTCCCTCTCCCTGCCGGCGCGCATTGCACTTGCTTGCCGTGCGTGTTCTCCCCTCGCATGCTGGGGCTTAGCTGCAGGCTGGCTGGCAGCTGAGAGCTAACCGTGCCAGGCTTTAGTTGAACCCTGACTTGACCGAGTCGGTGCCTTTACTGTAGTGCGTGAAGGGCAACAGGGAAGCGGTAAAGGAAGCGGTCATCTGAATTGTGTTGTGCTGCAGGAGTGACACTGGTTTGCTCGCTTTCCCCAGCTCCTGGGTGGGAATCACACACAAGCGTCTTTCTGCCGCCAGCAACCACTGCATGCAGCTGTGAGGTGGTGGTGGTGGTGGTGGTGGTGGTGGTGGCTTTTTTTTTTCTTTAAAAACAAACAACGGGGAACAGGCTAACGGGTTGTTGGTATGTGGCTCACGTCTGGCTTTAAGGCAATATGGCTGGTAAATAAAACCTGATTGCTAACAGACCCAGAGCTGCGATTGGGATTTTTCTGGCTCAGCTACTCCCTTGCCCAGTTCTGCATCTGCGGTCACCTGCCGCAGCAACTCTGAGTCGCCTTTCTACCAATGCGCCAAAAGGGTTAGCGAGACTACTCTGGTTTTACTATGAAGTAGTAGCTAAAATCTCAGTTCTTGTATCGTAGTGTGTGTGTGTGCGCGCGGGGGGGCTTTCTCTTATCCGTATTTGAACAGCTTGTTTCAATATTTCCATCTCTATGCAAAGCACATTGAAGGGACTCAGAGCTAACAAACAGGACTTCTCCTCTTACTGCTCTGCTGTGCTGTGTACCTGTCATGTGCGGTGTTTGGGGCTGTGGTTGTAGTGGAATCTTATGGTTTACATCAACAGCAGAGAATACTTAATATGTGGAGATATAGCTATCCTATTAGGAGAGGTGTGTAAATTTCTTTTGTAGTTACATGTTGATATTTGTAGGCAGACGCACATCTCGCTAGGGTGTGGACATGTGAAGGAACTCCTGAAGACAGCGGATTTCCTCTGGGTTGAAGCTGGAGTGAGAACAGAATCTGGCCCTTCACTTGCAAAACATATGGGGGGTATCATTGCAGATACAACCGCCAGACAAAAATCAATCCAAGCACAGTCAAATTGAAAATACCTTTATAATATTTTAATACCTTTGTGGTTGCTTATACAAGGCATATGTTGTACGGTTGTATCCATCTATAAATTTATTGAAGCAGGATATTTTAAATCTGACAAAGTACACATACATGGCTTTTTTATGTGTTACTGTGTTTAGATACGCCTCAATCTCCCTTCTGCATTCCTATACCTCATAGGCCTGATAAAATTGGGGAAACAATTGATGGGAACATAATTTTTTTAAAATTAAATAGATGCTTGCTGTATATTATTACTATCAGCTGGACTGGGAAGGTGAACTCCTTAACCTGATATAGCTATAAATGCACAGAGAGACTACTTTTGGCAGGCTTTCGTGTTCATATAATGCAGAAATTCACTCCTGGAAGCTTTGTGCTTCAGAGAAGTTTCCCAGTGGATGGACATAACAAAACAGTTACATTCTGATGAAGAATTGAAGAACATCATTTGATGTAATTATTTGTAGATTCCAAGGCCATAAGGGGCCATTGTGATACTGACCACTTGTACAACACAAGCTGTAGAACTTTCCCAAAATAATTCCTAGGGCAGATCTTTTAGAAAAACAGCCCATCTTGATTTAAAAATGATCAGTGATGGAGAATCCACCAGGACCCTTGGTAATCTGTTCCAATGCTTAATTACTCTCGCCATTAAAAATGGATAACTTATTTCAGATTGAGTTTGTCTAGCTTCAACATCCAGCCATTGGACTGTGTTGTTCTTTTCTGTGATAGTCTGAAGAGCCTATTATTAAATATTTGTTCCCTGTGTAGGTTCTTACAGACTATAATCAAGTCACCCTTTACATTTCTCTTTGTTAGCTAAATAGATAGACTCAGAAGAACTCAATCATTATAAAGCATTTTTTTCCTAATCATATAATCATTCTCGTGGCTCTTCTCTGAACCCTCTCCCACTGACCAACATCCTTCTTGAATTAGGGGTATAATGATAAGACATGGACTGAAATTTTTCTGTCCGTATCTTAGCTGCTGTTCAGGTTTTTGTCTGTTTGGCTGAGGGCTTCAATTGTTGATGTATTGAAACTGAAGGTCGAATAGAATTGATCTGTTTTCACAGGCAATCACTTTTGAGGACATGGCATAGAAGGCTTTTTGTTCTGTTTATTAATGTGAACGTGTGCATGCTTTAAATGTGTTGCAGTGAGCAGGATTGCTGCTTGAACTGAATCGACGGTTAGATCACTGATAGGTTCTCTTGGCTAAGCAGAAGGAAAGCCTGCTGATCCAGCTGATTTCTCTTTGAATAGGGCTGCTCTGTCAATAACAGAATACACAGTGGCTAATCAGGCTCTGATATTCCATCGTTCCTTGACAACACAACACCTAGACCAGGAGTCGGCAACCTTTCAGAAGTGGTGTGCCGAATCTTCATT
Organism: Gopherus flavomarginatus; assembly: GCF_025201925.1. Classification (NCBI taxonomy): domain Eukaryota; kingdom Metazoa; phylum Chordata; order Testudines; family Testudinidae; genus Gopherus; species Gopherus flavomarginatus. The sequence goes on along the minus strand of NC_066618.1, from coordinate 10,699,146 downwards.
TATTCACTCTAACTTAAGATTTCGCATGTTGGTAATAAATTTTAATGTTTTTAGAAGGTCTCTTTCTATAAGTCTATAATATATAACTAAACTATTGTTGTATGTAAAGCAAATAAAGTTTTGAAAATGTTTAAGAAGCTTCATTTAAAATTAAATTAAAATGCAGAGCCCCCCGAACCAGTGGCCAGGACCCTGGCAGTGTGAGTGCCACTGAAAATCAGCTTGTATGCCACCTTTGGCACGTATGCCATAGGTTGCCTACCCCTGACCTAGAGTGTACCTTTTCCCTCATGCATTTGATATCTGCCGTTTGCACTACAGATTTACAGCCGCACGTAGCCATCTAGAAGTGCTCTACTCTGCACATATCTGGAGGGTGTAAACACCAAGACAGGAGAGGAATAGTTCAGGATGCTACCAGAATGAATAATTGGAAGGGTTGGGGTGACATTAAAATTAGGAACAATTACATGAAAAGTGAAGGGGAACCTTCCAGACAGCAATATCTCTGAGATTGTGGAATACTCTACTGGCCACTTTCAACCCCTGGTTCCTGACTGCTCTCTGGCTTTTCTCATGGCAGCCAGCATTCTGGGGACAGTGTTTTGGGGATGGTTTTCCTGTGCCTCTGCCTGTGACTATTTGTTCTAGCAAGGGACCTGATACTGCCTCATTTGAATACAGAGGATTGGGTTATTTTTTAAATTCCCTCTGAGCACTTTGCACAAAGTAAGTCTAACTCCAAAGTTATCTTTTCATAAAACCCGGTTCTTAAAGTTGAGGAACAGAGAAAAGTCAAAGCAAATCCAAAGCAGGTAATGTACTGTAATTCTTATCTGATCTACAGTCTAGGTGGAAGTCTTCCTAGAATAGGTCAGATTTTACAGTTACTACTGATTTAAACCAAAGTGCATTCAGTGGGGTAGATCCTCAGGTGGTATATATCGATGTAGCTCCTTGGACTTCTCTTACTTGGATTTAACCCAGCTGAAGATATGGCCCCTAGAGTTCATGTGCGACAAGTCATTTCTGTTAGCATATCAGTCTGACCTTAAAGTCAGCAAAGAGTATTCTCCCAACAGCTAATGTCCTCTTGTTTTTACTGCCTGTGCCCCGTTGATGTTTAAATCTGAACATCCTGTATTACCATTTTAGGCATGAAGGGTGTGATTCTCCTCTCAGTTAGGGCCTGATCCAATGCCCATTGACATCTCACTAGGAATGGAGTGACCTTTTACCCCAGTGCAAATCTGGAGCAACCACGCCACTGAAGTCAGTGACATCACACATGTGAGGGTCTGTTTCTCCTTGTCCTTACCCCACTTTTAAAGTCATCCTTTGTGGCAAAATACAGGCGTAGGTGCTGGAACTAGGGGTGTTGGGGGTGCTGACACACCCCGCGGCTTGAAGTCTTAATAACAACCCGAATACACTGTTTCCACCTTCAGCACCCCACTGCAAAAATTGTTCCTGCAACCCTGCATATAGGCAAGCACAGTTGCCACACCACTGACTAAACTTATGACTCTGAGTTTCTTAATTCCCCCTGACCTTTATTCTGATATTTAATGAAGCTCAGCATCCCTTGAGAGAGCTTTACAATTCCCTCTTACTTTAACATGCAGCACTTCAAAGGAATTCTTTGAACCTGAGTGTGTTTGGTAGCTGTACGCAACATGTACTAGACATGGGCAGTCACTCATCTGCTGTGACTGGCTGCAAAACTGCATGTCCCTTTGGATGCCAGTTGTTAGAGCCGATTGGAGAAATGGGGGGGGGGGTACGACATTCATACATTTTTGGCAGAATTTTCACCTTTTTCTGTTTTCTTGTTTGTTTTTTGTTTGGTCATTTTCCGATTAGCTCTCATAAATTATGCTGTCTCGCTTTATGAAATTTTCTAGCAAGCTGTCCTTGCTTGGACATTTACATAATGACAAAATTTAAACCTTCAAGAAACATTTTTAAAGTTACTAGGGGCCAGATTCCCAAGCCCTTATTCATGTGCTATAATACCTTAAATATGTATGTGGGTGAAGCTACATGGAGAGACGAGGCGATCGGAATCAGCACCATATGTTTTTAATAATTCCAATGTATATCTCATGATCAGGGGTTTTGTTGTCCCATCTCCCAAAGGATGGTGTGGAAGCCCTTTGTTCAAGACAGTTGAAACTAGAATGGATAATGTGCTGGAGAGTATAATGTGGGAAACAATCATGCACGGTTACAGGGATGGAGCTAATAGTACCCTTCCAGCGTTTTGCTGCTCTGAGTCTGTGATAATAGTACTATCCATCTGAGTTATTCTAATACAGTTGCCTTATCAGGGTGAGCTACTCAGCCTTTAGAACCTTAGTTTCTTCACTCAGAAGCCAGATTATTGCTTTGCAAATCAATGTGAAAACCATATTACCACTTCATTTCAGTGATACCGTTTGCCCCACCGTGGGTAAGTAAGTGTGTGACAATTTTTCCATTATAATTCTTTTTTTTAGAGCATATATTATGAATCTCAGTTGAAACTATTCAGACATGATGTTACTTTACAAAATACATTTTTTAAAAAATGTTTGACATGATATTACTTTAGGGTGCATTAAAAAAATTTTAGAAAGTGTGAAAACTTCTATTTAAAACAGGTGATTTTATAAATGTTTGTTTAAAAAAATCCTAACAAATCTAGATTGTTCATGTAACTCTTAAACTTTTTCCTTACGACAGAAATGACATTGCTTAATTATTTTTTGGTATGTATTTAAATTAATCACTTTGGAAATATGAAGGTTTAAAAGTTTCCCATTGCACAGTGCTATTTCTGACACAGATATTTAAGATTTATCTATCCATTGTTGTTAGTAATACCTGGCTCTTATATGAGGCTTTTGATCAATAGGTCTGTAATGACTTTAAAAAGGAGGTCAATAGCATTATCCCCATTTTACAGATGGGGAAACTAAAGGCAGGGGAGGTGAAGTGACTTACCCAAGGTCAGCCAACTGGCCAATGACAGAGCTGGGACTAGAACTGAGGTCTCCTGAGGTCCAATCCAGTGCTCTAATCTTTATGAAATGACAATCACACTAGCATTTTGGTACCACTTTGGGATCTTTGGATGAAAGGTGCTCAGTCCCTGGAAATTAATTGGTCATTATAATTTACTGACTGTTATTTATAGTCTCCGGTAAATGTTGAATGGGACTGATGGATAATGAGAAAAGTCCACTCGTTTTATTTTCATACTGTCAAGTGACTGAAAAATAAAACATGAAATGGATTTTTATTTTTCAATTCTCTGATACAGGACCCAGTTCTGCCACGCATCCTCTCCGAGAGGACTCTGCAAGCTGTCTAATTGATATGAAGAGGAAGAAGGTACTACTCAGTATGAGTAAAGGTGCCAGAGTAGGGCTCCGGTTCATGGAGTCTGAGCTAGATTATGTCATTAGGTACAACCCTGAACGAGGGGAGGTGCTTAAGTTGCCCCAGTCCAGAGGTGAAATCTTGGCCCCGTTGACTTCAGTTGGGTCCTGATTTCAGCACGGGAGCTGCAGCGGAGGCATTGTGCCTTGGCGACACCTCTCTGGGCCACATTCCATTGCTTCCCCTTTGCCCCAGAGTGGGGTAGTAACTTGCTGGTGCCTATACCAGCAGCAAATCACAAGCCATCTTTAGGGTAGCTGAGTTGTGTTAGCCAGCACAGTGGGGTGGGGGAGAGAGCTCTGCCTTTTCCCCACCTTGCTCCTCAAATTAGCCAATAAGAAGCAGAATGAATCCCCTTTTTTACAGGAGGGTTGGTGCCATCTCTCTTGACCGTCATGTTACACCTCTATACTGAGGCAGTTTTATTATTGGTTGCATTAGTTTTTAAGTGTTGAGAGTTTAGTGTTGATAGAGCTGGACATCAGTCATGGACCCTCAATGGCTTTCTGATCAGGTGACCACTTCCAGTCTCTGAAATGTGTCCAGCCACTGCGGTGGATTTGCCAGCTGGAATTGGTGTGTGTTATTTTGTGACTGGGTGGGCATGTGTTACTTCTGTCAGTGTGGGAGCACATTCCTGCATGTCCTCCACAAAGGGCTTATTTGTCCTGTGTTTTTGTTTATGTGTCGTCTTGTAGAACTGACTCTCCGGCATGGTTACAACACCTGAATTTGGTGTGGATGGTCCGTCCTATTCCTTTGCCAGGTTGTCATCTACTTTGTGTTAGAAATCTAATGTTCTCTTCCACCGGTAGCTGGTGGTAACTGTGCCATTGCTTCTATAGTATTTCTTCTGTTCTACTTTTCTGGAATACAATTCATATGCAAATGCTTCAGGATTAGCTCTAAAGCTTGTTAAATGTTGGGCAAGTATATATTAGTCCACAGTGAAGCTCATAAAAATTGGTTCAGGTATCTGCTCTTTTAACCCAAATGCAGAATGGTTATTATTTGTATTACTGTAGCACACAGGCACCATGGTCATGGGGTAAGTGCTATACAAACACAAAACAAAAAGACAGTCCCTGGCTCAAAAAGCTTTGAATCTAATTACTCGTCTTTATAAAGTGCTTTGAGATCTGAAGATGGAACAGCACGATGTGAGTATAAAGCATGATTGATAGCCAAATATTTTTTTCTGGTGGGGTACCCATGGAACAGTGAAGTTCAGTGACTTGGCTGGAAGGTAGCATTTCCTACTGGTTTTAGACACAGATTACAGAACCAGGTAACCTAAATTCTAGTCTTGAGTTTGATATTTAATTTGCAATGACTTCTCCTCACTTTTTCACCAACGTTCGGAGTGAAGGTAAGCTGTGTTATGAATGTAGGGATATGATGGCCTAGGGAACATGTAGGTCTTGTTCAGTGTGCACAAAATGAGGCAGGGCTTCACGGGAGCCGTTGGCTTTTTTAAATAATCTGGAGACTTAACTGCATTTATTTAACATTTTAGAACTTTTCCTACACAAAATAAAAAAAAATGATTAACAAAACCTGTGAAATTCCAAAACCAAAAAACCTTAATGTAATAAAAAAGAGAAGGGTGGGAGGTGACAATAATGGACATACCTTATTTACTGTCAAATAGGTTTTTTTTTTTAGTATGGTTGGGTTTTGAAATTTCAAAATTAAGCCATAACGCAACCCCCATTTTCATATTTTTCAGGTCATACACACATTGAACACCTTCTAGTGCAAACCCATGCATACAGGGTTAATCTCCTTAGCATAAATCAGTAGTCATACACGTTCTCATAAAATACATCCAGCATCTAACGTACTGTACGGAAACAATGTTACTGTCAGTTGATCATTATATTTAACTAATAATGCTCCCCATTTAATATTATGCCTTGGAAAAAAATATTTACTGAAATCACAATGATAAAGATACATAAACCTTCCTCAGCAATCTATATGTCAGAGCTGAAGTTACTGTGTTGTGATGGAAAAAATGCTTTTCTATATACTAGATAAGAATGATGTTTGTTTTTATTTGGGCGGTGTAAGACTTGCAATGTCCTAAACAGCTAGTTTGCTTTCTTTAAACATTTGGGTTTTGCAAATGATGTGATAAATAACAATGGTTGTCACTTAGTTAGCAACCTTTACTATTTTTATTTTTAGACAAAGTTTTAAATTTAGGAACATATACAAAATGAGGCATTCAAGTCTATAATTAAATGCCTAGTTTATTTTTGATTGCCCTTTACTAAACCAAAATTAAGAGAATACTTACAGAATATATTGTGTTAAATGTTTACAGCTTCTGCGGCATGAACCAGATGAAGCTCTAGCAGCTGTAGTTGCTGTGTTTTTCCTCTTGCACACTAGTAAACTGACCTCTCTCTGTCTTGGCATAGAGAAGAAGTTTATAAAGAAGCTAGAAGTAGCACATTATGTAAAGGCCTGGGTTAAAGTAAATAGAAATTACTCATTTCCTGTGTGGGGATAATCAGACCCTTGGAATCTTACCAGGAGTTTTGTGGTTAGCTTAAGATGGAGAGGAGAAGAGAGAGTATCAGAAATATCACAGATGCTTAAGCTCCTAATGACTAATTAATGTGCCACAGTTGTCAAAGAACCCTGGGCTTCCATATTTGAATTCATTTACTTGAGTTGCATTAAGTTTGGCATTTGGGGAGTATTTTATGCTAGTGAATAAGCTAGTTAGTGGAGATGAGTTTATACCCTGGGCAAGCAGCTGGAGGAAAAGTCATTGGTGAGAACAGCACTGAATAATTGCAGAAGAGAGAGCAGGATGGAAGGTCGTCATTGACTATGCTGAAGATGCTACTCTGCACCACTGGCGCTGGATAATTCTGCCTCACCTGTAACTGCTTGTCCTCTCTTACTCCTGGTCCTGCTCCCCACACTCTTCCCCGGTTTCATCACTGTCCACTCTCCTTGTGCTCTTCTACCCTGTTGCCATCTTCTGTATAGAAGGCCAAATATCATAGGTGCCGACTACATGGCTGTTCTGGGGCTGAAGCACTGACCTTTTGTAGGTCTTGGCACCCAAACTGTGGCCCTGACCCCCGCTCCACTCTGAGGCCCTATCCCGTCTTGGCCTCTTCCTCCCCTGAGACCCCGCATCGAGGCCCCGTCCCAACTCAGCCTCTTCCCCCTAAGGCCTTACCCACACTGTGCCTCGAGGCTCCACCCCCGCTTGGCCTCTTTCCCATGAGGCCTCGCCTGCAGCGCATGGGGTGGGGGAGAAGGGGCCGAGAAGACCACCCACCAGCAAAAACCAAAAGTCAGTGCGTGTGCCAAACACATACCATTTCCTTCCACCAATGCTGTCATTGTGGAAATGGTAGAGCTCCAAAAGGGGGCAGATTTAGCAAAACAAAAGCACTGTCATTGTTTCGATAACAGTAGCACCTAGCAGCCCCCAATCAGATCAGAGCGCTATTGTGCTAGGCACTGTACATACACCTAAGAAGAAACAGCCTCTGCCCCAGAAACATTATGTTCCAAAGAGACAGGGCAGATACACAGGCAGAAAAAGGAATGATTACTATCCTCATTTTATGTGTGAGGAACTGAGGCTCAGAACGTGTACACAACTTGCCTCGGGTCATACAGAGAGTCTGTGGCAGTGCTAAAATGAACTTGGATCTTTTAAGGCCCTGTTCCATGCATTGCCCATAAGACTGTCCTTTCTCTCATTCTATTCCTTCCCCCATGTTTGTTACATGCTACCTTTGTTTTCAAGTTGTAGCCAATTATTTTAGTTATTATTGTGTGATGTTATGATTAATCAATATGTTATGTCATTCATATTCATTGTATGTTAATTTGTAGGATTATGAAAGTATAAGACTGATCAGTATTTAGAGGGACCAAGTATTAGACATAATTAAGACAAGCTGAAACACAAGTTCTAGGTTGAAACCTGCAAGACGTGTCTTGGAGACAAGAAATTATGACATAAGTGACTGGAAAATAACCTGATGCCCTAAGATTATGGAGAAAGAGGTGCCATTTCGTAAGATTACGAAAAATTACCCAGAAGATTAATATTAGATCAAAAAAATACCATAAAGGCGCATCTGTCTCCATGTGTCTGCACTACAGGATAGAAGTTGTGCATCAGTGCTAATGAGCATAAAGGGAATTTACACAGCTTATAGAAAATTGGGGTCCCTTAAATTTCCAGGGAACGCAGACCAATAAGAGAAAAGAGGGTTGACGCTTTTATGGACATGCACAGAATGTAGGTTTAGACAGAATCACATTATAAAAAGGGGAAGCTCATATCATAACCTAGTCCCAGATTTGGACCTTAGCGTCCAAAATATGGGGGTTAGCATGAAAACCTCCAAGCTTAGTTACCAGCTTGGACCTGGTAAAGCTGCCACCACCCAAAAAATTAGAGTGTTTTGGGGCACTCTGGTCCCCCCAAAAACCTTCCCTGGGGACCCCAAGACCCAAAACCCTTGAGTCTCACAACAAAGGGAAATAAATCTTTTCCCTTCCCCCCTCCAGGTGTTCCTGGAGAGATACACAGAAGCAAACTCCGTGAATCTAAACAGAGGGAGTCCACCCTCTCTATTTCCAGTCCTGGAAACACAAGCACTTCCCTCTTCACCCAGAGGGAATGCAAAGTCAGGCTAGTAAATCTAACACACACAGATTTCCCCCTGACTTCTTCCTCCCACCAATTCCCTGGTGAGCTGCAGACTGAATTCCCTGGAGTTCCCCACTAAAGAAAAACTCCAACAGGTCTTAAAAGAAAGCTTTATATGAAAAGAAAGAAAAATACATAAAAATGGTCTCTCTGTATTAAGGTGACAAATACAGGGTCAATTGCTTAAAAGAATATTGAATAAACAGCCTTATTCAAAAAGAATACAATTCAAAGCACTCCAGCAACTATATCATGTAAATACAAAAGAAAGCAATAGAAACCGTACTGCCTTACTATATGGTACTTACAACTTGGAAATAGAAGATTAGAAAGCAGGAAATAGAAATCCCCTCATAGCCGAGAGAGTGCAGGCAGAAGACCAAGAACAAAGGACTCACACACAAACTTCCCTCCACCCAGAGTTGAAAAAATCCTGTTTCCTGATTGGTCCTCTGGTCAGGTGTTTCAGATACTTCTTTCCAGGTGAAAGAGACGTTAACCCTTAGCTATCTGTTTATGACAGCTCAGATTAGGAAAATTGAACTCCTTATAGGAGACTTCAGCAGGAACCATCTCTCTACTGATGATCAAGCCATTAGAGACCCATCAGACCCTAACACTATGGTTAAGGATGTGCGTATAACTACATTTGTACCTTGTGCATAGGTCTGTATAGAATTTCTGTATGCTTGGGTAATCATAATTTTAATTGTAACTTTAATAAAACTTGTAAAAGAGACTACACCTTGTACTTGTAAATGTCTGTGTTTAAGTGAGGGTTGCTCTGCATTTGAGGAATGAGCTCAGAAATCATCCATACCTCTTCTCTTCGGAATGGTTCATTCTGTAACATAATGGCTCATCTAACTGTGCATGGAACCAAATCAAGCACATGGTCTGAACTGTACATCACCACTGGGAGTTTCCAGCTGATCAATATCCATTACTTATCCACATATGGATAAACAGTATGAGAATATAGCAAGGTGGTGGCTTAGCCATAAAACTTCAAGTCAGTCCATTTTATAATACATGGCTATTTTGTTCAGAGGCAAAAAGGGAAATCTTTTGAGCTATCTTGCTCTTTCTAAGGCATCTATTGCTTTGCTATCTTAGCACGGATGCTTTCAGATGCAGTCCATTTGATCCACTGATGTGCTCAGCTAAATCTTGTCTCTATTCCATGCACAACAAGGAAACCATGTACACTTTTTTTTTATAATAGAAAAATCTAATTCCAGATTTTACAGGTGATCCCAATATATGAATGTTTGCAATATAAAGTGATCCTATGTTTGGGTTTTCTGCTTTAAACTGAACAGAGTCACAGAATGTCAAGACACATTTGTCTATCCTAGGTACTTATATGCCCCTCATTACTGTAGTAACTAAGCACCTCGCAATCTGTAATGTATTTATTCTCTCAGCACCCCGGTGAGGTAGGGCAGTGCTATTATCCTCATATTACCAATAGGGAACTGACACACACAGAGACAAAGTGACTTAGCTAAGGTCACTCAGGACACCTGGGGCAGAATAGGGTCTTGAAGCTATAGCTCTTGAGTCCCAGACTAGCACCTTAAGCAGTGGGGCATCCTTCTTCTCTAAGCGCTACATTACTCTTCATGTTAAGAATGTATAAGGCCTACATTTAAAAAAAAACAACGACAGCCCTCTCTAGTGACATCTCAATTTGGACATGCAATGCTTTTTAAAGTGGTTTCGTTTTTGGAAAGTGCTCAGCAACCACTCTGAAAAAACAAGCTCCTTTAGCATGCTACAAGTTGGGCATCATAAATCATTAGACCAGGGTTTCTCAGACAGGGGTCGCTGCTTGTGTAGGGAAAGCTCCTGGCAGGCCGGGCCAGAGGGTTTACCTGCCCCGTTCGCAGGTCCGGCCAATCGCAGCTCCCACTGGCTGCGGATCGCTGCTCTGGGCCAGTGGGAGCCGCGATCAGCTGGATCTGCAGACGAGGCAGGTAAACACAACAGCCCAGCCTGCCAGGGGCTTTTCCCACACAAGCGGTGACCCCTGTTTGAGAAACCCTGCATTAGACAGTTCTGAGGATTTAGACTACAACCTAAGAATTTGCAATCCATGAGCAGGATACTATTTGCATTGGGACTGAGACGGACGAAGCAGCAAGGTTCATATAGGACCAAACTTGTGTTGGTATTAATGTTCCCTGCAACTGTGCAGTTCTTCTCTACTTATTGATATGCATCTCTCCTCTGAGCAGATGCATTTGAGGTTTTGTTTCAATTTCTGTCGGTGGCTGAAAGATGGAACAGCTGCTGCTGAGCAAGAAGAATGACCTGCTTCCCAACTTCACCTCCTGTATCTCCTCGATGTCCCCTATTTGTAACTGGGATATCACCCTGACTTCAAACACTTTTTCTCCAAGATCAAGACGTTTGAGGCAAATGATAGAATTAACAGATGACAAAACGTGGAATTGTGTGAACTGATCAAAATTCTGTTAGTATTAGCACTGTCTTCTGATGCTGCATGGTTCTGCCCCTCTCATCTGAGTGTATCAGTGTATAGACATTACTCTTCTCACACAATATCTTCTCTGCTGGTTCTCTGTTGCTGGTTCATTCTTTTCACATACCAGTATTCAGTGCTGGACTTGAGGGAGAAATATCTGGCTTTCTCTCCTCACAGCAGGAAAGAGAACATATAATCATAAAAATATTTCCTTTCTGAAATGTCACCTGCCTTTGTGTGATTTTCAGATTTGCCAGTAGTCAATGAGCATGGCAAATCATTTTCAGTGTTGCTGCTGAAAGCTCCTTAGAAGAGCCCTCCCCAACACACCCCAGCAAAGTATTGATATCTCATCCTTTCATTTCATGCACCAAGCTTTCTGCACCACTTTCGACAGTGTCCCCAAATAACCTTCCACCGTTTCTTGTTTGCATGCATTTTTTCTGTAGCATTTTTAAATTGTGTTCTCTTCATTCAATGTGATTTGGCACTTTTTTGCCAGCACCATGGCTTTGGCCAACCTTGAGATAAACAGCTACATGCTTGACTGTCATCTATTTTCATCCCACGATTTACAAAAGGCTCGTTAAGTTTCCAGAACCCTTTCTTCAGCTTTTAAGTCATTAATGTGGGTGAGGGTGAAATGATTGTCCAGGAACTTCACTAATTATTGTAGCTCATCCATGCTAAGATACTGTGGCTTCAGCTAGAGCTGTTCTTTTGTTCTTGCTGTACATCTCCGCAAGTGTTCTATCAATGTCCTTTGATTTTTTGTATGTGGTCTTTCTAATTGACCTGCCCATATAACTTATTATTTGTTATTACGGTAGCACCTAGAGGCTCCAATTGATATGTGTTAGGCACTGTATACTGATAGTAAGAGACAGCCGGAGAGCCTACAATCTAATTCAGTGGTCCCCAAACTTTTTTCCTCATATCCCCACTTATCCCATCCATGCCCCCTTCTTCCCCCTGGGGCCAGGAGCAGGGTTGCAGCTCCGGGATAGGAGACGTGGACAGGGATAAGGAAGCTGAGGTTGGGGCCAAAGCTGGGGTGGGGGCCGATCTGGGAGCCAGGGGCTGAGACCGGCAGCCGGGGTTCCGGGCCAGGAGCAGAACTGAGTGGCACTCCCTCCCTGCCCCCTATGGGGGCTGGCCTGGGCCCCAGTCCTGGCCCCCCAAGCCTTCCTCCGCCCCCAGGTATGTATGCCCCACAGTTTGGGGACCTCTGATCTAAATGAATAAGACTGACAGTGGGAAGGTGAAAATGAAGTAGTATCATTCCCATTTTACAGAGGGGGAAGTGAGACACAGAGAGATGAAATAGCTTGCCCAAGAGGAGTCAGGAAATTGGCAGCTGAGCTGAGAATTAAGCGCATCTCTCCTGAGACCCAATCCAGAGTCTTTACCACAACACAGCCTTCCTCTCGCGAGTAGACCTTTATCAAATACATATTTTTAAAATCCAGAGTAGGAGTTGCACATTTTAGGCTAACTAAATACAAGCAAAGACTTGATTTTTTTTATTTAAATTTATAAAAGCAATTAGCCAAACACTTCGGGCTTTCCCACCTCCCCCCACCCAAGCAGACGTCTATCAACATGACATTGTCATCATCATCACAATGAAGAGAACATGAAGCTTAGCTGCTGAACACTCCAAACGCAGAGCTCTTGTGTGCTTTGAAAACCAGCGTCTCACCTGCAAACCTTTGTCCTTTGCTAATGTTTGCAATGTGCTTGCCTGGTTTTTTGTTTTTTTGTTATGACAGTGAGGAAGAATTATGTTGGCTTTTGCAGGCAAAAAGCATCTCCCTTGATGTGAAGACTCTTTCCTTTCAGCGGGATCTGTTAAATAATTGGTGCCCATGCTTAACTCCCCCACGAAAGGGATGGTAATTAGGCTAGTGTGTAGTCAGCAGAATAGATAATCATTTTCATTAGATGCTGTAATCTGGAAGGATTTCCTTTCCAAATGGGTATCCATATATATAACTTACTAATTATGAATGTATGAAGGGTCTTCTGTGAACTTCTCGTGACTACTTAGCCAAGTCTTATGTCCATGGAAGGTAATTTTCTCCAGTACCAGCAATAATGGTTCAGTTCTCCTCCCATAAAGCTAATGGGATTTTTCCTCATTGATGTCAATGGGTGTAGGTTCTGGTCTTCAATTCTTGGGGTGAAATACTAATCCTGAAATCAGTCCGTGCTGATATCAATGCCTGAACTCCCATTGACTTCAGTAGCATCAGGATTTCATCCTTGGATTTCACTTCAGCCTTCAATATCACCATAATCTGAGCATTCTTAATATATCCATTCATCAGATGATTACTTTCACTGGTATTAAACATTTACCTTCAGTAAACTCGTGTCTGTCATGGGTTTGCATTAGGAAGAGGGACCTCTAACGATGCGCTTATACTCTAGAACACTACCAAGACATTTCCATCTAGATTTATCTGTTCCTGGTCCTTCTGGCATGAATCTTTTCCTCCACTCTGGGTATTTTTTGTATGTTTGAATTTAGTACTTGGAAAAGGTGCCAGATTCATTGCCCTGGGGAAATCATGTCCCTCTCTTTATCCACAGGAACAGCAGAAGCAACAGCAGCACAAGCTTCCCATGCACTGCCTTCCTCGTGTAAGTCAGCCTTACCAAGGGGGACCAATGTCAGACCTTGGAGGGGCAGTTCAATTTCTAGCCTGTTTCAGGTCTTGGCTTCTTGGCTGAGATGGAGTGCCATTCCGGAGGCTTCTCCCTTGCCACTACGAATGAATTGAGATGAATCACTCTTGCTCACAGTCCTTGAAAGAGGCGCGGGTGGCAGCTTCTTCTTATTACCTGGGCCAACCACAGAGCCAGTCTGTGGGCAAACTGGTGAGTGTAGCTACACTGCCTGATTGGTTGGTAGAGGCAGCAGATTGGGTCCTAAGCCCAGTAGCAGCAGCTGTTCAACAGCTGCTCAAAGAATTTGCCTGTGGCTCTGGTAGGTCCTGTCGTGGCCCCTGTCTTGCCTCAGTGCATGTAACACAGTTCTAACCCTCAACTCTGATTCCTGACCTCTGACCTTTACTCTGACCTTTAGTTCTGGCATATGGCTTCTGACTCCAGCTCTAACCCTGGCCTGCAACTCCTGGCTCCTGACTTGGGCTGTGGTCCTTGACTCTGGCAACTGGCCGCTGTCTCTTGCTCTGACCATGAGACCTGACCGCCCACTTCCTGGTCACATGACATTTCCCATCTGAGTTGGATACAAGCTACATAGAGCTTGGCTACATAGAGAGGAAAATTGGGTTCTGTATATCAATCTCCTGAGCCATCCATCCTCTTAGGTCTGTTTTTTATGTCTTAACTGCCTGTGTTTCAATTTATAGCCTTTCCCTGAAGTTTTTGACAACCCAGATTTCTCTTTATGCTCTTAGTTTGAAGCTCTGGGAGTGCTAGGGTGTTGGTATCTTCCAAAGAAGGTTTATTAGCTTGTTCATTCCCAATTACCATTTATAATGCATGCCTTTTCAAGTTGCTGTTGAGAGAATGACTGGATTATAGTGACCTAGGTTGACCAAGGTTTTTTGGGGGAGAGGGGGAGATAGCCATACATGCCTGCATAGGTACCAGTGTGCACACATACATAGGGAGACACACCATCCAGGTTTGGAATGCCTAGAGTTTAAAACGATTTGATTGTTTTGTCTTGACCACTTTTGTGAAGTCTTCGTTGATGGTGATTGTTGGTTTATTTTGCTTCCTCTAGCTCACTTTTATTCCAGTTCTTTGTACAAGTGGGGAATTGTTGGAAAGTGCTGCAGTGCTGTGGCGGTGGTCACAGTATAAGAGCAAATGATTGCTGACTGGATAGATAGATGTTGCGTTCGTAGATGGGCTGCCTGATGGTTATCGGTTTTTAGCAATTGACAGTGTGATCTGGTTGGGTACTTGGCGTGATTAGCTTTGGTTTTACAGCCATTTTAATATTGTGTTCTGCAGGCTGTGCAATAGGGCCAGATTGCATCTGCAGTGTTATCGTAGCTGAGCTGATCCCTGGATATGAGAGAGACAAGGTGGTTGAGGTAATAGCTTTTATTGGACCAGATTCTGCAAACTTCTGCAAGCAAACTTCCAAGCTACACAGAGCTCTTCTTCGGGTACTCCATAACCCTTGGACCAGGCCCCAAATGTGGGCCATTGCCTCAAAGGTACGATGGAGCCTAAGTAGTAAAACATTTTTTTTAACAGCCTTGTCCTGTCTGCTGTGTGTTGGATGTTAAAGAGTCCATCTTCCTTTCCGTAAGAGTTGAGTGCCGATGTTTGTGGCTAACATTCTGAGTCTGCCTCTCTACAGCAAAATGTGTGCTGATTCATTGACACCCTCTGCCTACTAGCTGACTGCATTGCCGTGAGGTGAATAATTGGTGAAGTCTAGGGATGAAAGGTGCCATATGAATGTGAAATACTCTTATGTCAGAAAGTTACAGGCTAGAATACCATGGATGACTCCTTTTTCTTAGCGCATGTGCAACGTGCCTCAGGTGGCAAGTAACTAGGATTCATCATGGAATTTGGTCTGCTGATTGGATCATTAGCTTCCCCGGCTCTGGCTGGGTATTGACAGGGAGTGCAACGTGAACTCTGATCCATGCACCCCCATGAACAATATAAATATAGGATACAATAGTGTAGATACTCAGATTTCCCTCTTCCTTAATCTCCCAGGATTTGTGCATGCTGCTCTTTTGCTCTGGCAAAACAATCTGCTTCAACACTTCCTCTCTATATCTGTGTAATGCTGCTCATTGGGTATATTACTTCCACTTGCCATGGCTTTGGGCTTAAGTCTAGTGTGCCCGGAGAGGGGATTCTTAGGCACGTGTCTTACGAACACCAACATGGAATAAGGCCGTGAGTGGATACAGTAGACGAATTCTCCCAAGGTGGGAAATATACAGCTGAGAAGTGTATTTGAAGGGAAGGTTGGTTGAATGTCTGAGAGCCTGTATACTGAACTTGTGGATCCCTAGACAGTGATTTCCTTAGGGACAATAATTACATGGAAGATTTTAGACTTTATTCCTCATGTCTCTTTTTAGTGGCTCGGAGGACGTGTTCAGAAGGCAACGAAATGGATAACTTAGGCATTTCTCAGAAGGAAATGTATCATCCTTCTCTTTTCTATAGCTCAGAAATATATTTTAGTCATAAACAAGCCATCTTCTTTAATGCTCCGAGCATTTCCCATGTATGGCCCAAATCTGCAAACTTAGGAGCTTTGAGGCCTCCGGAAAGGTACCAAGTACCATCTCACAGGCTGCATCTACACTCTGAGCTAGGGGTGTACGGTCTCCTGCTCAGGTAGACCCATTCAGAATAGCTTGAGGAGAGCTGGTGCAAGGATAAATAACAATGTAGTATTGACAGCATGGGCAGTGCCATTGGAGGTGTGGCTGAGCTGTCCCGAGTACCAACCCACCGGAGAACAGTGTGTACTGCCTCGGCTGTCACTGCCTGTATGACTCTAGTATCACCATTGGTGCTCTGGG
Organism: Gopherus flavomarginatus; assembly: GCF_025201925.1. Classification (NCBI taxonomy): domain Eukaryota; kingdom Metazoa; phylum Chordata; order Testudines; family Testudinidae; genus Gopherus; species Gopherus flavomarginatus. The sequence goes on along the minus strand of NC_066618.1, from coordinate 10,682,993 downwards.
GCTGGAGAACCCACAGGGAAAAAATGGTAGGTGCTGAGCACCCACCAGCAGCCCCCCATCAGTTCCCTCCCACCCCTCAATGCCTCGCACGTGCCAGTGGGCCCTGCTGATCAATGCCTCCCCCTTCCTCCCCGTGACTCCCACCCACCACGAAAAGCTGTTTCACGGCGTTCAGAAGGCTCTGGGGGGAAGAGGGGAGGAGCGAAGATGCAGTGTGCTCAGGGGAGGGGGCAGAACTGAGCGGGAAGAGGCAGGGTGGGGGTGGAACGGGGACAGGAAGAGGCAGGGCGTGGGTGGAGTGTTGGGGATAGGGGTAGAGTGGGGGCGGGGTCTGAGGCAGAACTGGGGGGTCAAGCACCCCCCGGCACTTTGGAAGTTCGATACCTGTGAGCATCACTATCCTAACTGTCAGGGTGGTTAAATGCTGGAATAAATTGCCTAGGGAGGTTGTGGACTCTCCATATTTGGAGATATTTAAGAGCAGGTTAGATAAATGTCTATCCGGGATATTCTAGATAGTATTTGGGCCTGCCATGAGGGCAGGGGACTGGACTCGATGACCTCTCGAGGTCCCTTCCAGTCCTAGAGTCTATGAATCTATGAATCACAGGCAAAAATGAATGTATTTCAGACTGCCTGTTTCCATAGGTCAGTGGTTTTCATTCCAGTTCTCTCTGCTATATCTGCCCTGTGACTGGGCTGTTGCTACCATTCTGCTGCCTGTGAGAATTGTACGTCCCTGTGTCGATCAGTAACAGCCTTTATGCTGATCAGATTAATCTCTGTGCGCTGCTCAGGCTTGAGAACTGACACTGCCAGCCCTAATGTCCAGAAGTTAAAAACACAAGTAACTTTCCAGGAGGTCAGGTTATAATTCAGTTTCTACTGAAGTCAATGAATGTTATTCAACCATTCAATGCTAAAAAAATTTACTCACAAATTACGTGAAGGAAAAATCCTCAGCTTTGCTGAACAAATCTTTCAGCTTGTATAACTTGTCTCACTGAAGTCACTGGGACTTTGTCAGAGTGCCAGATCTGGTCCAAAGAGAGGGCTGGGGAGTACCCCTCAAAATGCAGCCTCCATATCTTTTGAATCTTTGATCCCTGGCTAACAGGGCAACTAGTGTGTGTGTGTGTGTGTGTGTGTGTGTGTGTGTGTGTGTGTTGGTTTTTTTATATATATAAACTGAAGTACCATTCTTGAACCACTTCTCTTGAGATAAAAATGTCAGGTCAACCCAGTTTAAGGACCAGATTTCAGAACTCTGTTATGCTGGTTAGCAATTACTCACGTAAGTAGGATTACTCTTGTTAATAATTGCTCACCAGTATAAGCAAGTGACTCCCAGTCTGGCCAGTAATCTTTATCCTTACATCAGAAAGCTGGTCCAGAGAAGGCCAATTAAACCCTGAGATGAATGGATGATAAACTCCAGGGTTACAGACCATGCAGTTCATGTAGTTTACATTTAAACCACTGCGCAGTGTCTAAGAAAATGAAAGTGATTTTTTTTCTTAGCTTCAGCCTTCCGGGCTCTATCATGGATGAATGTATCAGAGCTGAATACAAGATTGAGAATTAAAAGCTTTACCAGGTTAAATCATGGAAACCCTACATGGGATGCAAAATGTATGATTATGTATGGATGAGAAGTGGAAAAGTCTAAAATAAAACTGCATGGAATAAACTGGCAATACACATGATAACATATCTAGAGTAATTCACAATTGAAACAGCAAGAGAAGATTTACTGCATGTTCTCTTACCTGTAAATCTGGGTTCTCTTCATAAATATTGAATGTTCTAGCCACTAACGACTGGATTATCATGCCCCTGCCATCCGTGATAGGATAATCTAGCAGTTGATGGCTAGAACAATGAGCAGCTACAACGAGGAATAAGTTTTACAAAAAAAGTAATGTCATATTGAGGTTTCTTTGCAAGTCCGCTCAAGAGGCTACAGTAAATATAAGCAATACCAATCATTTCACCGTGGCCACTAATCACCAGCTAGACTAATACTGAATGTTATCAATGATAGTGGCAATTGTTGGAGGGTTTACATGGGATGTTGGGCATATAATTTGTAGAGTGGGTTGCGGGGGGGGGGAAATGTCAACACTTATTTTTTCATGGAACAAAATCTCCTCCATTTTTGAATTTTGAATAAAATGTTAGTCAACTCTATAGAATAGATGGAAAAACAGACCAAAAATATCGCTGCAATTTTTTTTTTTTGAAACAGCAATAAATTTTTCTGACACTTCAAAAATTCAAAGAATTTAATTCTTGGCCGTACAATGCAATCGTTATATAACAAATGTTATTCAAAGAACAGCAAAGGACATCTGGCCAAATTCAACAGCTGGCAGAGGAGGTGCTCGATTCCTTCGACTTCAGAGGGGTTGTGTCTATGTGTGCCTGTGGTAAATTAGACCAATGTGGTATAGTAATACCAAAATCAAATGCCGCACTCAATCATGAGAAGAGCCGAGTGCCCTCAACTCTAAAAGCTCTTCACGGGAACAGATCTTTACTTTGCTATGTGCTTGCGTTAATATGACAAAAGTGAATAGAATCCCAAGGGAAAAAAATGGATAGCATCATTAGTGTTATGTATATGGCTTTGTAGCTGGACAAATCACTGAAAGAATAGGAGTGTGTGTGTGTGTGTGTGTGTGTGTTTACTTGGAAAATTAGCTTGTTTTGAAGAACTGTTACAAAAATGTTTTCCAATTTTGGAGAAATTCAGGATTGTTTCAACTGTGTATTAGAATAAAAGGATGATTAAGGCTGAATGGTTTGAGTTAGGTCAGTGGTCCCCAACCTTTTTCGCCTGGCAGGCACCAGACGACGAGCCATGGAGGACCATGGCGGTGGACAGGCATCTGCCGAAATTCCGCTGACAAGCAGCAACGTTTCAGCGGTGACACCTCTGGATGATGCAGCTTGTCGGTGGCATTTCGGCGGATGCTCATCCGCCGGCCAGTATGTGGGTGCACTTAGAGGCCCTGGAGGGCGCCATGGCACCCACAGGCACCACATTGGAGACCCCTGAGTTAGATGATAGAATGTTGCATAACAAGGTGATGGGTTGGGGATTCAGTAGTCTACATATTTATTACCCGTTATTCTTTATCTCCTATCATTGTTTATTGTTATTTTATTGTTCTACTCTATTGCTTTTCTGACTGGCTTGCTCCCTCAGAGGAAAATGAGCCAAAATTGTTTCTACCAACCTCCCTGACCCCAGCTGATTAAGGATCCAGAAACAATAATTTTGTGACCAATCACAACCAACCCACTCCAGAGGGGGAAGGTAACTAAAATGTGTCACAAAATTCTAGCTTCATCTTAATAATGGTGGGGATGGGGGGAACAAGCAAAGTGTTCTCAGAAAACTTTTTCGTTCTAATCTCCTGACTTTTTGTTTCATGGCTGTTTCCTGAACAGGCAATCTTTGCTAAAATACTTAAGTCTTTGGACAGATCTAATTACATCCAAACTATATGCAAGGCAGTATCCTGCCATTGGTTGTACAACGTATGTGTACTATCATATCAAATATCTACCACGCAGTTTACTCCGTTTGCCTGAAACAGCATTATGCTATTTTCCTTTGGGGCCACTAGATGTTCATTCTTATCTAGTGAGACAAAGGGATTATTTTCCCCCATGAGTGACACATCTCAAGCTGGTATAAAAACAAGTCTTATGCCTCATTCACTCCAGCTGGCCACAGACACTTGGGACAGAGGTCAACACTGAGACTCAGTGAAAAAGAACGATTCTAAATATGCACCCACGACTCATAGTGTGTTTTTGTTTGCCGGGTGGTCATAAAAAGCTACTGACTGACTTGATGCAATTTACGCTGCCAACTGGGGATTCTGAGCCAGCCACTCAGCAGATCCCCTGCCGAGCGGGGGGACTGAGGGCAAAGAGTTTGTCACAGGCTTTGCATGCATTAGTGTGTATTTCTTGAAGTGCCTTTAGCACTTGACCTTGCAGTCCCACATGCCTCAAAGGCTCTTCGGTGTTGACATATAAACAGGTCAGCCTTTGGAATGTGTGTTGTCAGCTAAGTATTCACAAAGAACTGGTGATCTCCTCCTCCTTGGAGATGGGTGATGTCCCAGATCCCCAGCCCCAGTGTTACCCTCGTGATGGGAGACTCTTTCCTCAGCTCCTACCATCTGCAGGCTGCAAGAGCTATTAATAATGGAGCAAGTGGAAATGAGGGCTTCGGGACTTGTATATTTCTCATCTTAATAAATTGCATCCTTTGGAGAGGGCTAAAGTAGATCGCCTAGTGCTGGCAATCAATAATGTTTTGCTTCACATTCGGATTTTTTTTTCTCTGTCTCTCAAGCACTGAATAGGACTAGTTGTTCCTCTGTCATGTGAGAACGGTCACTGCCCTGTGAAAACAGGCATGTTGACAGCAGTTACCCTAGTAAATGTGTTCGGAAGACATTCAAAGAAATTTGGTTTTGGAGAAGATATGGGGGCAGGGAGGAGGGGGAAAGGAGTTATTCCTGGAAAACTAATAATAGGGCCATCTCTGTGCTACAGCCTTCCCAATGACAGAGCTCTGGCACTGTAGTTGTGTTAATGTAACGTCATAGTGTAGATGCTTCCTGTGTTGAAGGAAGTTATTTTTCCATCAGTGTGGTTAATCCACCTCTCTGAGAGGCGGTAGCTAGGTGGATGGAAGAATCCTTCTGTCAGCCTGGCTGCGTCTGCACCGGGGGTTAGGTTGACCTAACTACAGCATTGAGGGTGCAAAATTTTTCACAGCCATGTGTGCTGTAGCAATGTCAATCTAATTTTTAAGGGCCGACCAGGCCTCCAGGTGAGATCCTGCTCCCCTGGAGGTCAATGGAGTTTTGCCACTGATTTTATTGGCACCAGGAATTTACCTCAAGAGTATTTGACAGGTGCAGAGCAAGGAACCACTTGTTCATGCCAGATTTTCTTCAGCAGCTATTCAAAACATGGAAGAGACGGAGACTGTTTTGGTTAAAGTATCTCTGCATAGTAACATAAATACATAGGAATTGCCAGACTGGATCAGATGCCGGGGCTCTCTAGTCTCATAGACTCATAGACTCTAGGACTGGAAGGGACCTCGAGAGGTCATCGAGTCCAGTCCCCTGCCCTCATGGCAGGACCAAATACTGTCTAGACCATCCCTAAAAGACATTTATCTAACCTACTCTTAAATATCTCCAGAGATGGAGATTCCACAACTTCCCTAGGCAATCTATTCCAGTGTTTAACTACCCTGACAGTTAGGAACTTTTTCCTAATGTCCAACCTAAATCTCCCTTGCTGCAGTTTAAGCCCATTGCTTCTTGTTCTATCATTGGAGGCTAAGGTGAACAAGTTTTCTCCCTCCTCCTGATGACACCCTTTTAGATACCTGAAAACTGCTATCATGTCCCCTCTCAGTCTTCTCTTTTCCAAACTAAACAAACCCAATTCCTTCAGCCTTCCTTCATAGGTCATGTTCTCAAGACCTTTAATCATTCTTGTTGCTCTTCTCTGGACCCTCTCCAATTTCTCCACATCTTTCTTGAAATGCGGTGCCCAGAACTGGACACAATACTCCAGTTTAGGCCTAATCAGCGCAGAGTAAAGCGGAAGAATGACTTCTCGTGTCTTGTTTACAACACACCTGTTAATGCGTCCCAGAATCATGTTTGCTTTTTTTGCAACAGTATCACACTGTTGACTCATATTAAGCTTGTGGTCCACTATGACCCCTAGATCTCTTTCTGCCATACTCCTTCCTAGACAGTCTCTTCCCATTTTGTATGTGTGAAACTGATTGTTCCTTCCTAAGTGGAGCACTTTGAATTTGTTTTTGTTAAACTTCATCCGGTTTACCTCAGACCATTTCTCCAATTTGTCCAGATCATTTTGAATTTTGACCCTGTCCTCCAAAGCAATTGCAATCCCTCCCAGTTTGGTATCGTCCGCAAACTTAATAAGCGTACTTTCTATGCCAACATCTAAATCGTTGATGAAGATATTGAACAGAGCCGGTCCCAAACAGACCCCTGCAGAACCCCACTTGTTATACCTTTCCAGCAGGATTGGGAGCCATTAATAACTACTCTCTGAGTACGGTTATCCAGCCAGTTATGCACCCACCTTATAGTAGCCCCATCTAAATTGTACTTTCCTAGTTTATCTATAAGAATATCATGCAAGACCGTATCAAATGCCTTACTAAAGTCTAGGTATATCACATCCACCGCTTCTCCCTTATCCACAAGGCTCGTTATCCTATCAAAGAATGCTATCAGATTAGTTTGACACGATTTGTTCTTTACAAATCCATGCTGGCTATTCCCTATCACCTTACCACCTTCCAAGTGTTTGCAGATGATTTCTTTAATTACTTGCTCCACTATCTTGACTCCAATAGCGGCCAGTGCCAGAGGCTTCAGAGGAAAGTGCAAGAAACCCTACAGTAGGCAGATGTGGGATAATTCTCCCCCCCCACACCCTCATGTAGGTTTAGTCCTGGTCCCTACTAACGAGAGATTAGTTTAAATCCTGGTTTTATAGCCCTGTTTTAAGATCTGCCCAATACCTTATTCCAGTGCTTCTCCAGCTGTGGTCCATGGAGCCATTTCTGTCCAATGGAGAAGCATCTGTCCATTTGCAAGCAGCAGTGCTACTGACCAGAAGCTGGGACTGGACAATGTAATCTGGCTTTAAGATTAAGCTTGATAAGTTTATGGACGGGATGGTATGATGGGAGAGCCTAATTTTGGCAATTGATCTTTGATTATCGCCAGATAGGTATGCCCAGTGGTTGGTGATGGGATGTTGGATGGGATGGGATCTGAGTTACTGCAAAGAATTCTTTTCTGAGTGCTGGCTGGTGAGTCTTGCCCACATGCTCAGGGTTTAGCTGATCGCCATATTTGGGGTTGGGAGGGAATTTTCCTCCAGGGCAGACTGGCAGAGGCCCTGGAGGATTTTCGCCTTCCCCTGCAGCGTGGGGCATGGGTCACTTGCTGGTGGATTCTCTGCAGCTTGAAGTCTTCAAACCACAATTTGAAGACTTCAATAACTCAGGCATAGGTTAGGGGTTTGTTATAGAAGTGGATGGGTAGCGTTCTGTGGCCTGCTTTGTGCAGGGGGTCGGACTAGATGATCACATTGGTCCCTTCTGACCCTAGAATCTATGAATCTATGAATAGGGTCTGGATTACTGAAAAATTGCCCTGTTCTGTTCATTCCCTCTGAAACAACTGGCACCAGCCACTATCGGAAGACATAAACTGGGCTACATGGACCATTGGTCTGGCCCTAGTATGGCCATTTTTATGTTATGTTGTGGCCAGGCCACGTGATAGATCCATGCCAAGACTGAGGATTTATGTAGGCTTTTTTGACCAGCTAAACTAAATAATCTCTCTGCATCTTGCACAGCTGCTTCATGTCCTCCTCTGTTGGGTGTTTCGTTGATGTCATTTCCACTGTGATCAAATTTGTACAACACACCAAAATTGGAGGGTAAGTAAATGCACCGCAGGATAGAACAGAATTGCATAACAAAGAGAGATGAGAGGAGTGTAGTATCTACATATACTAAGAGACAGATCCTGCCACACAGCATTTACAATTTAGATGGAGAAGAGAGAGCGAGGAAGGGAATATTATCATTCCCATTTTACAGATGAGGAATGGAGTCACACAGATTGTGCCTTGCCCAAGGACATACATGCAGTCTGTGGCAAAGCTGGGAATTGAAGCTAGATCTTCCTGAATCTCTGACTAGTGTCTTAACTCTCATTTATTTATCCTGTTGTGGTAACACTGAGAAACCTCACCCATGGGTCAGGTGCCCATTGTGTTAGGTGGTGTAAACACAAAGAAAAAAATGGTGACCCCTTCCCCAAAAAGCTTACAACCAGCCTTTCTCATCAATGTGTTTTGTGACTGGAGATCTTACTCGTTTTCCAGGCATCTTTCTTGCATAGCTTGTCTTCCCACCCCCACCCCGTTCTCTGTCCTTCTAAAACAACAGCACGTAAAATCTCCGAAAGATGGAAGCAACTGAATTGCAGTACCAGTCCTGTTCTGAGATGCATGTCCCTGGTGATGGAGTTCTTTAGGTTTTCAGGTCTCATAAATGGGAATAACTTTCTTTACCAAGCAAGGCAACAGAAAAGGAAATATTCACCAAAGTCTGGTGAGGTTTAGCCCGAGCATGCTTGCCTATTGTGGCACAGATTTGCGGGAGAAACTGACAGATCCTCATCTGGGATATCACCGTAGACTTGCTGAGTCAGTGCTCACTGAAGACGAGGCAATTAGTTTCAGAAAGTCAGTGCAGCTTGCACAGAAAAATAATAAAGAATCCAGTATTCAATTACATCATGTAATGAGAGTCAGCTAAAAAAGTGACAGGTTTTTAAAGTGCTTATGTACCAATGCTAGAAGTCTAAATAATAAGATAGGAGAAGTAGAGTGCCTCGTATTGAATGAGGATATTGATATAATAGGCATCACAGAAACTTGGTGGAATGAGGATTATCAGTGGAACACAGTAATACCAGGGTAGAAAATATATCAGAAGGACAGAACGGGTCATGCTGGTGGGGGAATGGTACTACATGTGAAAGAAAGCATTGAATCAAATGAAATAAAAATCTTAAATGAACCAAACTGTAACATAGAATCTCTATGGATAGTAATTCTAGCTTGAATAATAAGACATATAGCAGTAGGAATACATTATGGACCACCTGACCAGTATGGTGATAGTGACTGTGAAATGCTCAGGGAGATTTGAGAGGGTATTAAAATAAAAAAACCTATCCCTATATTGACTGGATACATGTCACCGCAGGATGGGATGCAGAGATAAAGTTTCTTGACACCTTAAATGACTTCTTCTGGGAGCAGCTAGTTCTGAAACCCACAAGAGGAGAGACAATTCTGGATTTAGTCGTAAGTGGAGCACAGAATCAGGTCCAAGAGGTGAATGTAGCTGGATCACTTGGTAATAGTGACCATAATATAATGAAATTTAACATCCGTGTGGCAGGAAAAACACTACAGTGGCCCAACACTGTAGTATTTAATTTCAGAAAGGGGAATTACACAAAATTGAGAGGTTAGTTAAACAGAAATTAAAGGGTACAGCACCAAAAGTAAAATCCCTGCAAGCTGCATGAAAACTTTTTAAAGACACCATTATAGAGGCTCAACTTAAATGTATACCTCAAATTAAAAACAAAAACAAAAACAAAACCATAGTAAGAGAACCAAAAAAGAGTCACCGTGCTAAACAACAAAGTAAAAGAAACAGTGAGAGGCAAAAAGGCATCCTTTAAAAAGTGGAAGTGAAATCCTAGTGAAGAAAATAGAAAGGAGCATAAACTCTGGCAAATGAAGTGTAAAAATATAATTAGAAAGGCCAAAAAAGAATTTGAAGTACAACTAGTCAAAGACTCAAAAAGTAATAGCAATTTTTTTAAGTGCATCAGAAGCAGGAAGCCTGCTAAAAAAACAGTGGGGCCACTGGATGATCAAGATGCTAAAGGAGCACTTAAGGACGATAAGGCCATTGCGGAGAAACTAAATGAATTCATTGCATTGGACTTTACAGTTGAGGATGTGAGAGATATTCCCAGACCTGAGCCATTCTCTTTAAGTGACAAATCTGAGGAACTGTCCCCAGACTGAGGTGTCATTAGAGGAGGTTTTGGAACAAACTGATAAACTAAACAGTAATAAGTCACCAGGACCAGATGGTGTTCACTCAAGAGTTCTGAAGGAACTCAAATGTGAAATTGCAGTACTACTAAGTGTAGTCTGTAACCTATCATTTACATCAGCTTCTGTACCAAATGACTGGAGGATAGCTAATGTGGCGCCAATTTTTGAAAAGGGCTCCAGAGGTGACTGTGGCAATTACAGGCCGGTAAGCCTGACTTCACTACCAGGCAAATTGGTTCAAACTGTAATAAAGAACAAAATTTTCAGATACCTAGATGGACATAATTTGTTGGGGAATAGTCAACATGGTTTTTGTGAAGGGAAATCATGCCTCACCAATCCACTAGAATTCTTTGAGGGGGTCAACAAGCATGTGGACAAGGGGGATCCAATGAATATAGTGTATTTAGATTTTCAGAAAGTCTTTGACAAGCAGGGGTGCTGGAACAATTTTTATAGTGGGGATGCTGAGAGCCATTGAACCAAACTGTAAACCCTGTATATGATGGAAACCACTTCAAGCAAGAGGGTGCTGCAGCATCCCCCACACCCCTAGTTCCAGCACCTATGTTGACAAGATCCCTCACCAAAGGCTCTTAAGCAAAATAAGCAGTCATGGGATGAGAGGGAAGGTGCTCTCATGGATTGGTAACCAGTTAAAAGATAGGAAACAAAGGGTCAGTTTTCAGAATGGAGAGAGGTAAATAGTGGTGTCCCCCAGGGTCTGTACTGGGCCCAGTCCTATTCAACATATTCATAAATGATCAGGAAAAAGGGGTAAACAGTGAAGTGGCAAAATTTGCAGATGATACAAAACTACTTAAGGTAGTTAAGTCCCAGTCAGACTGCGAAGAGCTACAAAAGGATGTCTCAAAACTGTGTGACTGGGCAGCAAAATGGCAGATGAAATTCAGTGTTGATAAATGCACAGTAATGCACATTAGAAAACATAATCTCAACTATACATATAAAATGGTGAGGTCTAAATTAGCTGTTACCACTCAAGAAATAGATCTTGGAGTCATTGTGGAGAGTTCTCTGAAAACATCCACTCAAAATGTGCACTGGCTGTCAAAAAAGCAAATAATGTTGGGAATCATTAAGAAAGGGATAGATAATAAGACAGAAAATATCATATTGCTTCAGAAAAGGGCAACACAAATTATTAGGGGTATGGAATGGCTGCCATATTAGGAGAGATGAAAAGTCCCAGTTTGACAGAGTTCCCCAGAGTCCCCCAGGTTGACTATGCATTGTGTGAAGAAATACTTCCTTTTGTTTGGTTTAAACCTTCTGCCTATTAATTTCCTTTGGTGACCCCTAGTTCTTGTGTTATGAGAAGGAGTAAATAACACTTCCTCATTTACTTTCTTCACATCAATCATAATTTTATAGACCTCTTTCATATTCGGTCTCTTTTGCAAGCTGAAATGTCCCAGTCTTATTAATCTCTCCTCATATGGAAGCCATTCCATACCCCTAATCATTTGTGTTGCCCTTTTCTAAACCTTTTCCAATTCCATATATATTTTTTGAGCTGGGGCGACCACATCTGCATGCAGTATTCAAGCTGTGGGCATAGCATGGATTTGTAATAGGTGGTGAAAAGGCCTTTATTCCCTGCTGAAGGGAAAACACACTGTTCCGGCTTCCTCTAGGTTCTGTTTCATTTCTCACTGTATCAAGTAAAGGAAGGATGCTGCTCTTTATGCAGCTGGGGGCCCAATGCTATGAGGGGCTGAATGCTTCCTATCTGTCTAACCGTCCAGGTTATTATACTGCATTCATCATCAAGGTGTTTAGCTGCCGCAGCTCCCACTAAAGTCATGCATGGCTCTGGGAAAGGCACATAACAGGGAAGAGAATGAATTACTGTGTAAACAATAATTTGGTACCATGCGTTTATTATGCCCTCCTGCTGTAGGTAGTGCTACCTGCTGTGGCCTTCATGGCTCTCCAGTGAGGGCAGAGCTGATCAAAGGGATCTGCACTTCAAAGTTTTGCTTTAGTGGTTTTCAGAAACCAGGGACTTCATTTGCTGTACTCCTTATGGCCACGCTTCCAAAGCCCTACGGGGCGGAGGAGGTTGAGCTGTCACTTTCTCTCAGGCCTGGCATCCCATCTGAAGCAGCTGGATTTGTTTCCTAGAATCCACGAGGCCTTGTTTGAACAAGAATTGCTCTTCAAAGCCACGCTCCAGGTGTGGTAGCTATTTCGGTCGGTGGCTCCATGGAATGGGCAAAGTGTTGTCGTTGAACTCCAGTGGATCTTAGGGTACTGGGGTCTCAGCCTGGTACTGCAGGGAGCAGCGCCATTCGTGCCTCTTGCCTGGCTGACTTGAATATTTAAGCAAACGCTGGTGAGAAGCTGGTCCCTTCCATTGCTAAGTATCTGTGCGCTTGATTAACCCCCATGGGTTCAAGGAGTGTGGCTTGTACTCAAGAGGAAATTCACTCCTAGAGGAGAGCAGGGGGCAGTACCACTGCTAACCTACCCTAGAAGTCATGGTAAGACAGCTTTATGTTCGGCCCAGAGGTTCCTAGGAACCAATCTTAGGGACATGTAGATTGGACTGAACTTCTCCCAAGCAGCCTGTCCCTCTACCCTTCTCTGGTCAGTCCTATGTACTTTCTAAGCGCTCTAACTACCTGCAGTTCCCTAATGGGGTTTTCCGATCTACTGCAATCTGCTACTGGAGTAGAGGTTGCATGTAGCTCCTTCTTTCCTCCAAATCTGGGCAGAGTTTCTGTCACTGATGGGGAGTGGATGTAATCATGGGTTTTCCCAGCAAAAGAGATATGAGCTGCCTGAATCCATGGGCTTTTGGGCTGTATTCTCTTCTCACACCAGTGTTACCCCAGTGTAACTCCATTGGCATCAGTGAAGCTACACTTGAGAAAAGAAGAGTGAGTGGACATGTAGCAGTTTTCAAGTCTATAAAAGGTTGTTACAAGGAGGCGGGAGAAAAATTGTTCTTCTTAACCTCTTAGGACAGGACAAGAAGCAATGGGCTTAAATTGCAGCAAGGGCGGTTTAGGTTGGACATTAGGAAAAACTTCCTAACTGTCAGGGTTGTCAAGCACTGAAATAAATTACCTACGCAGGTTGTGGAATCTCCATCATTGGAGATTTTTAAGCAGATTAGACCAACACCTGTCAAGGATGGTCTAGATCAGTGATGGGTAGCCTGTGGTCCACAGGCAGCCCATCAGAGTAATCCGCTGGCTGTCAGACAGTTTGTTTACATTTGCACGGCCAATGGTTGCTGCGGGATTGGCAAATTGCAGCCACTGGGAGCTGTGAGTGGCCGTTCAAATGTTCAAATGCAGGTTGCCCACCAAAGATCTAGATAATACTCAGTCCCGCCTTGAGTGCAGGACTGGACTAGATAACCTCTCGAGGTCCCTTCCAGTACTAGAACCCTATGATTCTATGTAATTAATCCTGATTTATACCTGGCCAGGCAAAAGGAGAATCAGGCCCATGGGCTTCTCCTTTCAGGTGTGATCTGGGAGGGAAATAGCATTTTAGACTAGAGATGTGGAAGGTGCAAAAGTCTGTTTTGTGGAATTTTGTATGAAAGAGTTTGCTGGTTGAATACATTTCCACGTCCCCTTTCCCCTACCATTTGGGCTTTCTTTGTTGTTTAATTGGCTGCAGGGGTGAAAGTGGGCCCATATGGGCTGGTATGCCGTACCAGTAAGAAGTGGCCTCTGGTACCGACCTGTATGCAGCTGATGTTAAAGCGCTGCTGTGGCAGCTCTTTAAGGACCCTTTAATGTCACTGCCCCTTTTGCCTCCTAGGGACCCTACCAGCAGTACCGCCGTCGATTGGGGAGGGGGGCTAAAAGGGGCAGTCGCTCCGTGGCCCAGTCAGGCAGTGGCGTAGAGAGCTGCAGCGGCACAGCAGCCAGCAAACAGAGCTGTAAACAGGGGAGTTTCAGAGGGAGTTCTCTTGGAGGAGCAGGTTTTTGTATTTTGTGTATTTGTGTGTATGGAGGCTGCTAGGAGCTGTGTGCTGGGAGAGAAGCTGAGCCCTGTTTAGGAGGGCGGGGCTTGTCTGCTTAGGAGTCCTATAAAAGTAGCCAGTCAGTCAGGCAGCTGCACAGCAGCCAGCAAACAGAGCTGTAAACAGGGGAGTTTCAGAGGGAGTTTACAGGGGGAGGTTGCGGGGGATACTAAGAGACCTAGGCAGAGGAACCGACAGGCTAGTTAAGGGAGTGGGTGGTGGTCTGCCAGTGTTCTGGTGCCTGTTGGGGGTTTGTTTTGTTTCTTGGACTAAGAGGTTTTTGGTGGGAAGGCTATGACCAATACAGAGGCAGCAGTGAAAGACACAATGAGGATGATTGGATGTGGAAGCTGAGGCATGTACATGATCCTGGAGGGGGTACCTGAAAAGAATTTTGTATGCATGAAGTGCCGCCTGATAGAGCTGATGGAAGAAAAGATCAGAGGACTGGAGATGCAGGTGGAAACTGGTCGAATTTAGAAGGGAGTTCGAGCAGATGATGGAGCACAGACACGAGGGGGCTGAAGGGATAAGCTTAGACGTGCAGATGGAAGCAGGACCAAAGAATTCTGAGGAGAGGCTGCTGGGTGAGGAAAGTGGATGGTGGAAACATGTGACTAAGAGAACCAGGCAGAGGAAAAGACGGGCCAGTGAAGGAGAAGTAGAACTCAGGAACAGGTTTGCAGAATTGGAAAATGAAGAAGGGGCACAGCAGGTGGTCGCTGAGGGAGAGAGGGCAAGGAAAAAGAGAAGAGCTGTTAGTCCTACAGGAAGAGGGGAGGAGTCAATGGAGACAACACCAAATATGAGCCCCAGGAGGATACGGGAAGGGTTGCGGAGGATTGCAAGGGGGAATAGGAATCGAGAGGACTTGCTGCCAGTGGGAGCAGGGGATAGACCGGAGAATCACATTGTCACCAGGATAAGGCAGGTCTACGTGATTGGGGATTCCTGACTGAGAAGAATAGACAGTCCTGTAACTAGAGCTGATCCGGAGAACAGAAGGGTGTGCTGTCTGCCGAGTGCTAAGATACGGGATGTGGACCTGAGGCTGAAAAGGATCCTAACGGGAGCGGGGAAGAATCCGTTGATTGTCCTTCATGTGGGAACGAATGATGCAGCTAGATTCTCGCTGGAACATATCAAGGGAGACTATGCCAGACTGGGGAAGATGCTTAAGGAAATTGAGGCTCAGGTGATCTTCAGTGAGATTCTGACGGTTCCTAAAGAAGGACAACAAAGGTGTGACAAGATTATGGCGATCAACAGATGGCTCAGGCAGTGGTGCTATGAGGAGGGCTTTGGATGTACGGCCACTGGGAAGCATTTATGGACAGAAGACTGTTCTCTCTGGATGGACTTCACCTGAGTAAGGAGGGAAATAGACTTCTAGGATGGAGGCTTGCCCAACTGATTAAGAGAGCTTTAAACTAGGAATTTGGGGGAGATGGTTGGGAGATGTCCAGGTAATCTCCACGCCGGAATTTAACCTTGAGAGGGAAAAAAACAAAGTAAGAGAGGATACAGCTGTGGACAGAAGAATTGGCATAAGGAGGAAGGGTAGTGTAGATACCAGTCTAATAGGTGATGCTGGTGGTAGAATGTCTGTGCCTAACAGGGTAAAGAATGTCAGTGAAGCCAAACAGCAAAAATTAAGCTGTCTGTACACTAATGCAAGGAGCCTAGGTAACAAAATGGAGGAACTAAGGACTGGTGCAAGAAATGAAACCGGATATTATAGGGATAACAGAAACATGGTGGAAAAGTAGTCATGACTGGAGTACAGGTATTGAAGGCTATGTGCTGTTTAGGAACGACAGAAATAAAGGCAAAGGTGGTGGAGTAGCATTGTACATCAATGATGAAGTTAACTGTAAAGAAATAAGAAGTGATGGAATGGATAAGACAGAGTCTGTCTGGGCAAAAATCACACTGGGAAAGAAAGCTACTAGAGCCTCCCCTGAGATAGTACTTGGGGTGTGCTACAGACCGCCGGGATCTGATTTGGATATGGATAGAGACCTCTTTAATGTTTTTAATGAAGTAAACACTAATGGGAGTTGTGTGATCATGGGAGACTTTAACTTCCCAGATATAGACTGGAGGACAAGTGCTAGTAACAATAATAGGGCTCAGATTTTTCTGGATGTGATAGCTGATGGATTTCTTCACCAAGCAGTTGAAGAACCAACAAGAGGGGATGCCATTTTAGATTTGGTTTTGGTGACTAGTGAGGACCTCATAGAAGAAATGGTTGTAGTGGACAACCTTGGTTCGAGTGATCATGAGCTAATTCAGTTCAAACTAGATGGAAGGATAAACAAAAATAGATCTGGGATTAGGGTTTTGACTTCAAAAGGGCTAACTTTAAAGAATTAAGGAAATTAGTTAAGGAAGTGGATTGGACTGAAGAATTTGTGGATCTAAAGGCGGAGGAGGCCTGGAATTACTTTAAGTCGAAGCTGCAGAAACTATCAGAAGCCTGCATCCCAAGAAAGGGGAAAAAAAACCATAGGCAGGAGTTGCAGACCAAGCTGGATGAGCAAGCATCTCAGAGAGGTGATTAAGAAAAAGCAGAAAGTCTACAAGGAGTGGAAGAAGGGTGAGATTAGCAAGGAAAGCTACCTTAGTGAGGTCAGAACGTGTAGGGATAAAGTGAGAAAGGCTGAAAGCCATGTAGAGTTGGACCTTGCAAAGGGAATTAAAACCAATAGTAAAAGGTACTATAGCCATATAAATAAGAAGAAAACAAAGAAAGAAGAAGTGGGACTGCTAAACACTGAGGATGGAAAGGAGGTTAAGGATAACCTAGGCATGGCCCAATATCTAAATAAATACTTTGCCTCAGTCTTTAATGAGGCTAATGAGGAGCTTAGGGATAATGGAAGGATGACAAATGGGAATGAGGATATGGAGGTAGATATTACCACATCTGAGGTAGAATCCAAACTTGAACAGCTTAATGGGACAAAATCAGAGGGCTCAGATAATCTTAACCCAAGAATATTAAAGGAACTGGCACATGAAATTGCAAGCCCATTAGCAAGAATTTTTAATGAATCAGTAAACTCAGGGGTTGTACCGTACGACTGGAGAATTGCTAACATAGTTCCTATTTTTAAGAAAGGGAGAAAGAGTGATCCGAGTAACTATAGACCTGTTAGTTTGACATCTGTAGTATGTAAGGTCTTGGAAAAAATTTTGAAGGAGAAAGTAGTTAAGGACATTGAGGTCAATGGTAATTGGGACAAATTACAACATGGTTTTACAAAAGGTAGATTGTGCCAAACCAACCTGATCTCCTTCTTTGAGAAGGTAACAGACTATTTAGACAAAGGAAATGCAGTAGATCTAATTTACCTCGATTTCAGTAAGGCATTTGACACGGTTCCACATAGGGAATTATTAGTTAAATTGGAAAAGGTGGGGATCAATATGAAAATTGAAAGATGGATAAGGAACTGGTTAAAGGGGAGACTACAATGGGTCGTACTGAAGGGTGAACTGTCAGGCTTGAAGGTTACTAGTGGAGTTCCTCAGGGATCAGTTTTGGGACCAATCTTATTTAACCTTTTTATTACTGACCTTGGCACAAAAAGCGGGAATGTGCCAATAAAGTTTGCGGATGACACAAAGCTGGGAGGTATTGCTAACACAGAGAAGGACCGAGATATCATACAGGAAGATCTGGATGACTTTGTAAACTGGAGTAATAGTAATAGGATGAAATTTAATAGTGAAAAGTGCAAGGTCATGCATTTAGGGATTAATAATAAGAATTTTAGTTATGAATTGAGGACACATCAGTTGGAAGTAACAGAGGAGGAGAAGGACCTTGGAGTATTGGTTGATCACAGGATGACTATGAGCCGTCAATGTAATATGGCCATTAAAAAAGCTAATGCAGTTTTAGGATGCATCAGGTGAGGTATTTCCAGCAAAGATAAGGAGGTGTTAGTACCGTTATATAAGACAATAGTAAGACCTCATCTGGAATACTGTGTGCAGTTCTGGTCTCCCATGTTTAAGAAGGATGAATTCAAACTGGAACAGGTTCAGAGATGGGCTACTAGGATGATCTGAGGAATGGAAAACCTGTCCTATGAAAGGAGACTCAAAGAGCTTGTCTTGTTTAGCCTAACCAAAAGAAGGTTGAGGGGGGATATGCTTGCTCTTTATAAATATATCAGAGGGATTAATATTAGGGAGGGAGAGGAATTATTTAAGCTTAGTACCAATGTAGATACAAGAACAAATGGGTATAAACTGGACACTAGGAAGTTTAGACTTGAAATTAGATGAAGATTTCTAACCATTAGAGAAATAAAGTTCTGAACAAGCCTTCCAAGGGGAGTAGTGGGGGCAAAAGACATATCTGGCTTTAAGACTATGCTTGATAAGTTTATGGAAGGGATGGTATGATGGGATAGCTTAATTTTGGCAATTGATCTTTGATTATCAGCAGGTAAGTATGCCCAGTGGTCTGTGATGGGATGTTGGATGGGATGGGATCTGAGTTACTGCAGAGAATTCTTTCCTGGGTGCTGGCTGGTGAGTCTTGCCCACATGCTCAGGGTTTAGCTGATCGCCATATTTGGGGTCGAGAAGGAATTTACCTCCGGGGCAGATTGGCAGAGGCCCTGAAGGTTTTTCGCCTTCCTCTGTAGCGTGGGGCATGGGTCACTTGCTGGAGAATTCTCTGCAGCTTGAGGTCTTCAAATCACAATTTGAAGACTTCAATAACTCAGACATAGGTTAGGGGTTTGCTATAGAAGTGGATGGGTAGGATTCTGTGGCCTGCTTTGTGCAGGAGGTCAGACTAGATGATCATAATGGTCCCTTCAGACCTTAAAGTCTATGAGTCTATAATTTAAAAGGGCCCAGGGCTCCTAGCCACTGCTACCACTGCAGTGGCCGGAGCCCCATTTAAATTGCCAGCAGAGCCCTGGGTGGTGCGGGCCAGGCAGCACGGATGGGCTGGCTGGGGGAGGCTGACCCCCAACCCCACCCCGTGCGCCCGAGCCCCTGCCTCTTCCGCCTCTGGCCTAGTCCCTTCCGGAGGCCTGGAGCCAAGCTTCTGTATCAATAAGTCCTCTACATTACTTTCACCCCGACTGGCTGTCTGTTTATATTATTTGTATTACGGTGGCAACTGGGGACCCCAATGAAATCAGTCTGTGTTGTTCTAGTACCTATATGTACTAAGAGATGGACCTTGCCCCACAGAACTTGCAATCTAGATGGAGACAAGAGTGAGAAGAAAGGAATATTATCATTCCCATTTTACAGATGGAGAATCGACTCACAGAGACTGTGACTTGCCCAAGGACATACATTCAGTCTGTGGCAAAGCTGGGAACTGAACCTAGATCTCCTGAGTCTCAGACTAGTGTCTTAACTCTTATTTATTTATCCTATTGTGGTAGCACCAAGCAACCCCACCCGTGGATCAAGTCCCCGTTGTGCTAGGTGTTGTACACACAAAGAACAAAAAGTTGGCCCCTTTCCCATAATATTACAATCTAAGTATTGGACCATCCTTTCTCACCAATGTGTTTTGTGACCGGAGATCTTGCCTCAAAAACCAGTATCTTTCTTGCATAGCTTGTTTCCCCCCTGTTCTCCCTCCTTCTAAAACAACAGCACGTAATATCTCAGAAGGATGTAAGCAACTGAATTTCAGCACCAGGCCTGTTCTGAGATGCATCTCTCTGATGCTGGAGCTCTCTAGGTTTCCAGGTCTCATGGATGGGAATAATTTTCTTTACCAAGCAAGGCAACAGAAAAGGAAATATTCACCAAAGTCTGGTGAGTTTTAGCCTGTGCAAGCTTGCTTATTGTGGCACAGATTTGCTGGAGAGACTAACAGATCCTCATCTGGGACATGACTGTAGACTTGCCGAGTCTGCACACTGAAGAAGAGGCAATTAGTTTCAGAAAGTCAGTGCAGATTGCATGGGAAAATAATAAGGACTCCAACATAGACGGCTAGCAAAGATCACTTGGCTCACCAAGCTGCATCCCTCTTCAATTTTGCTGCAATTCTGATCATCTCTCTTGCTGGTTGCCAAAGTTACATTAGACTCTTTTATTTTTATATCAAATTCATGTGTGTTTTTTCTCCCCTTCAGCTTCAAGCCGTTGTTACTGATTTCCACTTTCTCAGACAACAGATAACTCCCTTCCTTTGTTCATTTTGTTACCTTGATTTTATTGAAAGAGGGGAAGTTTTGGGAAAGGCATGGCCATTTGTGTCTACACTACGGGATTATTCCGATGTCACCATATGTGTACTGGATGCCGCTGACAGAGGCAGTACTGCAGCACTACACGGCAGCATTCATTTGCCTTTACAAGATAGCAGAGACGGTTATCATTTGTTCTGTACCATCTGCCATGCCATTGTAAATTGGCAATGAGATGATGGTTATCAGTCGTTCTGTACCATCTGCTGCTGTCATGGTTGCTCCTGGCTGAGGTTGGCCGGGGGCGCAAAGACAAAAATGGGAATGACCCCCTGGGTCATTTCCTCCTTTATGTTGTATCTAAAAATAGAGTCAGTCCTGTCTGGAATATGGGGCAAGTGTGCTAGAGAACCAGTGTACTTGAAAACACAGCCGCTCCGTGTCAGATCTCGCAGAAATGATGAGCTGCATGCCATTCTAGGGGTTGCCCCTGCAACAACCCCACCCATTGCTTCCCTGCTCCCCCAACCCTCCTCGGCTACCGTTGCAGTGTCCCCCCATTTGTGTGATGAAGTAATAAAGAATGCAGGAATAAGAAACACTGACTTTTTAGTGAAATAAAATGAGGGGGAGGGAGCCTCCAGCTGCTATGATAGTCGAGGCAGGACATTAAATGGTAGGGGGGAGAGAAGCCCAGCATCCTGCTGCTATGATAGTCCAGGCAGTACAGAATCTTTTCTTTAGACATGAAAGGAGTGGGCTGATGGAGCTCAGCCCCTAGTTGCTATGATGAAGACGTTCTGTACCATCTACTGGGAATGACCAGGAGTGATTCCTATTTTTACCCAGGCTCCCTGGCCAACCTCACCTGAGGCCAGCCAGGAGCACTCATGGGCTGATGATGACCATGGATAGCAGTCATATTGTACCATCTACCACCGGGGAGGGAAGGGGAGAGGGTGCTGCTGTTCAGTGCCGCAGCATCGCGTCTACCAGCAGCATGCAGTAAACATAGGGTGACATATAAAAAAGTCAAGAAACGATTTTTTTCCCTTTTCATTCACGGGGGGAAGAGGGGGGGTAAATTGACGACCTATACCCTGAACTACCCCGGACAATGTTTTTGACCCTACAGGCATTGGAAGCTCAGCCAAGAATGCAAATACTTTTTGGAGACTGCAGGGACTGTGGGATAGCTGGAGTCCTCAGTACCCCCTCCCTCTCTCCCTCCCTCCATGATCGTCCATTTGATTCTTTGGCTTTCCGTTATGCTTGTCACGCAGCACTGTGCTGTGGACTCTATATCATAGCCTGGAGATTTTTTTCAAATGCTTTGGCATTTCGTCTTCTGTAACGGAGCTCTGATAGAACAGATTTGTCTCCCCATACAGCGGTCAGATCCAGTATCTCCCGCACGGTCCATGCTGGAGCTCTTTTTGGATTTGGGACTGCATCGCCACCTGTGCTGATCAGAGCTCCACTCTGGGCAAACAGGAAATGAAATTTAAAAGTTCGCGGGGCTTTTCCTGTTTACCTGGCCAGTGCATCTGAGTTCGGATTGCTGTCCAGAGCAGTCACAGTGGTGCACTGTGGGATACCGCCCGGAGGCAATACCGTCGATTTGCGGCCACACTAACCCTAATCCGATATGGTAATACCGATTTCAGCGCTGCTCATCTCATCGAGGAGGAGTACAGAAACCCGTTTAAAGAGCTCTTTATATTGATATAAAGAGCTTCGTTGTGTGGACGGGTGCAGCGTTAAATCGGTTTAACGCTGCTAAAATCGGTATAAACGCGTAGTGTAGACCAGGCCTAAGAGGCAGAATGCTCTGGTGTTGGGAGACATGGGTTTTATTTCCAGTCTATTACTCAATGCTGAATGAGTCCCTTAGGGCATATTCTTCAGAGGTGTTCCCCCCTTTGGTCTCAGTTGGCGTCGTTGATAGGTGATAAAGTTGTTAGTGTGTTGTTGAAAGCACTTCTGAAAATCAGATCCTTAACTTCTCAGCACCTCAATTTGTACCTTTGGTTCATGGCACAGTGATACTTTGATCAGATGCTCTAGGTAAGCATTTTTCTACCATATGTAAATCCAGGTTACTTAGTGCCTCCTCGTTATTTTTTCCTCCTAATCTATAGTTCTAATTTTCTGTGCTCATTCTTTTCCTCTAGCTTTTTTTTTCGGTATTCTTCCTAAGTTTTAGGGATCAGAGTTATGCTCGATATTCCAGGTATGTTGACAAGTGAATGAGCCCCTTTTGATGGTACCACAAAAGAAACACAGATTTGTCTTGCAAATGTACCACTTCCCAGATAGCCTGTGCACACAGATTGCTTACAGCTCAATATCCTGACCCTCAGGCACCATTTGTGCATACAGAATGATAATCAGGTCTAATTGCATTCTTAAGGGGTCCTCAACCACTCAGAGCCTATAAAAAGAACAGGAGTACTTGTGGCACCTTAGAGACTAACTAACAAATTTATTTCAGCATGAGCTTTCATGATCTACAGCTCACTTCTTCGGATGCATAGAATGGAACACACAGACAGGAGATATTTATACATACAGAGAACATGAAAAGGTGGAAGTACGCATACCAACAGGAAGAGTCTAATCAATTGAGATGAGCTATCATCAGCAGGAGAAAAAAAAATTTGAAGTGATAATTAAGATGACCCATAGAAGGTGTGAGGAGAACTTGACATAGGGAAATAGATTCAATTAGTGTAATGACCCAACCATTCCCAGTCTCTGTTTAGGCCTGAGTTAATTGTATCTAATTTGCATATTAATTCGAGTTCAGCAGTCTCTCTTTGGAGTCTGTTTTTGAAGTTTTTTTGTTGCAGAATTGCCACCTTCAAGTCTGTCACTGAGTGGTTAGAGAGGTTGAAGTGTTCTCCCACTGGTTTTTGAATGTTATGATTCCTGATGTCAGATTTGTGTCCATTTATTCTTTTGCATAGAGACTGTCTGGTTTGGCCAATGTACATGGCAGAGGGGCATTGCTGGCACATGATGGCATATATCACATTGGTAGATGTGCAGGTGAATGAGCCCCTGATGACGTGGCTGATGTGATTACGTCCTATGATAGTGTAACTTGAATAGATATGTGGACAGAGCTGGTATCGGGCTTTGTTGCAAGGATAAGTTCCTGGGTTAGTTTTTATGTTGTATGGTGTGCGGTTGCTGGTGAGTATTTGCTTCAGGTTACAGCACTACTGGGAACCTTACTGCCTAGCCGCCAGCAATAGACTCCACCATCCAACTGTGGTTTGTGAACGCTCTGTAAAATGCTGCTAAAGGAGAAGTACATTATTCTCTCTTAAAGGGGCCTTATTCAACTGTGTGACCATTATGTAAGGTTGCTTCAGGGCCATGAAGAGTGGCACTCTCAGTACCTGGGTTTTGCATTTGATTTCTCTGTATAGTAATATTGGCTCTTTCATTATGGTGGCACATTGTAGCTTATGTTTTCTTTGCACCATATGAACTGTGTGTTTCTGGTTCTAGAAGCTATGAAAGCAGAACACTTGCTCATAAAAACAACTGCCCACAGATAATGTATCATTAATTCTTTAGTTAGTTAACACATGTATGTCATGCCGGTAGGTGTGCATGGAGCTTTGCATAGCCATTAAAGAGACAGGTTTCAATTGTTACAAGTGACTGGTAATTTTTGGGTGCCTGAGTCAAGACACTGCAGGGACCTGCTTTTCAGAGGGTAGGTGCTGAGCACTTTTTGAAAATTCAGGCCCCTGGAAGCTGTTTTAGGGTGGGCTCCTGAAAACTGAGGTTCCCAAAATCACCAACCTGGTAACTTAGAGAATGGTCCTGGTCTAGAGGAGTTTACAATGGCAAGGCTTTGAGAGGCTGGGGAAATACCCTAGGGCAAAGGGAGGCCTGGTAGCAGAGGGACATGAAATAAGGTAATGAGGATGCTATGTATTGTGTTACACATTGTGTTCCTTTCTTCTAAGCATTATTTTCATATAGAGGTGGTTCATGAATTTAGGATTTATCCTGTCCTGGGCCAGACCAGTGGCCAGGACCAGCTGCTTCAGAGGAAGGGGCAAGAGATTTGAGGGTAAAGCAGTAATAACTACATCACAATATTGACATAGGTCACTCCCATAAGGCTATGGTTCCTGGCCTTTTGGAGTAGCTGTATCAATGAACCAGGCCACTACTGTATTTCTTGTCCTGCCTCTACCTTCCTCACCTCACTAATGATGAACTTGGGGCTCGGTATCTGTACAATGGATCTTGCTTGCATGTTGCTCACTCCGGACTATGCATCTTAGACTCCTTCAGACTTGCACATACTCAGAGGGCTTGGGCCCTAAGTTCTCTTACAGAGTGAACATGCATAGCTGAAAAAAGGAATGAGTAGCACAGGAGTCCAGCTTAGAGTTCATGAACATGGGCCAAAAAGTGCCTAAATTGCCGACTCAAGGATCCTTCCCCACTCATTACGCTTCTCCAGATTCAGCCAGGCACAACTGCAATCCCTGCTAGCACACCTAGGATAACTGAAAGGGAGTGGAAGGAGACAGATCTGTGACCCCACTAATCTCTTCCCTGACCAGCAGGTGTGGCCTTGAGGGGGTGTAGCAGTGAATATGAAACCCCCTTCAGGCCAGTTTACCAAAGTTGCCTCTAGAGTCACCTAGATCTACACCACCCCTAGCATAGGTCAGAGTGTGATTTAAAATGAAAGGGTTGTGAGAGGGTCTTGGCTCTGGAGCAAGCTATGCCCTGGTCAGAAATAACTCTTGTCTGTTGACTTTTAGGGTACACATCTATTTGCATTGGGTGTTAAAGAGGGTGGGACATGGTGAGGTTTACATCTGTGGAAGATTGCGTGTCTTGTAGGGGGCTTTGCTCTGTTGGCTGTGGGATATAGATGGTTGGAATATTTTGAATCTTTTCATCAAAATTTTGAATTTCAACAATTTTCATGAAAAACTTGATCTATTTTCCGACATCTCCACTGTCTGAGGGAGTGGAAGAAGGGCTTCTAGAATCTGTGATAGCTGCTCCTTCTTACAGAAATACAAAATAGGCACACTGCAGAACTAAGGAGAAAACAGGACAAGGAAAAGAAATTCAGTCAAACAGCAGTTGCAAAACTTGCACGTACCAGCTGTAGAACACACCTCACTGACTGGAAAAGAGTTCTTTACAGTTTCCTTTTGTACTCCTAATACAGTACAGCAACTAAGTGTATTCTTACCTTTGTGATCTCATCAGGCATATTAGTTAGAAAAGGACAACTACATCACAGATACTGCAAAAGGGTAATTAACCCATCTGTAAGGACAAAGGAAAAGTCTCATTCTATTTTTACTTGGCCCACTAATGCACCTTAAATACAGTTTTATAAATATTTCCTTGCAATTGACTATTCACGTGCATTAGTTAAGAAAGTCGTGCCGTTCCAACTGACTGAAGTTTTTTGAGGGTTGTTGACAGAATAATGGCATAAAAGAGAACTGATAGGCGGTGTAGTAGAAAAATTTCCTCTACATAGGAATTACTGAGTGGATATTATGCAGGAAATCAGATAGACTAGTGTTTCCCAAGGTGCAGAGTATGCCTCTTGCAGGCAGGGTATATGGATAAGCCTATTCATTATTCTTCTGTGACTTAGCTTTCATAAGTCTCTCTAGATGTTATGGTTGTGAGGAAACACATGAAAACCTGACCCGCATATAATCAATGCATCTATGTCTGTCTGGGTTTACAGAGTGCCTGAAGCACTGACTCTGAGAGGTGTGAAGTGCTCCATTGAGTATAATGGGTGCTAACTCAGACGTCAGTGATGGTATTTTAAATGTCAACATTGTTAGCTATTTCACTGCTTATCCAAGCATGTAAGAAAGGAGAGGAAGTATCATATTATAAAGATCTATGGTCTCCACTCATCTTAGATAGACTTAACAAGAGATGGGTGGGGATAAAAGGGTGGGATTTTAAATTTTAAAATTTTAAAATTTTGGGAAATGTTGGGCTGGATGATCACAATAGCCCTAGATTTACAGGTCTCTGAGATATAGCGGATTTGGACTTTATAAAAGCTTTGGATAAAGTCCTTTCTGAGAGTCTTCTAAGGAATCTTGTCATGAGATGAGATGGAGTTTTGTTATGGGTTAGAAACTCTTTTTGAAACAAAGTGTTGGGAATAAATAGTGAATATTAAGCATGGCAAGCGGTTAATAGTGATTGTTTTGAGGAGCCAGAGTAGGTCTGCTATTGTTTATACTATTGAAAATCTGAAAGAAGGGGTGGATGGTCAGAAAATTGAGCCAGATTTTCAGTTGATGAAAACTCGGGGAGCACCATCAAAGTCAGTAGTCAATTCAAGATCTGGCCCATTTAGAATAGTTATGTCTAGAGAGGATTTCTTGGAATATCTGAATAATTTTATAAATCGAGGGGACTAGGAAACACAACAGCTATTGTAGAGGAACACTAGGTAATGTGCATTTGAAGGAACAATTTGGCCTACCCCTGCACTTATTGGGTTCTTAAATAACTATAACCACTCAGGAAAAAGACCCACAGTAAGCATAATTGCAGACAGTTGAGTGAAAACATATTATAATGCCATTGCACAAAATGGAATGCAACGTTCAGTTTTGGTCACCATATCTCATGAAAAGGTATAGCACACGACCTGCCATTTGTCTGCACAAAACGCCTCTCAACAGATATCCTAAAGCATGTACAGGAGTGCAGGTCTTACTGAAAGTCAATTGGATTTGTGCTCTTCACTCACTTAGGTACTTTTGAAAACCCTGTTGAAACCTTGGCTATTTAACTAGAACTCCCGTGCAGTAACCCTTCCATCTCTGTGCTTCTGTAGCTAACGAAAGACATTGCCATCAGAAAATGTCACTCAAGGGCTTTGCTATTTAAGGATGTGTTACCGAAATGTTGGGTCCGCCTAGCTGAGAGCCAGTGACAGCCAGACAGGGATAAGGAAAGGTTGCTTTATTCTGCAGAAGAAAGGAGAGTTCTATACCTTGGTACAAAAAAACCTCTATTCCATACAGAAACCAAGAATCTTTTATACACACTCTTACACAGGCTTCGGTCGTGCTAGCATTTGATTGGTGGTTAGCAAACCCTGCACTTCTGCAATCTGCTCAGCAAAACCCGGATTAGGACCAGCTTCAACTGCCTCAAGACCGATAAGGGAAGACCGTTCAAAAGTTCAGGCTATGTGTCCGTGAGGTGTCCAATTTCCCCTAATGGTTGCCAGCTATTAAAGGCTACTAGCTGTTCGGGGGTCGCTGCTGACTGTCACGATGGAATAAACAAAGGTGGATAAACAAACTGCATTTGTTTCATTTTTAAAAAAAGGCTGAGGACTAAGTCCTCCATTAGCGTAAATCAGTCTAGCTCCATCAGTCCAGCAGGTCGAGGGACGTGATCATTCTCCTCTATTCAACATTGGTGAGGCCTCATCTGGAGTACTGTGTCCAGTTTTGTGCCCCACAGAACAAGAAGGATGTGGAAAATTGGAAAGAGTCCAGCGGAGGTGTCATGGTATAACCCCCACTCTGAACATTAGTGTCCAATAGATGAGGTACCAGCATGAATCCCCCTAAGCTTAATTACCAGCTTAGATCTTGTAGTGCTGCCACCAACCAGGACTTGCAGTGCCTGGTACACTCTGGTCCCCCCAAAACCTTCTCAGAGGACCCCAAGACCCAGACCCTCTGGATCTTACACAAGGAAAGTAAACCCTTTCCCCCACCGTTGCCTCTCCTAGGCTTTCCCTCCCTGGGTTACCCTGGAAGATCACTGTGATTCAAACTCCTTGAATCTTAAAACAGAGAGGAATGCACCTTCCCCGCTCCTCTTTTCCCTTCCCCAAGAGGTAATACAGATTCAAGCTCCGTGAATCTAAAAAAACAGAGGAATTCCACCTTCCCTCTTCCCTTCTCTCTCCCTGTCTCCCACCAATTCGCTGGTGAGTACAGACTCAATTCCCTTGAGCCTCAACAAGGGGAAAAAATCAATCAGGTCTTAAAAAAGAAAAGCTTTTAAAAAAAGAAAGAAAAAAGTAAACATTGTCTCTGTAATTAAGATTGTAAAGGTTACAGGGTCTTTCAGCTTATAGACACTAGAGAGAAGCCTTCCTCCCAGCACAAGTACAAATTAAAATCCTTCCAGCAAAATACACATTTGCAAATAAAGAAAACAATCAAAAAGACTAAACCACCTTTCTACTTGTACTTACTATTTGAACAGAAAATTAGAGAGCCTGTTAGGTATGTCTGGTCACTCTCAGAACCCAGAGAGAACAACAGACAAACAAACACAAAACAAAGACTTCCCTCCACCGAGATTTGAAAGTATCTTGTCTTCTGATTGGTCCTCTGGTCAGGTGGTCCAGGTTCAGTGCTTGTGACCCTTTACAGGTAAAAAGACATTAACCCTTAACTATCTGTTTATGACAGGAGCAACAAAAATGATTAGAGGACTGGAGCACATGACTTATGAGGAGAGGCTGAGAGAACTGGGTTTGTTTAGTCTGCAGAAGAGAAGAATGAGGGGGGATTTGATAGCTGCTTTCAACTATCTGAAAGGGGTTTCGAAAGAGGATGGATCTAGACTGTTCTCAGTGGTACCTGATGACAGAACAAGGAGTAATGGTCTCAATTTGCAGTGGGGGAGATTTAGGTTGGAAAACTTTTTCACTAGGAGAGTGGTGAAGCAGTGGAATGGGTTACCTAGGGAGATGGTGGAATCTCCTTCCTTAGAGGTTTTTAAGGTTAGGCTTGACAAAGCCCTGGCTGGGATGATTTAGTTGGGGATTGGTCCTACTTTGAGCAGGGGTTTGGACTAGATGACCTCCTGAGGTCCCGTCCAACCCTGATATTCTATGATTTATTTACTTCAGTAGAGCTAGGCTGATTTACACCTGCTGAGGATCTGGCTCCAAACTTTCAAACCCCACCAAGTAACTGCTGATAGAGATGAAAAAATCTATTATGTTTTCCTTCCCTGCTGCCTTACAAGATTGTCCCCTATTCTATATTTTCTAGTGTCCAGTCTAGTTTACTAAGCAATTAGTCATGTACCACTTTCCCACTGGGTAACTCTTGTGTAATATAGCTGTTCTTGATATCAAGACCTACTTGACGTTCAGTCTAAATACCCCAATACCACCCATCATTGGAATAAGGTTCTGGAATAGCCATCCAGTAGCAGGAGTGGAGGTTAACAACCTAAATGGTTTTAAGATGAAGCTTGATACATTTATTAATGGGATTATATGACACAGTTGCCTGAGAGAGTACCAGGAGGCCCCTTCCTGTCCTATATTCCTCAATACTCTTGTATTGCATTATAGCCACCTCTAACCAATTCTCTTCCTTCTCCTACACTTGTAGGTGGTTTCTGTAGACTTTTTTAGTTGTTGCTTAGCCAAGCTACACATACTTGGTTGCTCTTTTAAAGATGTTCTCACCATAGGTGAGTTCCTGCAGCCCTCACTTGACCTAAGAGGGAGTCTGGAGGGAATTCCCGAAGCTGCAGGAACATACTCGTGTGCTATGAATTAGGAACCTCATCTCTGCTAGCCCTGATGATGGGATTGGTGTGATTATACCCAGGGTATTTTAGTAGGGAACTAAGAAAAGCCACTGGGAGAACCAATGGGTTTTCTTAGTTTCCCACTAAAACATTCTGGTTACCTCTTATACTGTAAGCCATAACAAAGCAGATTGAAATACTTCAATAATTAGGAACCACAGGTTCAAATCTCAGCAGTAAATAAACTGAGAGCCATGCAGGTGAGTTTGCTTTTGTTACTCGGATGAGACCTAGATAACAGTTTGTGTCTGCGGTACACGGACATGGAAAAATCCCATTAACTCATGGTCTTGTCAGAGTAGGATTGTTCCAGGTAATGTATTAGAATTCCCTCCATTGCTTTGTCCAGTGCATTTTTCACTGGTTTAAGCAATGGTGCTTTCACAGGTTATCTTGGAGGAAATGATTCCAATCTCAATAGACCTCATTTGGATTTGTTTTTCCTGGTATTCATCCCACTGCTTTAGCTAAACAATCCCTCTCACTCTTTAGTTTTTACCCCTGGCAATACTTCTAGACTATCACCACATATGAGCCCCTCTAGTCATGATTTGGCCAAACTAAGCTTTTTTAAGTTGCTCCTTGTGCATTAGTCAATCCACCCTCTGTTGTTGTTTCTCTTCCATGAATTTCTTCTGCTTAATCAATGAGATTGAGTTGCCCAGACATTCATATGATATTCGTTTCACCAGGATTTACTTGATGTGCTCTTTGTATCTGTAACTTTACAATGTTATTAATACTATTTGTAGAGCTGTTATTTTATTTATCTATTTGTATTATAGTAAAAACTAGACCCTCCAATTTTGATCAGGGCCCCGTTGTGCCAGGTACCATACATGACCCGAGTAAGAAATATTCCTTGCCTTGAAGAGTTTACAAGAGTAGGCAAGACAGACAGATGGTGGGAGAAAGATGGGGAACTGAAGCAAATTGAGATTAAATGACACAGGAAATTTACAGCAAAACTGAGAATTGAACCAACATATCCCAAGTCTGTTTAGTGCCTTAATCACAAGACCATCCTCCTCTTTGTCTCACTCTGATCTTGTTTGTCCTAATCCAGCCAAGAAAGGCAAATATTGCTTTGGTATCAGTCCAACAGCCTGTCCACCCTAAAAATGACACTCCCAACACTGACACTCCTTCTACTGATCATAAATCATTTAAATAAAACAAAACCCCGAAACCCTACCCCAAGCAGAGTTCTGACCCTGTAAAGGGAGACGTTTCAGACACTCCATAATGTCCACTAAGGTAAGGTCTTCACTATTTCTTCGGATTTTACAGGAAGGGTGCATTAGGTACTGTGGTGAGGGGTGTCATTAGAAAACTTAAGGTAGATAAATGGATTTCTATGTATCTATGAGGTTGCCCATCACCGTGATATCTGAGTGCCAGTCTAAATGCTGATCCTGGTCTCTATAGTTATGGTATCACTGTCATCCCTATATTTTTCTACATGATTGTTTTGCAGATGTCCCTCTTTCCATCATATTGGTTTCTCATTTTTGAAACAGAGATACTCAATATATATTTCCAAGAAGGGGAATGAAAACATCCATTTCTCTTATAAATGGAGTGTGCATTATGGAAATGTTTGAGTTGAATGTCTTCTGGAGATTAATTTAAGCGTGTGCTGCTATATTGTTTTCCTTCCTACCATGGGTTCCCTATGGAAAAACGTGAGCAGAGATCAGTTCTAGCCATTAACCGGGGTTTCAAACAGGAGGCCTTTACAAAGAGTGACTGGTGTGCAGTTTTTCTGCTTGCCTTGTTGTAGACTCCTACTGCATATTAAAAAAAAAAAGTCAAAGGCAGGGGAAAAATAGACAATTAAATAAAGCTGAAAAATGGTCATGTGTAGAGATGTGAAAATAGATTTTTTTGGCTCACTGGCTGTATCAAAAAATCAAAAAACATTGTTTCAGGTCACTGAACAAAATATTTTGTTTAACCCAAAACAAAATGTTTCATTTAGCTTTAGAGGTTTAACCTTTAAAATAAATAAATAAAACTGAAGAAAAATTTCAAAAAGAAATCATTTTGAATTAAAAAAAGAGTTCATTCTGAAAAAGTCAAAATGAAACTTCAGTTGTTCT
This sequence comes from Gopherus flavomarginatus, assembly GCF_025201925.1. Taxonomy (NCBI): domain Eukaryota; kingdom Metazoa; phylum Chordata; order Testudines; family Testudinidae; genus Gopherus; species Gopherus flavomarginatus. The sequence continues at coordinate 10,651,332 of NC_066618.1, read as the reverse complement.
GGAAAAATGTTTATAGATTTTTCGTATCAAAACAACTTGATGAATTTTACACCAATTTGTGTATTTCTGTCAACACGGTTTGCATTTTCAGTGACTTCTTATTGAATTTAACATGTGTGAGCTTCCACCCATGTGGATTCAGTTGCAGAATCGAGGCCCTGGGTCATGAGAAACTGAAAGTTGTCCTTGTCTAATGCCTAGGTGATTAGATTTGGAAGTCTCGATGCAGTTTGAGATGGGCAGATTTCCATGTCTTGCTGGCACAAAAACCTAGCCCCTTTGTTGGCCTTCTCTGCAGAGAGGCCGGGGAATGGAGAACAAACACTGCTACCATAGGACTGTAAGGAAATTTCCCACTGTCTGTGAGAAACATGGTGTGGCGCTACATAGAGGGCTCCAGTCTCTAGCAGTGTTGGTTCATCATCTCTTTTAAATAATTACAATAATAGAGTCCTGATGGCCATTATTTTAACACAGAGCGTCCATCCATCCATCCATCCATCCATCATGTAACTAGCATATTTCTAATGCATGCATTACCATGGTGACTAAATGCCAGGCAGGTGAGTAAGTCATCAGCTGGTCTTCAATCTTCTCCCACACTTTCCTCCCAATATCCCTCATGTCTTGCAGTAAGAGGGTAGAGATCCATCTCTATACCCTTCTCTGGGCTTCTCTGCCAAGGCTGCACACAGGAGAACCAATTACCAGCTAACAATCTGAAATCCAGTCAGAGCCATTGCCTCTGCCTGGCTCCCATGTACACAGGGTCCTTTTAATGGAGTGACTCTTATTTTCCACCTCCTCACCGCTAAATGTCAGGATGGACTTTTTCTGTCCTCCTTGGCTCAGGTCTTATCTCTCTTTTATTATTTGATAAAACATCAGGAAGACAGTGCAGAAGTAATTAAATTCAGAACCTGAGCAGAGAGCGAGGTGAAGGCGGGAGGGAAGGGGGGGGTGAGTATGGAGAGGTTTTTGTGAATCATTTTTCCTCCTCCATTTAGCGGAGGCCTGGACTGAGATGACTAATGTAGAAGGAGAGGGGTTTTTTTTTTTTTTAAATGAAAGGCTCTCAGCTTCCTGAATGCTGATATCTTGCCAGCAAGCTGCAGTCAAGGTTGAAATTGGAAGGAATATTGAACAGCCCTCGATTGGAGAGTTATTTCATATTTGTCTTTGTCATTTATTTATTTATCTTGTTGCTTGCAACCCGACTCCCTCCCCGTCTTCCTTTTATTTCTCCGTTTACTAGACTTAGCCCACACTTTTTTCTGCATTCTTTTCTTTTGTAACAATAACTGTTTCTTTCCCCACAACATGTATGATTCTGGTATTCATTTTTGAATTCTCTTTCCTTTTTTCCCCCATCATGTATATGGTTTTTGTAAAAGCATCAAAGAATCCTGTGGCACCTTATAGACTAACAGACGTTTTGGAGCATAAGCTTTCGTGGGTGAATACCCACTTCCTCAGATGCATTTAGTGGAAATTTCCAGAGGCAGGTATATGCTTGCATATATATACCTGCCCCTGGAAATTTCCACTACATGCATCTGACGAAGTGGGTATTTACCTACGAAAGCTCATGCTCCAAAACATCTGTTAGTCTATAAGGTGCCACAGGATTCTTTGCTTCTTTTACAGATCCAGACTGACACGGCTACCCCTCTGATATATGGTTTTTGTGTTATCTTCGATCCCTCTGTTAGATTTTCCCTTTTTTCCCCTCTTTTTTTGATCATGTTAGTGAACGGTATGCCGAACTGAGAGCCCGGGGAAATTGTGTCTCCCCTATATCTCCAGAGAACTAGGGCCAGATTCCCAGCTGCTGTCAATTGACATGGCTGCTGATGACTTCACTGGATCTAAGAGTCCAGCCCCTTGATTCAGCTCAAGAAGTGAAAGTTCCCCAGTATGTCCATCGGGGGACTCAGTCCAGTCCTTGGGTAGTTCAGTGTTCATGCCCCTTCAATCCCTGGCCTTGTGCCAATTGTTACATTCAGTCCCTTTACTTTTCTTTGGAGGTGTTTAGCTTTTATCATTTATATTGTTTCAATAATGCCTTTGTTCCAGATTATCGATAGCACAATAGTGTCCATGCCCCCTCCCCCATTCGAGGATCAGGACCCTGTTGTACTAGGAGCTGTACGCACAAGTAACATGATGTTGGCTCTTGACTTACTCAGCTCACAATCTAGGTAGTATAACCTCCGTTCCAGGCCTGTTCCTTTTTCCCACAACTCCCCTTCTTATTTCTCATTATTATAATTCTCGTACTGTTTCGTTGCAGAGACCTGAGCTGAGTGACACTGGGATCGGCAGATGGTGTGTGCTTGAGTCACAAGACCAGCTCTAAGTTGCTACCGATTGGCTACGTATCTATTAGGAGAAGATGGCCATCTCCCTGAAGATCTGCTTCTTCACTCTTGTGCTCCTGCCTCTGGTATGGAATCCCAGGAACAATGGGTGCATGTCTCTGTAATGGCGTACTGCGGGTGCATGGTTTTTAAATGCATAGGGTTGTCAGCCCACGCTAGGAGAAGGGCCTGTTGCTGACAATGGTTGATGGTGCTCCAACTTCCCCCTTAGCTGCTATTAAACCACTTTCAGTGTCTAGGGCAGATGGGAGTAGAATGATGTTCACCGCCCTTTTTGAAATGAGAAGAAGGCAGGGTCATAAAGGAACATGGTCAGGGTTAAAACAGCAGCCAAGATTACCAAGTGCCACTCATGTTTTTGGACGCCTCCATTTTTGGATCCCAACTTGAGACAACCTAAAAAGGGGCCTGCTTTTTAGAAAGTGCTGAAAACCATGACTTTAAGGTGTGTCAAGCTGGGCACCCAAAGGCACTAGTCACTTTTTTAATACTCTTGAGCTGTATTCAAGAATTATAGGTATCACAAGATCTGTAGGCGAAAGATGCTCGGTAAGGATGTAGCTGCAGCAGATTATTTACAGCTGTATCTGTAGCAAATTACTTACAGATACTGCCACACTGCTTCATGCATTTCAGTTCAGCTCTTTACTAGAGTAGTGACTTCTCGGGGTTTCTCAGAAAACATTGCATAGAGCGAGTCCCTAGGATATATTGTGTTTAAACCCTGAATCCCAGCCTTATTAATAGCTCCCAGTAACTTTTGAATACAGAATGCTACACAATTGCTTAGATATTTACATTTTAATGCACCCAGACAAGCTAAGCATTGTAAAAGGCTACTTAAAATAAGATTATGTAATGCATTAAACAATAGCTATTTGATCCAGGAGTTTGACTATTTTTCGTATAGACATTTTGCTGCTATATGATGAATTTACAACATCTGGATCACAAGGTACAGCACACAGCATACCATTTATACTCCTTTATTTAAACACATGTAGATGTACATTCTTTCACCTCAGGTCTTCTTCAGAGATTACTTTCACACTCCAAAATGTAGAGTTTATCAGCTGGGTTCTTTGGATTGGAATGAAAACTGTAGTATCCTCCAAAAAATTTGGCATAGTAAGCAAACACAAAAGTTTGCTCTGTGAATTCTTCTAGCTAGAAGCACTCAGCCCTCTGGATTGTTGGCTAGTTCGTCTGGTCAGATAGGAAGTCTTCCTTATAGGCAAAACACTACAGGTTTGAGATCCAGATGTGACAGCAGCCATGTCCTCTTGGCTGATAAACTGACCTCTAGCAGTAGAGCCTGATGGGAATGCTCAGTATTTCCCCTCTTGCTTGAATTTTCTGCTCTCTGAGCTGTCATTAGCTCAGCTCCGAGGTTAATGTTATGTGAGATATGTAGAATTGTCTGCCTTTAATGGTGGTTTCTATGCTGACTTCAAGCAGATACTGAGCCTGCTTATTATCTACCAGCTATTTTTTTCTGGATTCTCCTGTTCACTTCTAGCTGTGCTTCCTACCTTTGTGTCTGCACAGATTTCAGCAAGGCTCTTCCTCTTTTTCACTGCTGCTCTCTGGACTTAAAGACAAAATGCTCTGTTCTAAAAGCATATGGATTATATGTGCAACATATTATTATTATATCCTATATAATATTGTATTTGGGCAGGGGGAAGAATTCCTTACCTGAATTTCTAATATCAGCTAGGTTGCTGCCCTTAGACAAAGGGAGTTGTTGGCAGCACAAGTTATTTTCTCACATAAGCAGTAAGATATTGGTGACTAGTAAATATAAGATGTTAACAAAAATAGAGATGGGCCATGGTCCCTCTTGGATCCAGAATTCAGTTTCTTCTCCTTATGTGTTAGTGTCCGTGGGAGTTCATATCTGAGTTTAAATTCAGACTGTTGGAGGCAGGCGTCATTTGGACAATCCCGGTTTCTGGTTTGGGAAACAGGAAAGCCATGCCAATGGCATCCATCAGATACTGAAACAACACATTTCACTTTCTGTTCCAATGTGAATTAACTTGGATGCTCCAAAGTCCAACTGGCTGGGATAGATAATAGGTGAAACAAGATAGCACACTAGAAGAACATCAGATTATGGGGACATGGGAAGGAGATTGTTAATGTACCATGAGGCTACCAAAACAGAAGAAAACAGTGAAAAACAAAGCTCCACTTATCTAGAAACTCACCACTCTCTCCTCCCATGCTGTTATCATGGGCATTGGACTGGATATGAACCACAATTCTAAAGATGAAAGAATCTATATTCAACTGCAAAGCTCCAGAGCAAGGCAAATTTCACTTTGATTCCTTGTTAGTGTGGGTACAGGAATCACGTGGGCCCTGAAAGGTTCAAAAGAGTGATTAAATGGTGAGCATGCTGTTGTCTCTTAATGCTCTCTTACACCTTACCTCTCTTTCTATAAGAAACTAGGGTCAATTCCCATTCACTTCAGCGGAGGTCAGGATTTATCCCCAGGTTCTCAAAAACTGAGCATTAGTCACTTTTTGAACCTGTCCCAATAGTGGTTGTATTTTTAAAATAATAAATGATTAAGGGCTTTTCTACACCAGCGTTTTTCAACCTTTTTTTCATTTGTAGGCCACTAAAAAATTTCAGATGGAGACATGGACCCCTTTGGATATCTTAGACATAGTCTGTGGATCCCAGGGGTCTGCAGACCTCAAGTTGAAAACCGCAGTTCTATGATAACAACAACCTTTTTCAGGCCCCTTAGACATATTCTGTAGACCCCCAGAGGTCCACAGACCCCAGGTTGAAAACCACTGGTCTACATGGTATGTTAGTGCTCACTAGCTGGGATGTAAATTCAAGAGCACACCAGCGGGTCATGCACTAACTGGCCCATATGTACTCTGTTGACGTGCTAAAAGTTCCCTACGTTAGCGCATGCCAGCAATGTCCACATGGGCCGGCTGGTGTGCAACGTCCCATGTGGCGTGCACGAATGCATCATGTCACTTGAATGAAAAGAAAATGACCTCTCTTTCCTGCATGTTTTCTCGAGTGTGGAAATCAGCACGGTAACTTTAAAAAAAAAAAAAAAAGGAAAATTAACAGCAAGAAGAATGGAATGAGGTCCAATACATGCTATTACAATGCCACCGTGCAACACTGCACCGTTAGCTTAATGACTTCGCAGGACAAAAAAATCCCTGTCACGGGTTAGTGTCTGTAACCAGAAAAGGAGTTTCACATATTTAAAAGTAAAGAGATAAACTCCTTGGCTTGAGATTCAGCCAAGCACTGTGACCCCTGGTGTGGGGCTCTGTCCTGCCTAAAGGCATTTTTGGTGAAATCTTGGCTCCATTGAAGTCAATGAGAGTTCTGCTCTTCACTTCAGTGGGGCCAGGATTTCACACGCAGCGCTGGAATTGCTCTCCTGGCCGGATGCTCACCAGGCTGCTGTTTGGGTCCCCATGCACTAGACCTGTGTGCTCTCAAGCATTCCTGCCACACAGCAGGCAGCAGCCCTGTATTTCCCTTTGGCCTTCGTGGCATGAATCCTTGGTACAGTTGGGGCTCTACAGCGCAGCTGCCCCATGCCCCTAGGACCAGTGCTGAAGCCCCAAGATAAGCCAGTCATTTTTTCAGAGCTCGAATCTTGTGGGAACTCTGGGTTTGCAGTTCCCCTTTTAGGGACATGGGATAGTGGAAAAAGCACAAATAAACAGGGTTAGTAAGGGTTTCTAAATGCAATTACTTTTTACTTCAATATCCTGAGAAATACACATTCTAGGCAAAACAATGAAACTACCAATATACATTTCCCAGCTTCAGGTTTTTGAACATTCCTGAGTGCTCTCTGGGTTTAGCTCAGAGTCCTCTAGACAGTCCTCTGGGGTGTCCTGGATCCTTTCTCTCCTCTTGCACATGGCTTCCTCTCCAGATCATGGAGTCTCTCTGGTCCCTTCTCGCTCTCTCTGAAATATTCAGTGAAAGACCATCTCTTTGTCAGGTAACCCCCACTCAGCCTTATCTGGTTATCAAAGCCCTTCACCAGGTGATCGATTGCTTACATATCTCCCCACTTGAATTCAGATTTGGTGGTTTGACTTATGTGGCAATTATCTCTTTTTGTCCTAGGATGCTCCCTTTAAAAAGGGCAATCATCAATATTTAACAACCCTCTGTCGTTAGCCCTTTGCCACCCAGGGCCGCCCAGAGGATTCCAGGGGTCTGGGGTTTTCGGCGGCGGGAGGCCCTTCCGTTCCGGGACCTGCTGCCGAAGTACCCCGAAGACCCGTGGCGAGATTCCCCGCCACCGAATTACTGCCGAAGTGGGACTGCCGCTGAAGTGCAGCCAGGCGCGGGGGGCCCCCGCCGCAGGTCTTCAGGTCACTTCGGCGGTGGGTCCCGGAAGGGAAGGGCCCCCCATTGCCAAATTACCACCAAAGACCCTCGGCGGTGGGTCCTGCTTTGGCGGTAATTCGCTGGCAGGGGTCCTTCTGCCCCAGAGCGGAAGGACCCTCTGCCGGCGAAGACTGGGAGCGGAAGAAGCTCCGGGGCTGGGACCCACGAGAGTTTTCCGGGGCCCCTGTAGAGAGTGAAGGACCCCGCTCCAGGGGCCCCAAAAAACTCTTGTGGGGGCCCCTGTGGGGCCCGGGGCAAATTGCCCCTCTTGCCCCCCTCCGCGGCAGCCCTGTTGCCACCACTGTTAGTCCAAGACAGATAAAAAGAGGTAAAAAGACATCAGGACAGCATAGACCAGCCTTACAATCAAATTGGAGTTTCCAGTCTGACAGAGAGATAGAGTCCCTAAAATCAGACAAAGTCCAAAAGCTGTACGGAGGCAGTGCTCTAACCCTGTCTCTTCAAACAGGCAGCTGCTGAACTGACGAGATACAGGAAGCATTTAAGATGGCAGGACAAGGTGGCAAAGAAAAAGCCTTTTGCACTTGTGCTAGAGAGGCTGGAAGAGGGAACTGAGGGGAGGCTGATGCTAGATAAGATGAGGAATTGGGAATGACAAGCTCAATGAGATTTGTAGACTCAGATTTTCAAGGCAAGAAGGGATCATTATGATCATCTAATCCAATCTCCTTCTCAACATAGGTCATATAACAGCAGTTCCACAACTTTTTGTAAGCATGACCCTATTTTAATTAATTATTTCTGTCTGGGACCCCAGATAGCATGGGGGACACCCGGGGCGGCTCCAGGCACCAGCACACCAAGCACATGCCTGGGGTGGCAAGCCATGGGGGGCGCTCTGCCGGTTGCCGCGAGGGCGGCAGGGAGGTGACCTTCGGCGGCATGCCTGCGGAGAGTCTGCTGGTCCCATGGCTTCGGTGGACCTCCCATAGGTGTGCCGCTGAATCCGCGGGACCAGGGACCTCCCACAGGCAAGCCACCAAAGGCAGCCTGCCTGCCGTGCTTGGGGCGGCAAAATACCTAGAGCCGCCCCTGGGGACACCATTTTGTAGAGCAATATGGAGTCCCCCACACAGTGTAACCTTGCACGCACAGTACATATCAGGTCACGCTGTGCAGATGATGGCACTTTGTAGAGCAAAATAGTGCCCACCATGTGATGTGACCTTTCCCGCACTGTGTGTGCGAGCTCACGCTTTGCAGAACAAAAGGGTGTCCTTAGCACACTAGGGATTGGTACAAACCCATCTGCTGATGGCATGACCCCATTCAGTGTCGCAACACACACTGTAGAATTTCATCCAGTGATTCTGCATCCAGCCAAATGACTTGTGGTTGAATTAGACCATAACTCCTTTAAATCATTCCATTTGCTAGAGAAATTCTCCACAGACCTTGATACAGAGGCGTGTCTAGAGGAATCCCAGAAAAGGTTTTAGGAAGGAGCCATCCGAGGGCCCCTGAAGTGGGAATCTTCTGACAAGATTTTCAAAAACCTGATTCTCAATATTGAATGTCCAGCAAAGGACACATTTAAAGTGGCCTGATTTCCAGAGGATTGCTGCTCAGAAATTGAGGCCCATTTCACGTGTCTCAGATTGGGCACCCAAAGATTGAAACATCCAAAATTGCTAGTCACTTTAAAACAAAAATCTTGTCCCTCATTTTTAAAGGTGAATTGTGTTGTTCTTGTAACTATATAATAGCTCTCTTGAGCTTCCAGGTGAATGGACTTCCTGGTAAGTGTCAAAAAGCAACAAGCCACTGCTTACTATCTCTTGCATTACAGTAAGTTGCTATGATCGCAGTTGTGGATAATTTAATGATTGACTGTGGCTTCTGTAATGAGCGGCATTCATTTGGTCACAATCAACGACCAGAAGGCAAACCAGGGTTAATAGAGTAGAATATTCGTCTTTCATGCATATTATTTTTCAGTGGCTCTGTACTTGTTGACAGTGCAGGATTTTGCTATAGTCTCCTGCAGGGTTCCAGAGAGGAACATCACTGATTTTTTTCTCCCCCTCTCATTATTGGAAAGACTTATGCCCCAGGTAGAGTTTTTATTATAATTTCTTTGTGTGTTAATTATTCATTCATTTTTCCTCCCTCGAGTTTCCTCTCTCAAGCTGGAGCCTGTGCATATTGCACTAATGTTATTTACACTGTGTGCCTTGTTGTGGCCGCAAATTGCATTGCAGTATCTGTACTAGTGGGTTTGCTCTGCTTTGACTCTCTGATCAAAAGTGACATGGATCCCCTTCACTCCTGGATCTCCCTGCTCTGTACAGTATCGATGTCTGGAAGCCAATCACATTCTCTTGCTGAATTTTATCAGGTTCCTTTCTTAGGTCAGTTGCAGATATCACTGCAAAGTTTTAGAGCAAACTAATTTCCTTCTTACTTGCCGCAGACTAAGAGGCCCCCTGTAAAATGCTTTCTTTCCCACACCCTGCTGCTTTGTTTTGCCTTTCCACCCACACCACTGATGTTTGATAAATCTGTATGGTACTTGCATGATTCCCATCAACGTAGTATCTGAGCACTTCACAAGCTTCAATGTCTTCATTCTCACAACCCCCTTGTGAGGCAGGGCTGTTATTCCCAATTTACAGATGTGGAACCGAGGCAAATAGAGATTAAGTGACTTGCCCAGGGTCACACAGGAAGTCTGTGGCAAAGCAGGGAATCAAACCCAGGTCTTCTGAATCCCAGACTAGCACTCTAATTAGTGGTCAAGTCACTTAGTGCCTCAGTACCCCATCTGTAAAATGGGAATAATAGCCCTGCCTCACAGGAGTGTTGGCATCTCTTGGCATGACGTAAATTCCATAAGGCAGTGGGATGAACTGGATTCATAGTCCTCTTTTATACTTAGAATAAAGCCAGCACTGGGAGAAACCAATGTAGCCACACCACTGCAAACCCCAAATTATAGACAAAGAAAGCCATGACTTGCACTGGTTGAACATTCCTTGTTTCAAGTCAGGGTGAACTCAACCAGTGCAAGTCATGCCTTTTCTTGTCTACACTTGGAGATTGCACCTGTTCAGCTCATTGACTGAATGCTCATGATGGTCCCTTCTGGCCTTAAAGTCTATTTTCTGCATATTGCAGGCTACAGAACCTCACATCTCCTGTAATAAGCCCATAACCTCTTTGAGTTACTGATGTCTGGTCCCTGATTGCAGAATCAAGGCTAATACCAATTATAGACAAGGCCATGTGATCCCCTTCCAGTGAGGAGAGGATGAAAGGGGAAAAAATATCCAAAAATCCTCTGCTTATTTCATCCCATGGAAATCCATAAGAGTAGAGCTCATCAGAGCAGAAGACGGAGCTTTTTTAGATGCCAGTCCAAGACTGCAGAACAAACGCCTCCAGGGACTAAGGGCCACCACAGATCTCACTACCTTCCACTTCAAGTGCAAGATGCCTTTCTTTGACCTCCCTTCCGTAACATAAACCCAGAGTAGTGTATCCATTAACCCCCAAACCCTACCCAAATCTTCTACTGCATTCACAATTGTCACCTGTGCGGGGTGGGAACGAGCGAGAGAGAACAAGCCGCATGTGACAGATGTTATGCATTAATGTGATGCGCTACTGGAAGGTGCTCAGATACTACAGTGTTGAGGGGGGTAGAAGAGTCTCTATAGAATAGAGTCCTCTCACTTTGCCCTTCACTCATGGGAGGCAGTAGAAGAGACAAAGAAAGGGCAGAGGATGCAGTCTTTTCACCACATGGAGCATGAATGTCTGGGAACTCCTGGACAGCAGTGCCATGAATTTTGGAAGAGCTGAGCATATCCCTGCTTTTCTAGACTGCCCTTGCTCCTGGCAACTTCCCTGATTGCAGCAATGCCTCCCCGTCTCTTTCGGAGGAGGAAGTCAATATCGCTTTGAGAAGCATCATCTGTGGCATGAATTCTGCAGCTCATCCGTGGCCATGGAATACATCTCTAATGGTGTGTGTATGTGTGTGTACAGTACCTAGCACAATGGGGCCCTGATCCCGGAGTTAGGATGAATACTGAAAAAGTTGTTATTAAACCTCATGCTTCTGAGCGTAAGCCCATTTCTAACGAGTGGTGTATGTCTATACTGCAGTCATGGAGTGTGACTGCAGTTTGAGTAGACCTACCTGAGCTAGCTTCACGGCTCCCACTACCCAAGCTAGCTAGATTAAAGCAGGTGAGCTTGTACAGCCTGGGCTGAAGCCTGGGCTGCCACAGTTTCACTGCTCTGCTACCTGAACGAGCTAGATTAAAGCTAAAGCTAACACAAGCTGCAATCACACCCTGGCTGCAGTGTAGACCTACTACCCTTAGAGACCAGGAGCAGATCTATTGTGGAGGGCAGATTATCCCATATTCGCCTTCTGTGGGGTTCTTGCACTGTTCTCTGAAGCATGTGCTGCTAGTGGGTCTCAGAGACAGGATACTGAGCTAGGTGGATCTCAGGTCTGATCCAGGCACTACTGGACATTCCTAGGCACTATAGTAACGCAAACAATAGAGGCATTATTACTAATGGGGTTAAAGTGCTTTTAACATAAATGGATCTGATTTTTATCTGTGTCCTCAGCAAGGTCAGAGCTGATGAGGTATCATGGATGCCGTCACTTTATCGGATTTATATTCAACCTCTCTCTCATTCCTTTCTCTGCCTTGCCTACATGTGCCTTGTTTTCATTTGTCCAACATTTCCCTGCACCCTTTTCTCTCTGCTGTCACTTTCCTTGTCATTTGACTGAGTTTATTTAAGCACACATCTGCAAATGCAGTAGGGGTGTTTTTACTGGAAACGTTAACAAAGTCATCATAAAATTATTGAGAAAATGGGGTCTTAAAACATGGCTCCTTTGTCTGGTACAAAAAGCACTCAAGAAACAAAGAAATTCATGAGTCACAAAGTTGCATTTGGATTTGAACTGAATCTTAAATGCGACTGCAATGCAGGTGTTTTAACTGTCTGTAATAATTCAGTCAGATGTATTTCTTGAGCTAATGCTTGGAGTTTTCTGTGGATGCACTTTGAATGCCACATGGCTTGAAAGTCCAGATGGTAAAGTATTCCATCCGATGGTTGATTAGTTGGATTACTGAGATGTGCCTTGAAGTCCCTGACAAAGGAAGGTGTAATTGATTCTCCTTGTATACTAATAGTGAGGTGTGCAAGACAGAATATAAGCTGGGGGAGGCAGAGAACCTCTACGAGATCAGAGCTCTGTAGCTGTATCTGGCAGTGTCAAGCCTCCATTTACTAAGGCGAGGAAAGGACCTAGACATATTTTCTCCAATCCTATTGGGTGAGAGGAGATAGATTGCTAGATCTTTTTAAGGGCATCTTGTCCGCTGACCTTCTTGCTGCTCTCCATAATCCACTTACACCTCTGCTCTGTCCTTTTATTACACTGGGATAAATTCAGATGGGATCATCTAAACTTGGACCTCTTGTGATTTAAGATGAGGCAGTTCTTTTTAGAGGCATTCTTGGTTGCTTCATTTGCCTAGTTCCTCTTCCTCCCTGCTGATGCATATTTGAGGACATGCAATTTCCTCTTCTTCCCAACTGTGACGGGTGCAAATAAAGGCACTTGTTCTCTTCCTCTCTCCTCTGACTACCTTTGTTTCCTTGCTTGGCTGTTACCAAGTAGCTTTTGTCAGAGAAAAACTCAGTTCTTGTTTTTTGTTTGGGTGCAGCAGAGTCAGATACTTTATTCTGTTTAGCAGCTACAACAGGGAGAGAGTGTGCTAGAACATAGTGTCTCACCCTTCCTAGACAGGTCTCTCAATAGGTAAACAATTACAACAAGCATTTATACTTTTGTTACAGACAATAACATTATACATAGGTCATCCTGATATCTTGTTTTTCTCACTTCTGAGAGACGCCAGTCTATCTACACATTATCTACACAAGGTCAAAACCACTTCTCACACAGTTCTTTTCTGCTCGCCTCACACAATCCTCGCTTCTACAAATCTCGCGTTATTAGGGTTACAGCTAGCCTCACTCTGGCTGACAGAGACAGTCAGGCATTAAGTTCCCCTACAAATCCCTGTCAGTTCTTCTTCCTTTTCTCCATTCAGATGTTTTTGATCTCAAGATCTTGTATCCCCATTAGAAAGGTCGAGGACTCTAAGTGGGGTAGGATATTGTCTGCCACAGGAACCCCTAGCACAGATGTGCCTGGGACCCAACCATTTTATATAAATACACTTATATATCTCCAAGGTCCCCTGCTCAAATAAGAACCAGGGTTGAGCCAGAAGCATATCCATTGCACAGCGGAAAACCTCAGGGAACTAAGTATTATTACTGCTCCTACTTATTGTTACTACCACTGCCATTATATGTAACACGTATAGATAGTGCTATAGGTGTACCGAGGAGTAAGAGGCAATCAACAAGACACTGGCTGGGCCCACACACATATGCCATTGTGGCTAATAATCGGTCTGGGCACACAACGCAAGCAAAGTGGTTCACAGGAAGAAGATTGAGCAATTTCTGGTGAGACCTGTTCTGATCGGAGAGTCATGGTCCAAGAGTCTAGAATAACACAAGCTGAACTGTGCCCATGTTCACTGCAGGCTTGTGAATAATATCAGGTTGCCTAGGAGAGGCCAGTGTTTAAATAAAGTTCAAACAGGACCATGCTAGAAACCACATGGGGATACTTTGCAGAGGTCGTGTAAAGCAGGGTTTCGCTCTCTGTGCACGTATGCGGCATCTTTCATTCGAAGATCTCAAATCTGTATTAATTAATACATAGTATTAGAAGATCATCTGGAGGATTAGAGCACTGGACAGGGCCTCAGAAGATGTAGGTTCCGTTCCAAGGACTGCCACGGTGTCCCCTGTGTGACCTTGGGAAAGTCACATTGTCTGTGTTCTCCACCTGTACAAGGATGCTAATAATACTATCTTGTCTACCTAGACTATAAACTCTTTGGGTCGAGATGGCTTTTTACTGTCTGTTTATACAACAATTGGCAGCTGGGCCTGCAGGTGACTGAACTGCTATGCCGATAAAAGCAATAGACATATAGCTATAGATAGAATGTCAGACACTATTAAGATAATAGTTGTTATATAAGATAATATTGTTTTTTCTGTACATCCATAATTGCAGAACATCTAGATCTGAACCCATTTCATAAGCTTCTGGTTATGCGCACACATAGCTATCTAAACATTGATACTTTTTTATTTAGGCTTAACAGATATCTGCGTCTTAAAAATGTTTGTTTGGTAGCAGATAACAAAGCACAAAATGGTTGCCTTACATTAAAACCTTCCCCCCAGTCTGGTAGTAGCCATAATGATATCTGTGACAAGCAAACAGTGTGGGGCCTACAGAGATTTAGGGTCTTTTATTATGATTTTTTCCCTCTTGTTTTGTATTTGTAAATTTGGAGGACTATTGGATGAACAGTTAAATAAAAATAAAATATTAGATTCTCTGGGAAAGAGCATATAAAATAAAATGTCAGATTCAGTGATTTTTTTTTGATGTTGTTCAGTTATTAATATCCAGCTCCTGGAGGGAAATTATTCAAGTCTGTAACAAAGGTGTTGCTGGGCTTTGCTTCCTTTCTATTGCTGAATCAGCAGCCTGTGCAGATTTACTGTACAGTTAGCTCTCAGTGAGACAGCCTCAGTGCAGACTGCTAGTTGTGTTAATAAAGACACAGGAGTGCAAGCCAAAGGGTAGAAAGGAAGGGTCTGAGCAAAAAAAGGAAATTTTCTTTGTATTGCTTACCTGTCATTTACTACAGCTCTGTGGCATTAGTCAGGAACTCAGGTATTCCAAGACTGGCTCTCTCATTGGTTCAATCCACGGCCTTTGATAGGCATCTATCCATTATGGGCCTCAGTTTCCCCATCTCAAGCACAACACTTGTTTGCTTGACTGGGATGTTGTATGGGATGCATTAGTCAAACTCTGTAAAGCCCATCAAGAAATATATTGCTGCCATATGTAATTGCCCAGTGTAGTTACAACTGCAGGCCCCAAGAGCAAATAGCCCAATTCAACAAAGCCCTCTATTTCTTTCTCTGGACAGGAGGTGAACAGCTTCACTTTAATCCCACTTTGTCCCCAATTTCGTAACAGGAAGCAACAGTTCTCTACAAAATACATATCTGGGAACTGCTGAGGCCCAGTCTACACCACAGAGTTAGGTGAATGCAAGGCAGCTTACGTCAACCTAACTCTGTAAGTTCTACACTACAGTGTCACTCCTGCCAATATAACTCACCCGCTACACTGCCTGAATACCTCCAGCTCCACAAGAGGCGTAGCACTTAGGTTGATGTAGTTCGGTTGTCGCGGTGCCAGTGTAGACACTGAGTTGCTTACATTGACTGTTGCTGGCTTTCAGAAGACTTCCCACAATGCCCAGCACTGACAGAAAACTCTGCAAGCGCTCCTGGTGAGGGTGTGGTAGTGTGAACATGCTGGCCGCCGCTTCCCACAGCTCCCTTTGGCCAGGAACAGCAAACCACAGCCACTGGGAGCTGCGGGGAGCCGTGCCTGCGGACGGTCAACGTCAACAAAATGTCTTGCTGCCTGCCGGCAGATTACTCTGATGGGCCACATACCGAAGGTTGCCGACCCCTGATCTAACATATTGCAGCACATCATGAAGAAACAACCATCCCAGAAGTTTTCTAACATCGCTAAAGGCTAAAAAGAAGGCTAAAAAAATCTGACCTCATCTTTATGTTTACCTACCCTTTCCCTTCTCAATGCACGTCAGCACGCTTGTTCTGTTCATCCAGTTTCTTCTGCAACTGCCTAGGAGATTCCTTTGGGATGTTTTTGTGAATAAAATGTCTACACTGAGGCCAATAATGTCTCTCCTGATAACATCCATGTTGCTATGGGCAGGTCTACACGACTGCTCAAGTTGATCTAACTTACATTGCTCAGAGGTGTGAAAAAACATCCTTTTGAGCAACACAAATGACTGTGACCTACATGCTGTCCACACTGGCGTTGTGTCGGTGGAAGATGCTCTCTGGCTGACAAAGCTTCTTCCTCTCACCGAGGTGGAGGAATCATGATGACGGGAGAGCTCTCTCCTGTCAGCATCTTCACCAGATGTGGCTCTTCTAGTGTAGACCTGCCCTGTTGTTTACCAACCACTGACTATTGATTAGTTTCTGTTGTTTTTTTTGCTGCAGCTGCAGCCTACTGCCTGCTCCCTCAGTCCCTGTATGATGAAGCTATTAATATGCAGATAAAACCAATAGCTTAAGACCAATTTCCACTGATATATTTAATCAGCGGGAACAAGGACTGATCCTTGTCCTGGGTGCATGAATGCTTCTCCTACCCTGGCTAGAACCAGGGACAATCTGGATCTGTATATTTGATACTGTGGTGTTGCGTTATAGGGATCACAATGAATAACGATTAATATAAAGAAATCTCTATCTTCAGTACTATTGCTTCATTCCTTATTTTTTGTACAGTGTTTACTTTTATACCCTGCTTGTTTTGGGGTTTTTTTTATATACCTATAAAATTGCACTGGTAAAAGCTTACTGCGTATAATTTAAATACAATAACCTTGAAAATCTGATAGAAGACAGTCAAACATGTATTAACGTCACCTAGGACCAACCCATGAGGATTAATATAAAATATCGTACATCCCCACTCATGCTTTAAATTCTTTCTTTAGCTGCAATATTATCTCTCTGGTCACAGAGGGATCCACCTTATTTATCTCCATAACTTATTTGGCATCCAGAATTCAGGTGGCCGAATGTGCATTATTGTTAATTTATTATTGTTGCCCCTAAGAGCCCCAAGCACAGACCTGGCCCCTATAGTGTTAGATGCTGCACAGGAAAGGAAAAGACTGTCCCTGCTCCAAAGGGCTTACAATCTAAGTATAAGAGAAGAGACAACAGATGGTCCTAGGCAGGTAGGGGAGTGCAGGCAAACAATGAGACAATATTAGTCTGGATGACAGCATGGCAGGAGATTAGTAAATTTGTAGGCTTCATAGAAGGGGACATTTTTAAGGAAGGGCCAAAGATGGCCAATGAGCTGGCTTCAGGGGTGCTGGGACAATTTGTGCAATGAGAGCACAAGAGTCATTGAACCAAACGGTAAACTCCATATACAATGGAAACCATTTTGAGCTGGGGGTGGGGAGGCAGCAGCACCCAGGACCCCTGGTTTCATCACCTATGAGTGGCTTTGTAGATTTTTTCAGTGAGTCCCTCCCAAGCGTGAAGGGCAGCATGGGAGAAAGCACCAAGATGGAACATTTAACAAGTGTGCTATGGAAGTCGGCATACTGGGCTGATTGGAGGAACGAGACGTCATCTCAATAGGGAACGAGAGATGACAGGTAAGGTGGGGACAGGTTGCACAGCTGGCATAAGGAATGGGTGAACCAAGTAGATTAAAATGCATGCTCCCTTCCACCCCCTTCCCTCTCCCTGCCATCCTGCATCTTCTTGCTATATAACTAAGCTGCAGCCCAGAGAGAAATGAGGATGGAGGACTGTGACTGTAGCCCTCACCTTCTAAATTTTGTTGTCACATAAAAGTTGCAGGGAGGATAAAGGTCCTGGATCTCCCCCTAGAAACAATGTCCTGGAGGAAGGAAAGAGATCCCAGACTTCTCCTTAGAAACTACCCAGAGGGAGGAGAAGTGTTTTACACATCTTCATCTCCCGGAATGCAGGGGGAGGGACAGAAAAGTGTGGTAGCCGACTATTGTCCCCATAACCAAGAAGGCAACAAGAGCAGAGGTGAACCGGGTCATAGAATCATAGATTCGTAGAAGATATGGGTTGGAAGAGACCTCAGGAGATCATCTAGTCCAACGCCATGCTTCAAAGTCATTTGTAAGGAAGGGATACGAACAGGGAGTTGGAGGCGGGGTGGCATCTCAGATGTTTTGGATAATTCAGGTTCTTGGCAAGCATCCATGCTTTGGCGACTTTAGCTGAACCTGAGCTCCAAACTTTCTGAGGTTCTTTCATCACTTACTGCAGCCTCCAAGAGGAAGTGCTCTGTATCAATGCCTGGTTGGCATGAAAAGAAAGATCAGTCAAACAGAGCATGCTGCACGGTGCTAATGCAGCGACTGTCAAGGTTAGATATAGAAACAAAACTTGGCTTGTCCTGCTGGGATTTGTAATGCAGCAGGACTGCAGGGATCGTGGATTGCAGCAGATATCAGAAGCTGAGCATCTGTGAAGATATAATATCACCAGTGACATTTATAGGAAGCCAGACCAAAATTTTCAAACCTGGGGAGCTAAAGCTAGGCTCTTGAATCTATGTTTATCTTCCCAAATAAATGTGGCCTGATTTTTTCAAAGATGCTAAGCAACTGCAGTTTGAGCAGCCTAAATTTAAGAAGCCAGGTTGACAATTTTGGCCCAAGTCGTCTATGGTTAGTGTAGATTAATGGCTTTGCATACTTGGGGTGTTGGGGTATTTTCTCCTCTGACACTGAAAAAGTGTCTCTTGTATAAATAAGCAGAAGATCATCAGGCCAAAATGTCTGTACATTGCAGTCAATCAGACATCTGCTTGGCAAACAGTGCCAGTTGCCCTCTCTGTTCTCCTTGGGGAAAGCCCCATGCCACTATATTCTGTATTGAGACCTCCCAGTCTCGATGGCAGGCTTAACGCTTAGCTGTATCTTCCATTTTGTTTTCACTGAGACTTAAAACAGCAGGAGAGCATAACATGAGAGAAATAGGATTTATCATGAATCCTTCTCAACTGGGTAAGATCTTCACTGGTCTAACTGAGCAGATGTCATTGTACAAGAGAGTATCTTCCTGTGTGCATGATGGGATTCATGAAGTGAAACCTGGGCCTTGGTTCTTGAGAATTTACCTGTTAACTCTCATGTTGTAACTGAGACAATTGTGCATCACTGAACGTGGCATTTTATGGGATGATTTAGTTGGGGATTGGTCCTGCTTTGAGCAGGGGGTTGGACTAGATACCTCCTGAGGTCCCTTCCAACCCTGATATTCTATGATTCTGTGATTCAACTTTGTGTTGAGTCAGTTCCACATTAAACTGCATTTCCATATGGGCGCTTCACGGGAACTGTAACCTGTGTAGTTAGCACAAATAACCAGGTGGCTCCCATGGTGCACCATGCCAGAGCATAGACTATGTTACATCATGGAAAATGGAATCTTGGCCAGGGAGCCCAGCCCATAGGAGAATGGGGAAATGTGGGACCCCGAACTTCATCTCCCATAAGGCAATCGGCCACCACAGGAAAATGCAATTCAATGTTTAAGTGACTTGAAAAGATAACTCCTGACCAGCTCTGCTAGTGAGCATTTTTGGCCCCACCTGAGCAACCTTGAAGTGGGCTGACTTTCTGAAAATACTAAGCATCCAACTCACTGAAAAATAGGCCACTTTAAAGCATCTCAAGACACGCAGCTAAAATAACTAGTCCCTTTGGTATATTTAGACTCATCAGTCAGCTAAGGCTACATTGTGTCATGGAAGCAGCCCAAAAACTAGCCAGGGGAGGCCAGGAGAGAATTCCCATCTGCACAGAGGAAATCACTGCCAGCAGAAAGCTGATGTAAGCAGCTCAACCAGCCACACCTCTTCTCCTCCCCTGGTTTATAGGGAAGAAGGGATGTGTAGGGGATAGAAGGTTGGGTTAGGGAGTGGGCATGAGGAGACAGAACTATGCCCTGTTCTCCACCGCCTAAGTTATGGCTGCACAGGGCAGCTCTAACTGGCACCCAGTCTGGGCACTGGGGCAACTGTACCCCCTACTGTGTGCTCCACCCAAACAGTACTTGAGCGGGGTAGAGAAACAAGGTCTCCATCCCCATGTGCTTTTTCCAGACCAATATTAAACATCTCCAGAGGTGGGGGCCTCCCTTTCCTCAAAGCATTATTATTATTCTGCATTCTAACTGTTCATCATTGGGAAGCTTTTCCAGATCTTCACCCTCTACTTTTCCCTCTGTTAGTCTCCAAGCTGGTCAGTTTTATTGTGTTGTTACTCTGACACACCATTGAGCCTCATCCTCCACTAGCTTCTGAATAGGTTTGTTCCTCTCACCCCAAGTATGTGCGGTGAGACAGAGGCAAATCTATGGAGAGAGATTTATTGAGAAGGCTGGTTTGCAGATTACTGGCCTCAGTCCTCCGAATAATGGATTCATTAAGAGATTAGCCTTTTCCCACTTTGACACAACACGGGAACCAGTGTCTCCTGGCTCTGAAATGAACACACATGAATTTTACAATGGTAGCATTAAAAAGTTCTGCCATTATGAATGGCCACCATTATAGCAAACGCTATGACCCTACCCTTAAGCACCCTTCTTTCTAATCACAATTTGATATATTCTCCTAAATGTTGAAGCCCCTTCGGAGAACATAAGAGCATTAGCAGGACACTGGGTCAGAACCGGGTAAGGATATCTGGTAAAGTTGAGGGCAAATAACTTTAATTTAATTTAATTAAAGCTTTTTCCCTGGATGGGTTTCTACAGGCTCATCTAGTGGTAGTTGTTGCTCAGCTCTGTTAATTGTGACTCAGATCAGTGGTTCTCAACCAGGGGTACACGTAACCCTGGGGGTACACAGTGGTCTTCCAGGGGGTACATCAACTCATCTAGAGATTTTCCTAGTTTTACAACAGGCTACATAAAAACCTTGGCAAAGTCAGTACAAACTAAAATTCCACACAATGACTTGTTTATCCTGCTCTATACACTGAAATGTAAATACAATATTTATATTCCTGTTGATTTATTTTATAATTATACCGTCAAAGTGAGAAAGGCAGCAATTTTTCAGTACTAGTGAGCTGTGATGCTTTAGTATTTTTATATCTGATTTTGTAAGCAAGTAGTTTTCAAGTGAGGTGAAACTTTGGGGTACAGAAGACAAATCAGACTCCTGATAGGGGTTCGGTACCCTGGCAAGCTTGAGAGCTAGTCATGACCCCACTGAATGGTGAGTACTTGCTGAGATTCTAAACAAAGGGCATTTCCCGCCTGAAATATTTCCATTGGGTTTTATTTAAGTTTAATTAAGTGTAAATGGTCACATATATAATGGGTAAGAACAGTACTTTGCTTTGCAAACAAATGAAGAGTTGAGCAAAGCCACAAGTCGAAAGTCTCAAGAGTCACGTTATTTCCAAATGTACGTCTGGAGAATTAGGTTTGCACACGGGTGGATTTGCTCTGCTTTAGAATGCTAATATCCTTCAAGGTTATTTTGGCATGGTTCCCGCATTCAGCCACTCGTGAGCTCTGCCAGAGTTCAGGGGCTACACAGGCAGCAAACTAGCCGCTTGGGGATCTGAAAGGGGATCCCCAGTGATGCTGCCGGAGTGTCACTGCTTCAGCACCAGTGCTAGCTAGATGAAAGCTACCGTGGGTATGTTTCCATGAGCTGTAATCACACCCCATAATTCCAGTGCAGACAGACCCCCAGAGGCACTAGCACAGAACGTGCAGACCATGGGGAGGAGGAGCTAAGGGGGTTTTAAACGACATTCCTGCATCCCCTGATCAGCCACTGAGTTAATTTAAACAGCCTTGGCGGCCTGATGACATTACAGCAGCCTCCCTGGACTGCCCTACTGATGGCAACACCATCCAAGTTCTTCACAGATCCATGGTCCAACCCTCCACATGTTCCAGGGTGCTCCCTACAACAAGGTTAGCAAGGGCTCGTTCGAAAGCAACCTGCAGTTGTCTCTACAATGCCTGTGCTGGAGGAATCTTTCCCCACCCCCTCAGCCCAAATCAGGGGATTAGTAGTCTTTTACCTGGCATAAAGGAGCAGAGTAGGGGTAGGGTCACAGCAGAATGGGTTTAGCTGGATTTAGGAAGGACTAGATATTGAAATGGATAATGAGATCCACAGTAATACAGAATAAGATTAAAAATGAGAGAGTTGAACAGATGGCCTCGTGTTTTAGGGCATACATCACAACCTCGAAGAGCCGAGGTTAGTAAGACACATCCCCGGATAGCAGGTACACCGCTACCTCGATATAACGCCACCTGATATAACACGAAGCAGTGCTCTGGGGGGGTGGGGTTGTGCAGCCTGGTGGATCAAAGCAAGTTCAATATAACGCGGTTTCACCTATATCGCGATAAGATTTTTTGGCTCCCAAGGACAGCGTTATATCGAGGTAGAGGTGTAATTGCATAGTCATTGAAGACAGGGATTCAAGAACCTTCCTCTAAAGCAGCTGGTATTGGCTGCTATTGCAGCCAGGGCACCCCCAAAGATGTACCCTGGGTCTAATTTGGAATGGTAATTCCTATGTACCCCAGAGATGGCACTGAGAATACCTGCCTCATGTCACTCACGCTCACAGACAGATTTGATAATTGTCTTCTCCAGAAAATGAAAGGCTGCATATGCCAAACTCAAGAAATAGAAGGTACTGCTGGTTGCATAATTCTCCTCTTTATCCAGAGTTACTGCTTCAGAAGGCATCCATTAAGTGAATTATGCGTGATTATACTGCAGCTGTTTTCTAGTGTGCAGATAGACATGCATCTCCCAGGGAGTCATTCAGCTTCAGAAGGTAACCACATCTTACATACACATTAACCCATTGAAAGGGATCAATGATCTGTCTTGCCAGCTGGCTCTGTCATTTTGGTGCAATTTCTTTTAAACCGAGTGTCAAAAAATATTCCATCAATTGTGTTCTTGTGACTTGCTTTGAATAGCTTTCTAACGACTTTCCTCTTTAACTTTGTGTGAAGTGTTTTGAAATTACAGTCGTTTGGTCTCCATTTAGGCCAACTGACAAAAGCACAATCAAATGACAACGTGTGGCCTTTATGGAGCAAACAATGTATTGAGTTGTCAGGCCAATGTTGTAGGAAGCAGTAATGGCATAAATCAGCACCAAGAAAATCTATCTAATCAGAGATAATTCCTGAGCATCCCCACAAGTAGGCTGAGAAATGATCGACAACTCCAGGCTTTGGCTGGACCAATTGCTGCTTGTTAGAAATAGGGATGAAAGCTAGTAACATTGTTTCCATTGCAAACAAGCTTCCTTTCTGTAATTCCCTCATGCGTATTCATCGTTTTGGTAAGTTGGCTTTTTAAAAAATGAGAATCAGAATAGAGGTAGTAAAAAAATGTAATTCAGTATGACGTCAATGATAAAATAAACCCAATGGATTAAACTCATCCCTAGTGTAACATCACTGAAGATGATAGACTTGCACCAGAGATGAATCAGACTCCATTTCATCTTTATAGTTTGTTGATGTAGATGACTTTGTTTCCAAAGGGCTCAACTATGTTCATATACACAGTCTCTGTCTCTCCCTCACTGCCTGATCTAAATACTATTGAAGTAGGTGGAAAGGTTCCCATTTGATTCAGTAAGCTTTGACTCAGGTCCTTTTAGGCCATGTCTACATCTAAAATTTTGCAGCGCTGGTTGTTACAGCTGTATTAGTACAGCTGTATAGGGCCAGCGCTGCAGAGTGGCCACACTTACAGCAACCAGCGCTGCAAGTGGTGTTAGATGTGGCCACACTGCAGCGCTGTTGGGCGGCTTCAAGGGGGGTTCGGGGAACGCGAGAGCAAACCGGGAAAGGAGACCAGCTTCGCCGCGGTTTGCTCTCGCGTTCCCCGAACCACCCTGCAAACCGCAGGGAAGGAGACCTGCTTGTTCGGGGAACGCGAGAGCAAACCGCAGCGAAGCTGGTCTCCTTTCCCGGTTTGCTCTCGCGTTCCCCGAACCACCCTGCAAACCGCAGGGAAGGAGACCTGCTTGCTCGGGGGTTCGGGGAACGAGAGAGCAAACCGGGGAAGGAGACCAGCTTCGCCGCGGTTTGCTCTCGCGTTCCCCGAACCACCCTGCAAACCGCAGGGAAGGAGACCTGCTTGCTCGGGGGTTCGGGGAACGCGAGAGCAAACCGGGAAAGGAGACCAGCTTCGCCGCGGTTTGCTCTCGCGTTCCCGGAACCACCCAGCAAACCTCAGGGAAGGAGACCTGCTTGCTCGGGGTTCGGGGAACGCGAGAGCAAGCCGGGGAAGGAGACCAGCTTGATTACCAGAGGCTTCCTCAGGTATGCTGGGATACCTGCTTATTCCACGGAGGTCAAGAAAAGCGCTGGTAAGTGTCTATACTTGATTACCAGCGCTGGATCACCAGCGCTGGATCCTCTACACCCGAGACAAAACGGGAGTACGGCCAGCGCTGCAAACAGGGAGTTGCAGCGCTGGTGGTGCCCTGCAGATGTGTACACCTCCTAAGTTGCAGCGCTGTAACTCCCTCACCAGCGCTGCAACTTTCTGATGTAGACAAGCCCTGAGATAGGAAATACAGAGATCAAAGGGGAAAGAAAGCTAATGCTATTGTATAACTGTTTTTAAATCATTCCTTTGTTGCAATGAACGTACCAAAGGTATTGTACCAATTCCTGTTACATCGGGACTTTGCTTTTACAAATATAAGTCCTGATCCTGCAAACTCTTAAGCACATGAGTAACTTTTACTTACTCTAGTAGTCACATTCAATTTACTCATGTGAATAAAATTCTTAAGTGTTTGCAGGATCGACCCATAGAATGTCCATTGAAAGGAATATTCTACTTTTATACCAGCATTTCTAGCCATGAATTCTACATTTTGGGGGAAAATCCTCATTGTTTTTTGTCTCTGAACCAGTTCTTCAGTGGGGGCACACTGAGACTTCTGAAATCCATTAATACGCTATGAAGAGCTTTTTTGATTTCTACTTGTGATCGGCAAAATTATTATTATTGCTTTCCATTCATCTTTTTTTCTAAAATGAGTGTTGATCAATGGCTACAAATGTGGCACTGGGTCATTTTAATTTCTAGAGTTCTTCAGTGTTCTAGAGTTCTTCACCCTGATGAGTGGGATCGGATATCTTTTGCTACCAGTCTCCACCTGATTCCGTAGCTAGATTGGTCCATGGACATCTCACTGGCTCAGGGGTACCCTCCTTACACCTGTGCATGGGCTAGCTAGACCTTGGGGCCCCAGTGTGCAGAAGTAAACAATGATGGGTAACTGCTACTCCATATCCACTATTACACCCTCCAGAGCTGGGGAGGGTTGATGTGCAGAAGCCATGGCACCATTCCCCCCAGAGCATTGGCTGATGCAGCTAACCTAGAGGAGGAGGAGAGGAGGTGTCATAATTTGCTTGTGGAATAAGCCAGCAACAAAGCATAAGCTCCCTTGAGCAAAGGGGTTTAGTGAGGGGATTGTTACTCACTGAGCCACAGTTCCTTCACCGGGATCCTTTCGGGCAGCTCAGCAATGTACTGCCCCTGACTACAGGCCATGTCTTTGTGGCACAAGCCCGCCTTACATTTGCTTATTTGATGCAATCATAAACCTAGTCCCAGATTTGGACCTTAGCGTCCAAAATATGGGGGTTAGCATGAAAACCTCCAAGCTTAGTTACCAGCTTGGACCTGGTAAAGCTGCCACCACCCAAAAAATTAGAGTGTTTTGGGGCACTCTGGTCCCCACAAAAAACCTTCCCTGGGGACCCCAAGACCCAAATCCCTTGAGTCTCACAACAAAGGGAAATAAACCTTTTCCCTTCCCCCCTCCAGGTGTTCCTGGAGAGATACACAGAAGCAACCTCCGTGAATCTAAGCAGAGGGATACCACCCTCCCCCGTTTCCAGCCTGGAAATACAAGCACTTCCCTCTTCACCCAGAGGGAATGCAAAGTCAGGCTAGTAAATCTAACACACACAGATTTCCCCCTGACTTCTTCCTCCCACCAATTCCCTGGTGAGCTGCAGACTCAATTCCCTGGAGTTCCCCACTAAAGAAAAACTCCAACAGGTCTTAAAAGAAAGCTTTATATAAAAAGAAAGAAAAAAATACATAAAAATGGTCTCTCTGTATTAAGGTGACAAATACAGGGTCAATTGCTTAAAAGAATATTGAATAAACAGCCTTATTCAAAAAGAATACAATGAAAGCACTCCAGCAACTATAGACATGTAAATACAAAAGAAAAAAACAATAACCCTTATTGTTTTTATGAACTCTGTACTCACAACTTGGAAACAGAAGATTAGAAAGCAGGAAATAGAAATCCTCTCATAGCTGAGAGAGCGTACAGGCAGAAGACCCAGAACAAAGGACTCACACACAAAAAACCCTCCACCCAGATTTGAAAAAATCCTGTTTCCTGATTGGTCCTCTGGTCAGGTGCTTCAGGTTACTTTTTTTTCAGGTGAAAGAGACATTAACCCTTAGCTATCTGTTTATGACAGATGCCATTTAGCAATGCTGATGATTTAATTTGTAATGCCTTGGGACCTATGAAGAGCAGGGCTTCCTGTGCTAGGCACTATAGAAACACAGAGGAGTACCCAGAACTTATCACTTATCTTTACAAATGAAGGCTCAAAAATAGCATGAATGTGTTCCATGTCTCTAAAGTGCTTTTAATAATTCCTATATCTCTCATCGTGCTTTATGAAGGAAAGTCAATATGACTATCTATTAGTTAGGGAAACTGAGGAGTAGAGACCAAGTGACTTGCCAAAGGTTGCCCAGTATGCAGCTACCAGAATTGGGGATAGAGCCCAGATTATCAGAGTCAGGATTCAATACACTATCCACTGGGCCATTTTGCCATCGTAGCAACATGTGTCTTTTATCTTATTTCTTCAAAGTTAAATAGCCAGCATCTGTTTTTAAAGCCATCAGTCTACATTTATTTGTCTTCAGCATCACCAGTTCAGGTTTCATACTCCTTTTGCTTGATTAATTTTTAGTTCATTGCATACTAAACAAAAATTTGCCTGCCTCCCTAGAAGCTTGAGGAGTCCCAGTTGCTTGGTTCTCTGGGATTCCTGGGTTTTGGTTCTAAAAATTCATTTATCTTTCTCGTGCTGCCTGCCTGGCTTCTAGGTTTCGTGATATCCAGCAGTGTGTGCCAGAACTGCAGGTATCACTGGTGTTTTCAGGGAAACTGCAACCAGTCTGTCTGGGAGCAGCAAATAACCTCATGGCAAAAGAGATGAGATCAGAGAAGGTTGTGACCCTTGTGTCGCATTTTGGGTGTTCAACCCACAGCAGTGCAGGGGTGTATCACTGTCTGTAGCCCTACGTGCCTTAAATGCTCACAGATTGGAAACCAACAGCCAGTGGACAAAAACAGTTCCCTGAGCATCTGATTCAGAGCTCTGCAGCCCTGGTTCAGCGTTCTGACCCCAGCAGCCTGCCAGCAACACAGGAGCCTCACCAGGGTCTCCATCAATTGAGGTTACTACTTGCAGGGTGACCCCAACACACTCCCCACCCTGGATTTTTGCCAAACCTTCTGCCCTGAAGTGCCCAGCTCTCTCATGGAACACTCAGAGAATCCATAAGGTTTGTTGCACCTTGAAAGAGACCGAAGTTACACTTGGGAAACTCATGTACATTTTGTGGTGCTGCTTGGTCATTCTTGGGAGGCTAGGGACATAGCATCCCTATGCATTAGTGGCATATGGTGATCTGAGAAATGTCATGCATGCTGGCCTTAATCTGTGATTTCCAGGGACCTGCCAGGAAAGTCTCAGCCTGGAAACAGGATTAGATGATATAGCCCATCTCAGTATAACTCTCATTTAAACATGGACACATCTTTTGAAGTGCATCCCAAACATTGTTTAATTTTCTTAAAGTGAAGGCTGTGTTCCTTAGAAAGGCAGTGTGTCCTAGATGATAGCACACTGCACTGGGGCTCAGACATAAGAACATAAGAACAATCATACTGGGTCAGACCAAAGGTCCATTCAACCCAGTATCCTGTATACCCACAGTGGCCAATGCCAGGTGTCCCAGAGGGAGTGAACCTAACAGGTAATGATCAAGTGATCTCTCTCCTGCTATCCATCTCCACCCTCTTACAAACAGAGGCTAGGGACACCATTCCCTACCCATCATGGCTAATAGCCATTAATGAACTTAACCTCCATGAATTTATCTAGTTCTCTTTTAAGACCTGTTATAGTCCTAGCCTTCACAGCCTCCTCAGGCAAGGAGTTCCACAGGTTGACTGTGCGCTGTGTGAAGAAGAACTTCCTTTTATTTGGTTTAAACCTGCCGCCCATTCATTTCTTTTGGTGGCCCCTAATTCTTATATTATGGGAACAAGTAAATAACTTTCCCTTATTCACTTTCTCCACATCACTCATGATTTTATATACTTCTATCATATCCCCTCTTAGTCTCCTCTTTTCCAAGCTGAAGAGTCCTAACCTCTTCAATCTCTCCTAGTATGGAACCGTTCCAACCCCCTCATCATTTTCGTTGCCCTTCTCTGAACCTTTTCTTATGCCAGTATATCTCTTTTGAGATGAGGAGACCACATGTGTATGCAGTATTCGAGATGTGGGCGTAACATGGATTTATATAAGGGCAATAAGATATTCTCCATCTTATTCTCTATCCATTTTTGTATGATTCCGAACAAACTGTTTCCTTTTTTGACTACCGCTTCACACTGCCTTGCCGTCTTCAGAGAACTATCCACGATGACTCAAAGATCTCTTTCTTGATTAGTTGAAGCTAAATTAGCCCTCATCATATTGTATGTATAGTTGGGGTTCTTTTTTCCAATGTGCATTACTTTACATTTATCCACATTCAATTTCATTTGCATTTTGTTGCCCAATCACTTAGTTTTGTTAGATCTTTTTAAAGTTCTTCACAGTCTGCTTTGGTCTTAACTATCTTGAGCAGTTTAGTATCATCTGCAAACTTTGCCACCTCACTGTTTACCCCTTTCTCAAGATCATTTATGACTAAGTTGAATAGGATTGGTTCTAGGCCTGACCCTTGGGGAACACCACTAGTTACCCCTCTCCATTCTGAACATTTACCATTTATTCCTACACTTTGTTCCCTGTTTTTTAACCAGTTCTCAATCCATGAAAGGATCTTCCCTCTTATCCCATGACAACTTAATTTACATAAGAGCCTTTGGTGAGGGACCTTGTCAAAGGCTTTCTGGAAATCTAAGTACACTGTGTCCACTGTATCCCCCTTGTCCACATGTTTGTTAACCCCTTCAAAGAACTCTAATAGCTTAGTAAGACATGATATCCCTTTACAGAAACCATGTTGACTTTTGCCCAACAATTTATATTCTTTTATGTGTCTGACAATTTTATTCTTTACTATTGTTTCAACTAATTTGCCCGGTGTTAGGCTTATTGGTCAGTAATTGCCAGGATCACCTCTCGAGCCCTTTTTAAATATTGACATTCCACTATCTATCTTCCAGTCATTGGGTACAGAAGCCTATTTAAAGGACAGGTTACAAACCATAGTTAATAGTTCCGCAATTTCAAATTTGAGTTCTTTTAGAACCCTTGGGTGAATGCCATCTGGTCCCAGTGACTTGTTACTGTTAAGTTTATCAATTAATTCCAAAACCTTCTCTAGTGACACTTCATTCTGTGACAATTCCTCAGATTTGTCACCTACAAAGGATGGCTCAGGTTTGGGAATCTCCCTAACATCCTCGGACGTGAAGACTGAAGAAAAGAATTCGTTTAGTTTCTCCGCAATGACTTTATCGTCTTTAAGCGCTCCTTTTGTATCTCGGTCGTCCAGGGCCCCCACTGGTTGTTTAGCAGGCTTCTGCTTCTGATATACTTAAAAAACATTTTGTTATTACCTTTTGAGTTTTTGGCTAGCTGTTATTCAAACTCCTTTTTGGCTTTTCTTATTACATTTTTACACTTAATTTGGCAGTGTTTATGCTCCTTTCTATTTACTTCACTAGGATTTGACTTCCACTTTTTAAAAGATGCTTTTTTATCTCTCCCTGCTTCTTTTAGATGAGTAAAAGAAAAAGAGACCTGGGTTCTCTGCTCAGCTTTGTCCCTGGTGTGCTGAGTGACCTTGGCAAGTCACCTCTCGGTCACTTACCACTGTTAAAACCTACTAGGGAACTTTTAGTTCATACCAGCAGGGTCTACATGGACCTGTTAGCATATAAGCCTGTTTGTCAGCCTGGGATAGAATTTTGGGGTTGACCTTTGATACCCTTATATCCTTAGTAAGATGTGTGAACAAAGAACAAAGACACTGTTTGTGTTGCTTCTGCCTGGCTGATGGTTTGTGAGTACAATGGGAAGAGATAAGGGATAGAGCAGTTAAAGTGTTACAGGGCATGGTGGGAGTGTAATATATATGAGCACACTTTAAGGCTGCCTCAACCCCATCTCAAGGCATGGTCAAGCAATCAGGCGGGAAGAGCAAAGAGGAATGGGGGTGGGGGGAAAGTATAAAACACTAAAAGACCAAAGAAATGCCTGTCCCTGACCGTAGCACAACCTCACTCCTCTCCCCTCCCATGGGGTACAAAAGGCATGGGACTGTGCGCATGCTCTGCAGGTATATTTGGCCCTGCTAAGAAGAGGAAATCGGGACACAGGCAAGGCTCTGCGGTATCAGAACTGGGAATGGGGGAAACAGGCAAGGCTGTGCGGCATCAGAACTGGGAAAGGAACACTGGGAAACAGACTCTGCCAGCGTGCAGAGCTATGGACATGCTTGCTCGGAACTAACCCCAATAAACATCGCATTGCCTGCACTTCGGACTTCTGGTCTTCTGCTTTCTGTCTGAGTGACAAGAACCAGAGGAGAGGGTGAAGGGAAAGCCCTCTAACAGGACCAATTAATGCCCAACATGTTAATATGCTTTAGAAATCACACCCTTGTACTCTGCATTACCACCCTGCATATACAAACCACAGGTGACTTCCTTTTCTCTCTTCCTATGCAGTGTGTCCTACCGTGGACTCCTGTAGAGATATAAAGACAGTGGCTAGTACCAGGAGAGATTTGATCAACACAGCTCAGTTTAGCTGGGATTGCATTTCAGTTTGGCTGTAAAACCATCTTGTAGCCATGGGAGAAGAGAGGAAAGGAGGAAACATGGGCTGCACAGCCACAAAAGTGTAACCCTTCTGCCCCTCTGAGTTGGCAGCAACAAGGGCCGGGTTCAGTATCCAGGGGTTCCGTTTCAATAGCGCAATGCAAAACTGGCTCGAGCCCCAACCCAGTGACCTGGGACAATTACATATCACCCCCCCTCCAGGCGCCTCTGAGAGGCAATACTTCCCCTCTCGCAAGCACGGAGTCTGTGTGTAGCAAAATCCTTTTAATAAAGGAGGGAAACAATGCGGCATTACGTTGGGGAAACACCACAAACAGGACTCCTAACACAAATCATGAGCAAAAGACCCACCAAGTAAGTTTTGGCAACGTCCTTTTCCCCTTAGGGTCTTAAGTCCAATCACCTCAAAATCCAACAACTCAAAAGTCTCTGTCCCTGGTCAGTGCCGCCCCAGAGTTCAAAAGTTTATCTGCAGAGTATTAACCCCCCCCCCCCGCCCAGCCTGGGCACACAGGGTGTTAAGGGGCACCTTACGTGGGCTGAGGCCGACTGCCCCGCCTCTCCATCGAGTTCGGCTGCAGCCTTCACCACGAATGGCTCCGCTCCACCAGCCGCTCCGTTCCTCCATCCATCCCGTGAGCCGCTCCAGACACCCCCACAAACTGCTCCACTCTGCTCCACTTGCTGTTCCGTGGGCCACTCCAACCATCCCACAAGCTGCTCTGCTCCGCCAGCTGCTCCACTCTACCAGCCGTCCCATGAACCACTCCCACTGTCCCCACAAACTGCTCCGCTCCGCTCCACTCCAACTGTCCTGCAAACTGCTGTGCTCTGCCAGTCACTTAGCAATATATCTTCAGGCTCCCCTACTAGTTAACACAGCACTCAGTGATCTCAGCTCAGTAATTTTAGCTCTTTTAGTGGTTTCAGCTCTTCATGATTTCACCTTGTGGTAGGGGAGCCCCAGTGTTGGTGCACCATTGGCCCAAAGTGAATTCAGCTCAGCGGCCTCTAGCAAGACTCCTAGTGGAATCAAATTTAGCTCTGCTATTCAAAAGTGGAGAGAGAAGATGCTATTGGTATGCCAGGCCTTAAAAAGGGACCCATACCATCAGATACACACACCTATCCCCAACCTCTCCCAATTCACTGCATTTTGGAACCCATGTCCCTTGTCTAGCGAGTGATACTTAGTTGATGGTGAGATCCTCTGTCATAAAACAGTCTCATAGTCCTTCATTCACATAATCAGGGTAGCAATACTTTATTCCTCCTACCTCAATAACCGAGATCTTGGGGATCCCACAGCTGTCAAAGTGACCATTTTGGGCTGCCGTGGGCTCATGCTAGGCAGAGTGGGTTTGCCTATGCAAACAAGATCAGCCCCCTAAGTCCTTTTCCACACTTGCCATAATTCACCACCAGATGTCAGGGTAGAGCTCATCCTGACTCTGCTTACAAAAGTATTTACCTGGCTGAAAACTAGATGAAAGAGATAGATTCAGTGACATGCCCAAGGTTACACAAGAGTAAATGGTAATACTAGGAACTGATCCTAGGGCTTCTGAGTCCCCATTCAATGATTTAACCACTTGATGATCCTTCTCCTATGGCTTCAGACTCCATAAAAGCAGTGTATTAGAAGTGGATAGCAGGAAAAATAAAACCAGTGATATTCCTTGCAATAATTAATCTCCATTGTAATCCTATTGTTTAGCTTTAGGTCTTGTGCACTGGACAGTGAGTTTACAGTGCATTTATTTCATCTTCCAGGGCTGTTTTCCCCCCAAGAGGATGATCACAAGATTTACTGGTTTTCCCATGAGTTCAAGATAGACTGCTGTATTTGTAATTGTTCTGCTTTCTGCCTTTCAGGTTGCAGCGACGCACTCAGACTGCATCATCAGAAAGGAGCAGGAGGCCTGTCTGGAGAAAATCAAGAGAGCAAGTGCCCTCAATCCATGGAATGAGTCTTCCCCAGGTGAGTTCCAGTCTGGGATGGATATGTATGTTGAATGAATGCCTTCCAGAGTTTCCCTCTTATTACATGTGTGATCTGCCATGTGACACACAGAATATTGATGCCAAAGGATTACTAGAATATGATTTAGCAATTACATTTAAATTAGCTAGGATAAACATTATAAGAGCAATTAACTGTCATGCTTCAGGGCAAATGCTGATGACCAGCCAAGGTCAGGAATATACTTCCTTCCATAGTACAGGATGACACAATAAGGTATATTTATGGGACTGATCCAGAGCCCATAGAAGTCACTGGAAAGACTTTTCAATAGGCATTGACTGGGTCAGGCTCCATGGGGTTTTACACCTTCATTTGGAGCATCTGACATCAGCCACTGTTGAAATTGTATACGGGAGCATCGGTGTGTTCTGGAATGGCAGTTCCTATGTTTCTGTCTTCATTTCAGTAATAATTTGCATCAGTGGAGCACCTGATCAAAGGACCTCAAAAGTGCTTTACAGACATTAATCATATGCTACTGTGATGAGTGCCAGATTGATAGACAGAATCCTCCCACTACCTCAGAGCCACAGACAGAAAAACTGAGGGTCAGAGAGATGCAGAGCCTGCAATGCAGAGGTGCTGAGCACTGTCTCCTTCTCATTGACTTCAGTGGGAGCTGTGGATGCTCAGCACCTCTGAAAGTCAGGCCCTCCATGACTCATCTGAAGTTGTAAAGCAAGTCACCAGTGGAGCATTACTGGAAGCCAGGCATCAATTCTAAGGCTCCAGCCAAACTCCTGGTGGTGGAATTTGGGGTGGAGGAGTATAAAGGCAGCACAAAAGTGGCCAAACTGGGGAACATGGTGAAATCCTGATTGTGCCGCCTCTGCCTGGCCATATTTTCCATCCTGGAAGCAAGCGGGAGGATGCAGGAGCCTCTATGTCGACTCTGTGCCACCAGAGTATGCCCTAAAGTGGGGGTGCTCCTCCCATGGTCGGTTCAGATGGCTTTGTGGGCAGAAATCTGCCAGGAGCACAATGCGAAGTAACCACACTAGAGGCTTGCAAACTGGCTCACGAAGCAGCGGCTGGACTCTGCTGTCCAGCGCCTCGCGAATGAATCAAATGGTTTGATGGAACCAGGGAGAGTGCACAGCTCAGGCCTTTCCTTTTACCCACAGGCTTCTCTTGTTGTTTCTGAGGGCAGCCCCTTCGCTGGCAGATGAGCCTCTGAATCATTAATGTGGGCAAGGGGGAGAATCTTTTGCTCCCCTGCAGAGCTATAGCAGCAGCTGATTGTGACTCTTGTTACCTTTTATTAACGATGAGCCAATTGGCTGTTGTTTGGATTCAGGAATTCAGAGAGTTTAGGGGCCGTTGGATCAGCTGGTCTCACATCCTGACCAGCACAGGCCAGAGAATTTCACCCAGTTGCCCCTGGTTCCTGGATCCTGACTCTCAGATCCTTGAACGTACAGACCAGCATATCAGGCCGTGCCCCCAGGCAGAGTTACAACTGAAGCCAATGCCACAAACTCTGCTTCTCCTGGACTCTGCGTCTGGCAAATCCATCCCTGACATGGGAGGGAAGCAACCCCTGCCTGCATGGCCTTTCTCTCTGCCTTACAAGTGCCTTGGCAACGGGGCCCAACTCCCCCCTTTCTCCTTCCTTAAGCATCTTTCATGGAAATCACCACAGGTGAGATCCCCCCAGCTCATCCTCAGCAGCACTGGGGAGAATAAGATCTCTTGTTGTCCCCTGATTGGCCTTGCTCAGTTTGTGACTCCAGTTAGGGGGCATAGGAAGAGCTGGAGCGACTCACCCGAACAACCTGAGTGCAGTGGGAGGAGGAAGGCAGTGAGTGGGAATGGCCACTGGCACCCAGTCTGGAGTAAATTCCTTCACGAACTGTGTGTGTGTGTGTGTGACTTACTTTGCCACCTTCCGTCTGCCCCATTTGGGAGCCAGGGGAGGAATTGTGACTCTAGGGGTCACAATTACACTAGCCTGGCTCAAGCTGGCTCTCTGCAAATAGCAATGTAGGCACATGAGTCCATACCTGCCTGGACCCCCTGGGTCCTGGGTGACTAGCCTGAGCCACCACCCCTGTGGCCCTCGCTACACTGCTATTTTTAGTATGCTTGTTCGAGGAGAGCTACCGTGGGTATGTCTACACAAGCTTGGCCTCACACCCTCAGTTCCACGTGTAGGCCTGACCTCCACTGCAAATGATGCCAGGATTGTCTTATGCTCGGCATATCTGCACTCGCTTCTAATCTAGCTGGTGCAGGTAACAATAGCACCGAAGGCATGGTGAGCGTGGACCCTGGTGGTGGCTAGCAACCTGAGTACATACCCAGAATCCCCAGCAGGCTTGTTCTTGGGTAGCTAGCCCACCACTGTTACCTGTGCCAGCTTGATTAATGCTGGGGGGAGGGCGTTGTTTTCTTACTCTCCCTGCAGACACACCTGTGACGGGTTGGATCACAGAACCCCCCCTGTGAGCTGCCAACTGATGTGCCAAGACTACCTCTGCTCCTGTTTTCCCTGACAGCTCGGGACTCCAGCACCCTCTTTTGCTGAGCCAGACACTCCCGTCTGTTCCAAGAAAGACCCAGGGGCTGAATTACTTGCCCCAAAACTTCAGGTTTACCTGAAAGCAGCTAACGGAAGTGTGCTTGTCTTTAACACTCAGATGCCCAACTCCCAATGGGGTCTAAACCCAAATAAATCAATTTTACCCTGTATAAAACTTATGCAGAGTAAACTCATAATTTTTCACCCTCTATAAAACTGATAGAGAGATACGCCCAGCTGTTTGCCCACCCAGGTATTAACACATACTCTGAGTTACTTAATAAGTAAAAAGTGATTTTATTAAATACAGAAAGTAGGATTTAAGTGGTTCCAAGTAGTAACAGACAGAACAAAGTAAGTCACCAAGCAAAATAAAATAAAACACGCAAATCTATGTCTAAACAAACTGAATACAGGTAATCTCACCCTCAGAGATGCTTCAGTAAGTTTTTTCCTCAGACTGGACACCTTCCAGGCCTGGGCACAATTCTCTCCCCTGGTACATCTCTTGTTCCAGCTCAGGTGGTAGCTATGGGATTCTTCATGATGGCTCTTCTCTCTCTTTGTTCTCTACCACCCCTTTATATATCATTTGCATAAGGTGGGAATCCTTTGTCCCTCTGAGTTTCTACCGCCCCTCACTGGAAAAGCACCCGGTTAAAGATGGATTCCAGTTCATGTGACATGATCACATGTCACTATATGACCCCCAAGCCTTCATTCCTCCAGCCTGACTCAGAGGAAGGCTTGCCTGCAAACAGAGCCCCAGTCCCTTGTCCTATTGATGGGAGCCATCAAGATTCCAAACCACCATTAATGGCCCACACTTTGCATAATCAAAATAGTCCCTCAGAGTTATATTTCATATTTCTAGTTTCAGATACAAGAGTGATACATTTATACAAATAAGATGACCACATTCAGTAGACAATAAGCTTTGTAATGATACCTTACAAGAGACCTTTTGCATGAAGCATATTCCAGTTACATTATATTCACTCATTATCAAATTTTTATAAATCATATAGACTTCAAGATCACAACACCTTCCTTTGCAGTGTCAATGAGTTTATTCTCTGCTCTGCTGCCTGCTAGCCCATACTTGGGGCAGATTATAAAGCCATAATCTAGGCCTATCTGATTCATCCAGCCCTGTGTGGTACATATTTCAGACCAGACTCTGCCACATTTATTCGTACTGAGTACTCCATTATTCCACAACGATTCCTACTGCAATCAATAAGGCCGAAGGCGGCACATGAGCTGATTTTCAGTGGCAATCACACTGCCCAGGTCCTGGTCACCGGTCCGGGGGGCTCTGCATTTTAATTTAATTTTAAATGAAGCTTCTTAAACATTTTAAAAACTTTATTTACTTTACAAACAGCAGTAGTTTAGTTATATATTATAGACTTATAGAAAGAGATGTTCTGAAAAGGTTAAAATGTATTACCGGCCCTTGAAACCTTAAATTAGAGTGAATAAATGAAGACTCGGCACCCCACTTCTGAAAGGTTGCTGACCCTTGGGGTAAAGCAATATTCAGCATCACCAAACCTGGCCTTTCGTTCATAGTTATCAAGAGCCTCATATAAAAGACGGGCCCATTTCAGTTCTCGCTGCCCTGAAACTCCTTGTTTTGGGATACCTGCCTGCAGGTGGAGGCGGCCAGGGGCATTTGCAGTGCATTTTCATCTTTGATTGATTCCTTTTCCTTCCACTCACCTCAGCCAACCTGTTCTTCAGCTGGGAGAATGTGCTGCGCTCTCATTACTGGGCTAAAAAAATAAGGCTTATTAAAAGTGACAGCTGCTAGAGAAATGGACTGTTAGCTTGTTTCCTTTGGAAAACCGAGCAGCATAGAAAACACCTATGTGCATCTCAGAGGCAGATGGGAGAAAGAAGAAATGCGTTCTGACTGGTAAATAAACAGAGAGGGAGGCGAGGGGTAGAAACCTAGATATAGCCTTTGATTTCCCATCCAAACTAAGCCATGGAACAAAACCTACTTCACGAGTAATCCTCTATCGAAGGAAATCTCTCTTCCTGGAAGGGCTGAGTGTAAGGTCCTTGAGGCAGGGGCTGAGTTAGTGGGCATAGAGGCAGTTTATTTCATTAAGCCTTTGTTCTGTGTTTATACAGCACCTGGCGCAGTGGGGTTCTGGTCCATGACTGGGGCTGCCGTGATGCAAATAAATAATGGGGAGTTCTATGGAGCTGTTCCTTCCAGCCCATCCTCATGCTTTAAATCCTTCCCCCAAATAAATTAATCCCATAGAAGTCAATGGGGGCTCTTTTTGCATGCTCCAGACCGCTCATATTAACTCAGTCCTCCCTCGCTTTGCCTCCCGCTGTGTTTGGCTCCTGCTTCCAGATTTGCAGAGGAGTTGGCTCCCAAGCCGGTCCTTAGGGTTCCCCGCAGCGAGCTGCAATATGTGCACAATGCTCACGCTGCAGCTGTCGCCACGGAGCCTTCAGATTAATGCTAACAATATCCTACCAAGCAGCCAGCCTGCGGATGCATTCATGCCTTGGCACAGCAGATCTTCCCCCTCCTCTGGGTTATGTTTGCTGTTGTTTTGTTCTCCACTGGGTTGTGTTTTTCTTCTCTCTGCTGCTTTGTGGTGTCTGTAAGTGCTTGGGAAACAATGGAGCTTTTCATGTTTATTTTACAGCCCCTCCATGATCGCTGCTTCCTCTAAAGGGTTTTCAGTCTTTCAGGGGCTTTCATAAGAAAGAAAATAAGGCGAAATACTGACCTCGCCCCCTCATCCCTGCAGTCCTGGCCTCCCATGTGCAATGCCTGAATAAAAGGAGATGCATACACAGATTTTGAGTTAGGGCCAGAATCCTCCTTTAGTGGGCTGTGGAGGGAGAGAAAATGTTACAGGGAAAAACAATGTAGGAGAATGAAGGGGAGGAGACAGGAGAGACGGAAGGGCGGCCATGCACCGCAATAAGACCAAATGCTCTCCTACAATGATATCTCCCTGATTTTCTGCCATGTTCCAGCCTCAGTCCTAGAGCAGATTAGAGCAGCTTCCAGGCTGCTCTAACCTATGATAGCTGGCAACAGTCTATAGTCCACTGATCTCAGCCCATCATCCCTGCAGTACACTAGCTGAGAATTGGCAATCCACATCTGGACTCTGGCCAAACTCTCTCCTGCTCCCAGCATTCTCTATCCCATCTTCATCACCCGGGAGTTAGTGGGGATGGTGTGGGAGTTGCCTAGATTGTCTGTACAGCAACTGAAATGTTCTCCTTACTAGGGGAATACTCAGCAGGCCGGGTGGAGTTAGCATCTGACCTCTTTTTGCTGCCAGAGTTGGAACAAATGGGCTAGAGCACACGACAGAGTCTGGCCCATGAGTCCGGCTGCAAGACATTTTAAAGTCTAAGGACCAAATCCTGCATCCTTTACTCACGTAGCTACAATGGAAACACTCATGTGAGTACGGGTTCCAATACAGATCCCTTAGGAGGTGATTTCAGTAGGGGCTGATGATGCTTAGCACTTTACTGGTTTGATCCCTTGGTTTAGTAATTACAGTTTCTGAAATACAGTTCCTAGGTCTACCATGGCCGTAATGCAGGTCTGTTCTGGGCCCACAGTGCACTGGATTCCATCTTTGTAGGGCAATGCCCTGTCTCCCTGGACCTGCCATTCCAGGCAGGAGTCTACACTCTGCCTGTAGTACAATAGTCATGATACCTGCACTTCTTCAGTGTCCTTCATACCAAGATCTCAGAGGGTTTTATGACTGTTATATAGTAATACCTAGCTCTTACAGAGTGTTTTTCATCAGTAGATCTCAAAGCCCTTCACAAAGAAAGTCCATATCATTATCCCCATTTTACAACTGGGGAAACTGAGGCACAAGGCAATAACTTGACCAAGGTCACCCAGCAGGCCCATGGAAGAGCTGAGAGTAAAACTCAGGCCTCCAGTCTAGTGCTTTATCCTCTAGGCCATACCGCCTCCTCACAGCCTTTCAGAGGTGTGTGTTGGGGACCGAGTGATCACATGACAAACAACCCTGAGCACAGCAGGTATACAACCGTGCATAGCAACACTCCACAACAGTTTAGCACAGGGACTGACTAGGAATACCCTAGCCAGTTGAAACTGCAGGGTGTATTTTAGTAGCCGTAATATTTGGAGAACACACCAGGGCTTATACTCCTTCCTTATCCGAAGTGCCCTGGGATCTTTCATGACCACAAAAAAGAGACACACATGACAGATGTTTTAATGCACTTCTGGGCTGCATCCAGGCACCATAGTGGCAGGCACGGTCTAAGAAGCTGAATGGAATAGGAAGTGGTCAGGGCTCTGGTTTTATGTCTCATTGTAAAATCACTCTTTAATTCTGGCTGCCCCAGTAAACTCTTCTAGCATGTGGCATGCTTTCCATGCCACCCTCACCTCCTGGTGAAATATTTAAAGGGACAGCTGCACATTTCCAGCCCCATCAGGTATTATCAACAGCTCTTGACTGGGCTATACATGTGCAGCATTCTTCCCCCGCAGGAGCATCACGCAAGCCAGAGCCCTGTTGTCATTTTAACATGATCGAGTAAAATGAAAGGTGTGGGGCGGGGAAGAGAGAGTTGATCAGGTTGCACTTTCCCAAATGCAGTGGGTGAGCGAGTTTCACAGATGTGCGCTTTGAAAAGGAGCCCGTCTGGATGGGAAGATGGAGCCGGACTGCTGTGTTGTGCTGGACAGGGAGAGTTTGCTCTTGTTTTTTTTTTCCTGAAATACCTCATCAATCTCCCATTCTTTCAAAGCTTTTGAGTGAGCTGTTCTTATTTCCCTCGCCAGCACTGGAGGGAAGTTATTTCATTGTGCATGTGCCTCCCTCCTTGTTGCAGCCGTGTGTGGGAATAACGTGGCTGGAGTTGTTCTCCTGGCTATTAGCTCTTCAGAAGTGCTTTGGTGGTGCTGGATTTCTCTCCACAGCAGGGCAGAGCATCCACTGACAATCTAATACCAGGTTCAGAAGCATGGGGCTAGAGATTTGGGGTAAAACTAGGTGCTACATAATGCCAGACTTGGCAGATTCACTCTTATTATTCATACTGGAAGGGGTATAAACTCACATGCTTCAGCATAAGCCAAGGTCTAGACAGTTGGGTTAGGAAGAAACATTCCACATGGACAGGTTATCCCATAATTGCCACCTGGAGTTTTTACTGCACCTTCCTCTGAAGCATGTGATGCTGACCGCTGCTGGAGACAGGACGCTGGGCTAGATGGATCATAGATCTGAGCCAATGTGGCAGATCCTATGTTCCTGTGTATTGCATTAACACCTAGTGGCCTCACTCACTGTCAGAGCCTCATTTTGTGATGGACTGTAAGACCACTCCCACATCAAATTGCCTACAGTCTAAATAGACAAGACATGTAATATTATTTTCCTCATTTTACAGCTGGAGGATGGAGGCATAGAGAAATGATGTGACTTGCCCAAGATCTCACAGAATGTCCTGGCAGTGAATGGGACTAAACCCAGATCTCATGAGTCCTATTCCCTAACCACAAGATGATCATCCCTCTCGATTTCACTAACCACTTTGTCGCTTGTCTTCCATGGCACCTGCGGTGCTGCCATTGTTCTAGCAAGATGTCATTACAAACAAGTGGAATGTATGGTCATGCTGGTACACTCTGGATACGAGAGGAACATCCTACTTGCATATATTTAGTATGATCAGCCTCCGTGCTGATATATTCCGCATGGATGCATTAGGTGTGTTCCATAGGAATGTAGGAATTCCCTTTCCAGATCTAACCAGTAGCCCTTCTAGTCCAGTAGCCTGTCTCCAACAGTGGCCAGCGCCAGATGCTTCAGAGGAAGATGCAATAACCTCCTGAATGGAGAATTATGGAACAACCTTCCCACAGAGGAAGTTTCTTCTTACCCTCATCAGCACAGCAGGTACCTGCTGCTGGCATGTTCAGCAACACTCTAGTGGATAACATGGACTCTCTCATTTGATTCCCTCCCTCTCCACCTCTAAAATAAATCTAAGTGTTATTGTCCTTTGGACATTTGCCGAGTTATTTTAATTGAGCCAGCAGGAGAAACAAAAGAAGTTATATTTTAGTGGCTAAGAGCCTGAAACCACCATGTAACTTGAAAATACAGGTGTGAAAAAGGCTATTCTATATTACAGAGTGTATTATACTATGTCATGACCCCAAGGTCTTGAGCTTGGGTCCTAACAGTTCATGGGAGCAGCCACACTCCACCCTTCCATCCGTGAAGCCCAACCCCACTGTGAGGGTCTGCCCCTGAAATCCAATTGGCAGAGTCCCAGAACAACTGATTGGCCAGCTGGCCCTACTTAAACCAACAGCAGGAGCAGGATGCAGTCCAAACAGCTGGGCTTCATTCTGGGTTCACTGGAGTATGTGCTTCTGGCTCTGGTTTGACTTCCTGGCATCCAGCCTGGCTTAACTCCTGGCATCTGACTTGAGGTTCCTGACCTCCAGTGTGTCTCATGGCCCTGACTCTGGTTCCTGACTTGTGGTTCATGATCTCCAGTTTGTCTCCTGCTTCTGACCTGCTGGTATCCTGACCCAGCTACCTCTTGACTTCTGTCTTGCCACTGCAGACTCTGGCTCTGACTCCTAGGTCTGGCCACCTACAACCTGGCTGTGACCTAACACTTACATAGTGCTTTCAAACAGATGAAGCCCTATACTCTCTTGGGAGGTAGGTTATTACTAACCAACAGAACTGTTAACCAAGTCCCTAGTGCAGAATCTCTTACTGCAGGTGGTGGTGCATGAGCCAGAAAGACTTAAGTTCCTAATTGCAATTGCCATCATCATGGCAAGTCCCCAAGGGACATAGACTCCTTGCAGAATCAGAACCACCCACATCAATCTCTAGCAAGGCCCTGAAGAGGGTTTGGCTGGATATTCAGTTTATGTCCATTGTTGGCAATCATCTCACACCACCGAAGCTTTTGGTGACGGTCTGATTGCCGACCATGTGATCCCCAGCCCTGGAGTGTGTTCTTCAGTAAACATGCTTTGTAATTCATTAGCCCTTCATCCTAATAATAACTGACAGCAAATACAAACCCAGGCCAACCCTAGATTTTACTTGTAAATCGAATCCCTTGGATGAAGAGTCCTGTGCCAGTAAGCTCTTTGGGAAGGGGACTGTCTTTTTTTCCTGGGTTCTTACTGCCCCTACTACAATACAGTCCTAGCCCCGGGGGGGAGGCTCCTAGGTGCTTCTGCAATGCAAGTGATTAATAATAATGTGTGAAAGCCACAATATTATTTTACAGAGTCTCTTCTGAGACGATTTCTGCACTTGAATGGGCCCTGGCAATGAATAACAGAGGCATTTTGGGGTGGTTTTTAGCAAGGAAGGCGCACAATTGCTGTTCAGTGTGCGTGTGGAGTTTCTCTTGTCTGCACTGGGGATGCTGTACAGGAAGGATCATGTCCTAAAATTGTGCAAAAAAGCAATTTGTTACTTGCTGAAAACATCCTAGTTCATCATTCTGAACCATTCTGCATTTGCATGAATAGAGCTCTTTATCCAAGCCAAAATGTATTATTAGCTAGTTTTTTTGTTAGAAAGGATTACACAAGGGCAAGGAGAAGACCGTGCATTAGTGCAGATGTTATTTATTATCTCTGATTGAATGAGCGTGTAAAAGCAAAAGGGCTAAGGAAAGGGGAGAAGACACCGATGTATATGCTAATGATTCATGAGGACAAGACAAGCGTTGACCTTTTCAGTAATACCTTGGGCACTTTCTTTTGTTCTGCATGCACAGTGTGCTAAGTGTAATGGAATTGTGCAGATACAGGAAGACAGGTGCTGAGAGAGTCTTAGCGGTCGGTGAGGAGCTGTATTACTGTGGGTTTGGTTTCTCAACATGTTCCTATATAGGGCCAGATTCCATACTCTGTTATGGTCCCTCTGTGCCACTCTGGTGGCATGAAGGAGCTGTACTCTGGCTGCAGATTTCCGGCTGAGAATTCTCCATGTAAAGACATTCCCTGTTGATTGTAACTGTTCTGTATATCTGTCCCTTTTCCCCACTACATAGGGAGTGTGTGGGGGGTAGGAGTGAGTGGGGAGGACTCATGGGCTCCATAGGGATCCTACATCAGTGCTGAAACTTAGATCCAGCACTAGATAGCTCTAGGTAAGCTCAGGGCTAGCATCTGCCCTGAGGATGAAGGAACTGTGACCAGCTGCCTGTGCTGGAGTTCTGGTTCAGGAGAGAAGTTGATTAATCAAGTTCACAGTGAGCAGAGAATGGTGTGAACCCGGAATCTAAGTAATTGGTTTTACTATCATGAGTTTGGGATGGGTGGCAAAGCGAATTATGGTATGTGGCTTATCCTAACATTATTGGCTGGATCACACAGCACAATGCAACCGTTGCCTCAGTTGGTGTAAATGAGCATAGCTCTCTTGAAATCAATAAATCTACTCTGATTTACACCAGCTGAGGATCTGGCCTGTGTATTCTATATATGCCACATGTTACAGAAAAAAGGTATTTTAGAATAGACCTGTTTTTGCATTCCTCCAGCTCCAAAGCCAGAGGAGGAAGGATACGAAAGTAACCCCAATGTTTTATACGTTATTTTAAAACATTTCTAAAGGTATTTTCTGTAACATTACTGGCAAATACAGAGACCTTTTTTCAACCATCAGTTCAAATGTCCACGATTAGTATTATCACACCCTGAAAGTCAGACCAGTGAAATTTTAAACCCTTGTTCTTAACTTTGGGAGGAAATAAGAAAACATTTATGTGACATCTGCTTTTCAGAGTAAAACTGGCAGCTGTTAATTGCTTCTGTTTGGAATACTAGAAGTCGTTCGAGTGAAGGTAGACTTGTGTGATGAGTGCATGATAGCAGGATCAAGCCTGAATCTGTTCAGTGTGCGTGTGGAGTTTCTCTTGTCTGCACTGGGGATGCTGTACAGGAAGGATCATGTCCTAAAATTGTGCAAAAAAGCAATTTGTTACTTGCTGAAAACATCCTAGTTCATCATTCTGAACCATTCTGCATTTGCATGAATAGAGCTCTTTATCCATTGGTGTTGTCAGTGGATTAATGGCATGTTTTTGTGTGGGTATATATATATAACCTGTACGTTCTTGATAAAACAGCTTTAATTACTAGTCGCTATCTTGTCCATTTAAAGAGAAACATGGGTTTACATACATTCTGCTCCTTTATTTCAATACCAGGTGACAGAACCTCCTCTCAGTCGGCAGCGATACAAGACCCCAGTTCAGCAACATAGTGAATCATGGGGTTAGCTTTAAGCAGGTGTGTAAGTCCCATTGATTTCCATGGAACTTAAGCATGTTTTTAAACTTCCAGGGAGGTCAATGAGCTTTAAGCACATTCTTGAATTTAACCACGTGATTAGGGACTTTCCTGAATCGAGCCCAAAGCACCTGCCTCCCTATACATCAAGAGAACGGTATTACTCCTGCAAGATTTGTACAGTGCAATTCATTGTGGTTCAATAACTGTTTTAATTGGCATGCCACATCTGTCAATTTGTTATTAGAC
The DNA here is from genome assembly GCF_025201925.1 of Gopherus flavomarginatus. Taxonomy (NCBI): domain Eukaryota; kingdom Metazoa; phylum Chordata; order Testudines; family Testudinidae; genus Gopherus; species Gopherus flavomarginatus. The sequence continues at coordinate 10,606,474 of NC_066618.1, read as the reverse complement.
CTCAAAAGAAATGTTTTCATCAGTGGAAAGTACCTTGCTTGTCCATACTTCTTTTGGAGAACCTGGGGATAAAACCTCATTATTAAAATCTCAGTTTTTGTCTGAAGAATATCTCTGGACAATACAAGCAAAGTGAATATGGTCCTATACGGAAGTTGAAGTTGGACTTAAATAATCCAAAGATATTGTGCTTTGAGCAGTGGGTTGGACTAGATGACCTCCTGAGGTCCCTTCCAACCCTGATATTCGATGTTTCTATTATTCCATGTGCTGGCTCTCTGCACAGGGCTGCTTTTCCCCCAAAGTGAACACAGATAATGAAAGGGCAAACATGCTACATCACCAAATGCACCATTTCCATTTTATTAGGATCATTACCGTTAACTTTTAATTATGTACGACAAAGACAATATAGTAGTAAACATTCAGTAACACCTTTTTTTAGAAATGACACGATTATCACATTAGACTTTGCTAATTATTATTAATTTGTATTACCGTAGCCTAGAGGACCCAGTGATGGACCAGGGCCCCGTTAGGCTAGGTGCTGTACAAGCAACAGCCCACCCTGAGCAATTTACACAATCGAAGGGTGACTTCACACTACAGTTTTGCCGGTACAGTTTTATTGGCAAAACCCTCCTAGCGTAGAGGCAGCATGTTCCAGCCAAAAAAATGCATTTGCTAAGATAGCTTATCACAGTTCAGTGAGCAAACTAAGCTATATCAGCAAAAGGACTTCTATACCAATGTAACTTCAGCTACACCAGGGCTTTTGCCAGTATAGAGTTGTTTGGGGAGGGGATGTGTTGGGGGAGAGGGGGACTTGCACTGTTAACAGACATTGCTATAACAGCAAAAACTTCTAGAGTGGACCTGGCCTAAGTATAAGGGCTTGTCTACACTACCCACCAAACTGGCAGGCAGCGATCGATCCAGCGGGGGCCGATTTATCGCGTCTCTACTAGACGCGATAAATTGATCGCTGAGCGCTTGCGTGTCGACTCTGGTACTCCACCAGTGAAGATCCTGCGGTAAGTGGATCTAAGTACGTCAACTTCAGCTACGCTATTCATGTAGCTGAAGTTGCGTATCTTAGATCGACCCTGCGCGGTAGTGTAGACAAGCCCTCAGAAAACACGTGACTACAGAAGATGAGGAAGCACAAGGAAGCAATGAAATTATACCAGTCAGCATAGTCAACAGTGGTCACAGCACACCAGCTGCCTAAGCATTGTCCATGTTTTGAGGACTTCAATAACTCAGGCATAGGTTAGGGGTTTGTTACAGGAGTGGGTGGGTGACCTGCATTGTGCAGGAGGTCAGACTAGATGATCATAATGGTCACTTCTGACCTTAAAGTCTATGAGTCTATTAGTATGCTGTAGACATCACAGCAGAGGAGAGTTTAAAGGTGATACAGCCCTTGCCATGGTATCTTTGCTGATAACAAAGTAAAGGGTGATAATTTTTGCATACAAATTATAAACCATGTGGGATAGTGAGATCCTAGTGTAGTCACTTCTCCAGCTGAGTGATCTGACACTGGTGTAACTCTCTGGTTTAGAGTAGAGTATGTGACCTCAAAGAATGATTTGTATTACCACAGAGCCTGGGGGTCCCAGTGATGGACCAGGAGTCCACTAAGGTAGGTGCTCTGCAAACACAGAACAGAAAGGCCATCCCTGCCCCAAAGAGTTTCCAATCTATGTAGTAAACAAGAGGCCATAGAAGCATAGAGACAGATGGATGGGGGAAGAGAAGGAAACAGAGACAGTACTGATCAGGATGATAGGCAGTCATCGGGGCACACCAGCCATCTGACTGTTGTCAAGATGTTTTTTGTAGGCATCCCATCAAATGACTGTTTTAAGGAGGGGTTTGAAGATGGGCAATGAGTGGTTTTGTGAAAGTTTATGCGGAGGGCCTCTTGAGCATGCGGGGCAGCATAGGAGAAAGCTCACAGCTGCTTGTTGGAAAATTTAACAAGTGAATGACGGAGGCTGGTGTCCTGGGTCAGTCAGAGGTGGAAGCCAACATTTTGTTAAAGAATTTCACTATGATAGCGGAGGTGGGGAAAGGCTGTGAAGGGCCTTGAAAGTGAAGACAAATAAGATTCCTTGAGGGTTTTTTTTCCTCCAAATTTGGGTCTAGTTTTCAGAACACCAGACGCACACAGCAAACTCAGATGCCTGTGACTGTGTGCATGAGTTGTGTGAATCATTACAGTGACAGCACATCCAGGAGCAGTTTGACACCACTCTTCATTTGTATGAGCAAATCCTGCATCTGTGCAACAGCTGTGCATGAGAATTAGACATACAAGGGTGGCCCTTTTCCATTTGGTGTTGGTAGAATCAGGTTTAATGGGCTGATGATTTCACTCTTGTCGACGTTATTGTTTTATCTCTTGTTTAGGCGGGCTGTGGCTAAACTGCCTTATTTTATACTTTTGTTTCTTGTTCGGAGCTGCAGCTGCTGCTTCTTAGTATAACTGCCTTAAAACTTTAAGCCAAGATCTTCATTCTATTCAATTGCATAATCAGTAATAGTATATGTTGGTGACTGCGTGTAATAATTTGGACTCATGGCAGATGTTGCATATTTTTTCTTCAGCAAAATTGACTTCTCAGAGCAAGAACGATATTGAGGTGGGTTTTTTTTTTGTTTTTGTTTGTTTGTTTACTTTCTGCCTTCTTCTTTCTCTCCTTCATTGGAGTGTTAAGCAATCATTTTCCTGCTGGAAATAACTAAGGGTCAAATTGTGGTCTGGCCTATTTGGTTGTACAGGAGCCTGAAAGGGAGAGAACATCCCCTTGGCTCTGTGGAGAATGGGAAGGATAGGGGAGCAGGAACTGCATGCCTAGAACTCATGCTCCGTCCTCCGCCCACCAACTCCAGCGGGATGGCAGAGGAGGATGGGGAGTCGGTGGGTCCTTGGCTCTATCCACAGATTGCTAGCTAGCACAGCTGAGCCAACGTGATTGATGCTTGGTTTGATGGCTTGATAAATAGATTGGTACTTTAGATATTTAATGGTGGTTCAAGGCAGTTACCTGCATCCTGCACTGTAATGAAAATTTGTGGCTTAGGGGCCATCTGAAAACACAGGAGCTTTGCTTTTGAGGCAGGTATTTGGGAGGCCCAGGCAACATGTAAGAGTTCAAGCAGATTCTCCACCTTCTCATTTATTCCAGCCGATACGACATCCATAATTATAGCTGACTTGGTTCCCCCTCCCCAGCATCTGTAACAAATTACAGACTTGAAATGTTTTATAGCATTTAAAGAGATACAAACAATTTATGAGAAAGGTTCTGGAAAAGGGAAATGGATCCTACGAGGGCTTTGCCGTCAGCACCATGAACAGTACCAGCCATTTTTATGCTCGATTTCACTCTTTATCCACACGGAAGACCCACTGATTCAGCAGGAAGTGTGTGTGTGTATGAATCACCGGATCTGGCCCTATTGTTACAAGAAGACACACTGTTTAAGAGCAGATTATTGAACCGTGGAAGACTGTCACGTCGAGGTGCTGTGCCAGTTCCAATCTGGTGACATTCTCCTGTCTTGTTAGCTATGTGCACGTCTTGCTCTGTAATGGTGCTGAATTCCCCCAGCTCCTGTTCAGCACCTTTGAAAATCAAGCTATGTGTCTGGTGCATACGTGGTCCTTAGACTTGCAGGAATGGATTGAAGAGCAGAGCACAGCAAAGCAGACATAGAGCACCGGACAAACAAAAATCAAGGAAAGAACAATTCTGAATTTGGGAAGTAAGGGTGGGGGGGAAGGGACGTGGGAATAATTTAAATGACTTTCACCATAGATTCAATGGCTCAAATGTTAACAGGAGCAGGATGTGGAAGTCAATACTGACTTGAGGGATGTGTAACGCGAGACCGATCATACAACTGCCCAAAGGATGCGCCAACAGTAAAGCTAAGATGGGGATAACAGCAAAACAGTTCATTAAAAATGCAATGGAGAATTATACATTTTGAGAATAAGCATTATCTTTGGGTCCTAGACTTTAAGGCTTTTGAACTAGCTCTCACTTTCTGGTCATACAGCCGAAAGACTAATGTAATTCTACCCCTTCTCTGTGAACCTGCAAACTACTTAAAACACAAGCTATTGTTATACTAATGTAATAAGCGAGAGCAAAATTAAATACAGCACTCCCAGTCTGTACTACTTTATCATAATATCCCTCATACAGGATACACCATAAGCTCTCTGTTTATTTTCCATTACCCTTTCAAATTGAAGAAGGTAAAAAGAGAGATTCAAGTGCTTCAAAGTACAAGAGCCATTCACCTCTGTACATCTGAATGCAAGTTCTTGCTCAGGTCTCAAATGAAGGATGCGTTGGTGGGTTTCTAATTATTTTGCACTTACCTTCACATGGCGTATTCTACTAGGATGGTGTTCACCCCTGCGCAGAGGGCTGACACAAGGTTTGTGTACCACTTATGTCTTATTTGGAGGGTGCAACTGGGTTTTAAGTGCTCCATGGTTCTCACGCAAGGATGGACTTCATCCTTATGTTCTAGTGGATATCTGTGCACATCAACACTGTGATGCCATTTGGCATAATTTATATCTGATTATGAGGCATGCAAGGATGAACTGGCAGAGATGTTGCAAGTCAGAATGTCAGCAAATGAACACAGAAGCTACAGATGGAAAAGAAATATTCAGCCATTTGCTCCATCCCATGCTGATGCAGGATTATTCCCAGATCAAAGTTCCTGTACCTTGTCTGGTATATTTTTACATGGCTCAACTAATGGGACTTCCACCACCTCTCTTGGTAGATTATTCCATAGTCTCATAGATCTCACCGGTAGGAAGGTATTCATAATATTCACCCTAAAGTTCATACCGCTATTCTTAGTTATACCCGCTTTTGCCAGCACCAAGCAATTTCTCTCTCTCCTAGATGTTCATATCCTCCAAATATATGTGGCCCAGTAGCATGTTGAGCAATCCTGACTTCCTTTCAGATTTCCATGGCAGTCCGCCTCTCCAGCACTATCATGTTTTTTTTTCTTGCTGTACTCTAAATTCTCTAGGCTTCAATCTGCTCTCACTTATACTAGCCTTACACCATCTAAACACACTGGCTTCAGTGGAGTGACTCCTGATTTACTGGAATAAGGGGGAGGAAAATCAGGGCATCTGAATTAGTCTCTGACTATGCGTAAAATATACTCTCTCACCATTCCAAAAGACAGAACCATTCTCCTGGTGGTTTGATGCGTACATGGGAAGCCAAATATGCTATATACTGAACACTGCATTTTCTCCCCTACGTGTTCCATCAGTGATAGCAGCCTGGGTGGCCCCTCTGTCTCCTTTTCCCGTTCTCACCTCAGTGCTTCCTTCCATGCTAACCCGTATGTGACGAGAGCTGCAGCCACCAAACTTGTTCACCAGGGACCTGATCCAAACCCTGACAAAGTCAATGAAAGTTTCCCCATTGATTCCAGTGGCTCAGTCTCCTAGCCACTACCCTCACCTCCTTCAACCGCTTTCTAAAAAACAACTTCTCCCTTGTTGCCTATGAAGCATGAAATTAACAAAAAAACAAACCAACTGTGGCCCCCACATTAGTGAAACAATTGAGAGGCACACATGCCTTATTTGTGTCACCATATAATTTTCCTTATCTTTCACTCACACCCCAATTTTTCTGCCTTAATGAACCTCATTTTGGGTCATGTTCCAGTTAGATGACAAGGTGTTCAGGGCAGGAAGTGAGGGTTTATTTTTGTTTGTGTGACACTTACCACACTCTTGAGCAGTTGTTAAAGAAAACAAGAGGTTTTTGTCTGTATTATACTGATCAAAATCCCCTGGGCATGTACATATCCATGTAGGTCCAGATTGTTTGTTTGTTCTTTGAATAGTCCAAAGTGGGCTGAATCAGGGAAGCTCAATCCAAAGCAAGATGCACAGACTCTGTAATTTTAATTGAATCAAACCTTTGTCTTCAGGTTTCTCACTCCATCACTGACAGCTTTTTAAGTGGTTTGAATGTATCACTGTGTCCGCCTTCCTGTTCAGGTGTATGAAATGGGTTATGTTAAAATGCCTGTTATCAGACCCTATGAACTGGCTTTTTAACTGTGTTGATCTCTTTCGTCTTCCTCCACTGAAACATCCTGTCCTGAGGGTTCTAATAAGGAATTGCTTGACTCACCAGTAAAGCAATTATGGAGTTTGCTCAGAGAAAAAAAAAGTTATTTAATTCACTCATTTCTCAGTCTTGTAATATTTGGGGGAGTAAACACAAGGAGCTAGATGCATCCCTGGTATCACTCTTTTGACATCAGTGGGGTTACATCAAGGATAAACTTGACCCAAGATCTACTAACAATTCTCTTCTGCTCAGAGATGCATGTCATTTCAGTATGGATAATTCTATTTTTAAACAAAAGAGCAGGAAAATGGAGAAAGAGATGGTCTTGTGAATGGAAATAAAGGACTTAGGAGTCCAGCTATTATTAAAACATTTTTTAGAAATATGGCACTGCCCTACTATCTCCACACTTGGGGTTAGTTTTGATGTTCTTCAAGGAGGGCCGCCATTTTAATATGACTTCCCCACAGTCCTGTTGGCTGACAGAGGGCCCAATCCTACAGTCCTCAGTTAAGTTTATGGTAAAAATTATCTCCAGGTAAAATTCACTTGCAGGAATTCTGCCTCAGTAATATCTGACAAATGCTGAGCAAATAGTTTATGAAAAGAGAAATGTTGCTGAGCAGATGAATGTCATTCTGCATCTCTCTCTCTCTGCTTTGTCTTGCTTTCTTTCTGTAACCCCTGGTGTCTGCCTAATCCGCTTCAGGTAATTTTTACCATGTCCTTTACTGTAGAATCTGAGGTGGGCTAGGACCTGATATGAATACACATATTACTACTTATATTACTCCTGGAATACTCAAGGAGGTGACTGAGGAGATCTCTGAGCCATTAGCAATTATCTTTGAAAACTAATGGAAGATGGGAGAGATTCCAGAGGACTGGAAAAGGGCAAATATTTTGCCAATCTATAAAAAGGGAATTGACAACCCAGGGAATTACAGACAAGTCATCTTAATTTCAGTACCCAGAAGGATAATGGAATAAATAATTAAGCAATGGATTTGCAAACACCTAGAAGATAAGATAGGAACCTAGAGAGCTTTGGTCCTGCCATGAGGGCAGGGGACTGGACTCGATGACCTCTCGAGGTCCCTTCCAGTCCTAGAGTATATGAATCTATGAATCTATGAATAAAAAGGTGATAAGTAACAGTTAGTATGGATTTGCCAAGAACAGATCATGTCAGACCAACCTGATAGCTTTCTTTGACAGGGTAACAAGCTTTATGGGGCGGGGGGAAGCAGTAGATGTGGTATAGCTTGACTTTAGTAAGGTTTTTGATACTGTCTTGCCTGACCTTCTTATAAACAAACTAGGGAAATAAAGCCTAGATGGTGCTATTATAAGGTGAGTGCATAACTGGTTGGAAAACCATTCCCAGAGCGTAGTTATCAGTGGTTCACAGTCAAGCTGGAAGGGCATATCCAGCAGGGTACTGCAGCGATCAGTCCTGAATCTGGTTCTGTTCAATATCTTAATCAATGATTTAGATAATGGCATAGAGAGTACATTTATAAAGTTTGTGGATGATACCAAGCTGAGAGGGGTTGCAGGTGCTTTGGAAGATAGGATTAAAATTCAAAATGATCTGGACAAACTGGAGAAATGGTCTGAAGTGAATAGGATGAAATTCAATAAAGAGAAATGCAAAGTACTCGGCTGAGAAAGGAAGAATCAGTTGCACATGTACAAAATAGGAAATGACTGCCTAGGAAGGAGCACTGCGGAAAAGGTTCTAGGGGTCTTAGTGGATCACAAGCTAAATATGAGTCAACAGTGTAACACTGTTGCAAAAAAAGCAAATATCATTCTGGGATGTATTAGCAGGAGTGTTGTAAGCAATACACAAGAAATAACTCTTCCACTCTACTCCATGCTGATTAGGCCTCAGCTGGAGTATTGTGTCAAATTCTGGGTGTGGCAATTCAGGAAAGATGTGGACAAATTGGAGAAAGTCCACAGGAGAGCAACAAAAATGACTCAAGGTCTAGAAAACATGACCTAGCAGGAAAGATTGAAAAAATGTGGTTTGTTTAATCTGGAGAAGAGAAGGCCGAGGGCAGGTCTACACTAGAAGTGCTACATTAGCGCAGCTTCACCAGTACAGCTGCACCACTGTAGCACATCTGGTGAAGACGCTCTGTGCTGACAGGAAAGCGCTCTCTCGTCGGCATGATTACTCCACCTCTGCGAGAGGCAGAAGCTATGCAGCGGTGCAGACAGCGCTTAGGTCGCTGTAACTTGCATTGCTCGGGTTGTGTGTGTCTTTTTCACATCCCCGAGGGACGTAGGTTAGAACAACTTAAGGGATAGTGTAGACCTGCCCTGAGAGGGGACATGAGAACAGTTTTCAAGTACATAAAAAGTTGTTAAAAGGAAGAGGGTGAAAATTGTTCTCGTTAACCTCTGAGGATAGGACAAGAAGCAGTGGGCTTAAATTGCAGGAAGGGAGTTTTCAGCTGGCCATTAGGAAAAACTTCCTAATTGTCTGGGTGATTAAGCACTGGAATAAATTGCCTAGGGAGGCTGTGGAATCTCCATCATTGGAGATTTTTAAGAGCAGGTTAAACAAACACCTGTCAGGGATGGTCTAGTTATTACATAGCCCTGCTTTGAATGCAAGGGACTGGACTAGATGACCTCCTGAGGTCCCTTCCAGTCCTACACTCTTATGATTCTAGCAGTAAGGGTGTTGGATGTGAGAAAAGGCTTGCAGCAACAGGCCCTATGCCTCCAGACCGGTAATAGCTGACTTCCTTTGATGAGAATAATTCACTTTTATTATATTTTTTAAAAAAACGCCTTTTAAAAACAACGCTGCCCAGATTTATTGGTGTCTTACTTTTCTATGTAATTAGATGAAGGAATGGTTCCAGAATCTTTGTCCAAATTGCCGTTTCCCTTTTAAGCTCTCCAAAATGCACCTACTGCCAATTGGTTGGCAGGACTTAAAAGATTCCGGAGCTTTTCTTGGACAAGATTTTCTTGGCAGGTGAGATTGCAACTGCAGTGCTGAGCATGAGCTCAGAATAAATGTCCAACAGTTGTAAAGAATTTAAACAATGTTAAAAGAATACAAGGTTTGTGCCTCTCTCCTGACAGATAACAGCTCCTGTCCTTTAAAAAACCGCATTTCTCATGTGCAAAATAGTCTAGCACATAAATAAAAACCTAGCCTCCTTATTTTATTTATTGGGTATGAAAGATTAACATGATAAACAAACAAGGGATGAAACACAAGCCTTTCAGCCTACGGAGGAAGGATGCTCCTCTGGTTAATGGTAGATGAGAGACCTGCTAATGGAAGACCTTCTATTAAGGGAGAAGGCTGCTGTTTTATTAATAATTATGTATTAAATGTTGTGTGCTGAGAATTTGTTTGACCTTCTGCGTGTGTGTGGTGGTGTTTTTTTTGTTTGCTTGCTTTTTGCTTGAGTTTCCCCACCTATGAAATGGGAATGAAGACACATCCCTACTTCACAGAGATGTTGGGAGGAGAAATCTCTGAATAGTACCTGAGTGCTTTGATGATGGGGAGCCATTAAGAACTTGGAGAACTCAACTCCCTTGAACTTTGATTTGAATAAAATAGGGCCCTGCTCCAAAATAGATATGCTTTAAGTCTGGCAAAACCCAAACCTTCTCCATCTTCAGACTGTCTCCAAAGGACGCCCTTTTTTATTTCATGTGTCTTAAAATACATTTCCACAAAATAGGAAACCAAACTCAGTTTTGTCCTTTTCTCCTCCCCTCAATCTCCCTCAAATAGTCAAGTGTTAACGATGGCACATTTTTCAGATAAAAAACAAACATCTTGAATCACTTTTTTGTGATGTTCTATTTTCTACTTAAACAAAACTGTTTATTTTAATTGTTTTTTTTTTTTTAAAAAAACCTGTGCTTAGCTTGGTGAAAATGATGTCCTCTGAATTACAACCGCCTCCCTCAGGAAGAAGATTGAATTGAAAATGCTGCCACAGACTTAACTATAGTTGCATAAATGATACATTTTAAGTCATTTTAATATATGCTAGACAATATATTTCCATACCAATGGACAACTACAGTATGAAGAAACTCAGTGGAAAGCGATAGAAGGGCCAGATTCTGATCCTCTTGCTCAGGTTTTAGATGACCTAACTTCAGAATGAGTATGTCTACTTTGCAAATAAATGCCTATGGCTGGCCCTTGTTAGCTGGCTCAGGCTTATGGGGCTGTTTAGATGTGTTGTAGACATTCAGGCTCGGGCTGGAGCCCAGGCTCTTGAGACCCAGAACCCAGGCTCCAGCTCGAGCCCAAATGTCTATACCATAATTTTTAGCCCTGCAGCCCAATACTAAGTCATCTGATTTGAGCCAGCTAAGACCATTCTGCGGGCCTCTGAGTTCAGGTAGATGTATTCATAAGAGTGCAACTCAAGTCAATGGGAGTAAGGGTGACAGAATATGGACGTAAGGGGCAAGATCACTGGCTGCTGTAAATTGTCACAGCTACATTGATTTCAAAGGAGCTATGACAATTTGCACCAGCTGGGATCTGCTCTAATGCCTTTAAAGGTTGGGTAATGAAGGGCATGAGCATTTGGCCTTTGTAAATAAAATTGTTCTACTTTGGAACCGAGTCATATGTTCATAGTTACAGACCTACGACTAGATGGATTGGTTTGACATTCCTTGACCACGGAAGTTCTGGAAGTACTGGGCGAGCTTCAGGCTCTGACCTCTGAGTCAAACTCTTGTTCTTCTTGATTGCTGAAATCCAGCACTAAAGTATCAGGTCAGTTACTGGAGGAGATTGTCTCTCTTCAGCAGAGCAAGTCCTATCAAGCATAATGAGGTGAGGACTAATAAGCAGTTCTTGATATGGAGAAAAACTCTATTCAGAGCTCACTTTGGAGGAGCAGACTGTGAAGAAGATTTTGGTAAGATAGTTCTGGCAATGATTGGAGCAGTTAAATGTCCTAGACCTCAGTCAATCCAATTGTAGGCCTGGCTATCGTACATGGATAATGCACTGGGGAATATTCTGCTTCTGGCTGAGTTAAGAGTTTGGAAGTGAGCTGGCTGAGACTCAGCCCAGATAAGACAGAGCGTGCAGAATGAGGCAGGGATCATTTCAAGTTCCTCAACTCAGACTCATATCTAGGAGGTGGGTGTGCCTAGCTGGATTATTGACTGCTACTGGCTAGCCAGGTAGCATCAGTGCCCACCAGTGTTCGTTATCTTCTGCCCATGGCAAGATGTTTGCTTATGTTTTTTCTTCTGCATGTAACCTCTCAATTCTTATCCACACTTTTGTCACATCAAATATTAGATTACTACAATGCATTTGGCCAAGGACAATACCTAAAGGCCGTGTGGAAACTCAGCTAGTGCAGAAGGTGCTTTAGGTATGGGTTTATCTATTGGAGGTGGTCCTTAGTTCAGGTTCACTATATTAATTATATATTGACAAAGCCCTGACAAAGCCCTGGCTGGGATGATTTAATTGGGGATTGGTCCTGCTTTGAGCATGGGCATTGCACTAGAAGTCCTCCTGAGGTCCCTTCCAACCCTGATAATCTATGAATGATACATTGATGCATCCCATGAACTTCTGAAAACCATGCCCTAGATTGTTCACATTTTCTTCTTTAACTTTTTCTTTCTAAGGGACATTCACATGATGGATATATCCATGCCCTTCAGGCCATTTGCATTTCCTGATCTGGCAGCTCAACAGTTCATCGGCTCCTGCTTTTTGTCCCTCAAGTCATAATCCTCCTTCTGTTCATAACTTATTTCCACCTCCTTTCAGACTAGAAGATCATAATGGTCCCTTCTGACCTTAAAGTCTATGAGTCTATGTCCTAAAGAGAGGATTAGTTCAGGAATAGATTAATTCCAAATAAACAGTGATACCTTTTTCTTTCAAATGCTCGTATTACTAAAAAATGGAGGGGTATAGAAGTTAAGATATCTGGAATGACCAATGTATTCTGGGCCACCAACCAGTCACCATTCAAATCCATCCAAAAGATTCATGTTTTCACTAATGCCCATAAGAAGTAAATAAAAAAAATGATAAATTTAAGAAAAATGTCCCAGTCATTCTCCTCTGAGCCTCCCATGGTACCCTAATGCCTATGGCTGTCCTGTATGTGCCGTAAGATCTTTGCTTCTTGCAAGAGGTCAAACAAATTCTCAGCACACAACATTTAATACCCAACTTGAAAGACCTGCAAGAGGCCTGATCATCAGAAAGCGTGGACCCCCATCTCTGTAAATCAGGCCCCTTTTTAGGTGTCTCAATTTGACCACCAAAACTCACTTAAAACTTTAAAAAATTTAGGACCCCTGCTCACATACTCATGTATGTCTTTGACTACTGAAATAATGTGATCTATATTTCAGTGTGGGAAGCCCCAAGATCACATTCACCCTACTTATAAAAGGCTTTATTCTCAAGATGCCCTTTAAAAGTTATTGTGCATGGCTGAATTGAGTTTAAATATGCTAGCTCTCAACATTACATTTCCTTTGATATTATTTTTCTGAAGCAACTTGACTTTGAAGATGGTATTTTAAAGCAATGAATGAGGAGAGAAGTAAAATCACAGAGCATTGTAGAACAAACTGAGTGAGTTTCATCTCTGGTCTGTAACTTAAATGTATTTTTCATTTAAGGAAATAATACGGTTATTGTAACTGGTTAAAAAATATAGGCCAGATCCTTGATATCACTCCAGTGAAGTCAGTGGAGTTATACTGACTTTCACCAGCTGAGAATCTGGGTCTATATTTGCCGTGTATCAAAAATTTAGGATTTTGAGACAGCAGCGGGAGAAGAGAGCGTGCTTAAATGTCATGGCTGTTTCCCTGGCCAGTGCTTGTGTGAAGAGTAGGGTTAGCACTGTCGCGAAAGAGGTCTTTGTCATTGCTGTTCAGCCTGAGCTCTGAGTCCTTTTCTCTCAAGTACTGGTTCAGATATGAAGGGAGTCTTTCTGCTGCCAGGAATAGCAGAGCAAAAAGAAAGCACATCGCTCGGAGAGAGGCTGCATTCAAAGCTAAACATGGGAACAAAGCTTGTGAGAGCCCTGGCGGGGAATTGGAAGGCTTTTGGTGCTGTCTCCTTGGTTTTAATTTCTTCTTTTGACAGAAGACATTAAAAAGATACGTTTCCATAGTTTTCAACTTGTAGTGAAGTCTTGCATCTCTAGACTCATGTTGTCTCTTTATTCAGCAGTTTGCAAGACAATTTCATCCTTGGCGTAACCCCCATGCTTGATTTTACTGGAATTAAACCAAAGTTGAATTTGTCCCTAATATAGGGAATTTGGTCTAATATAGATTGCCATAATAATTATACTACAGTTGTGTCAAAGGGGCCCAGCTGAGATCACGGCTCCATTGTTTTAAGCACTGCACATACACACACGGAAGAGCTTTCAGTCTAAACAAAGAAAGAATGGCAGACAGAAAGTGTTATGATCTTAGTTTTACAGAGTGGGAACTGAGGGAGAGAGAAATTCTTGGTAGATCTACACTGCTGACACAGAGTGTGATTGCAGCTTGTGTAGAGGTATCTGAGATAGCTTTAATCTAGCTCACTCAAGTCCCGGACCAGTTAAGCTATGGGAGCATGGGCTGTAAAAATTGCCGCAAACCCTTAGTTATTATTCGGTCAGCTAGCCTACACTGAAATCCATGCCAGGTCTTCACTGCTCTGCTACTTCAGTGAGCTAGATTAAAGCTCTCTCAGGTATGTCTACACAAGCTGCAAATCGCACCCTGTGATTGCTGTCTACCCATATCCTAAGTGATTTGCTTGAGGTCATCCTAGGAGACTTTAGCAGAGCTGGAAATGGAGCACAGATTTCCCAAGACTCACATGGTGCCTTTAACCACAAGAACATCCTTCTGAATGCAGCGTGTGCTTCTCTTCTCTCTTTTCATCTGGGCCAGGCCTCTGTTGTTGTTGTTGTTTTTTGGTTCTTGGTTGATCATCCAGCACTGAGAGCAGTCAGTGTCAAATAATAAACAATCAGGATTCAAGTGTAGGGTCTTTCTATAAAACACACACCCTGCAGTGAAATAATACACTTCTCCAAGCTGTTCAAAACCAGGAAGTGGAGATTCTTGGAGGCAGCATTGTCATAAATGTTTCAGCCCATGACTTCCAGAAACCGACTCAATTTCTTGCTTAACGTTTCCTTTGTACAATGCACCTCTTGCCTTCTTTCCGTTTCCCAGAAATGCTGAATTAAAAACATGCCCAATTGTGTCCGGAGGACCCACAAGGAAGTTTTTATTTGGTTTTGACATGGGGGAGCCATATGGAGTCCCGAACAATCTGCCACAGATGTGCAGCACAAGGACCCTGACAGCAGTGGAGCATTTCAAGAGCGGGATTTAAAAAGAGGTGCTGCCTTTTACATTGGAATGTGAAGAGGCTGTAGTAGGTGTTCTCCTGATGGAGGCACTGGAAACTGCTCACACAAAGGCTACACCGATGAGCTTGATTGTGTAAAATTAAGCTCCAGTCTTGCCATGTTTTGTGTGAGAGTTCATGGGTTCAAATCCCAGATGAGTCCACATTTCTGTGACAGCTGCTGTTTTGGCCAAAACTGTGGGACTTGAACTGTAGACTCCAGAGCTCAAACCATGAGTTTGAGCTGAAACACCAAGCTTCCTGATTGAGGACTATAAAAGAATCATATCCTCTATGGATCAGGCACAGGAGGGAGGACTGTAACATACACTCACCCTGTGGGTTATGGACACACTTAGCTTTAAGCTCATGAGTATTGCCACTGAAGTCAAGGGAGCTACTCAGTTCTTTAAAGTTAAGCATGCAGATAAACCTTTGCTGTATCAGGGCCTTCAGCTGTAAGGAGGGGCAGGGATGGAGTCTTTCTCTATGCTTATATAACACCTACCACAATGGATCCCCAGACTTGATTGGACCCTTTCAACGATATTGTAATACAATTATTCTCTGGTAATATAGGGTTGGACAGTATTTTCACAGGATATCATGGTCACTACTGAGTTTATTTGCCTCGAGCCTGATGACAAAGTTAAGAACTAAAGCAATGAAAGAATCAGAGCTGAACACCAATGTTGCAAAAACCAAGGTTTGGGAAAACAGAAGCCTGTTGGCCTGTAGGAGATGATGGGGTTGTGGGAGGATAAGTAGAGCATATCTGCTTTTGAGATGCCCTTTACAAGGACAATGTTGGTCATTAGTTGGAAGTATAAGAGGAAACCTGACCTTTACTATATCAACGATGAGACAAGACTTCATCTGGTGTTAATCAGCATAGATTCATTGACTTCAGTGGATCTGTGCCAAAGCTCACCAGCTGTGGATCTGAACTTAAATCTTTACCCAAGAGTTGTTTGACTGATCGGATCGACAACCAGGCTGCCAGTAGAGAGTGGGTAGTGGTATTTTGCTACTTTTCTATCTCTTCGGGTCTCTGGTCAATATTTCAGCAGGAATCTAGAACATAAGAACATAAGAATGGCCCTACTGGGTCAGACCAAGCGTCCGTCTAGCCCAGTATCCTGTCTTCTGACAGTGGCCAGTGCCAGGTGCCCCAGAGGGAGTGAACAGAACAGGTAATCATCAAGCGATCCATCCCCTGATACTCATTCCCAGCTCCTGGCAAACAGAGTCTAGGGACACCATTCCTGGCCAATCTAAGTTTATTTTTTAATGTAGCAGATCTATGTAACTCCAGCTGGCACCCATTCATCTCTCCCTATGCCCTCGCTGGCCTATGCCATGGTTTTGGAAAGAGATCCCGACCCATCCGAGTTTTGACGTATTTAGGCACCTAATTCTGTCCTTAGTGTTCATACTCACTTTTCTCCCTCTGAAGGTCAGATGGAATATTCCTTCCCTCAGAGGCATCAGCCACCGTTTGCTCATCTGATTATCTAAATAGAGGAAACATTTATTTATATAGGCTAGAAAACAAAGAGAAACAAACCAATAATGGTAAAGAAACATATATAGCATGATCCTAGTAGCATCTGTACAGTGGCTGTAAAGCCTGTGTCCCAGAGTATGAACATATTACAGAGAGCATCCGTGAACAAAGTTTTTCTGGGCTTCTCCTGGCTTGGCAGCTTAGAGCCTCAGCACATGTCTTGTCTTCGTGTGAGATCATGAACCCCTTACTTACACTGGTGAGCAGTTACTCACCCAGGTGGTCCTCTTGATGGGATTACTGGGGTGAGTGACAGGTCACTTATGTGAGTAAAAGATTCACACAGTCTGGCCCTGAGCAATGTGTGTGTCCTCTCTCTGCTGCTACCGTATTCTTCTTCATTTATCGCACTCCCTGTGATCTGGCAGCAAAGAGCTTATCCCGTTCAGATATTCTTTTCACGGCATGGGGCGGTAGTAGGGTTTACTGGGTACAGTGAAGTAGACACAGGAGGCCTACGTCCTATTCCTGGCTCCAGGGGCTCTGGAATAATGTGTATAGTGGGGCTGCTGAGAGCCATTGAACCAAACTGTATATCTTGTCTATAATGGAAACCACTTCAAGCCAGGGCAGGGGTGGGCAAACTTTTTGGCCTGAGGGCCACATTGGGGTTGCAAAACTGGATGGAGGGCCAGGTAGGGAAGGTTGTGCCTCCCCAAACAGCCTGGCCACAGCCCTCTATCTGCCCCCTCCCACTTCCTGCTCCCTGACTGCCCCCCACAGAACCCCTGACCCATCCAACCCCTGTCCCCACTCCTTGTCCCCCAATGCCCCCCCAGACCCCTCGCCCCTAATTGCCCCCCTCAGAATCCCTGACTCATCCAATCCCCCCTGGTCCTTGTCCTGGGACCACTCTCTCCTGGGATCCCCTTCCCCTAACCACCCCCCCCGGGTTCCCACTCCCTATCCAACTCCTCTGCTCCCAGTCCCCTGACTGCCCCGACCCCTATCCACACCTCCACCCCCTGACAGGTCCCCTGGGACCCCACGCCTATCCAACCCCCCCTTTTCCCCATCCTCTGACTACCCCCCAACCTCCACCCCATCCAACCGCCCCCCCTGCCCCTTATCCAACCACCCTGCTCCCTGTCCCCTGACTCCCCCTCCCCAGAACCCCCTGTCCCTTACCCAACCCCCCGGCCCTGGCCCGCTTACCATGCCACTCAGACCAGCATGTCTGGCAGCCATGCCGCCCGGCCGGAGCTAGACACGCTGCCGCTCTGCTTGGCAGGAGTGTGCCGCTCCGCCGCCCAGAGTGCTGCCCATGTGGTGGTGTGGCTGCAGGGAAGGGGGGACAGCAGAGGAGGAGCTGAGAGCTAACCTCCCTGGCTGGGAGCTCAAGGGCCGGGCAGGATGGTCCCCAAGGCCATAGTTTGCCCACCTCTGAGCTAGGGGTTGCAGCAGCACCCCAAGTTCCAGCACCTATGTCTGGCTTTTACTGATCATTTGTGTCAACTTGAGCCAATCACATCACCTCACTCTCCCTTTGTTTTCCCTTTATCTGTCTTTGCCCCTGCCTGGAAGCTAACCAGACATTTCTTGCTGTGTGTTTGTACAGTGCCTGTATAATGGAGCTTGGACTGCCGTTGTGCTGAGTGCTATCATAATATAAATAATAATGGCAGAGATTCATTAGCATTGAATTTCAAACACAGTATTAGAATCAGACTCATAGGACTGGAAGGGACCTCGAGAGATCATCTAGTCCAGTCCCCTGCACTCATGGCAGGACTAAGTATTACAATGCATTTATCCCCTATTCATTTTTTTGCCAAACACATGTGGTTCTCATGGTGTATATGGTCTCTATTACTGTTCCAATATTTGCAAGAATACTAATCAGAAGAGAGGAAAAAGTTTACCTCATTTCCACCAAAGGTGTTTGATTTAGGGGGGAAATGGAGCAGGTGGTTTGCATAAAACCTCATTAGTCTTTTTGATTGTTTCAGACATCTCTTGGAAGAAAATGTCTCATTATCATGCATATTTACGTAACCCCTGGTTTTGTATTGACTGTCATATAGCACCACATTATAGAGCATATTATTTAATGACTTTAAGATTCATATGACAAATACCATTCCTAGTGGGTGAGCAGACAGTGGGCATCCCAGCCTACCAAAGCTAACAATGTGTAATTTGATCTGGATTTCCATCTTCATCATCCTGATTATATAATTAACCTTTGCAAGTTGATGTCTTTGAGCCTTCTGGAGAATGAGGTTTGCGTTTCTCAATAGCAGACAACAGCATTCTTAGAGGAAAGCCTCCATCTGGCAAATGGACTGACACAGGCAGACAGGTGGCCTCAATTAGCAATTTCTTCAAACTCCAGAAAAGATTTAGAGAGACGATTTGCCGCAACATTAGAGTATGCTGTGGTCAGCAAATCTGAATAAAGTTTCAGATGCCATTCCAGCATTATTTAGTGATGATTTCAGTTTGCTATTTGACACTATTTTAAGTATATTAGGAACAAAAAGAATCCTGACATTGGTAGTGGTCCAGTACTAGATGGCATTTGACTTGGTGCAGCATCATATTTTGATTTAAAAGGTTAATTTTGTATCAATCATGAACTAGATTAAAAACTGGCTAACTGACAAGCCTCAGAATAGAATTGTAAATGGAATGATCATGGAGTTGGTATGTTTCTCGCGGGTGCCCCAGGGATTGGTTCTTGGTCCTCTGCTATTTAATATTTTTTATCAGTAATCTGGAGGAGAACATAATATCAGAATTAACAAAGTTTGCAGATAACCCAATAATTTGGGGAGTGGTAAATAAGAGGACAGGTAACTGATACAAAGTGAACTGGATTGTTTGGTGAACTGGGTTCAAGCAACATTATGTGTTTTTAATATGGCCAAATATAAAAGTGTACTGCCTACCTCAGGGCGGGCTGCCAGAAAACAGGGCAGACACCCCAGATTGCTTGTATGTTGTATAATTAAATTTCACCAAGCCAGTAACAAATGTGAACTCCTGGATCACTGTACCAGTCTTACCATAGAGTCACAGACAGTCCCCTCAGACTCTCCAGCCTATTTTGCCACCAGACAAACTGGACTTTGTGATAAAAGGTCACTTTTACCAAAAATCACAGCACAACAGGTTGCTCCCAGTCCCAAAAGACCAGTCTCTTACCCCAGATCAATTTGTGCTTTATATCTTACACCAAAGACAATGCTGGTGGCCAATTCTATAGTAAATTAACTAAAGATTTATTAGCTAAGAAAATGAAATGAAAGTTATTGAGAGGTTAAAGCAGGTAAAATATATGCACAGGTGAGTCACAGTTTTTAAGTCCCAGTGGTGGCAGAGATGTAATAAACTGCTAGTTTCACAAAAGTCTTTTCATGGTATCCAGATTGTCTCTGGAAATCTCTGCTGTTACATTTCCCTGTACGAATCCAAACAATCCAGTGATGAAGGATCTCTCCTTGAATCCATTCTTATAGCTTCTTCTCAGAAAACAAGCTGAAGGTGTCACTACTGACATGGGCTTTTTCCTTTGAGGATAGAACGTGAGGAATGCGTTTTGAGTCTTTGACCTCTGATGCTCACCCACAATGACCACTGACTTTGAAATGAGCACTTTTCTGTTCAAGTTCTTCATTTGCATTCCACAAGGCTTCCTTCTCCTTTGATGGGTTATTTGGTTACAGGGGTATACCCAATGTAAATGTTTGCTATTACGTAACGGGACATAGACAAGTAACATCCTTAATTTTCATTAAGTTTAAACACCAAATATGCTTGAACAATTACTTTGATCTATACTAATACACCAGAGAATTGACCTGGGATTTCGGCATGAGCTGGCACTTGATCTGCCAGCGTCACATGTACATCCTAGGAACAAAGTGCAGGCTGTCCTGATGGGATGGGGTCTCTAGCCTGGGAAGCAGTGAGTCTGAAAAAGACTTGGGGGTTATGGTGGATAATCAGCTGAATGTGAGCTTGTAGTGTGTTGCTGTGGCCAAAAGAGCTAATTTGATCCATGGATGTATAAGGAGGGGAATGTTGAGTAGGAGTAAGATGGTGATATTTTCTCTGCTGCTGCCAGTGGCATGACCCCTTCTGGAATATTGTGTCTAGTTCTAAGGCCCACAAGTCAAGAAGAATGTTGATAAATTGGAGAGAGTTCAGAGAAGGGTCACAGGAATGATATAAAGGATTGGATAACACGCTGTATCATGACAGACTCAAGCAGTTTGATCTATTTAGCTTAACAAAGGGAAGGATAAAGGGTGATTTGATCACAGTTTATAAGTTTAAAATTTGTTAATGGGCTCTTTGATCTAGCAAACAAAGGTCTAACATGATCCAAAGGCTGGAAGTTGAAGCTAGACTAATTCAGGCTGGAAATACTCCACACATAACTGAGGTTGATTAACCATTGGAACAACATACCAAGGGTTGAGGTGGATTCTCCATCACTGGCAATTTTAAAATCAAGACTGAGTGTTTTTCTAAAAAATCTTCTCTAATTCAAATAGCAATTAATTCAGGAAAGTCCAATGGCCTGTGCTAAGCAGGAGATCAGATTGGCCTTATAATCTATGAATCAGTGTGACCCACACCATTCCAACACCTGACCCAAACACTGATGAAAGCAATCTTTACTAACCCAGGTCAGCCATTATATGTTTTAGGATCTGCACTTTATTCAGTAAGAAAACATAAGGCCTGATCCCACTACCATTGAAGTGAGTGGAAAAACCCACTGAGCAAGTCCAGTCCTGTGGACATATTTTCTCAGCTGATGTAAATTAACATAGCTCAATAGAGCTTTGTTTATTTACTCCAGCCAATGATCTGCCCTGTATTGTATTGGTACCCAAATGGCAATGTAGCGGGGTGGTTACCCCGCTCCTGCCCTGAAGGGCTTAAAACAGTCCTGGGGGAAGGTTGTGGCTGGGAGTTGCTAAGCCGGGCTGATTGGGAAGTGGCTGCAGCTGGGCCACAACCCAGTCAGGCCCAGCTGGTCCCTATAAAAGTCAGTGAGCCAGTAGAAGTCTCTCTCTGCATTCGGAGAGAGAAGGGCCTGGCTGCAGGGAGCTAGAGACAGGATACCTGAGTGGAGCAGGGCTGGACTGGGGACAGGCTGAGGAGCTAGGGAGCTCCAGCCTGGAAATCCCCAGGCTGTGGCCTAGCAGAAGGCCAAGGGGTACTAGGGGTTGCTTAGGGCAGCCCAGGGGTAGGCCAAGGCAGCAGGTCCAAACCCTCCTTGCCAGTGATGAGTGGCTGATACTGCAGTCTGTCCTAGGGCATGGGGCTAGACAATGACTGGCAGTAGCCTGATACTGAGGCAAGGTGGGGATAGTGGGTAGGGGGTTCCCTGGGGAGGGGAGACCCTAAGAGTGAGGGGTTTCTGCCCCACAGGTAAAAGGACACCTGGGTCCAGGGAGGGACACGGGGGCTAGGGGACAGGCAGCTCATCTGCCTGCAGAGGGTGCTCTGGAGCTGGAATGAGCTAATTCCTGGAAGTTACCAGCAGGAGGCGCCGCAGGGGTGCATCCACTCATCTACAGGCAACAATGGCATTCTAAAGAATTGTCTCCTTATACTGAAGGTCTTTCTTTCACTCACAGCGTGAGAGGGAATTTAGCAGCAGAGCCATTCAGATAAGTACAGTGCTCCCTTTAAAATTTGATAAGGTTATGTACTCAGATTCAACATCAAACGCAAAGAACCAGAAAGCAATCCTGCAGTAGCAGAGAGGGTTAGATTTTCTGTCCCTTTCTTTTCACACAGAGGCAGAGCGCGATTCCAATTTGAGGGCCTCTTGCACAATCATTTTGTGGATATTAATGGGGAATTTGAGGGATTTCTCTGAACTCTTCTGCAAACTGGCAAGCCTTCCAGGCTTACAACCCTGAAAGTTGGCGACTCTACATTTAATGAATTTCATTGGCGGTCATGCTAAAGAATTTCCTTGCCAGTGAGATGCTCCTTGAAAAATGTTCAGAGCTTGTCGGGTTCCTGACAGCAGTGCTCAGAAAGGGACAGGAGCTGAGCTGTTTTACCTTATCTCCAGCAGCTAATAAGAATGAGCCTTTTTTTCTGTCTTCTTAGGGGTTTATGTTGCTGCCCATAATCCAGAACAATAGTTTGTTTTACTTGAATAATAAGCAAACAAGCAAAGTTTGTTTTACTTGAATAATAAGAAAAAGATGCTGGTCCAGATTGTCATCTTCATGCTATGGGGCAGATGGATTGAAATCAGTGGAGTTAGGATGAATTACATAAACTGAGGATCCAACCATCTATCTGCTAAGCACAGCTGAAGATGGTGGGCAGAAGTAATAGGTTATGGTATCCCAGTTCTATAGCCAGTTTTCTGCCTGTCCAATGCTTACCATAGTTTAGAGCAGCCTCAAGGATGCTTTAAACCACAGTGGCTGGCTCTGGCTCTGACACACTGGCAAAGGACCCCTTGGGGATGGGGGTTATGGCTGGAGCACCACCAGCTTGAAAACAGGGGAATGTGGAGTAGAAATCCTGAGGTGATGTTACCATTGTATATAGCATTAGGGAGACCATTGCTGGAATCCTGTCTTGTTCGGATGTCAGCACTTTAAAAAGGATGTTGACAAACTGGAAATGCGTTCAGAAAAGAGCTAAAGGTTGAATCGAGGTCTGGAACACATGCCTTGCAGTGACTGACTTCTGAAGCTCAATCAATGTCGTTTATTTGAGAGAAGGTTAAGTGGTGACTTGATCACAGCCTGTAAGGCCCAGATTTTTAAAGGGTATTTAGGCATTGCTGCATTCAGTGTAGCAAGGCCTATGTGATTAGATGGTGAGTCCCATTTTCATAAGTGACTTAGGAGCTTTTTTTTATTGAAAGTCAATGAGACTTATTCTCCTAAATACCTTTGAGGATCTGGGTGTTAGGAATCTAACACCTATTGAAATCAGTGGGAGTTATGCACCTAAATACCTTTAAAGACCTGGCCCTACCTGCCTAAATCACTTTTCAAATTGCAATACCTTATACCTTGCAATGCTAAGCAAAGCAATGGCTAAATGCCTTTAAAAATCTAAATACCTACACACGGAGATTTCTGATCATGATCTGATCTTTAATCCAGCAGATGAAGGTATAATAAGATCCATTGACTGGCTGGATGTTGAAGCTAGAGCAATTCAGATTGGAAATAAGGTGCATATTTGTTAACATTGCAACACTTTACCTGGAGAGGAGTATATTCTCCATCCCTAAAGGATATCTACCTTAACCAGAAATAATGTGCTGGATGCAGGGGAAATATAGGGTGAGGTTCTCTGGCTATTGCTATGCAGGAGGTTGGACTAGATGCCCATAACAGTCCCTTCTGGCCTTAATAATAATGAATCTATACTACCTGCATGGGAGGTGGGGGACGGGGAGTATGGCTTGCTCCCAGGGAGACCACATGGTCAGTATTTGACTGGCCTGTCTGATTTTTTTTTGGATTGGCCAGTTGCCAGAAAAATAATTTAATCCGCTGCATTTTTTGTTACCTGGGTCTAAAGATTTGCATTATTTCTGTGTCCAGCTAAAGATGCTGCAGTGTTCCTACTTCTGCAGTTTAAGCGATAACAGATCAACACTGTTAAAAAGACAGCAGCTGTCTGCCCACCAACATGCAAGTGCACTGCCCGTGTGTATCTGAGAGGGTTTGAGTCACACGAGGAGAGGAGTAATGTCATCAATCTTATTTCTACGTGTTCTCTCTCTAGATATTATAAGTGGCTGTTGAGTTGTACATCATCTTCAGTGCAGGAGAGGAGCGTTGCGGAGTTGCCCTCGGGTTGGGGTTGCAGCGGGCTTACCTTGGGTGGAGAAGATGCTGGGTTTTTTTTGCATTTCAAAGGTGGTACCCCTTGCTGCCTCCTTGCTCTCCCTGATCGGTGCCTTGCCCTTATGCAGGGAGCACAAGGTGAAAGAGAAAAGGCTCTTGGGCCTAGACCATCAAAAGGTATTTAGACTCCTATTGTCCCTTGAAATCAGTGGGAGGTAGGTGCCTAAATACTTTTGGGGAACTGGGCCCTGCACTCCCACTCCCAGACCTCACCCTCATTTTTCATGTAGTCCTTAGGCAACCTCCTGCTGGAGTGACTGGACCAAATCCTGAGAGGTGCTGATCTCTTGGAGTGTTTCCGTTCTTCAGGACCTCTCAGATTTTATTTGCCTGAGGGGAAAACTGATGAAAGGCCTCTGGATTTGGCCCATAGTGTTCACTGATAGCTACATCAGAGCAGAATGCCATACCTGGGGGCCAGATTCTCCGTTGGAATAAATTGGTGCAGCTGGATTGGCACAGCTTAATTGGCTTCAGTTTCTGCCCACAGAGAGTATGCGCCATTATCGCTGTTCCGGTACCAGAATAATGCCTCCTGTTTAATACTGTTGTAGTCAGTACAAAATAACCCCACCTATTTTAAACCTATATGAAAGAGTTACACTCCTTTAGAGTAATGGACAGTATGTTTATGGCTGTGAGATGAAGGTAACTGTAAAGCACTACGCAAATTGAAAGGGGATTGGATTTAATTGCAACTCTTTCTATATTTCTCTCTTTCTCTTCTCTAGGATGCCCTGGGATGTGGGATAATATTACATGCTGGAAGTCAGCGAGTGTGGGCGAAATCGTCTTTGTCAAGTGTCCTGCTCTGTTCCGAATTATTAACCCTGAAGACGGTAAAATGCTCTTCTCCTTTCTTCATTTGTTCCATGTGGTTGCTGGATTCAGCAGCCTCTTGCTGCTTGCAGTCACGCTGATCATACAGCCAAGCAATTGATACTATGAAAGGGGATGAAAGTCCCTTTAGTGGACTGGGGCTGCTGGAGGCAGAGTGGGTAAACAATACATCAGGCTTCCAGAATTTGTGTGTGAGTGGAGGAAAACTTCACATAATGTACAAGATGAGAGAATCACTACACTCCGGCTAATTACAAAATAGAAAGCTGTGCCTTTAGATAACCATTGAAGCTAATGGGAATTGTGATTGCTGTCTAAGGGCCTTGTATTATTAATACAAAATTAAAATAAAAATAGAGTGAGAGAGACAGGTCTTGAAGTCAAAACTCAGGGTCAGATTCTGGTTGGCCTCATGCATGTGTGTAGTGGGGAGGGGGAGAGGGTAGAAGGAACCTCCTCGCTTGTGTAGCCCATGAAAAGGTCAGGAAGAATTCCAGGGCCGTCAGTCCCCCGAGGGTGGGGTTGGCTCTATTTATGCTTCCTATAAGAGGTAGAAATGGGAGGGGCCATGGTCCTACTACCCCAGGCATCTGTTGGTGTAGCTGGCTGGTGGCGCAGTAGGTGAATCAAGAGTTGCAGTAGCAGTGAATATGCAGCCTGAGGCATTCAGGAGACTGATACCTCTTGTTGTTCCCTCTGGGACAGTACAGCTGTACATCATCTTCAGTGCAGGGTTGTGCCTAACTATCCCAATCAAGCCTTCAGTCCTTCCTCATGCAAAACTCCCAATGAAATCAATCGGAATTTTGCCTGAGTAAAATCTTCAGGACTTGAGCAAGTTATAATAAACTGTTAAACTATTTAGTCTGATTATTGATATTAACGCACAGGAAATGAGGTTCCCATCTGAATGCATGAGAGAGGCAGACTTTCAGATTTGATTGGCAAGTTTTGTTTTTAAAAATAATCCATTAATCACATATTTACTGCTGTTAAATAGCCCAATTTTAGACAATTCCTCCCAGCACTAATCCTTATCCAATGACGTATCCATTAAATGGCAGCTCCTACTGAGAGGAGTGCTAACAAAACTCAATCCTAATCCCAACTGCTATTTTGCAAATTTTTCACATACATTCTTCTATAGTAAAGTCCACATTTGCACCTGGAAACACTGTACAGAAAAAGCTTTGTATATCTGAGCAAGTAAGGACTTCATGCACAAATACATGTGTGTGCTAAACCCCATTACACTGTTGTGATTGCTTCAGTGTCCTGGTCGTTTATTCTTGTAAAAACTCTACACAGGATTTTATATGTCTAAATGTCATCACAAAGACCTTGTTTTTGATGTCTTAAAATATATGAGACCAGCTGCAGCAGCCTCAATGTGCTGAGGAATTGGTTCTGTAGTGACTCAGAGATGCACTTCATAAATCATCACAGGCTAGTGATGATAACAAAACAACATGCCAGAGTTTTATGGAGATAACACACGCAAGAAAATTCTTGCTCTCTCCATGGACTTCTGACCAGCCTGAGACACGGATACCCATCTGCATCATACACACACACACACACACACAGTCACCCACTCAGTCTGATGGCCAAACTAGTTCATTCAGTTCATCTCCAGAGCAGCAGTTACACTCAACCAAAAGTTTTCCCAGTGCAATAATCATGGGGTGCTTGCGCTATGAAGGCAGAGTGCTTTTATGATGTTTATTGTGCACCAACTGGTGGCTGAGTTATCATTTTCTTCTGATATAATTATAGCATCCCGGCTTTCAATAGAGGTTATTGTCAGAAGATTTTCCATTAGAAGCCCCTATTTTGGAGTGGTTTGTAATGACATTCTTTAAATATCCTTGAGCTGGAGCTTGGCAACGTAGAAGATCTTTTCTTTTTTTATGCCAGTGCACTGCTCATGGATGTTGCTGGTTTGGCAATGCAGAGAGTGATGTCCTGTTTATCTACAGCACAGGCAAGATTTCTCTATACTAAACATGCCTCAACCCCAAACCTACCAACTATCCCTCACCATTATGAACCTCAGTCCTGCCTTTATTAACATTTCACCCAAATTTGGTGCGCTCTCTGCTTTGGAAATAAACAGCTGTGGAACTGCACTTACAGACAGAGCTATGTGCCACAAAGGGATGAATCCAGCGGTACTTTTAAATCTTCTGCATAAATACTTTTGTGTCCTGCATTTAGGATTTTTGTCACATGGTGTCTTCTGCAGTTGGGCTTTGGCTGATTGAGCTCTTAACCTTGACCTGGAAGGGTGAGAAGAAATGCAGTGTAAAAACCCATTCAGCTGTCTTGGTCTCCATGTCAAAATCGCTAACAGGTGCCAAATGGCATCACTTGCAGTTATCATGTGTAAACCTGTCCAACAGAAGCAAGTCCAAGACCTACCAAATCATCAAGTAACCAAACAGTTATTAGATCGTTAACAATTTGAGGTCACTACTAACTCAGACTGGCTTTGTACTAGTGACCCAAAGGTGGAAGAATCTACATCCATTTCAGATCCCCATGATCTTTTGGTATCATCCTTACACCTTGTTTATTTTTATTTGTCCAGTATTTTTGTTTCAGTAGGAGCAGAGTGGAGAAATAGTCACGTTTACATGACTGTTCAGTTTATAAAGGGTTGGTTAATCACCAGACATAACGGGATATGACATTTCACATGACATGAAAACAGTAACCAAAATGATGAGGAATCCAATGGTACCTTAAAGGCTAACAGGTTTATTTGGGCATAAGCTTTCATAGGTAAAAAAACCCACTTCTTTGTTTTTTACTCAAAAAGCTTATGCCCAAATAAATCTGTTAGTCTTTAAGGTGCCACCGGACTCCTCGTTGTTTTTGTGGATACAGACTAACACAGCTACCCTTCTGATACTAGTAACCAAAATGATATTTCAAGATCCATCTGGCTGAGAATTATGCAATCACTCCTATATCTCTTCTAGTCTAGTATGTTAAGGACAGATCAAGTTTTTTGAGCTGTCACTCACTCTGCTGGGATTCCAGGATGCAACATTTCTTTCTTGAAAATATATTTATGTGACCTCCATCCATCAATCCATCAAGAGACCTTGCTTTCATTTTAGTCTTCTAGGGGAGGTTATAAATCAGAGAATTGTAGGACTGGAAGCAATCTCAAGAGGTCGTCTAGTCCAGTCCCTTGCATTCATGGACAAACTGGAGAAATAGTCTGAAGTAAATAGGATAAATTCAACAAGGACAAATGCAAAGTACTCCACTTACGAAGGAACAATCAGTTGCACACATACAAAATAGGAAATGACTGCCTAGGAAGGAGTGCTGTGGAAAGGGATCTGAGGGTCATAGTGGATCACAAGCTAAATATGAGTCAACAGTGTGACACTGTTGCAAAAAAAAAAAGCAAATCTCATTCTGGGATGTAGTAGCAGGAGTGTTGAAAGCAAGACACAAAATAATTCTTCTGTTCTATACCACGCTGATTAGGCCTCAGCCAGAGTATTGTGTCCAGTTCTGGGTGCCACATTTCAGGAAAGATATGGACAAATTGGAGAAAGTCCAGAGAAGAGCAACAAAGATGACTAAAGGTTTAGAAAACATGACCTATGAGGGAAGATTGAAAAAAACTGGGTTTGTTTAGTCTGGAGAAGCGAGGATTGAGTAGGGGCATGATAACGGTTTCCAAGTACTGTAAGGTTGTTACAAAGAGGAGGGAAGTAAATTGTACTCATTAACCTCTGAGGATAGGACAAGAAGACTGGGCTTAAATTGCAGCAAGGCTAGTTTAAGCTGGACATTTAGGTTTAGGCATAAAGTTGCCGTTTGTCATGATTTTTGTAGTACAGTGCCAGTGTTGACTCTGCTGCTGACATGTCCTAGTTTATAGGCCATTCAAAGCATCCCAGCTCATCTTTGGTAAATAAATTGTGGTGATGTGTGACAAAGCTGTGATGTTGCACTGCTGTGTAACAAAGGAGGTCAAGGCACTACAGTGAAGCATCTTGGTCCCTCTGGATGTAATTTAATGAGCTGTGATACTCAATAGTAATGTCGACCTGTTTCTTATTTTCCATTTTTTCCCACCCAGTGAAAATGCTGGCTTTCAAAAGAAGTCCATTGAAGTCCAGAAAGCACCCACAATTCTGTTTGGCATGACTGAGAAGTTTTGGAGCAATTAATTCTGTTGGTCCAGATTAGTAGATCAGAGTTGAGTAAAAACTAGTACAGATGACAGACTGCAGTGTTCAGGGATTGCCATCTGCTAGACATTGTGACATTTATTTATTTTGCGTGTGCATCATCGTCTAGCCAACGATGGCATCTTCAGTTCTTCTAGGCCACTGCTGAACCTAGTCAGCAGGCATTGCTCGACAATGTGAATCATCGTCTGTGTTGTGCCACAGCTGCACAAAGGGCTGTCACAAAAGCCCCAGCGATGCTAGATGGCTGTACAGAGACCAAAAGATAGCTATGACTGGCTCTTGCTGGGTCTTCTCTCTAGTCAGAATGAATTCCCCTCCCCCCACAAGTGCTCAAGCTAGGAAGCTATACACTGCATTAAAAAGAGCATGATTATGATACATTTATTTACTGTATATAAAAACAGAGAAAATAATAGTTTAGATAGATTAGATAGATAGATAGAGTGTAGTGTGTACCACCCATAAGAAACTCTCTAGTTAGAAGTTAGAGTTCTATAGCAATTACTGTAAAATACTATGGAATTCAATGGCAAATGAGATCCTTTCCCTAGGTGTTTTGAACCATCATATCGGGTTCCATGGCTGGGATAGAACTAATTCCTTTGGATGGCTAAAATATTATTTGGGAACCGTTTCCTTCACTATTAAATTCTATAAGACCTTTTCATCAGGACAAGGCCAATTCCATCTCATGAATTGGGTGGGGAAAGAAGTACTAATGGTCTGCTCAAGGCTTTCATCTCACTTCTACAGTCCGCTGTAACCCCAGACTTGTCTCCCATGTGTCCTGCCCAAGTTTTATTATCCTGGTGAGCTAGAAACCACCGAAACTCTGCGCTCCCACTGCAGGATGTGAATAAGTTTCCATTAAAACCAATGGGAGTTACACATATTCTGCCATAAGAGAATCAGGCTGCAAGTCATTCCCACGTCTACTGCATTATAGTTACAATAGGCACTGCTGCTTCCTAGGCAGTGGGCTTAGCTGTGGCAACTAAATCTGTTGGATTCAGGAAATAGTCTGCCGTCTTCCTCATTTTGAAATACATCATTCTTTTGGCAAAACTGAAGATTTCAGAAAAAATGGAAAAGAAAGGGAGGGGTGTGTGTGAGAGAGGAGTGCCATGCTATCCCTATATCTTTCTCAGGATGAGTTGTGTATGGAAAAGGGCCCACTGCTTATTCAGATACTGTGACATATCTATCTATCTGTCTGTCTGATCATATGTAGATAGACCTTACGTACTTCGTCTTGCCCAATCTGAAAATTGCTCAGAACATTTGCCAGCGACAGTATCTCTTACTTTGGCTGCTTTATTATTGTATTACTAGCTGAACGCCCATCTTCTCACAAGGGTGTGAGAGTCTCCTGTATGCAACCAATGAAACTGTTGCATGTAAATTAGCTGTAGAGTAAAAGTGGTGATGGGCTCAGTTACCTCTGAGATTACAGTGGTTTGGACTCTTGGCATTGCATAGATACATGTCTTGCTGTCTCACCGTGTAATTCATGAAGTCAAAATGGCTGAAAATGTTAAAATTGCATAGTAACAGACCACAGATCTCAATGGTGATTGAACTTGGTGATGTTCTGAACAAAAAGAGCTCTCCACCATGCTTGTAGCTGTTTCCATTGCTTCACACTGACTCAGGAGACATTTTAGGCTTCAGAGTGACATAGACAGTTGACAGTCCTGGAATGTTATTGATAGAGAGACGCAGTAAAGCTGACTATTTAAGATCAGAGACTTTACAAGCAATAAAATGTAGCTAGAGAAAATACTCATTTCTACTGAGCCCGGAGAAGCAAGCTTTCTCTGTTACCAGCCGAAATTAATGTCAGCATTGCGGCAGTCATGCACCCTTGGCAAATTAGTGTGGCTGAAGAATCAGGTAGCTGGGTCTGACTTTTCAGTCCAAATTTCTCTCTTGGTGGATTTTCAGACTCCTGTGAGGGAAACTGACATGGGAAGCAAACTCCAAAAACAAGGAATCTCCATGGGAAAAATAAAGTTCCCCAGTCCACTATAGTTCAAATGTACAGACCACTAAAAAAAATACTGCAACTGAGTACAACTAGCATCAGGATACACAGGGAAAGAGGTGGCCTCTTTATATATCCAGAATGTAGGTCACACAAGGCTTCATACTGAGCTTGACACCAACATCTTGCATGGCACTCGGAAGCAAAATCCAGAGTAAAGCAAGCTGTTGCTTTTTACTGAAACTTTTGGGTGTCTTTTAAAGATAATCCCAGACTGAATGCCCTTCAGTAGTCCTGGCTAAAGTTAATCAAAAGCCAAAAAAACCCACCTGTGATGAGCTGTACCAGGCCCTTTGATGCCCCTGCTGGAGACCTCAGGGTTCTACCACACCCTGCCCCGGGAAAAGGAGCAGGGAAGGTGGGTTCTCCAGGCCTGCCTAGAAAGGCTTCAGAGAAGCAACCAATCCAAGCCCAGCAAGCTCAATTAAAAGGCACTGCAGGGCTTGAGACATTCATTTGCTGGCTGGGACCAGAAGAGCGAAAAAGGAAGGACTGGAAGGCTGTGAAACTCTCCAGGCGAGATGGCCTGAGAGAGACCCTGCTCAAGCAGGGAACAGACAGAGAACCCTGAGGTAAGGGTGAAGAGGAAGGAGCTTTATGGAAAGTGGCCCAGCGAATAGCAGCAGTGATGGAGTTAATTGAGCAGCACATGGCTACTATTTGTATGGTCCCTGGGTTGGGACCTGGAGTAGTGGGTGGGCCTGGGTTGCCTAAGACCTGAGAAGGGGATAAGGCTTGTTTAGAGGCCCAAGTGAAGGGCAGGAGAAAGCCCTGGAGGCACTGCACTGTACCAGGCAGATACAGACTTAAAACTAGCCCAGAAAGGGCTGAGATCTGAGCCCAGAGACAGGGCTGCAGACACAAACCAGGGCACTGTGATAGGTCCAAGTTAGACTTTTATTACCCCAGAAGAGGTTTGTTTGTTCATGCATAGAGACTGTGTTGGCCAGAGGGCTGGCCACTGAGGACCCACCTGATGCAGTTAACAGCAAGCCCAAAGGTGGCGCTGGAGGAGAGAGAATGTGGTCAAGTTTGCACCTGACCAACAGGAGGCACTCCTGAGAGGACAGTATCCTCAGTCACATCACCTTTACTTGAGAAAGAAGGTTACAAATTCCTGACCATTGGGGGTGTTAAAGAATATATTTGGTCACTGCTAACTGTCTGAGATTCCAGATCTCGGTGTAAACTCAAAAGCCTGTCTCTTCCACCAACAGAAGTTGGTCCACTAAAAGAGATTACCTCACCCACTTTGTCCCTCTGAGATTCCAGGAGCATTTCTAATTGGGGTCTTGATGACTTTTTCTTTGAGGGAAGCCAGGCGCCTGCATTCTTGCAGGAGGACATCAACAATTGCTATTAACAGGGGAACACTTCTTTTGGGCTGGTCTTTCATTACCAGTGAGTTCGCAGATGGAGACTATAACTCTCCCAGCTCCTCTTAACAAGCAAGAGGGATTGAAACTCACTATGACCCTGCTCCCACATCACCAGGCAGTCCAGTTGGGGAGGAGGATGAGAATTCACAGCAAAGAAGGATCACCTCTGTATCCAAGTAAAGACTATCCAAACTTCTATACAGTGCCCTTGGTCTAGCCTTGGCAGATGCTGTGTTAGAGGACAAGAACATTTTGCTGGCCTTCCCCACAACCCTGGCATGGGAATGTAAGAGGTCTCTGTGCTACCAGTGATCAAACACAAAGTGTGATAACCACCACCAGTGCTCCAGCCTCTTCTCACTGCTTCATCAATACACCAGCTGTGAAAGGTCTCTCGCAATACCCTATCTGAGCACAAAGGATAATCATAATGTGCTACTAGACTCTCAGCAAAGTGCCCCAGCCACTGAATAGTGTCTGCCCCTAAGAGAATTCCAGGCAGAAATAGCAATCTAAACCAATGCCCTCTCTAACCTTGCTGAGCTGCTGCTTTCCATAGAAACTGTAAATGAGACAATAAGGAATTGCCATCTGAATTGCTTTCAGAAAAGATGGAAGGTGAGGGAGCTGGAGTACTTACTGTGTGAGGATGGACTTAGGGCAGTGGAATCAGCAAGGAGAGGGGCAGGTACAGTGTGCAAGAAGGTGAGCTTAGCCATGGGAAAAGCTCAAGAATAAGACCCCAGAAAAGCTGCTGTCTAACTGGACTGCTGTTCCCTGATGCAGCTTCGCAAGCTGGCTGAACAGATTGCTGCAGGATCTCATGCACAGCAGAATAGGTGAGGGAGGAAAAAGACATCTTGTAGCAGAAGCTAAAAGAAGTTAGCTCTGATATTTATTAGCAAGGTGTTAACAGTACAATCAGTGCTGTACAAGACACAGAAGACATGGTCCCTGTCCAAGAAGCTCACCCCCTACCTAGGTGGAGAACACAACAGAGAACGTCTAGAGAAAAT
The DNA here is from genome assembly GCF_025201925.1 of Gopherus flavomarginatus. Classification (NCBI taxonomy): domain Eukaryota; kingdom Metazoa; phylum Chordata; order Testudines; family Testudinidae; genus Gopherus; species Gopherus flavomarginatus. Next base: position 10,572,990 of record NC_066618.1, on the reverse strand, counting down.
TTTAGAATAGTAGCTGTGTTAGTCTGTATCAGCAAAAAGAATGAGGAGTAGTTGTGGCACCTTAGAGACTAACACATTTATTTGGGCATACGCTTTTGTGGGCTATAACCCACGTTGCCACAAGAACTCCTTGTTCTTTTTTCTAGAGAAAGTGTTATCCATATTCTGTCCCTCTCTCTCTTTCTCCTTCTCCCCCCCCCTTATATTTATATAGGGTTTGATCTTGCACCCACTGATATCAATGTGGGCTTTCCCATTGATTCCAATTGGCTCAGGATCATCTCCATTTGAGGGTTACCTTTTGTGAGCTGACCCTTTAACCAAAATACTTACTGAGGGAGAATGAGATTATCGAAGTGCTTTGGAACAACATGAGCTCTGACTGCCTCTGTTCCCTCCAGCCATACTTGCTGCACCATGAGCAAAGGGTTAAATAGAAGTTATCCCCAGATAAACATGTACACGAGGTAAACCAATCCCTATGCCAGCCAACATAGAGAGCAGGGGGGAGAAAGTCAATTTGTAGAAGACAATTTAAAAGAATGTACTGAGGCTTTAATGCGTATTCTATACTATTTCTTGGCCTTCTGTTCCGTTCAGCCTGAGAAGCAATTAGAAGTTACTTGAGAATTATGATTCATGCACATCAAGATGGTAGCGAGGAGGTAGTTGTGATTGTCTATCTGCAATAGATCAATGGCATTTCTCGTTTGTGAAAACTCTATCACATAAATGACCAACAAAGAGGAAGAATGTTCCTGTGGCCAATACAGGAGACTGAGATTCAGGAGATCTGGGTCCAATCTCTGCTGTACACTCCATGTGACCTTGAGCAAGTCACTTCATCTATATGCTTTGGTTCTCCCATCTATAAAATTATGATAAGCAATACTTCCTTTGTCTGTCTTGTCAACTTAGAGTGTAAGTCTCTGTCCCAAAGTGTTATCTCTTACCATGTGTTTGTACAGCTCCTAGCACAATGGGACCCTGAAGTGTGTTTAGGGTCTCTAGGGGGTATTGTGATACTAGTAATTATAAATAGTTATAGTGGTGATGAAAGATTTTCTGTAATTTTGAAAAAAGTGGCACTTCGTAAGTATCAGAGTTGGCCATAGATTGTTAGGCCAAAATGCTGTTCATGTGCAGAGAACATGCCTTCCAGGCTGACTAATGTTGTCTCAACGATTCCTTGTACCCCCTGTGTTGGTCTGCCAGTATCCATCTGTTGTCATTTGTCTTATGCTTGGTTTGTAAACTTCTTGGGACAGGGAATGTCTCTTTTTGTTCTGTTCATACAGTGCCTAGCACAATAGTCCATGACTAGGGCTCCTGTGAGCCACAGTAATATGAATAATAAATAATAGTAATAACAATAGAAGGGACCACCTGATCATCTAATCTGAGCTGCTTCACATCACAGGCCTCTAAGCCCAACCCAATTATCCCTGCATGGATTAGACTAAAATATCACGGCCCTCTGGAGACTATAAACTATTGTGTCAAATACTGGACAGAATTGTCCAACAAACAATATAATAGACAAGTAACACTTTGCTGAATGTATGATTGGATGGAGATTATTAGACCCACTATAGATCTTATTGACGTGTTTAAGCAATTACTGATTGAATAATAAATGTTCAAGTACATTATTTGATGGATACTGTTCATCAAGTCTTGTGCTGTTACTTACTACGCTTATAGAACCGACTTCAATGTGAACCATGACTGTAAGACTTTAATTGAAATCTCTAATGAAGAGGAAGTGCTATTGATTCACTGATTTCGTTTTTGAAAATGTGTTTTCTCTGTAGTGCCTTTGATGAATCTAGCCCATTTTAATCATCTCAAGTGTTTCCTTTGATTTATTTGAAAAGCCTTGTGCACCAGAGCCCTCATTGTCCATGTGCTGAGAATAATATAATAGGAGGACTCGGGTGGGAGCCAGGAGAGCGAAATGTTCTACAAAAAGGCAGCACATCAGCTGCAGAATGGTCATTGTCTGGGTCTTCAATGCAGTTCTTCTTTTTAGCCTGTGAGTTTCAAAGTCAAGCTGTGCTTCATTGGGACATGGCTTGGATGCTTCGGGACTAATTCTGCCCGACCTTACACCATTAAACCCCAGTGTCAATCCATTGATCTCCATGGAGTTCCAAAGGCCTACCGCTGAAACAAAGCAGTGGTAAATCAGTCTCTCTGTGAATGCTCAATGGGACATGGAGTACTGCACCCATTCTTTGTGCACTGTGCAGCCAGGAAGAGGAGGAGAAAGCCAAAGAATGTTATGGTTGTAACTCTGGGTTTCTTGTTGAAAAGGAAACTCTGTTCTTGTTTTAACAGGGCTTTGAGAATTTGAGTCAGATTGAACGTGTACTGCTGATATGGTGATGGGAGTCCATATAAGTACATACAATTGAGAGCATACATATTAAGGGCTTGTCTACATTACCCACTGGATCGATGGGCAGCGATCAATCCAGTGGGGTTCAATTTATTGTGTCTAGTCTAGAGACAAGGGCTCTCCCGTCGACTCTGGTACTCCACCAGGGCGAGAGGCGCAGACGGAGTCAACGGGAGAGTGTCAACCATCGACTTACTGCAGTGAAGACACCATGGTAAGTAGATCTAAGTACATTGACTTCAGCTATGTTATTCACTTGGCTGAAGCTGCATATCTTAGATCAATCTCCCCTCCTCCCTCCCCAGTGTAAACCAGGCCTATGAGCAAAATTCTGCCCTATTTGAAAGCTCAGAGGATTGGACACCATCCAGTCAGCAATCTAAAGCTTCCTATCCAAATTCAGATTTAGGCCGCAACCCTACTTAACTTTAAGAATGGGAGTAACTCAACTGAACTCCGTGAATAATGTGAATAAACGTAGGCTTGTCTTCTCATTTAGCGACACTGTAGCCTTTTAGTGAAGCTGCTCCTATGCGAGATCTTCTCCCACTGCTGTAGTTAATCCACCTCCACTAGAGGCGGTAACTATCTCGAGAGGAGATCTCCAGCCAGCTTAGCACTGTATACACAGAGGGGTTAGGTCAGTATATCTATGTCATTCAGGGGAGTGGATTTTTCACACCCCTGAGCGACATAGTTTTACTAAAATAGGTCTGTAGTGTAGACCTGGCCTTACTCACTTGCATAACTGTTTGTAGGATCAAGGTCATAAGGTCATTTTCTAGGTTTGGATACATGCACACTTGGGTGCCACAAACTTCAATGAGAGTGGCATCCAGAGATGGGAAAGCCAGACTGTGGCCTGTAGCTTCCCTGCAATTATATTTACAACCTGTGTTTTATCCGTACCCGCTTGTGATTGGCTTTGACTTCTAGTTATAATGCAGAGCATAAGGTAGAATATAAATCTAATTGACTTTCCCGTGGCTTAATGCATTAGTGAATATTAGGTTGATGGATAAAGTCTAAAAGCTCCAGATAGTAAAAGGGTCTCCTGGAACTTTCTCTAATGCATTAGCAAATTCTGGACTGCAGAAAAATGTTAATAAAATGGAAACGTGCTATTAAGACAGGCAAAAAATTATAGAAAATATGAATCCATTAACTATGTCCAGCACAGGTAAAAATGCAGTAGTAATTTGGCTAGACAGGGATTTTTTTTCAACATAAAAAGGCTATTCATTGCACAGAGCTTCAGCTACGTGAATAACATAGCTGAAGTCGAAGTATCTTAGATCGAGTTTCCTACCATCCTCACTGCGCAGGATCGACGTCCGCAGCTCCCCCTGTCGACTCTCCTACCGCCATTCGCATTGGTAGAGTTCTGGAGTCGACAGGAGCACATTCGGGGATCGATATATCGCGTCTAAATGAGACGCGATATATCGATCCCCAAGAAATCGATTACTACCTGTGACTGCAAATGTCATGCAATTCAAAATGAACCAAAATCCTATGTTCTATCACCACTGTATCTGAGTGCCATCTGAGCAGTCAGAAATAAACACAAATAGTGGGAATCTATCTTTCTTCCTTGTCAGCTTCTAGGAAAAATAGTTTAATTGAGAGAGAGAGAAATAGAGAGAGAGAGAGAGAGAGTCTACTGCCAATAGTTAATGGTAGGAGAAAATATTAGAAAGGCTAGAAAATCTGATGCTTTAAGATTTAAGCCAATCTTTATTAGGGATTAAGATGAGACCTTCATGTGAGCCAGGTTATCCCACATCTGCCTACTGTGGGGATTTGTGCACCTTCCTCTGAAGCAGAGAGACAGGATACTGGACCAGATGGACCATGAATCTAATCCTGTCTGGCAATTCCTGTACAAGTTTTGCCACTGATTTCAGTGAGAGCAGGTTCGGGGTCTTACTGAGGGACAGCAATCAGAGAACCCCTGGCTTGCATCTGATCCTGCTCCCAGTAAAATCAGTGGCAAAACTCTGATTGATGCCAATGGGAGATGGATTGTGCCTTTGACCCTCTTAGATAGATCTAGTATTTGTGCTGTGAGATTTGGTCATACACCATTTGACAAGAACAGTGTTCAGTGATTTTGGATGACACAAAATGTTGGCCAACCAGTCCCACTATTTGCAAACCTACCCAGTGTTTCAAAATATGCAACAAATATGACAAGTGAAGGAATAGAGGTTGATGGATTTCTGCAAAGAGCCGTGTGATGGTATTGGCATTCTGCTCACAGAGTTAGAGATTAATCATTGAAAATGACTAGTGAGCTGAGTGCACACATTTGATGTTGAATACACGTATTCAAGCAACCTCAGCAGCCCAGTTTGCCTGAAAGGGATTTGAATAGAAGGATGATGATGATGATGATGATGATGCTAGAGGCTTCGATGTTTAGACTTGCTGATTTGTTTTCCTGGCCCCCAACTCACCCCATAATCCCTGTAATCTAAACACTGAAGTCTTTGATTTCCCATTTAGTTGCTCCAAAGTGACATTTCCATTTAAGAGCAAAAACGTAAAATAAAAATTATTGTATGTTTTTTCAAAAGCCTCGTGAAATAAAAATTATTTCACAAGGCTTTTGAAAAAAACCTAAACTACAAAGAGGGGAGGGATAGCTCAGTGGTTTGAGCATTGACCTGCTAAACCCAACATTGTGAGTTCAATTCTCAAGGGGGCTACATAGGGTTCTGGAGCAAAAATCAGTACTTGGTCCTGCTAGTGAAGGCAGGGGGCTGGACTCAATAACTTTTCAGGGTCCCTTCTAGTTTTAGGCAATAGGTATATCTCATATTATTTATTTATTTAAAGTTCCTCTTTAGTTGTGCTGACAAGGGTCCAGGCATTATTTCTGTTCTGTACTGCTGTTCCTTTTTCAGCAGGAGCTAGACAGATCTCTCAACATTTTACATAATTTCTTTTTATAAAAGACCTCCATTTAAGGTAGGTGTGTGGCTATTCCAATCCCCAGTTAATAGCTGTAGGTCATGTTCAGTGTTAGTGTGGGACAATCTGAGGGCAATGGGATACTTCATGTTCTAAAGGACTACGCTAATCTCAACAGTTAGCCTGCAAAAGACAGATAAAATGTTGTCCACATCTTTTCACTAAATGTATTTGTTCAGTAGAGCATTGACAGAACTAGCCTGAACATCATGAGGATCAGTTAATGTTCCACCATTTGATGTTGAATACATGTATTCAAGCAACCTCAGCAGCCCAGTTTGCCTGAAAGGGATTTGAATAGAAGGACGCTTCTTCTCTGGTGCAACACTACCATCTTGTGGCTACATATGGCTCATCTTTTATCTGACTGGTATGCTCGGTTCTCTAACACAGAGCCTAGTGCAAAACCCACTGACTTCACTGGAAGGACTCTGACTTCAGTAAACGTTGGATCAGGCCCTTAGCTTCACTAAGGCAGCAAGTAAGGTTGATGGGAGGCTGGCAGGGGGCAATTCCAACTTGATGGCAGAAAATCAACAGGCTTCTGATCCACCCATGCACTCCTCAGATTTCCTCCAATCTGTCTGTCTCGTCTGCATTGCATCATCATGCATTCCAGCACCAAAATTGTTCCAGTGTCTTGGATTTTTTTTTTCAGGATGGTGTCACATCATAAGGGAAGCTGTACAGCTGGAAAACTTTTCTTACCAGGCCACTACCCCCCAGCCCCCACACACTCACACCACACCCAGTACCTTGTATTCTATTAAGCAGTAGTTGAAATCCCAAGCCCTTGGCTCAGTAGGACAGGAGGTTGATCTGTCTGACAGAATATGAACTAACCTGACAGCATTTTCAGGCTGCTGAAAAGTATGCCAGATCCTTAGCTGGCATAAGTCACTGTAGCTCTAGTGACTACAATAGAGTGACATTGATTTACATAAGCTGAATGTCTGTCCCAATGTGCACTCCAGAGCAGATGTGTCCAGTACTGTGCAAGGATTAATAATTCCAGCTTCCAGGGAGTGTGGTTGTGTGTTAGACCAGCCCCAATTGGCCGTATGGCCCCAATTCGCCATCCACTCTTCTCTGCTAGCTGCAGCAGGGTCAGTGCAACCATTTAGGCAACTTAGGCGGTCGCCTAGGGTGCTAGGATTTGGGGGGCGTCATTTTCTTCGGCAGCGACCGCGGTGGCCAGATCTTCGGCCACCCCGGTCGCCGCCAGCATTTAGGCGAAGAGAGCTGGGGCAGGGGAGTGCGGGGAGAGCCACCTGCAGCAAGTAAGGCAGGGGGGCGGCACGCAGGGGAACTCCCTGCCCCAGCTCACCCCTGCCCTGCCTCCTCCCTGAGCACGCCGTGACCGCTTCATTTATCCCACCTACCAGGTTTGCGGTGCCTAAGCTGATTGGTGCCGCAAGCCTGGGAGGCAGGAGAAGTGAAGCAGCGATGGCGTACTCCGGGGGGAGGCGGGGCAGGGGTGAGCTGGGGCGGGGGGGGTGCCTCAGGGCGGAGAGGAGGAGCTGCGGTGAGGGGGGACGCCTCAGGGCGGGGGCTCGGGGACGGGGGAGGGTGCAAGGTGGAAGTTTCGCCTAGGGCATGAAACATCCTTGCACCGGCCCCGGGCTGCAGATGTCGAGACAAATTACAGCTAAGGAAACTGATTGGGGGAGTAAAAGTGAAAGAAAGATCCTACCTTTCCATACTTATTCCAAAGGCGGAAGAGTGTGAATAATGGTTTATTCTCTGGTGTCTTGGGGTGGGGTTTGCCACCCTGCAAACAACAGCGGAAGCCCTTCTGTGTATATATTAAATTAGAGAATTTTAGATCCAGAGACAGGCTCCTCTGCCAGCTTACCACAAATACCCACAACTACTCGTTCTTTACTGTACCTAACACATTTGAAAAGAATCTGGGTCTCATTTCCCACTAAAGCATAAAGAGACATAGCTTAAAATACTGTCTTTGCACCCCATACAATCTTGTTCCAGTCTTCAGTGTTGTATGAGGTGTACATGAAGGCAGAATTTGGTTCTCAATTTGTTTTTTAACATGGGAGGTAGCTTCATTTTAAATACAAGAAAAATGAGGCACAGACTGGTTAAGTGACTTGCCCAAGGTTACACAGCAACTCAATGGAGGAGACCTGAGTAAAACTTAGATCTGCTCATCATGATATAGGGAATCACTGACCTTCTTAAACAAGGACTTGTTTATTAAGAAAATCAGCTACAGATAACCAACCAACCAACCAGGTTTCCATACCATTCGAGTACCTGCTTTGTGTCTCTAGTTTTCTGGGAGCTACACCCTGCCTGGAATGCTATACAGCACACAGAGATATCTAGTGACTGAATAATATACAGGAAGTAAACATATCTGGTACTGGGCACTGCACTTTAAGAAAAATATAGACAAATCAGAGGGTCCAGGGGAGCGCAACAAAACTGATGAAAGGTTTAGAAAATCTGACCTGTGAGGAAAGATTTAAAAGAAACTGGCCATATTTAATCTTGAGAAAAGATGAGTGGGTGGGGAGCTGATAACAGGCTTCAAGTATCTTAAAGGCTCTTATGAAGAAAATGGTAAGCTTAATGTGACCAGATACTCAACAAAATTAACAGTCACAACAAGCAGGAAGAAACACAAGCCTAAATAGGGAAAGAACAGGTCAAAGAATATTTAGGTAGATTACATGTATTCAAGTCAGCAGGACCTGATGAAGTTCATCTTAGCATACTCAGAGAACTAGCTGAAGCAATCTTGGGCCCATTAGCAATTATCTTTGAGAACTCATGAACATTGGGTGAGGTCTCAGAGGACTGGAGAAGAGCAAACATACTACCTACCTTTAAAAAGAGGAACAAAGAGAAATCGGGGAATTATGGACCAGTTAGGCTAATGCTGATACCTAGAAAGATACTGAAACAAATTATTGAACAATCAGTTATAGGATAATAGAGTTATAAGGAATAGCCAACATAGAATTGTCAAGAACAAATCATGCCAAACTAATTTAATTGTCTTCTTTGTCAGGGTTACTGGCCTAGTGGATGGGGGAAAATGGTAGACCTGATATATCTTGATTTTTATAAGGTTTTTAACACAGTCCCGCAACACATTTGCATAAGCAAATTAGGGAAATTGGGTCTAGATGAAATTACTATAAGGTGCATGCACAACTGGTTGAAAGATTATTCAAAGAGTAGTTATCAATGGTTTGCAGTCAAACTGGATAGGCGTATATGGGTAGGATCAGTCCTGGGATCAGTGCTAGTCAGAAAAGGACCTAGGGGTTACAGTGGACAAGAGGCTGGATATGAGTCAATAGTATGCCCTTGTTGCTAAGAAGGCTAACGGCATTTGGGGCTGTATAACTAGGGGCATTGCCAGCAGATCGAGGGACGTGCTCATTCCCCTCTATTTGGCATTGGTGAGGCCCCATCTGGAGTACTGTGTCCAGATTTGGGCCCCACACTATAAGAAGGATGTGGAAAAATTGGAAAGAATCCAGGAGAGAGCAACAAAAATGATTTAAGGGGCTAGAGCACATGACTTATGAGTTGAGGCTGAGGGAACTGGGATTGTTTAGTCTGCAGAAAAGAAGAATGAGGGGGGATTTAATAGCTGCTTTCAACTGCCTGAAAGGGCGTTCCATAGAGGATGGATCTAAACTGTTCTCAGTGGTACGTGGTGACAGAACAAAGAGTAATGGTCTTAAGTTGCAGTGTGAGAGGTTTAGGTTGGATATTATGAAAAACTTTTTTACTGGGAGGGTGGTGAAGCACTGGAATGGGTTACCTAGGGAGGTGGTGGAATCTCCTTCCTTAGAGGTTTTTAAGGCCCGGCTTGACAAAGCCCTGGCTGGGATGATTTAGTTGGGAATTGGTCCTGCTTTGAGCAGGGGGTTGGTCTAGATGACCTCCTGAGGCCCCTTCCAACCCTGATATTCTACGATTCCTCTCTAGGTCCCTCCAGCTCTACATTTCTATGATTCTGTATCCTTACATTCTTTTTTCCCCGTCAGACATATGTTCATAGATTCCGAGGCCAGAAGGGACCACTGTGATCACAGAACTTTCCCAGACATTACAATAACATTTTGTTGTTATGGGAAACAAACCAGTAAAAAAAAAAAATCATTTATGCTAACCAGATGTCATTTCCTTCCAGGTCGGGAAGTGGATAACATGGGGCAAACTCATCCAGGTAGGAGGCAGTTCTGTTGGATTCCTATCTTTTATACATCTTCTCCCAGAGCTCATCTCTCTAAATCACTCTGGTTTATGATATGCCTCAGACTGAAAATTTAGACAGATACCTGCTATTTTGGTACTTAGTAAATATTGGTAGTACAATAGCACTCATGAGGGGAAATAAAAAAAGATTGATGTATTTTAAAATCAGTTTAATCTAAATGCTAAAATGTCTTACTCAAAACCATATGGTTATTACATAATACAGGGCAGAACTAAGGTTGTTTGGGTGCCTTAATTGTGCATTTCCATACCTGAACGTGTTTGGATTGCCTTTAAATGTTATCTTAACTCTGATTGTCTTGGATTTATACCGCTTGATTTGAGGATACATTACAGGGACGTAGTGGGTGTTTTATCCTAAGTTACTGATCTGCACTCTCAACCTTAACTCCATCTTATTGTACATTTTAAAATGTGTGTGTGTAGACTTTAACATAAATATGTCAAACATTCAAACTAGAAGTGGACCCATATTTGCAATTCCATCTTTCCCAAAGGCAAAACAAATCAGGCTACTTATTTAGGAGCTGATCCAAATACCCTGGAAATCAGGAAGGAGACTTTCCTGGACATTGGATCAAACCATATTGTAGAAGCTGTAAACAAAATGTCCTCACTATATTTCTGGTTTTGTAGGTGATTTTGACCTATTGGATAGCACAGGCCAAACTCCCTTAGGTAAGGAAAAGAAACAAGGATGTTTTATTTATTTATTTTTGCTCTGTTCTAAAGGAATAATCCAGCTTTCTCTCCTGCCAGCTGGAAATTACTTTTTAGATCAGTTCTAATTATAGTGCCTCACTTGGTTGTGTGTTACTTTTAGCAGCATTATGAAGATCTATTCATCAACTGAATGCTACAGTCTAACAAGGATATAATTATAAATTATATTTACTACTGTAACAATAATTACTGAATAGTGTTGAAGAAACCCAGCCTTGTGATTTAGTAGCTATTTCTGCAGAGAACTGGGAGCTGGTGTGCAACAATATCGTACTGAAATTCACCAAGTAATGGAATGCTCACAAAAGAATGCACTGATTAAATAGCTGCATTTGGTTCCATTTATGGATGAATTACATGACTATAAAATAAGGTCAGTGCCATTGACATGATGAGCTGCCTAACAAAATTGCTCTAAAAATAAAAAATACTGAGCAGCAGAAAATCCTCATGCAGAAGCTGAAATTGTAATCAATTCTGGTTGAGGTTCAGTCCAAACAGAAGAAACCATAATGGCTCAATAAATAGAAAGCATTCTACAGTTCTGGCTTGCTGGGCATTCAGAAAAGAATTCAGTGCACCCACATGCACTGGTCTAATTTTTCAGTGATGTCACAAGAGCTACTGCTCTGGAACAGCCATGTGCTGGTAGAGTGTTCTGGGTAATTGGAGATGTGAACAAGCATGTTAGCTATCCTTCTTGGCTTCAGAATCCTCCTCTTAAATACTTCCACAACTGCAGTCTTTGGTCTGAAGCTAAGATTTAAGTTCCGAAGTTGTCAGGCCAGGAACTGTGTGGTAATGCTTCAATCAGTAAAGGAAGATGTTTCCTGTGGTTTGGTTTGGCAATGGCATTTTCCTTGTGACCTACTTTACATGATGCTTCTATCCACTCCAGATGTAGGGGACATCAGCAGAAACTGCACAGAGGATGGCTGGTCTGAACCTTTCCCTCATTATTATGATGCCTGCGGGTTTGATGAAAATGAAACGGAGTCTGAAAATCAGGTAGGAACCCTTCAAAATGAGGAGCAAGTGAAAAACAGTGCACACATGTTAATTGTATGGTTCAGGGCTGAGCCATATGACATCCATATTATTCAGGTTATTCATATCCATAAATATGAGTTCAAAAGAGGTAGGGCTTTGCTTGTATTCTAGCATTATACTGCATATTTCCATACGATTAATACATACCGCTTATGCAGCATGTAGCTCTTGTAAACATTAGTTTATTAATCCTTATAGCTAATACGGCATATAGTCTGCCATAAAATAAGCTGCTATGCCTTTGAAAAACCTAGGAAGGAGTCAGTGCAATTGCAAAATTCTAGTTTTCAGTCACCTCAGTAAGGCACTAACACCACAGACAGGGCCAAACCTACGCTAACCCTGGTCATTATACATGGCATGGGAGAAGTAAATGAAGACATCATGTGTGAGCCCAGTCCCATTCGTGTTTCTCATCCAAGCAGTCCTATTAAGAGCTGAGGTGAGTGGAATTACTCCCCTGAGTGAGGTGAGCAAGATCTGGCCCTGCGTGACAGTACTATTGGTGACCATGTGTTTGTTTCTCAAGGATTACTACTATCTCTCCGTGAAGGCTCTGTACACAGTGGGATACAGCACGTCCCTTGTATCCCTCACCACAGCAATGGTTATTCTGTGTCGTTTCAGGTGAGTCACCAGGAATGAGTTATCGCTCATCTCTGTAGAGGGGACAAAATATCAAGGCCCAGGGGACCGAAAAAAAGCAAGTCCTCGACCTCAGAAGTTACAAAAATAAGATGCAAGCATCCCTTAAAAATCAGATCTTTCCAACGGGCGGTGTCATTGAGACTTGGTTTTGTTCATATTTCAGTGCACATGGGATTGGAATTTCCAAAGCACTCAGCATTGGCCTAATTCTGATCAATCTTAAGTACATATCTGGCCTCTATTACCATAGTATCTGAACACTTCATGATCTTTAAGATATTTATCTTCACAGTATCCCTGGGAAATTGGACAGTGCTATCATACCCATTTTACAGATGGGAAAAGGAAGCACAGAGAAACGTAATGACTTACCTTAGGTTACCATCCTTCCTCTCCCAAATCACTGATTAATGAAATCTTGCAGTCAATGGTAAAATGGCCTACCTCTGTTCCCAGTAAGGTAAATGGGACTATTACCATCGACTTCAATGTGAGTAGTTAGGTTGAGCACGTTTGAAGGTGCCACCCATGAAATCTTCATGGAAAGTTCTGTAGGAACCAACTTTCACACCTGTGTACTCGCTATCCAGGAAAATTAAGCACAGACATTATCAAGGTTCTGATGAGTATCATCTCTTAAACCAGGAAAGCAAAATTCCCCTCTGTCTAAAAACCTAAACCTACAATGCAAAGGTTAAAAATGGAATCAAAATTTTGGCTAAAATTCAATAAGAGATGCCAGCATTAGAGCAAATACATTTAAAAATCTTCCATAGACATAAAATATTTTTTGTCACACAATGCACAGTTAGCCGGTAGACTTCATTGCCATATGATATCATCAAGACCATGAGGTCAGTAAGATATAAAAAAACGCTGAGGTCTCCCAGTCCCATGGAAAGCACAGAATACTGTTTTCTGAGTTGCTGGATTGGCTGAGATCACAAATGTTCAGACGTGAAATAACCAGTCTTGATGTTGTATTCTTAAGAGAGAAATCAATCATCCACCCGCCAGCCCCATTTCCTCTCTTCTCTTTCTAGGAAGCTTCACTGCACTAGGAACTTTATTCACATGAACCTCTTTATTTCATTTATTCTACGAGCAATATCAGTCTTCATCAAAGATGGGATTTTGTATGCAGAACAGGAAAGCAACCATTGTTTTATATCTACTGTAAGTAGAACCAAAGTTGGCGTCCATTGTTTTTCTCTAAGAAGATAATGATTCTTAAATATTTGTATTAATAGTTGAATTGGTCCTTTTTTGAGCAGGGGTTTGGACTAGATGACCTCCTGAGGTCTCTTCCGACCCTGATCTTCTATGATTCTATTGCAGTTGCTCCTGGACGCACCACTTGAGATCTGTCCTTCATTGTCCTTGACTCATGCAAATGCATAGTAAGAGAAAATCCAAACCTGTATCATGATCAGCTTCCAGTGTAACAGCACATAACACAATAATGTCTTGGTCCATGACTGGGGCTCCTAGGCGCTACAAATAATAACATACGTAATTTTAGAGTCCTGTGGCACCTTATAGACTAACAGAAGTATTGGAACATAAGCTTTCGTGGGTGAATACCCACTTTGTCAGATGAAAGCTTATGCTCCAATACTTCTGCTAGTCTACAAGGTGCCACAGGACTCTATGTCACTTTTTACAGATCCAGACTAACATGGCTACCCCTCTGAAACTTGACAAGTAATTTTATTAACAATAAACAATGAGAGAAAGGGATGTCATATAAAAACAGAGTGATGGTGGTTTGCAGACGTCCTGTTGCTTCCATGATGCGAGACCTTTTTGGCTGGTTTTGCTTATTAACCTTATTGTTATTCACACACCCGTATTGTGAGTTTGGGTTCTGGAATAGGAGTGTGGTAAGGAGGGAAGGCAGAAGGTGAACAGCTAAAAGGAAAAACAAAGGGAAGAGAATGAGTTCAAGGCAGTTTGAGAGGAGGCAGGAATAAAAGAGAAAGAGGAGCCTGGAGTGAACTATGAAGGAGGGAGTTGGAGTAATCAGCCAATCATCACAAGGGAGATGGCTATTAGCCAGGATGGGCAGGGATGGTGTCCCTAGCTTCCGTTTGCCGGAAGCTGGGAATGAGTGACAGGGGATGGATCACATGATGATTCCCTGTTCTGTTCATTCCGTCTGGGGCACCTGGCATTGGCCACTGTCAGAAGACAGGATACTGGGCTAGACGGCCCTTTGGTTTGACCCAGTAGGACCATTCTTATGTCCAGAATTAAGACTAAAAAGCATAGTCTGGTGCCATCAGCAGAGCTGAGAATTCACTGCTGTAGCTCAAGCCTTGCTCCATCCAGGCAGTTTCTACATTCCCTGAGCCTGGATGGCTAGAAGAGGATGGGGCTGAGGGGCACAAGAGACCAAGTGCCCCTGGACCTCGGATGGGGGGGGTCTTTTTTGAACATATCTGGGTTGGGGAAGAAAGAAGATTGTTCTAATAGACACTTAAAAATATCCTAGAACTTCAAACTGTGGCCGTAATCAGGACAGGGTGAGCAGGGCAGCTGCCAGGGCGCAAAGCCATAGGGGCAGAAAAAGATGGGGGTGCAGTAGGAGATGCAAATATGCTTGATTTGCCCTGGGTGCTAAAATGCCTAGTTATGACTCTGCTTCTGTAGACTATCCCAGTAAAGTTCACTTAGTGAGGATAGCTCTTTTGCTTCTGCGCAGCAGCATAGGTCCATGCCTAATGCTGGCACTGCAGTGCCATGCTGTAGGGGTCACTGAATGGTGTGTAACAATAAAATACATACAGATATATTTAAAAAATATATCAAAACTTTTTTGAACCTCAGGAAAAGTTCAGTTTGTTTGGCTCTATTTTATGGGTAACTATTGATCTGGTTCTTACTTTATCCAAACCCATCATCATTCTGATGAACATCTAGATGAGTTACTAAACTGACATGTCTCTTGCCCATCTAGTTATGATGTAAAGTCCCATGATTTTTTTCCAAAGGAAGAGAGTGTTACTCTATTTTCTTTGTCAGCCTTTTCTTTCTCGCTTAAACAGATTCCAGCTTCTAAGGGTATGTCTATACTTTGAGCTGGCGGTGTAATTTCCAGCTCAGAGACACTAGATCAGATTGAATTTGACAAATGGTTTTGGTTGAAAAAAATTTTTTAGAGAGATTAAACATTTTGTTTTGACCATTTCCTTTTGAAACGTTTTGTTTGGACTTGTTGACTCAAAATGTCATTTCAAATTAATTTTTGGCTAATTAAAAAAAATGGCAAAAAAAAGGGGGGAAACCACCATAGATGTCCAGTTAAAAATGAAATGCTCAACCAAAAAATTAACAGCATAGTTTTGAGGCCACTGAAAACATTTTGAGTTGGCTGAAAGAGTTATGCTTATGAAAGAGTTGCATTTTTGCATTTGGTGAAAACTTTGTGAAAAAAAATTTTTGGTTCCTATCAAACCAGAATTGTTTTTTTTTTTTAAATTTGATTCAGCCCTCCCAGACCGAAAATCCATTAACTCAGCCCTACTTGAGTAGTTGCAAAGTTTCCATGAACTTCAAATCACAAGTGGTGAGTCCCATAGATCCTACATTCTGGTGACCACATCTTTGGCTGACATAAATGGGTGTAGCACCATTGAAGTGAATGAAGCTATTCCAATTCACACTAGCTGAGGATGTGTCCAGAGGTTGGAGTGTAAATGGGAGGCAACCAGGTGTCTTCTCCTCCCCAAGCTCCAGGGATGAGCTTCCAGTTTTCAGGGCTATTCTGTGATGTCGTTTTGTGAGTGGGCAATGTTGCAGGTTCAATATCATCTTGTTGACATGCAACATTGCAAAGACAAGTCTGCCCAACACAATGTCTGTGTAGGGTTCAGCAGACTCCAGCAGAGTTTGACAGAGTGGATTTGTAGTTTTGTCTAAAACTTTTCCCCATTTGCTTTGTATGGTAAATCATTCAGCTTTCTTCACACTTATCCTCACTTTTCATTTCCTGGCACTGAGTGACAGCTTCCACCAAATTGCAGTGAAGTAAAATTCTGAACTTTGCACAGTAGGGTGCATCCTTTATGAGCCTCTTAGCAATCTCAGGCCTTTCCACACTTTTTCTTCTATTTAATACCCTTCCTTAGATTTCTCTTTACAAAACTGGATTCTTTTTCTTACCTGCACTTAAGGCATGGAGGACTGTAATCTAGCAATTAGCTGCCATTATCGGCATGCACCTTACTACTAGTGGAAGCTCTTAAGCTTCCTGAAAGCACTCATAAAATACCACCTACCTGCAAAAAATGGTTTTCTGCCCTTTAGAGCTACACTCTTTAAGTGGCTTCTAATAGTTTTCATAAACTCTTTAGATGAATGTATTATAAAATAAAAGGCCAGATTGTTTTACTTGTTGTTAGAGGATTTCGGGATCGGTGTCTAGTTCTCGTATCCCCGTAAACAGGGGTGAAACAGCAAAATAACTTTATTTGTGCTCTTTTTTTTGTAGGTGGAATGCAAAGCAGTGATGATCTTTTTCCACTATTGCGTCATGTCCAACTATTTCTGGCTGTTCATTGAGGGATTGTACCTTTTCACCTTACTGGTGGAGACCTTTTTCCCAGAGAGGAGATATTTTTATTGGTACACCATCATCGGCTGGGGTGGGTGGCATTTCTTACATGGACTTTGTTTATTTTTAACCCTAATGCATGCGAAAGACTTTACGCCGCCTACTTTTTTCTTAAAATGAGGAGTTGACTGAGAACAAGCAAAAGAGTGTAATCAAAGCAGAAGCCACCTGGTATTTTCAATCACCAACTCCAGGCACTTGCATTTCTGTGCTTTTCATGTGTTTGTGTGTACAAGTGTGTGTGACATGTAGTCTAAATGGAGGGCTTCCTTACCTCCCACCCCAAAGCCCCAACATCACAACCATCTTCCTTGCCCAATTTGAGATGAATGAGACCTCCTTTTGGGGTCCTCAGCAGTGCTCATAGGCAAGTCATGTGGTTGGCTAGAGAACCATGTAGACCCAAGAGTCTTTCTTTCTGAAGAAAACCAACATGCCTCTTGTAGCAGTCCAAGAAGTGTTTTAATAGTCAAAAAAGAAGCAAACCAAACCACTCCCACTTCTCCATTGTACGTGGAATAACTGAGGTAAGTTTTTTTTTTTCCCTCGCACTGGTATTACAGATATCAGTATTGCCATTATAAATCAAACTGCTTCTTGTCTCCCAGTCTAGCCAGACCTGCATTAAAATAAGGAGGATTTTGCATCATTGGCAAGCCTACTGTTTCCTTTAGAGGATTTCTCCTTGCAAGAAGAGCTGTTGATGTTCTTAATAGGAAGTCTTCTGCTTATACAAATCAAAAATAGCAGCTCTGACCCATTCCTTGAGGCTTCAGTCATGTCTGAAAGCTGATGGCTGAATGGAAAGCAGTCCAAGTAAGGCCTGCTTCGCAATCCAGGGATGGATAGGTAAATAAGAGCTGGTTATCTTGGAAAGAAACAAACTGTGCTTTAGAGAATCCTATGATAATATGCAATGTGCTTATTTTGGATGTGAAACTTCTGGGACCGAATTCATCTTTCATGCATGTTAACCAGACAGTATGTAATTGACATTTTGGCAAAGAATCCAAGATGCCAGACACAAGAGAAACCTTTTATTGCAGCTGCTTGTCTCAGGTTTAATCGCATATTCTCAAGGTTAGGCCCAATGTTTTATGTTTTGTAAAACATGTTCCCTTCAAAACTGATCATGGATAAAAATAACTTCTTAGAGTAATTTAAAAAACAGCAAAGAAATCTGAAAATGTTTACAACTCTGGTCTTCCAGTTTGTATTATTCTAGCACCTACAAGTCCCAACTGGGTTCAGGGATCCATTGTGCTAGGCCCCATATATACACATAAGAGACAGCTCCAGGTATGGAACTCGTCCATGCTAAACAGACAAAGAGTGGGAGAGGAAATAGAGTCACAGAATGATGAAGTGAGAAAGCCAGGTATAGAACTCTGGTCTTTGCAATGCTAAACCAGAGCCCTAAAAACTCATAGAATATCAGGGTTGGATGGGACCTCAGGAGGTCATCTAGACCAACCCACTGGCTCAAGGCAGGACCAATTCCCAATGAAATCATCCCAGCCAGGGCTTTGTCAAGCCTGACCTTAAAAACCTCTAAGGAAGGAGATTCTACCACCTCCCTAGGTACCCATTCCAGTGTTTCACCACTCTCTGAGTGAAAAAGTTTTTCCTAATATCCAACCTAAACCTCCCCCACTGCAACTTGAGACCATTACTCCTTGTTCTGTCATCTGCCACCACTGAGAACAGTCTAGATCCATCCTTTTTGGAACCCCCTTTCAGGTAGTTGAAAGCAGCTATCAAATCCCCCCTCATTCTCTTCTGCAGACTAAACAATCCCAGTTCCCTCAGCCTCAACTCATAAGTCATGTGCTCCAGCCCCCTAATCATTTTTGTTGCCCTCCGCTGGACTTTTTCCAGTTTTTCCACATCTTTCTTGTAGTGTGGGGACCAAAACTGGACACAGTACTCCAGATGAGGCCTCACCAATGTCGAATAGAGGGGAATGATCACGTCCCTCAATCTGCTGGCAATGCCCCTACTTATACAGCCAAAATGCCATTAGCCTTCTTGGCAACAAGGGCACACTGTTGACTCATATCCAGCTTCTCATCCACTGTAACCCCTAGGTCCTTTTCTGCAGAACTGCTTCCTAGCCATTCGGTTCCTAGTCTGTAACAGTGAATGGGATTCTTCCGTCCTAAGTGCAGGACTCTGCACTTGTCCTTGTTGAACCTCATGAGGTTTCTTTTGGCCCAGTCCTCTAATTTGTCTAGGTCCCTCTGTATCCTATTCCTATCCTCCAGCATATATACCACTCAACAACACTGCTTCTCATCTAATCTAAAAGAGCAGGACTCTGTGCCTAGGTGGCGCCCACTGAGTTTAATGAAACTCCTTGCAGGTGTAAAGCTCCATCCCCATAGAGCTGAGTGCAGGATCTTTTGGCCTATGTCTGTTAGCGCATCTGAATATAGTGTTAAATATGAGAACAAGATAAGATAGCATACAGACATAGTGAAAAAGGGATTGTCAGGCTATATCATTAAGGAACTACATATATGTATTACCAGTCCATAGTGCAACCCTCTCTCAGGTGAATATTTGATTTCAGGATCATAAATTCCCCAGAGCAAAAGATGTCCAACACTTCAAAGTGCAGGGGGCTGCATGCATAGGAGTTGAAGGATGGTCCACACTCTGCAGGGCTGAGGCCTGCAGAGCACTCAGCACAAAATTAATGACAAGTATAAATGTGGATGCTTTTCTGAACTATTCAGTCCTCTTAGCCCTGCAAAATAGGACTGATGATTTCAGGAGAGAGCCTATCTTCTCATGAGTTTTCTTGTGATTTCTGCTCTTGATAAGGGAAGAAATTCTCTCTGCAAGAATAGGCCTTTCAGTGGCATTTTGATGATACCTTTATTCTGACCTTGCCTGGAACCTGGAAGGGCAGAAGCATGCAGGGGAGGAAATGATAAAAGGAGATGCATAACTTTTTCCTGGTGTGCATGTGTGTGTTCTTATTACAGGTGATCCCAGATCAGAACAGCCTTATACAATACAGAAGCAGGGAAGTGCACAGGAATTTAAATTTGACCCCTGTTGAAGGGGCACATAGAACACACACATATTATATATATTGAACCATATCAGCACACGCACAAACACCATATGTGTGGAAACAAACAGCAGTATACTCATCATTTCAATGCAAATCCATGTGTCATGGAGCTAGGTCAATAGATGAATCCACAAGTACTTGGCTACAGTGGGATCACTGAGCTTCTCTGGCCAGATCAGGGGCAGAGAGGAAGCTCTTGGGGCTTGAAGAGTTTGTGCTCTCACTCCCCTCTGCAGTCTCATGGCTGGAGGAGCTGTCAGCTCCCGCCGTGGCCTCAGGGCCTGCGCCACTGCTTGCCCCCCGCCCTTGTGTATGCCCTCGTATGGAAGCAATGTTTGGATTGCAATTGATACGTTGGTCCTGATTCTGATCTCACACCCACTTTTCATTGTTGTAGCTCCACGGACTTTTTTCGAGTAACTTGTGATTTACGCCATTGTAAGCAAGAGACACAGCAGACCAGTTTGATCCTCTCATGCTTACACTTGCATCAGATCTTCATTTTTAATGTAATGTTTTGGTTTGAAATTTTAGAAACATCCATTATACACCCAAGATCCTTGGTCTTTCATAAGATTGAGAATATTAAAATTGGATTCAGCTTAACACGTTTTATTTCCTCTCCCCAGAACATTTATTTTTGTTGCTGTTCAATCTCTCCCCATTTTAATTTTTGAGAATATCTGGATATGTTCTTCTTTAACAGAGCTCTGCTTTGCTCAACCAAATATGTGTAGAAAGTGGTATTCTCAATTTTAGTAGCTTCAAGACAGGACCTGAGAAGATTAATTCTACTTATTAACCAAAGTGACACCAACTCAGCTTTGCAAAATGTATGAAGCTTACTTGTGGCTGTCAGTCTCACCTTCTGCTAGACCCTAAATTGTCTACGTCCTTGTGGTTTCTGTCAGTCTCTCTCCTTAATCTTCCCACCAGGGGTTGAATCTTTCATTTGCCCCATTTCAAAAATACAATGCATGCCATTAAAACTCAACATTTGCCTCTGGGCAGCAGTTGCATACCACAGCATCTCTAAGTATAGGAAACCTGGCTTATTTCCAGTGTTTTGTGTGGTGATTGAACAATATCCACAGCACAACAATCTAATACTACACCATTCTATGATATTGGCCTAAAACACTATAGACCCCTCCATGTCGTCATTTATACTCATGAAACCTCACTGAAGTCAACTCACCCTCTCTGGTTTCGGACTTGAAGTCCTTACTCGCATGCCAGATCCTTACAGAGTAAGGACTGCTACATTCATTTCTAGAACAATCCTATTGTAAGCTGTAGGGTTTGGGGTCATTCCTAGCAGCATTTTTCCCTATAAGCCATTGAAACATAAAACCTCCGTGGAGAAAGATTGTGCATCAAATGGAATTGATGTGCGATCTGCAAATAAGAGCAATAAATAACAATAAACAAATAATGATTTCTCTCTCTTGTCTTTTGTAGGCACCCCAACAATTTGTGTCACTGTCTGGGCTGTGCTGAGACATCACTTTGATGATACTGGGTAGGTACCATTGGGTGAGAAACCCTCCAGTGACCTCATTTTCAAGTGAAATACAGAAGGGAAGAGGTCTGGTGGCTAGAGAAGGGGAATGTGGGCCAGGAGGCTTGGCTTCCGCTCCCTGCCCTGCCACTAACTCATTGTGTAACTTTGGGCAATTTGCTTAGGCTAAACCAATGGTTCTCAACTTGCGACCCAGTCAACACAGACCTGTGGCCCATGTGACATTCTCAGGGCCATACTGGTAGTATTCGATGTGGCCCACATAACCCACTGTTATACAGCCCACAATGGTAAATAGGTTAAGAACCATTGAGCTAAACCATTGAGTACCTAAGGTTGGACTCCTAAATACCTATTTAAGCACAGAAGTAGACATGATACAGTGTTCCGAGTGGCTGCCCTTTGAAGCCAGTGGGAATTACAGGTGCTCAGCATCTCTGAATATTAGATGCCAGCTTCACCAGAGATGTTTGGATCTCAGGTTCTGGCTCAGATCCATCTCTCTTAAATTCCCTTCCTAGTGATTCAGTGACTGACTACACATAAAAACCTCTCTCCATGGAGGATTTGGGTTTTTTTTAATCCAGTGTTCTGTTTTGATGATAAAACAAATTAAATCACCTATTTCCATGCAAAACAAGCCAGAAATCCCTGTTGTATCATTATGATTATTACAGCACTGGTCCTAAATGCATTAATTTCTTTTAGAAATCCAGATGGTCCCTGTTTTGGGGAGTAAATATCTCATGGGAGGAAAAACCTTTGCTGCTTTCTTTCTTAGAAGTTAATTAACATGCAGCACATTTAGATGGAGTCTAGCTGAGTCTCTCAGTGACTATTTTTTTTTAAATCAGCTAGGTTTGTTCAGGGGTGGGGAGGAAAAGCCAGCATGAGTCTGAAAACATTTCAGAAATTACAGGGCAGGAATCCACCGAGAGAAAGGGAAAGGTCTGAAATTTAAAGACACTGACTTCAACTCCTGATTCAGCCCAGTGTAAGAGAGAAGGGAACTGGGTCTCTGGGACTAGATGGTGCTGTCTGCTAATCCAGAGTAATCCCACTGAAGGGAATGGAGTTTCACCAGAGCTCAGAATTTGACATCTTAAAATGGAAAAGGGCCTTCCCCCCAAAAGAAGAAATCATGTGGTTCTGGTCTCCGCAGCAGCAAGCCACTTGCACCTGTAACAGAGCCTGCCTGAGGAGTGCAGTCTTTAAGTCAATACTTACATGCCCTGCTGTTTTCTCATTGTTTTTCATATTCTAATGTGCTCTTACGTCACTGACGTCCACCCCTTCCATTCTGTGGGAGGCCCACAGGTTGAGCTAAAGTGGTCTTGGGAAATGCACATTTTGACCTTGTAACTGCTTATGTTAGAAACCAGCCCATGGGCAGTCAGGTTCAATGTAGAGTGCAAGAGTCATGCCTAGTGGTCAAAGCAGGAACTGGGAAGCAAATCCAGTCCCAAGGCCCAGGCTGGAGTCAGGAACCAGTAGCCATTCCAGGAGTCAGAGCCAGGGCTAAGAGCCAGGCCAAGGGTCAAAACCTGGATTGGAAGCCAGTAGCCATGCAAGGGTCAGAACCGCAGTCAAGAATCAGGGTCAGAGTGAGGAAGCTGGAGCCGGGAGCAAGCTGAGATAGTTTGGACTGAGCAGGAACATGGTCGTGGAACAAAGCAATAGCAGGAGCAAGGCTGGAGCACGGCAAGGAGCAGCAGGCACAGGGAGGATCACAGCTGTGGACATGAATTCATGGAGCGGCTAGAGAGCTGCTGCCGGGCTAACAGCCAGCCAGCTGCTCTTCCTGGCCATTTAGGTGGAGCAGTCAGTCAGGGATCCTGCTGCAAGCCAGCTGCACTTGTCGGGGTGCCAGAAGACAGACTCTGTTCCGGGCCCTGATCCCTGACATCTTATTCCTTTATAGACAAACTCTTAGCCACAAAATGATGCATCTTAACACTGCGAAACTACTTTCAATGATGTTCATATGCTAACCGACATGGTCCCCCGCACAAGCCCTCCAGACCAGGACTAATCTCTGCAGAGTCCTGACAAATTCAGTTTTACAGATCCTGGCTGAAATGTTCACAAATGCCTGCGTGGCTTAAGGACGCAAGAATCGTTGACTTTCAGTGGGACTCTTGCTCCTAAGTCACTTAGGCTCTTTTGAAAATTCCATTCACTGTGTGTGTTGGGGGAAAAAATACAGGCCATTGTTTGTGTCTGACCCATTAGACACTGCCCTAGAATTTCACCCCACGTGTGTATATATATATATATATATATATATATACTTTTCCTGTCTTAGACAACTTATGGAGTAGTTCATTTGTGGGTGTGATGGGGAAATTTCATATCTGTGCACCACATACACATGTGACATACACGTGGAAGATGGAATCTGGCTCATATACATTTTGTCTACTCCCACACATGTACACACAACAAAGGGACCATAGTTTTTAATGTACAGGTTTCTACTCTCCTCCTCTCCACGCCCCCCCCCCCCGCAATGTTTTGCAGGCAGGCATTTGAAATACATAAAAGGTAAAGATAAACTTCCACAGTATTAACATTTTGTTCTTCTGAGTTCTTTTCACTGTTGGTTAGAATCCAACAACACATCACAAGAACCAGGATTTACAGGGGAGGAAAGCTCACAACTTCAAGTGCAAAGCATTTTATGATGCCTGAGGATGCTAGGAAAAATAAATCCCAATGGATAACCAGTCTTGGTTTGTTTTAAAATTAAAAACATTGATCAAAAGCTGTGCAGGGGGGAAAGGTCAGATGCATGTACAAGAGAAAAAAGTTTGCACTGTTTGCCCAATTCTAGAAACATGTCCAAGGCCTGAAAACCCAAACTTTCTGTTGACCAATTTAGCCCTCAAATGAGTGTCTGTATGTAGTCCTCCTGCAGTTCCATAGAAGCCAATTGTGCACATGAAGGCAGAATGCAGATCCAATGGACAGACATTTGCTTTAATGATAGATTGCTGCAGAGGACATTACAACAGTTAAAATACGAACTGACCTACATGTTTGCCCAAAACTCAGTCTTAACCATCTAAAATAACACTTTGCTCTTCTGCACAGTTGACCTCAAAACACCCCCTTGAGCTAGTTAAGTGCTTGAATACTCATTTTGCAGACAGATGGACTGATGCGCACAGGCACTTGGGACCAGATTTTCAAAGGAGGACACAGATCAGTGGCTAGCAGGATTTCCAGCAGTGCCTAAACAGGTGAAGCACCTAACTGTGATTGAATTAAATGGCAGTTAGGTGCCTAACTCACTTAAATCTCAAGAGACACCTCTTTGCATATTAGGGTGCCTAAATACCTTTGAACATCTGGCCGCAGGTGATGTGGCTAAGGCTGCATAGGGAAGTCAGTGTCAGAGACAGGACTGGGAACTCTTATTTCTTAATGCAAAGTCTTGAACTTTAGTTGCAAGATCTTCCTTTCCCTCTTGTGACAAAGTTCTAATAGGAGAAAATATGAATGCACCAGTGTGTCCAGTGGTCTCTTTATCTCTCTCTCTCTCTCTCTTCCCCTGAATCCCCCTTTATTTTTAATTATTTTAGCTGCTGGGACATGAATGATAACACTGCCCTGTGGTGGGTGATAAAGGGCCCCGTGGTTGGATCAATAATGGTAAGTAACATATATAAGACGTGTCTCTTCATGACTCTCCATATGAGCTAAAACCGAATTAAAGCCAATGACTCCACAGGTTGTCACATAGCAGAGGACGAGGCTGGCTAGAATTTACTCTGCCCTAAGCAAATTGGAAAATGCCTGCTATTACGTAGCATGCATGTACCCAGGTATTATTGCTCCCTGGATTCACAGACACCTTTAGCATGAAAGGCCTCTTTCTGGCTCTGGATAGTAAATCATGCACATCTCTTTAATCACTGGAATAAACTACCAAGGGAAGTGGTGGATTCTCTGTCTTCTGGATGGCTTTCTGGAAGATGTGCTTTAGTCAAACACAAGTTATTGGGCTCAAAACAGGAATAACTGGAGGAAATTATCTGGCCTATGTTACAAAGGAGGTCAGACTAGATGATCGTAGTTTTCCCTTCTGTCCTTAAGCTCTATAAAGCCAATGGAAGTCCTAGGCAGGGCATCAGGATGACCCTGTCCTAGGCAGTGTATACTTGCTGTCATAGGCCCACCAGGCTTTCTTTGCCCCTATCAGCTGTACAATCAGTTGCACATGTACAAAATGTGAAATGACTGCCCAGGAAGGAGCACTGCGGAAAGGGATCTGGGAATCACAGCGGATCACAAGCTAAATATGAGTCAACAGTGTAACTGGGATGTATTAGCAGGAGTGTTGTAAGCAAAACACACAAACTAATTCTTCCCCTCTACTCTGTGCTGATTAGGCCTCAGCTGGAGTATTGTGTCCAGTTCTGGGTGCCACATTTCAGGAAAGATGTGGAGAAATTAGAGAAAGTCCAGAGAAGCACAACAAAAATGATTAAAGGTCTAGAGAACATGACCTGTGAGGGAAGATTGAAAAAAAAATGGTTTTGTTTAGTCTGGAAAAGGAAAGACTGAGGGAGGACATGATAACGGTTTTCAAGTACATAGAAGGTTGTTACAAGGAGGAGGGTGGTAAATTGTTCTCCTTAACCTCTGAGGATAGGACAAGAAGCAATGGGCTTAAATTGCAGCAAGGGAAATTTAGGTTGGACATTGGGAAAAAATTCCTAACTGTCAGAGTGGTTAAGCACTGGAATAAACTACCTGGGGAGGTTGTGGAATCTCCATCACTGGAGAATTTTAAGAGCAGGTCTGACAAACTCCTCTCAGGAATGATCCAGATAATACTTAGTCCTGCCATGAGTACAGAGGACTGGACTAGATGACCTCTCAAGGTCCCTTCCAGTCCTATGATTCTATAGTAGAGCCATACTGGCTACAAGGCTTAGTTATGTGGGCGCAGATGCAGAGACTAAAATGAATTCAGAAAATAATAGTGCAACAATTGCAGGTAGAGGAGCGTAAAATGAAATTGTACGGATCCTGCAATTCCAGGTGACATATCACTAAGGGGGATTCACTCTAGAGGATATGTACGTGATGGTATTTCCACCCCCCTTGGGGTTTTCAGTGAAGGGAAAGCTAAAAATTATGTCTGGGACTCTGATGGTGGATGCAGTCTAGGGGATGCACTGAGCAGAGCTGGTTGCAATTTCTGACTTTTTTTTAAATAAAATGCAGCAGCATTAAAATCAATTTTTTTTTTAAAACATCTCCATATGGATGAAACATTTGATTTTTGTATGGAAAAAAGAATTTCAGAGCCCGGGGACCATGTTAGCTTTTGTTTCCACGGGTTTTTTAAATCGAAAAATTGACATTTTTAACAGAAATAAAATGGGATTTTATTTTTTTCTACCACTTCTAGTGCTCGGTCAGGGCATTCCCCAGCTCAGTGGCCAAGGCTCCTCACTAGCCCGCCCTGCCTGTTCTTTGAGTTCTGCAGACCCTCCCTCTGTCTGTCCTTCTGTAGAGGAGGTTGCAACCATTTTATTCCACCACACCTGCTCCCTTTTGTGAATGTTATTCCACCACAGCCCCTTCCCTCCCCTCCCCACCTGCATGGATCTGTGAGCTGAATCAGCCTCAGGGCTGCACGGAGCAATACAGCAAAGCCACCTGCCTTACCCTCACTCAGTAAGAGAACAAATCAGCTCTTCCTTCACATATTGCCTGATTCTGAGCGGTGCTGAGTGCATGAAGTCAATGGGAGTTGAAGGTACTCAGTACCTCTCAGGACTAAACTCTGGCCAGCCAGGTACAGGCGTTCAAGGATCTGTTTCTCTTGCCGTTTTTGATAATGACAAATGCTGAAAACGGTTTATGTAAGCCTCTCATTAACTGTTGCTGGCAAAGGCATGCTCAGGCAGACAAGGGAGTCTGTGCCCACAAAATCTGGCCACAGGGCAATAGAGAAAATGGGAATGCTGCCTCCAGGGCATATTGCCCCACTATTAGTCATGACCCTGCAAGATCCTCTCTCCACAGAGGTTCTGCAAAGTTCCAGCTCCGCAGATTTGGGGGGAGTGAGGCAACAGGGGCCAACGGGTCAGACACTCCTTGTCATAGTAAGAGAAATATGGCATGGCTAACAGCATTCTCCCCATAAACCAGGATTGCTTTTCACTTCTCTTTTTCTTCTCTTCCCAGATAAACTTTGTTCTTTTCATTGGCATAATCGTTATCCTTGTGCAGAAACTCCAGTCGCCTGATATCGGGGGCAACGAATCCAGCATTTACTTGTAAGTACAATGGCTGTCAAATAAGCAGTAATTAATTCCGATCTCTAATATACACATAGGAAAAACACCCTCAACAGAACTCAATTGACTTGTTTGGCTGTGTCATAGAGTCTGTTAATGATTTTTTTTTTAATCCAACGGCCACCAAAATACTTTTTTTAGTGCCACCTTTGATCTCTCTTTAGAGCTCTTAGAAAATAATTTTCAATGCTATATATATATATATATATATATATATATATATATATATATATATATATATATTAAAAGGATTATGCTCAGATCAGTTATTTGGAAATTAACATACTGTCCAGGCTTCGAGGATTATTATATTTATGGGATAGTTTGCTGTGCTTCATATGTTCCAAGAACCTGATCCAGAGTCCATTGAATTCAATGAGTCATTCTGTTAACTTCAGTGGACTTTATCAGATTCTAAGTTACTCAAGTCCGTGTGAAGTAACATATATTCCCATTTTTCGATGGTAATTTTGAATCCATTCAACATAAACTAAACAACCGTTATTGTTCTTTAAACTGCTTCAAAGCTCACAACTAATCTTAAATATTTCCATGTGAGGTTTTAAATCAGAGCTTGTTTTCATTTTCCCCTTTATGTTTTTTTTCAAAACATATATCCTATCCATTAACTCCTACTTCTTCCTCCTTCTAGAGAGTTGTTGTTAACATTGATTTGTCTGTAAATCCCCATGTCCGGTTTGTGTCTCCCATTAGAATGATTTTTGTTTTTCTTTTAAATACTTATGGAATGTTAAAAGGAAAAAAAAAATAGGTACAACATGTCTGGTGCTTCCCCCAGTTTCCTGCCTAAGGACTAAGCAGGTTTCCCTTGCACCTTTCCAAAGTCCAAGCATTTTGTGCACGTTAAAACCCTGATTATTAGTCTAGCTTCTCTGCTTAGCACTGAAAAATCCAGTTTAACAGGTTACAGAAGGAGATTTCATAGCATGTAGGATTATGTTTAAAATTTCTATCTAATGCCTCCACTGTACCTTTGATAGCTACAACTGCAGCACGTTTGCACAGCCCAGTGCAAAAGTTCTTACTTACACAAAAATCCCGTTGAGGTCTGTAGTGTAGTAAGCAGTTCATTTTGTCACTGTTAAGTCCTGGACAGAGCATAGAGAGATCCTGTGCAGTGACCATTTTTAAGCTAATTTAGAAGATAGAACTTCAGGATCTTTGTCTCTGTTCAGCATCCTAAATAATTCTCTTTGCATTCATTGCTATGGAGGCTTGTGTCTATGACAAAACACTGCAAAATCAACATTTGCCTAAGCAAGCATTGCAGGTTTGGTCACTACAGGAATCCATAGTTCATTGTGTGAATTGCATTGACTCACTGATGAAGATCAATTTTTTCCTCCTATCCTATTATGTTTGCATGAAATGGTGGTGTTTCTGTAGATCACTTCCTACTTTTGGTCTTCCCTAAATGGAACAGCCATTTAATTAAGGTGTTTCACTCAAAGCTGTAAGCTTTATACCCGCAGACCTAAAGAATGCTTTAAATACATTCTGCAGATACACAGTGCTGAGACTTACCACTCAGGAGAAACTGTAGTGGCTAGGCTAGCCGTCCTACCCTCATGGTTTGCCCAGTCCAGTGCATGAAGACTTCCCATGTAATTGCTTGCAGGAAATCCCCACTGCATCTCAAATGGCAATCTAGATGTGCAGAGCCATTTCTTCCTCTGAATAGCTAAGCGCATGTTTGCTGCACATCTATTACATATGAGGCAAAGCATGCCATAAATTCAAATGATCAGATTAGGCTATGAAGCATCCTTGCCATTTTTCAGTCAATACGGTTACTGGGTTTCACTGATATTTTTCCTATGTGTATAGTTGGCAACCAGAACAAGAAAACCTCATATTTTCTGTTTCATTCGCTGCCTTTATTTTTTCATATTTGTTTGCAACTTTATAAATGGACATGTGTAAATATATCCTTCATTTATGTACGTGTTATGAAGTGGAGTGTTGTTTATCCAAACAGATTTAACAGTAGCAAATGCGTGTAAAAGTGATGCAAGAAATTAAAAATGTATGCACAGATATACACAGGCAGATATAATGTGTATATATATACGCTGCATACTGTATACAAATCTGTTGTTACACCAGAGGTATGGTTATGTCAACATATTAAAACTCCCATGGCATTTATCCTAGAGCCCATAATAAATATCTGCCCTGCCCTATTCTGTTATCTCAGACTAACAAATGTTTAGTTTGCCCATTTCTTTAACCAAACAAAAAATGAAACACTTCCATCCATTTCTGCAGTAGCCTGAACACACCTCACATCAACAAACATGCTAAAAGCAGTTTGTTTGGGTTTTATCTTTTTGTTCTAATGTACCATTTTGAGAAAAGGTCTGTGGAATTCAGTACTGTCAGGCTAAATGAGAATGAAAGACAAGGAAGCTCATTCTGTATCCCAGCTGTGAATCCACAGACATGAGTCACATGGACGAAAAAATAAATTTTCATACTGTTGAATACTGGTTGGGAAAAAC
Source organism: Gopherus flavomarginatus (assembly GCF_025201925.1). NCBI lineage: Eukaryota > Metazoa > Chordata > Testudines > Testudinidae > Gopherus > Gopherus flavomarginatus. The sequence goes on along the minus strand of NC_066618.1, from coordinate 10,542,877 downwards.
ACTTTGGGTGAAATCCTGGCCCAATGACCTCAACAGGAGTTTTGGTATAGGACCAAGAATTGGGGCCAGAATTTCATCCTTTATTATTAAAATGAGACAAGCCATCAAAATTCCCACTCAGACAGTCCCACTGGGGTCAACTCGTACTCAAGCCCCAGTTCAGCAAAGCACTTAAGCGCACGTTAACTTGTTCAGCAAAGGCATTAAACATGTGGCTGAATCCCATTGACTTCAATGGGATATAAGCACATGCTTAAAATTAAGCACGTGCTCAAATATTTTGTTGAATCAAGGCACTAATAAACTGGAGGTTCACAAGTATATCTATGGGCAGAATTTAGCTTATTCAGTTTGGTGGAACTACTTATGTTACTGCTATTGCTCATGTGAATAAGGTGAACAAGATTTAGCCTCTTTGTGTTGCCCTAAAAAGATCCCTGTGAATATGTTGATACACACACACACACACACAGAGAGGCAGAGAGAGAGAAAAAGAAATGTCATACAGTACTTTAGGATAAGTTAATTCATACATTTCCATATTAAAGAGCACATGTATCTTTTTTGTAAAGACAAATACTCTTTCACCCATATGGGACAAAAAAAAATTGTTTCCCTACATTATATTCATCCATTAGGATAATTTTATATGTTGGATTTATTTGAGATGAAACAGTAGATGACCCATATATAAATTAATATGCAAATAGTTCCTTATATATTAAAGTTCATGCACATGAACACAGAAGCCAACCCTTTATCCCCCAACCCTCATACCTTCCAGTCCTTTGCTCTCAAGCTGGGGGTCTTTGCTCAGCTTCCCTGCTGAGAGGTGGGGAAATCCATCTCCCTCTGGGTTCTTGGTTGCTATGTGTCAATTTTCTAGTGACTGGGTTCTCCATTGTTGTCTTGGATTTTCCACTGTTGTGGAGTTGGCTTCAGACAGTCTTTTTTAATGACTCATTCAGAATCAGGTAGCTAGGCAACAGGCATTGCTAAGACTTTTAGCCTGCCCTGAGAACAAACTTGGTCATTTTCTCCCCACTGGGTAGCCATGCAAAATATACGGGAAACTGAGGCACACATAGGCTTCATAAAAATATTACAGCAAATTCTCATTTTGTCAGAGAGTATTTTCCGCTGAGAATCACAAGCAGAGGGAAGTGCTTCTCTGCTGCCTGGACTTAAGCACCTACTCCCAAAAGAGAGCTGGCTTGGCACCTCCAAGTGTACACCTACACTACACAGTATGCCTAAAGTCTGACACAGGTTTGTGCACAAACCCCCCTTCCATCCACACAGAAAACAGTCGGCTTCAGACCATCAGGCACTCGGGATCAGGGTCCTAGGATCCTACTGAGGGGACGATCAGAGCCCAAGCATGGCTGGGACTTTGCAGTGTGGACGCAGCTCAAACTGCAGACCCATGTGAGAATGTCTGCATAGTGCAGTGTGGATGTATTAGCTCAGCTGTGAGGCCCGGGTCCTACAATGCAGTGTGGACACTCAAGTGCATGCTGGGTAACTCCGAGCCTACAAGCCTAGGTCCCACAGACCCAGGTTTACAATGCAGCTTAGGCGTATCCCCAGTGCTGGATTTTCTGAAGTCCATTCTGAGACACCTATCTGTCCCCATTCGTTGTCTGCCTAACCCAGGCTTTGTGAATCCTAGTGACTTTTTAGGCATCTAAAAGTGAGGCACGGTGATGCTCAGCATCGCTACACGTAACTTTCTTTGCGACTCTAGCCCTGTGGCTCTGATTCTGTCAAACACTTAAGCACATCCTTGACTTTATGGAATTTAAGCATGTGCTTACTTGCTTTCCTGAATCAGGTCTCAGGGGGCCTAGTTTCCCATTGCCTTGGGGCCTTGTGCAGTCATTTCTACCTGTGCAAAAGTGGGCCAAATTCTCTGCTGGCATAACTTCATTCAGTGGTGCTCTTAACAATCTGGTTTATCAGGTTTCCTAGATTTGTCCTAGAAATATTTAACAAAAAATTCATTTATTTTCTCTGCTTAGCTCATATGAATATTGGGTGACCCAATTCTTCATTCCTTGGGTACCCCACTGAAGTTAATGGGAGCTCAGAGTGCACCCAGAATGCAGGGTCTTGTCCCTGAATATCAACCACCAGTAAATAGGTACCACTATGGTTCATACATCATACAAACTAATTTTACCAGCATGCCAGAAAGTCATATGTATCTCTGTTCACAGACCAACTGCTTCACTATAAAATGATGTCACACTGCATTCATCTATAACTACCCCATAAGGGCCTCTTTGCTGGATGCAAGATGCATTGTAGAGGAAGTTTATTGCGATAGTACTGATGCTAAAATCTATTTAGTGTAGCCACCATGATTGTGGGACTTGCTTCATTCACATTAAAATATATTCAGCTCCGCAAATATGAGTGATTATCATCAAAAATAGACATTCACGGTAAATAACCTTCCCAATGATCATAAGAAGTAATTTCCTATGTTTTCAAGTTGAAAAGAAAGGTTAGAAACATTTAGCTAATTCCCGGTGTTCTTGATTTTGTTTCTGCAGACTAGTTAAATGCTTTAGCAAGTGCGATATCTCCAATTTTATCCAGTTATACATCCATCCGTTCATTACCAGCCTTGGGCAATTTGTCATCCTCCATTTGGTTCGGGCTCAACATTACCTGCGTGCTGCTCGTTCCATTTCAGATTGAGTTGTTCTAATTGTGACAGACCTGGACAGAACAAACAACTCAGTGTTTATTTTAAAACCCAAAGTTCTCCTTCCATTTTACTTCAGTGAAGGCCGGATTCATGAAAAAATATCTCAACCATTGAGAGGGGGGCACTGACTTCATTGTCAATGCCCTTTAATATTTCAGGACTCTTTTTTTCAGAGTTCTTTCTTTGTTTTGCTAGCTTATTAGACCATATTTCCCCCCAAATATCATCACTTGTTAATTTTCCTTGCTGCCTACAGGCAGAAGTGAGCCGTCAAAGGCAAATGTGCAGAAAGTTCAGGCTTGTGGTCCTTGGGCCATGTGTCTGCTTTCTGTTATTCTGGCGTCAGTCGTTAGTAGTGCCACAGACTTCACTAGAGTTGCTCTGGTTTGACACCAAAGTAAATTAAATCAGGATTGAACCTGGTTGGAGTTTTGAGAACCTCAGATAAATGGGTGAAGTGTTGATTATGTTTTAACCTTCATAATTTTATGTATTATTTCTTTTTTATTACTGCCCGTGTAACACACAGGAACCCAGTGTGAGCTGATATCCCCTTCTAGTGGCTGAACTATGTAAAAACGATTGTCTTCTACTGCCTCCAAGCTAAAGCAGCTGGTTTTATAGCTCAGACAATAGGAACTTCAGCTTTTATATCCAGTGGTCCAGGTAGCATTCCAACAGATGACCCATCCAGGGGCATTGTTACATCTACATATTGAAAGCCATGTACCAAGTTATAAATGGGCAACTAAATTCTCACCATCTGTTTTAACTCTCCTTTTGTGGACTAGAGACAAGTATCTACTATTTAGAATCCTGCTTTGACTGGCACAATCCATGGCAGATCAGTTGGTGCCTGCATCATTCATATATTTTTTCATGAATCAGCTGCGGAATAGGAAGCCAAGAAATGCTTAACACGATGAACAGCCAAGGTTTTTCCATCCATTGCATGGCAAACACAAGTAATATGGTGAAGACAGTGGGGCAGATTCTGCACTCAGTTGCCCAGGTATAATTGAGCACAGAATTGTCTCTAGAGTTCGAGAGATAGTAAATACACCTGTAGTGCAGAAATAACTACATTGAGGTTTCTAACTAAAATTCACTTCACTGTATGCATGACCAAAGTTACTATGAATGAGAGGTTTATTTATATATGAAACGGAATGTAATTATATCAGTACGATAGGTTAAAAAAACCCAGGAGATGCATGAATCACTCATATGCTGGGTTGAGCCATAAGACTAAAATAGTGCAAGCATTTCCATTAAGCTTTTTGCATGTTCACTCATTGCTAAGGGACATTTGATGAACATATATTGGTTTTGGCTCATGAATGCATAGTATAATTTTTTTTGGTTTGTTTCTGCTTTTGCTTTTTTTTAACCAACCCTTCATCCTGACTTTTGTGTCATGCCTGTTGAAAACTCAAAAGAAAAAAATAAAACCACACATCTATCTAGCTAATTCAGGTCTACGTCATTCCTCCAATCAGCACCTTGCTGGAAAGAAAGGAGAAACATGGCATATACCATAGGTAGGTATGATTTTACATATGGTCCAATCTAAAGGGCTTAGGTTAGCAGAATCACTGTCCGAAAGCAAGTGTTTTGGTAAACAACACTCCTCTGCAATTCACTGACAAAGTCATTGGAAATTCAGTGATTCATTTTGCTACTGCTTTGTCTTGCTGCAAGTGCTCAAATTAGCAGTGCCAGTTATTTCCAACAGGATCTTCCTGGCATAAACCGCAATTATAATGGGAAACTGCAGCTCCTTTGCTGAGCAGTCTGTCCATTGGCACGGCGCTTTAATTGCTTAAACACGGACATTATTAATGGGGGCAGGGTGGAACTCCCACTAACACCAGGAATGCAGGGGTCTCTTAAGCAAAGGTTTATCCATTCCAGCACTAGGAAAAGATTATGGAAACAGTGAATGTTGTTTACTTGTCAGCACATGAGACAATGGGGTCCTAGGTCTCGTTTCTAGCACATCCAATAAGTATATTGAAAATAGTGGCTCTGACTATTTTTTTTAAAGACTAAATCTTACAAAAGTTGCCCACTGTTCAACGAAAAAATGCCTCCTTCACAAATATTGGGTTGTATCTGTTTTAAACACCATTAAACAGACGATTTTCTGTACCTCTGCACCACATTAGGAGTAATTAAGGTGAACCCCCTCCTGCCCCCAAAACGAATTGCAGAAAGCAGTGGAAGTCTCTGGCCTGCCATTGAGCTATCTGTGTATGATACTTAGATGGTCCCATTCCTAGAGTATCTGAAGCCTCACAATCTATAATGCATTTCTCCCCACAGCGCCCCTGTGATCTATATCCCCATTTAGCGCATGAGGAACTGAAAGACAAGGTGTCTTGCTCAAGGTCACACAGGGAGCCTCTGTTAGAGCTGATAATTGAACTTAGGTTTACTGAGTCCCAGGTTAGCACCCTAACTACCCATCCATCCTTCTTCTGTACATATCCCGCTTGCATTATTTTAATAGTGATGGGAGGAGCAGGCCTAAAGCCACATCCATCTTGGATTTGGTTTTGCCATTTTATCGGTGACTTCCCAGTGCAGTATTCCATATGAGAGACAAAAGATTTGTCGTTGTCAGTGAGCTCAGTTTAAAGAAAATCCCGTTAGTTTCCAGTGAAACATAAACACTTTACTGTGCCTACATACAACGCTGGTATCCTCTGATTTTGATATTGTAAATCACAGCAGCGCGGCTCACATGTTGGTAGTTACAAGGTCACCTGCAATGCATGACATTTTAAAATACAGTTCTGCTGGGGGGGGTCATAATTCGAGGCATGCCCTTTAGAACTCACTCAGCACAGGTGAGAGCCGTTATCATGTAGGCCAGTTGGGCTTTATTTTCTATTTTGAAGTAGCAATGGAAAATAAACAAATTTTTTTTTCTCTAAACATTGCATTCTCTAAACTCTGCTCCAATGTATTTGTTCCATGATGTTGGCCTGTGACTGTAGAGAGGAAGGGGTATAATCACCAGGCAGGCTTTGTTGTGAATGGGTTGGCTATTTTTGAAATTAAGAGAGCCCTGATGATGTCCCAGTAGATTCCACTTGAAGCCATTACATTCTGCTGGGTCATTTGATACTTCCCTAATTATTGGGTAGCCCAGTCCTTTCAATCTGCCACAGTTTTCTGAGATGGTATTTTGACATGTGGATTTAGTGCAGCAGGAGTGCGAGCTTCCCCAGGCACTCTGTGTCCCACCTTTGCCAGGGCTAGTGTGTCAAGCCATGAACTGAAGGACACAGTGGCTAGGACAAAATGGCAAGCTTATTCTTGGGTTTTTTTGGGGTGGGGAGAGGGAGGGATTTTGAGTTTTGTTTTTCAAATTGATGCCCCCTCCTTGTTTCTTGGAGTCACTTGCTTAACGGGGCTGAATGAATCGAGTCTTCATGCTGCAGTTGTTCACTGACTGCAGATAATGGGGAATAATTCTGACATCTCTTGAGCTATGATGTGCTTTTAATTTCTTTCAAAGCTTGCAGCACAACGTGCTATTCTGTCAAACATCGGTCGCCATTCGCCTTTAGGCTTCTATCATATGAAAAATGAAAGCAGCATTAATTGCCAATAATGGCTCTTCTTTTTTTCTTGTCCTTGATTTCTTGTGCCCTCTGTTTTGCAATTGACGCTCTTTGTGCGGAGTGTCTTAAGGATTGTAAATTGGTGCTCTGGACAAGCGTGCAGGCATTTCATGATGTGTGGCTGTGTTGAGTAAGACTGTGGTGTGGAAAGGTGTTGATGAACCTGTCTCTCATGAGACTAACATATCTAGAACATAAGAACTGCCATACCGGGTCAGACCAAAGGTCCATCTAGCCCAGTATCCTGTCTTCCAACAGTGGCCAATTCCAGGTGCCCCAGAGGGAATGAACAGAACAGGTAATCATCGAACTGTGTGCATGAAAGGAACTGCGCGCTGGTGATTATGCAGTTAGTTAAATTTTCTGGGCCAGATTCTTCCCTCTCTTAGGAAGGGAACCTGCAAATTGCAAATCATATAAGTAGTTCCACTGAAGTAAATGGGACGGTTCATATGAATAAGTGTCTGCAGTCGCAGGCCTGTACACTTCATGCAGCAGCCCACTGGGTCACATTCTCCTCATTTCCACCCAAGTAATGCCATTGACACAACTGGGTTGAAGAGATGTAGCAAAGATCCCTTGGCCCATTGACTGCAGTGGGGTTTCACAAAGCGGAGACAAGAATAGAATTTGACCTCATGCGACGTCTGAGTCAATCTGATCGTTATTAATACAGCATATTAAGATGGATTCTCTCATTTACACCATTGTAAATCAGGAGTAACTCCATTTAAGTCAGTGGAGTTATGCCAGGGTACAACTAGGGTGAATGAAAGGGTAATTGAGCCCACAGAGCCTGCTCTTAGGTTCTGTCAATTTGGCATAGCTGCATCGAGGTCAATGGAGTTCTGCCAGTTTACACCAGCTGTCCATCCGGCCCTCAGTGTTACATGTTCACATATGCTCTAAGCTTCCTGCTATATGTTTTGTGCTTTCACTAATGGGAGTTTGTGCACACCGATCCAGGAATGCAAAATCTTGTTGGCATGTGCAAATGCTTGATTTTGTGGGAATTCAATTCAATTCAGCAAAATTGATAGTCTAAATTTTCGAGGCCCCTTAGAAAATGCAGCCATTAGTGTTAGACTTTCAGCTTATGCTGATTTGGGGCATTAAGTGCTATCTTTAAAATAACAGTAGTGACTCATTAATTAATTAAGAATTCCCTGATCTTCAATGTGTGAATTTGGGCATGAGTGCTCTGCACATCAGGTCAGTAGTCCTTTCTGTAATTGCATTCCAACACACATAGGCTTCATCTAGTACAGTATGTTTTTCATATTGGCTCATTACTCTCATGTCCTCTGCAGTTAGGTCAGTTCATTTATAACAGAATCACTCCATTGTACGTGACAATGTACAACACCCCTTTGGATCACCGAGAACAATTCACTTGATTAAATGGGATCACATGAAACAATGTAAGGGAAGCTTGAAATGATGTAACTTTGAAACGATAGCACATTTAGTAAAGAAGAGTCTAGGCTTAAGTGTCCGCTCGCTACTTCTTTTTGCTCCCAGCCTTCCTGGCCAAACAAGGGCTACCCTACGATATGGTCTCCCTTCCGCTACTTGATCTCTGAATGAAACCCACTGCCTTTTTCAGGGCTGCCTGCCCGCCCTATCAATATGGACAACAACAAAAATGATTCCAGGGTGTGGTTTATTGCTAATTAGTGGTGGTTTGGACCCAAATCCCATTTCATCCCAGCTGAGTGGGATTGGGACTTCCAGACAAATGGTTCCACTGTGAGCCCATCTCCAAAAACAGAGAAACATGAGAGCTTCCATACTAGGTCAGACCATGGTCCATCTTACCAGTATCCTGTCTCCAACAGTGGCTCATACCAGAACTTCAGGGGGAGTGTACAGAACAGGACAATTATAGAGTGACCCATCCCCTTTTCCACTCCTGGCTTCTTGTAGTCAGAGGCTCACAGTTGCCCTGAATATTAGGTTGCATCCCTTACCATCTGGACTAATCGCCATCAATGGGCCTATCCTCCATGAACTTATCCAGTTCTTTTTGAATAGTTATACTTTTGGTCATGACAATGTCCCATGGTGACACATTCCACAGGTTAGGTGTGTGTTGTGTGAAAAAGTACTTCTTCTTGTTTGTATTAAACCCGCTGCCTATTAATTTCATCTGGTGACCTTGGTCTTTGTATTGTGTGAAAGGGCAAATAGCACTTCCCTATTCATTCTTTCCACACCATTCATGATTTTATAGACCTCTATCATATCCCCCCTTAGTCATCTTTTTAAGATGAACAGTCCTAAACTTTTTAGACTCTTCTCATATAGAAGTTGTTCCATACCCTTGATCATCTTTGTTGCCCTTCTCTGAAGCTTTTCTAGTTCCACTTTATTCTTTTTGAGATGGCAACCAGAACTGGACACAGTATTCAAGGTGTGGGTGCACCATAGGTTTATATAGTAGCATTATGACATTTTCTGTCTTATTTATATCCCTTTCCTAATAGTTCCTAACATTCTGTTGGCCTTTTTGAGCTCTGCTGTGCTTTGAGTAGAAATTTTCAGAGAACTATCCACAGCGACTCCAAGATCACTTTTTTGGGCGGTAACTGTGAAATTAGAACCAACTTTTGTATATGTATAGTTGGGATTATGTTTTCCAGTGTTGATTACTTTGCACTTATCAATGTTGAATTTCATCTGCCCAGTCACTCAGTTTTGTGAGATCCCTCTGTAATCCTCACAGTCTGCTTTGGATTTAGCTATCTTAAATAGTTTTGTGTCATCTGCAAACTGACACTTCACTGTTCACCACATTTTCCAGATCATTAACAAATATGTTGAACAGCACAGTTCGGGTACAGCTCCTTTGAGGACTCTGCTGTTTGCCTCTCTTCATTGTGAAAACTGACCATTTATTTCTACCTATTGTTTCTTACCTTTTAATCAGTTATTGATCTCTGTGAGGACTTTCTCTCTTACCCCAAAGCTACTTAGTTTCCTTAAGAGTCTTTGCAGAGGTACCTTGTCAATGGTTTCTGAAAATCTAAGTACACCATATTGACAGGATCACCCTTATCCATGTGCTTGTTGACTCCCTCAAATAATTCTAATAGATTGGTGAGGCTTGACTTCCCTTTACAAAAGCTGTGTGGATGCTCCTCCAGAAAATTATGTTTATTTATGTGTCTGATAATTCTGTTCTTTACTGTAATTTCTACCAATTTTCTCCTTACTGGAATTAGGTTCACTGGCCTATAACAGCCAGGATCTCCTCTGGAGCCCTTTTTAAGAATTGGTTACAATAGTTATCCACCGGCCATCTGATACAGAAACTGATTTCAATGAATACGACTACAATTAGTAGTTCTGTCATTCTATGTTTGAGCTCTTTCAGGACCTTTGGGTAAACACCATCTGGTCCTGGTGACTTATTACCATTTAATTTATCAGTTTGTTCTAAAACTGCTTCTATTGGCACATCAATTTGGGACAACACTTCAGATTTCTCACCCAGAAAGAATAACTCTGGTGTGGGTGTCTCCCCCACATCCTCTGCAGTGAACACTGATGCAAAGAATTCATTTAGATTCTCTGCAATGACTTTCTTTTCCTTAATTGCTTCTTTAATCTCTTTGTCATCTAGCAGCCCACTGCCTGTTTGTCAGGTTTCCCGCTTCTCATGCACTTTACAAAAAAATCACTGTTATTTTTTTCTGTCTTTAGCAAATTATTTCTCAAATTCCTTCTTCTCTCAAAGGTTCCCTAGTTCCTAAACCTAAATCCCTCCTTCTGATACCATCTCATGTACACATTTAAACCTTGCAATAATACCTGTCTTGCTGGCCCTGTGCATAGAACTGGAAGCATTTCAGAGAATGCTACCATGGAGGTCCTGGATTTTAATCTCTAACCTAGCAGCCTAAATTGGGCCTCCAGGACCTCCCTCCGACATTTCCCTATGTCACTGGTATGTACATGTGCCACAACCAGCGGCTCCTCCCCAGCACTATACCTAAGACTATTTAGATGTCTCGTAAGATCCTCTACCTTCTTACCCAGCATGCAATTCACCAGTCATCACAAACCCAACTATCTATGTTTCTAATAATTGAATTCCCTGCTACTATTACCTGTCTCTTCCTAATAATTGTGGTTCTTGCCCCTGGAGAGATATCCTCAGTGTGACAGAAGGCGGGTCCTAACTATGGAATCGATATCCTCTAGTCCAGTTTGATACTGTCCTGCCCTGAGAATTTCATCCTCCTCCACAGCACAGGGGCTGTCAGGAGGTGGGTCTGCTCTACTATGCCCCCAGAAGTCTCCCTTATGTACCTCTGTCTCCCTTTGTTCATCCAGTTCAGCCACTCTGATCTCAGGAGCCAATTCTCAGTCTCTGAGGGCTGTGGTTTGCTTGCACTGCACGCCCATGAGGCAGGTAGCTGTACATGTTTCAATAAACTGGGGAGACCCAAACATGCTGATGGTCTCTTGCCTGCATTTTTTTTTATACTCTTGTGGCTTTTTTTATGTAGCCTTAGTTTAGGGTATGTGTGTTAGAGACATTGGTTTATTTGGCGTTTTTATTACTTTTCCTGGGGACCTGGTGCCTTTTGGATTCTTCTAATCTCTCAGCCTCCTCCCTGAGTAGCCAAACTCTCCTTCCCTCAGTAGCTCACTCAGCCGCTTTGCTCTCGCACTTTTGCACAGGTTATCCTTATCAAATAGCCAGCGTCAGTAGCAGCGGTATGCTGAACAGGGCCAGTAACTCTAAGCCTGTGGAACAGTGCGGGGTGTTTTCCCCCCAGGCAGCCAGAGCCCATGCATCAACTTCTGCTTTTGGTTACCATGGGGTAAACCTGGAGTAACTTCTGCTTTTATTTACACTGGTGTAAACTCCTTTAACTTCAGTGGGGCTAATCAGGATTTACACTCATGTAGCTTTAAGCAGCGTTTGAGCCCCATGTCATCGGTACCAGGGAAGCATTGAAAACAAAAATAGCCTCTTCACAGGCATCTGGTCACATTAGCTGCCCTCTGCCCAGCAGCTCCAGGATTTTACATTGACTTTGACTTGGCAAGCCCATAGAAATACACAGTGTAAACCATTCTCACGCTCCTCAAGCTTAAAGACCAGAAACAAATTTATCCACAGAGATTTTGAACTAAGAGTTCTCATGAGAATGTTAGAGAGTTTGGATCTGGCCAAGAGTTCTGGGGAACGGGACTCACACTCAGAAATCCAGCTGAGAGGCAGATTTATCTTTGTGAAGTGCACAAAAACGTTTGTCCATAGGGCAGGAGAAACGCAATACAGCTTACTCTCTGCCTGCGTGGATTGGGTGATGCATAGTTCTAATATAAAAACAATGAGGAGTCCTTGTGGCACCTTAGAGACTAACACATTTATTTGGGCATAAGCTTTTGTGGGCTAAAATCCACTTCATCAGATGCATGAAGTGCATCAAGGACTCCTCGTCGTTTTTGCTGATACAAACTAACATGGCTACCACTCTGAAACCTGTCACTATGCAAGTTCTAATATAGATTCCCTGAGTAGGATGGATGCTCAAAACTTGTATAAACTGAAGTTTTGCAGACATCACAAGTAATATTTTTCAAATGCAAAACTACTTTAGCTTTGCAAGCATTTCTTCCTGATCCCTTAAACCATACTTTTTGCAAGGGTGATTTTTGATTTTCCTTGCTACAGTGAATCCTGTGCTATTCAGTAGCAAGAGAAGAAAATCCAACTCAAGCCTCTCCAAAAAAGCTAAATAGATACAAATAAGTGCTTAGAATATGAGGTGTACACTGTGTCTATTTTTCATTAGATAACTCCTCCGCTCCACTCCTTTTTGCACAGTTTGTCTGCATTATTATCTCTGGTCTCCTTTCCGCTATGTTTTCAGTCTCCTTTTCCCAGGCTTGTCTTCACTACGGCGCTGAATCAACACCGCTGTGATTGATGCAGCTGGGTTGATTTAGTGCGCCTGGTGAAGATACGCTACGTTGACAGGAGCACACTCTCTTGTCATTGTAATTAATCTGCCTTCATGAGACGCGGAAGCCATACCAGCGGGAGCGCATCTCCCACCGACGTCACACAGTGTAGACACTGCGTTAAGTAGGTGTGAGTTATGTTGCCCAGGGGTGTGTGGTTTTTTCACACCCCGAGTGACATAACTTACATCGACATAAGCAGTAGTGTAGACAAGCCACCCGAACCCCCACCCCCAAAAGGATTTGCCCAGGAATTCTTAATAGCATCATTCTTAAGTTGTAAAGTTTCCTGTTTTTCACCTTTACAATCATGCATAAGACAAATTCTCCCTCACTTACACCTATGAAAGTCTGAGTTAAGCACTACCTCTTCATCTCCATCTGGCTGGATGACACTGCTCAGTCCCATTCTAGTGAACAAACCTGATCTATCAGCGTTCCTAAATCCACTGTCAATGTATTATCAAAGTGCTGATGCTATGCAGAATTGGAGCACAATACATTTGTATTAAACATTAAGAAATGGTTTGACCTCATGTGCTTTTCTCTCTGTTTAGAAAAGCAATAGGTCAAATTAGATCAGGTAAAACTCTGGTAAGTATGTTTTAAGAGGAAATAATTGGGGATTTTTGAGATCTTTTTTGGAGAAAAAAAATCCAGTTTTGTTTTAAGAAAAAGCTTCTTTTTTTTTTTTAGTTTTTGCGTTCCTTTCTTCCCCTTTTTTCAGTTATCCAAAAGGGAGAGGAGTAATGGATTTGGATACTGCTGCATCGTATCCAAAAAACCACGCAAGCAATAGTGGTATAAAAGCTTCTAGCAGATCTATGTTCTACATATGTTTGGTTTATCTTGTAGCACACAATAGCAGGGATATAATTCTCTATTAAGTTCAGTAGGATAGTTGGAAAAAAGAAGAAAACTTGTGGAAAGGTTTTGCTACTTTTTGTGACGTTCTGCAGACCTTCTCCGTAATTATCCCCAAACAACGTGTATTGCTCTTTCCTGGCTTTGCAGCAGCACTTGTCATGAAATATTATTTTCAGAGCTGTGTTTTTTCCTGCTGCTAATGCTAGTTTAGCAAACAAGCAGAATCATGTTGGTTTCTTATCCACCAGAATGATATATATATACACACACAATGAAAAATTAATCTGCCAACTAGAAAAAGAGTGTAGCTACAGTTGTGTCAGTCACGGGATATTAGACAGACAATTGGCCCAATAAAAGATGTTATTTCTAAGAAAAAAAAGGAGTGACGTGATAAGGGAAAGCATTTCTCATGCTTCAAAGAAGGTGCTACATGGAAATGTGTCAGGAAGAATTAAATCCAGGATTAAGATTTTCAAAAGTGGTAAGCAATTTTGGGGGTGTCAATTTTTGGATGCCCACTTTGGGAAACTATAAAAGGACAGATTTTCAGAAACTGCTGAGCACCGGCCCTCTGAAAATCAAACAGCGAGGTACCCTAAATCACTAGTCACTTCTGAAAATTTCAGCACTCATAAAAACAAGCTGACTGAATCTTCTAAAATTGTCTCCTGATTCCTCACTATGGATTTCAGTTGCCAAACAATGCACAATACAGCACAGTCAAAACAGACAAGATACATGATGCAATGAACAGTTATACTCTGAGAAGTGATTTTCTAACAATAACACTATGCAGTTCTTTATTTACTCTCAGCACTATACACAGTAAATGAGCTCTGCTTACAAGTCAAAGCATGATTATTTTTTTCTATCTGCTAGAACAGTATGTGCCACAAGATCGAAAACTCCTGCTCTGTTCTCTCTGGCTCTTACATCATCACCTATAATGTTCTGCAGTTGGAATGTAACTGTCAAGGTTGTTAAAGGTGCAAAAAGAGAGAAGTGTCTTTAATAAGTGACTCAACAGTGCTAGCCGTGGTAATGAATATGGTCCAGATACAAAATATTTTTTCTACTTTATTGTTCCTTTTATAAAACGCACCTTTCTGCCATCTCTAGGCAAACTAATGGGCCTGAACTGAGTCATCTCAATGAGCGTTAGGGCTGGCAAGCTTTGACTTTGCCACTTCTAGGCAGATGCACAAAAACACGAAATAATAATATATTAACACAGCTAGAGAAAGACATGCTGTCAGTGCAAAAAGTCCCCCAAACTGTCATAAAAAATTCCTTCCTTCCCATGCCACCTCCCTGGACAAATGCCTGAGTAAATAAGTAGGCTTTGCAATCAAGAGAGCTGAGTTGCATCTGTGAGGTCAGGTTGGGAAACCAATTGCAGTCATGGTCTCCCCTGGAAATGCTTTGCCACCTGACTCAAGAAATACAAATCTGTGGGCTGTTAGCTGGAGCACCTCAGATGATCTTAACCACCAGAGGGTAAGAGAACAGATGAAAGGGTTGGAAGAGCATCAAGCATCCCTGAAAGCTCTGAATCCAGCCAGGGACAATTCTCCTGATGCAGGAAATGAGAAAGACAGTGACTGTTGTCTGAAGACCTCCTCTCAAATATTCATCTAGGGAGCGTGCTGTGATAGGGAGGGACATATTTGGGCTGGAGTTGCAGCATTGCGGAGATTTTGGACAGACCCCGGAGCCTGCCATAGCTTAGCCTTCCAGATTTGTCTAATTCATCCTGGGGGCTGCTCTGGCCCCCAAAGTACCTCAGTGGCTGGAGAGCACCAAGGCGGCTTAGATCCACCTCCTTAGCCCCCTCACCTCTTGGTCGGCAATTTCTGTGCTGCATCTCTTAGAAGTGCAGTAGAGACAGCCCAGGGTGGATAAGGGGCCAGCTCCTCTGCTTCAGGGGAGCTGTGCTGGTTTACACCAGTGGAGAATGTGGTCTCTAAAACAGCCAGGACCCCAGATAATATACCATCCATACATCAAAACCAACCCCTTGATTTCCCCCCAGAAGCAAACTGGAAGAGAGCACTTGTGTAACAGGGTCTCTGGGGAAGCCCCACTAAGCAATCACATGGGCTTCTGGGGGCTCATTCATACCAGCGTTATGCCACCAATGTAATCTGGGACAAAGTGAAAAGTCCACCTGCAGGTGGGTTGCAGCAACACAAAGCATTTGTAAGCCCTGCTCCTTGCCACACGCTGCTTGCCCAAATTGGGTGGGGCTTGCTGGGGCAAGGTACTTGACGCAGCACATCCCCAGGGCAGCCTTCATCGATGGAGACTCAGCCACAAGTTAAAGCTGTCTCCCCAGACAGAACCCCCAAGGGGAAGCAGTGATGCAGAAGCCACCTGCACATGCTATATAAAGTTGTTAGCCATTGACTCCTTATAAATGTTCCCCCAATTTGTCCCAATACTATCTTTCTTACCAGCAGTGGGCATGCTTCCCAGGCACACATGGGAGTGTAATGAGTACCTCCTCTTCCATGGGGCTTAGCCGGAATCTCAAGGAGAAGGTGCGATACTGTCGATACTGAATAAGGCTGCCGTTTTTACTTGTATACTCCTCTTAGCGTAAGCACACTGACAAAGCGTGAGATATGTCCCAATGAGCAGAGCCAGTCGTGCACACAGTTTGCCAAGGAATTCCCATGGTTTTGAGGAAGCTAAACTGAAAAAAACACATTGTTGTCCGTGACCACTTTCTAATAATGAATTACACGTGGTTACAGAATTACACATGCCTTTAATTTGGGGCTGGTCAGACAACAACACAGACTTACAGCAAGTTCTGTTTTATAACTTGATACCACTATTCAATTGTTTTCCATAATACCTATCGTCTGTTTCAATTAAGTATATTGTTCTTTCATTCTCTGTGCAGTATCTGACAGCAAAGTCATGTATATTTTTTTTATGCATAAATGTTGTAATCACCTGCAGCCAGATTGTTCCTCCTTTAACTTATCTGTGACTCAATACACCACAATTGCCAGTGGCAGCTAAAGCATTTTATTTATGTTTTTGCTTTGATCAAAGAGCTGGTTTGCGCTGCATTTGCGTTTAGTTGCATTCACTTTCCATCTTTGTGCTATGTCTTGTGAAATGTGTTGAAACTGACCTACTTTGGCCTTTTCATGGTATTCTGAAAAAAATGCTAATCTTGTCATATTTAGCAGCTGCGTTCAGAAATGCTACTGTAAGCCCAAGAGGGCTAACCAGCACTCTTGCAGGATGTCAGAACTATCCACCATTACCCTGTAAGTGTACACAATCCCGTGACATTATTGTGTTTTTGTGAGGCATGTTGCAAATAAATGGTTTATATTAGCAGCGGGGCAGAAGGGAAACTGTTCGTTATTTCTTGTTGCATGTGGATGATTTTGGTTTTGGTTTTTTTTGTCGTGTGCTTCTGCTGATACATCACAATCAAGAATGTTAAGCTTATTTGTTTGAAATGTGTCAGTTTATTGACCAACACGATTTATGATTATGAATAGCAACATTAGGGCTTAATCTAAAACCTTTTGAAGTCAATGGGAGTGTTTTTTATTGAGTTCAGTTGATTTTTGAATCAGTGTGTAATATACCCACAAAGTCTTTATGAAAACTTTTAACAAACCTGCCCATTTTTAAAGAAAAAGTTATTAATCATTATGTAGCAAGGGAGTGCTATGCACATTGGAAAGAAAGTACTTTGCCTGAAACTTTGTTAGGAAAAGATAAATATGAAAAATATGGACCAGATCCACAGCTGGTATATATTGGTATGCTTCCACTGAAGTCAATGAAGCTACAGCAGTTTATGCCAGCAACGGATCTGGCCTAAAATGTATTTATGTATATTTGCTATGCTGTATGATGTACAGCCCAACTTTCACTGGAATTTCATGGTAATGTCTTGTGATTTGAACCTGCACCCTCAAAGATGGCCTGTCAAACTGATCTAAACACAATACAGCCTTTTGTCAAGGTCAGGGAAATTTCCCTTCTTAATGGTTGCACATTTTTTCCCTTTGCTTTCTAACCTATCCCATTTTAAGCCTGAAAATATATTTTTTTCTAATTTAGAGACTGGATCTCTTCTCAGGTTACTTACAAAAAGAGAGCAGAGGAACTGCCCAAAAAGATTTAGCCAAGGAACAGATCCTGAATAAAAAGAAATAAA
The DNA here is from genome assembly GCF_025201925.1 of Gopherus flavomarginatus. NCBI lineage: Eukaryota > Metazoa > Chordata > Testudines > Testudinidae > Gopherus > Gopherus flavomarginatus. Next base: position 10,525,485 of record NC_066618.1, on the reverse strand, counting down.
AGAAATAAAAAGTAGGAAAAGAAGAAAATAATTGTTTAAAAAAATTGGCAAAAGGTATTTGCTCAGTCCAGAGAAGGTAGTGATCTGAGAACACCATAGAAACTGAAATCTGCATTTCTGAGCTAAAATAATTTTTAAGGATGAAATTCGCTATTTAATTCATAGCGCAATGGTGGACAGGCCTAATGCTGAGCCTCTGCATAGCGGTGAATTTCACTCTAAGTGAATTCAGAGCAGTTGAAAGGTGGCAGATTGACAGCTGAAATCTTCTAGCTACCATAATATAAACCCGGCACAGGCAGCAGGCAATGTTAGCTCTCCATATGCCATCCCAGTAACATACCTCCAGCGTGTTCATGAGAACTGCTATCTAGATGTGACAGGTTAGTTTAGTATTCATGCCATTCAGCTGTTAGGCTGAAGGCATTAAGTACTAGCATTCTCACTGGCATGCCAAACAAGAGAGATGTAACCAGCTGCCCTGTTCGATTTCAGGAGTGGCCCTGCAGATCTAAGTGGTCTGTTTTCCAGACCGGCAGAGATAAGCAGGCCGTTGACTGAATCCTCTATATTTCAAAGCTCTGGAAATACACAGAAAATGTCTCCCTCCAGGAGATTGCTGTGTTCCCAAACAACCATACCGTCTCCATATCCACCCGTCTCAGATTTTGCCTTCATTGCTTGGTTTTTATTAAAACTTGCCAATGTCTCCAATAAATAGATGCTGAATATTCCAAAATACAAACACAAGCAGTGGAGCATAAACGAATCATTTAATTATACCTACAGCATCCCATTCCTCCATTACTTAGTGTACAAGTAGGTCTGTAGCCCCTTCTCCTCCTCTTTAAAATACAATTTTCTCATCCTGAGCTTCTTGTACTATTCCAAATTAAACTAGAAACCAGTATTAGCCCTTTTTTTTCTTCAAAGGAGGGGTCCCAAATAGCATAATAACTATTATATAAATCTTTTTCTAAGATTATAGCTTCACAAATCATTTGGATTCATTGACAGCTTAACATAAGAATGACCACACCGGATAGGACCAAAGGTCCATATAGCCTGGCATCCTGTCTACTGCCAGTGGCCAGTGGCTTCAGAGGAAGTGAACAGAACAGGGCAGTTATCGAGTGATCCATCCCCAATCTTCTAGTCCCAGCTTCTAGCCATCAGAGGTTTAGGAACACCCAAAGCAGGGGGTTGCATCCCTGACCATCTTGGCTAATAGCATTTATAGGCCTATTCCCCCATGAACGTTTCTAATTCATTTTTTAACCCAGTTATACATTTGGCTTTCACATCATCCCCAGGCAGTGAGTTCCGTGGGTTGACTGGGCATTGTGTGAAGTACTCCCATATATTAGTTTTAAATTTGCTGCCTATTAATTTCTTGTGTTAGGTGAAGGATAAATAACACTTACCTTGTCCACCCCATTCATTATTTTGTAGACCTCTGTCATATCCCGTCTTAATCATCTCTTTTCTAAGCTGATCAGTCCCAGTTTTTTTTTAATCTCTCCTCATATGGAAACTGTTTCATATCCCTAATCATTTTTGTTGCCCCTCTTGTTAACTTTTTCAATTCTAATATATCATTTTTGAGATGGGGTGATTTGAACTGCACACAGCTGGATGATTTAGTTGGGGATTGGTCCTGCTTTGAGCAGGGGGTTGGACTTGATGACCTCCTGATATCCCTTCCAACCCTGATATTCTATGATTCTATGACAGTATTCAAGGTGTGGGCATCCCATGGATTTACATTAAGATCTTTTTTATTTTATTATCTATCCCTTTCTAATTGGTTCCTAACATTCTGTTAGCACTTTTCTGTTAGCCCAGTTCCTGCCCCATGGGTGCCGGCTCTGTGGGTGCTCCAGAGCTGAAGCACCCATGGGGAAAAATGGTGGGTGCTGAACACCCATTGGCAGCCCCCCAATCAGCAACTGCCCAGCACCTCCCTTCTGCCAGCGGGCCCTGCAGATCAGTGCCTCCCCATGCCGCCCTGTTTTGCGACGCTCTGGAGGGAAGGAACGAAGATGCAGTGTGCTCAGGGGAGGGGACGGAACTGGGTGGAAAGACGCAGGGTGGGCATGGAGCATGGGGTAAAGCTAGGGACTGAGCACCCCCCGGCACTTTGACAAGTCGGCACCTGTGCCCTGCCCGCTCACCTGCCCCGCTGCTGCTTACCATGTCCCTTCTCTCTTCCACCCACCCCCCGCGAGGCTGCCCACCGTGTCTCTCCCCTCCTTCAGCCTCCTCTCCTGTGAGATGCACCCCCATCCCATGAGACCCCACTCACCTGCCATTCACCACATCCCTTGTCTCCCTCAGTCCCAAGAGACACCACGCCCTCTACTCATCATGTCTTTCTTCACCTTCCTGCCCCGCGAGGCCCCCCCCCCCGGCTGAATCCCTCCTCACCCACCCACCCCCACCTCACGGTGCATCCTTCCTCAGGCCCCGTCCTGTGAGCCCCCCCCCCGCCTGCTGCTTGCTGCATCCCTCCTCGCTGCTCACTCCAGCACGTCTGGGGGGACAAGGGGGTGAGGAGGGACACGGTGAGCAGTGGGGGGTCTCACGGGAGTGGGGGTGGAGAAAAGGAGGGAAGCGGCGAGTGGCAGGTTGGGGATCTGGTGTGGGCAGGGAGTGAGGAGGGACTTGGTGAGTGGCAGGCATGGGGGGGTCTCGGGGTGGGGAATGAGAAGGAACGCAGTGAGCAGTAAGGACCTCAGGAGATGCGGGGTGGAGTGGAGGAGAGGAAGGATTCACTCACCAGGCAGTGGTGGGCAGTGGGGGCCTCAGGAAAGGGATAGAGCTGGAAGGAGAAAAGGCGAAGTGCAGGGCCTCGAAGTCCAGCAGTGTGTCGGCAGCAGCTGTGCCAAGGTATGCTGAGCCTCCACTGGCCTATTATATCCACCACCCATGAGATCCACGATGACTCCAAGATCTCTTGTTTGAGTGGCAACAGCTAATTTAGTTCCCTTCATTTTGTATGTGTAGTTGGGATAATTTTTTCCAATGTGCATTACTTTGCATTTATCAACACTGATTTTCATCTGCCATTTTGTTGCCCAATCACCCACTTTTGTGAGATCCTTTTGCAGCTCTTTGCAGTCTGCTTTGGACTTAACTATCTTGAGTAATTTTGTATCATCTGCAAATTTTGCCGCCTCACTTTTTCCAGATCATTTATGAATGTGTGGAATAGCACTGGTTCCAGTAGAGATCCTTGGGGGACCCCGGAAGTTTTATATGAAAGTCGTCAAGAGAAGAGAACCAGGGACTCAGCAATAGGCCTCAATCAGTCTGTTCATAAATTTGAATAGTTGTCAATGTTGTCTCAATCTTAATGTGCATAGAGTAGCATTGCCTTAAGCTTATATATATGACAAGGATGTAGTTCTGTTAGGTGGCCTCATGACCAGACTGGCGCAAGCAGGCACAGTCCTGGGAACCATGACACAGACACAACTTCGGTAAGCAGAAGACATCTAGAGGAGAAGAGACAGGCAGCTTTCAGCCTTCAGCTGCTGTTTTTTCATGATTCCCTCTTTCCCAGAAGCAGGAAGAACAGATAAACAACAGAGCTTCCTCACAGAATCCGTTCCAGAGTCACGGCGTCCTCCCTTTGGGGGCTGTCTATGTGCCTGACAAGGACGCTCACTCACCAAGCCTTCACAGTGTCTCTCTCACCATTCTACTGCCAGGATTTCTAAGTCACAAAATGTGTCTGTGTTGAATCTTATTAATTAAGATGGAAGAAAACATTTAGAACAGCTCATCCTCCCTACTGGCAGTTGTTTCCTAATGCTTTATCAGTAATGATTTTCTTGGGTTTTTTATTAACCCACAGAGGCTGGGATTTTCAGCAATGTCTTAGGGGGATGGGAGTTGGCTGCCTCCCTCCCTTAGGTGCTTTTGAAAAATTCCTGGGTAATTTCCCTGGTAATGTTTGTTTTGCATCTGTGGGTCTGTGCAGTACCTAAGCAATTATTTCAGTCAGACAAAACAAAAAAACAACTGTTAGAAAGCTTCTCAAGACAAACTTTTCTGGAGCTATGCTCTGCTTCTTAGAAGATCTGCACCACAACTATATACCATTTCTCCAAGTTCTACCTACCTATACATTCAACTGAGACAATCTGTAATAGTGCCACCTTGTGACTAACAAGAATGTTATTGTCGAATCCAGTTTTTAATGCCCTAAGCAATGGTGAGACAATTCTGCGTTGTATTAGCTCTTGTGGTCAGTATGTTCTTCTTATTTATATTCTGGCTTAATAATCATATTATTAATTTCAGTCTTTTACTCCTAGTTCTTATCCTCTTGTACCACTCTACATAATTCCTCTATAGCCATGTTTTTACATACTTCAAATACTTATAGACCTTTATCATTCCCCTATCCACCCAACTCCACTTAGTCATTGTTATACATATTTGGTTATTTTGGGTGGAATTTTCAAAGCCATGTAAGGCATTCCCTTTAGAATTAGATTTATGATTAGAAATTAATGGTCATTAAAATATTTTGATAGCTTTGAAAACCTCTCTATTATTTCCTTAGAACTCCATTCCAGATCACAGCACACACACACAAAATCTCTGATTTTCTCAAATTAAGGTGTTTATTTTCCCAACCGCACATGCAAAGACCAATCATGTGTTTTAAAATCTTGTTTAAAATGTGAAATATTAATAGGGTAGAATATTAAATACAAATCACTGGAACGGGCACTAAATTCATCTAACATAGCTGATCTTTTCCATCTTTGATTCATGCAGACCTATGCCCCCAGCAATGCACATAAGCTTCAGCAACCTCTCTCCAAACAAGCCCATTAATGCAAATAAAAGATTCCATAAAGAGGTCAAAGTTATGGAACTTTCCTCGTTGTTATTTCTTCCCTTTTATTGTAAATGTACCTCACTTAGGGCATTAGAATTCAAGTTGGTTGAGGCAACCTCATCAATCAGGAGATGAAGAAAAAGAAAAGGAAAAAATGAATCCATGTTTTTTCACAGTAAAACTCCATTGCTACTCTGACTCCCAGTCACACTATAAAAGTGAGAGAACTCATCCCTGAAACTGTGATAACAAAATCTCTCATTTTTAAGGCTTTCATTGAAGACGGCCGTCAAAACAATAGATGTTCTGCCTTGTTCATTGTTTAACAGGGCATTTTAGCTAACTCTGCTATTTTTAGGGTTGGACTGTAGCCAGGAGCTTAGTCGCATTTCTTAGAGGCTGTGTCCCTTCCAAACAGCCAAGTAATGTTTGGTTGGCGAGCTAGTGTTTCTGCAACTTCAGTAGCATGTCTATTAAGTTCTGTAGTCATTAATGTAAATGGAGGCAGCACTTTGTAACAGTCTTGCTTCCATCACTGCTTCTGCTTTCATTTTTCTTTCCTGCTGCTGCTTCTGATAAAACAACAGGAATCATCACTTCATCCTCAACAGACTCTTTCTGCCCGTTGCATGGTGACTACTCGCCATCGTGTTGCCAAGCCTTCTCATTCAGAAACATCTATAGAGAGCTGCAAAAATTGTACCTGGATACAAATTTCTGCTCAATCCAGGGGATGTTCAGAACTGGTTTGAGTTTAGCTTATTGTAGCAATAGGGCCAGCTGTGAAATTGAGATTCATGTGCAAACTTCCCCAAGTTCATGGTTATTGAGATCCCAGGTTTTGGCTGTGACCCATCTGCAGATGTGACAGCTGGCTGCCAATGCTGGATAACATCTACGGATAGTTTTTGTTTCATCAGTTGTTTTAATTTTGTGTTTGTTGGCTTTTGGTTTCCTCGCCAGCTGTTTTGTTACGTACAAGATCTGCACAAGTATCAGAGGGGTAGCCATGTTAGTCTGGATCTGTAAAAGCAACAAAGAGTCCTGTGGCACCTTATAGACTAACAGACGTTTTGGAGCATGAGCTTTCGCGGGTGAATACCCACTTCGTCAGATGCATGTAGTGGAAATTTCCAGGGGCAGGTATATATGTGCAGGCAAGCTAGAGATAATGAGGTAGTTCAATCAGGGAGGATGAGGCCCTGTTCTAGCAGTTGAGGTGTGAAAACCAAGGGAGGAGAAACTGGTTCTGTAATTGGCAAGCCATTCACAGTCTTTGTTTAATCCTGAGCTGATGGTGTCAAATTTGCAGATTGGAGGTTGTTAATGTCCTTCTCCAATGTCCTTTTGTGACATGGCCAGTCTATTGCACCGGATATTTCAAGTTGTCTTTCATCTAGGCTTGCTCTTTCGTCCATTTCTGTTTTTTTTCTTTACATTTGTGGAATATGGAGCATTGAGCCATCACATTGCAAAGTTCATTTGTTAGTTCACGTGTTTTCTCCATAGCAGTAATGGAAGCACAATTATGAAAGCACATGACTCCTTCTTTAAAAGAGTGAGGAAACTTGTTATGTTTAAAGCATGATTTTATTTAGTATTTCAAAAAATTTCACCAACCAGCTTAGAACCTTTGTCTTGACAGCCTGATTCAGGAATAGTATGCTTCAGTCAGACGAGACAGGCTCTTTAACAACATCTAATTCTTTTATACCCATTACAATCTCCTTTTCTAACTTGTTTTGAGCCAATTTTTGATCTTCTATAAATGTGTGTATGTAAAACACATCTTTCTTAGTGTTCACTGTGCATGTTTTTCCTTCAAGGTTTTCATGGGGTTAATTAAAGACAATATCCTCCAATCCTGAGATGGCATTGCAGTTACAGATTCTGAGATTTTAAAGCCAGTAGGGACCATTTTGATCAACTAATCACACCTCCTGCTTAGTGCAGGTCATAGAAATTTACCCAAGCATTCCTGCATTGAACCCAGTAACTTGTGGCTGCATTAGAGCATGCCATTTCCATCCATTGTGAAACAGTATACTTTCCATTCAAGCTGTTTGTTTTTTTTAAAACATCTTGTCTCTAAAATGATGGATTTTTGCCTCAGCTTCATCTCTTCCCATTTCATGGTGAGCTTAAATATTGTAGTGTCAGATGGGTTTGAAGATTCTGTTAGCCTGATCCCTCTTCTTGTGCTTCTGTCACTTGTCTTATCCTCTGTGATATTTTTGTAGTCCATAAAAACTGTGTATTGAGGTTTATGATATAGATATATAGAGAGGTACACCTATGTCATAGAGCTGGAAGGGACCCTGAAAAGTCATTGAGTCCAGCCCCCTGCCTTCACTAGCAAGACCACGTATTGTTTTTTGCCTCAGATCCCTAAATGGCCCCTTCAAGGATTGAACTCACAACCCTGGGTTTAGCAAACCACTGAGCTATCCTTCTCCCTTTAAACGTCTAGTAGCCACCTTATTAACTTGACCCATTGTAGTGAATTGACCGATGAAGCCTGTATACTCTCACAGCCACAGCCTGTTGACTATGGGTACTTTGGCTCGCTCAAGCTGTGTCAGACAAAGAGGAATGCTGCAGAGAATGGGGAGGGGATACTGCCAAGAATACTGCCAGCAATGAGCCAGTGTCACATTTTTGCAGGAGCATTCGGTATAGCCATGTCAGCACTGCCAATGAAATAATGGCAGGGAGTTCTTCCAGAGCACAGCTAGGGCCTCTTTCTTTCTCTATTCCCACCTGTATGCCAGCTCGTTTTAAGGGACATGTTCATGTGTCCCCATCAGATGTCTCTCAGCCACCATTTTTCTACTGGAGGAAATTAACCTTTGCAATCCAGAAGTTATTCTTTGTGACCGCTATACCCGCTTTGTTTGCAGATAGGCATTCAGTTGGCTTGTTCCTTTTGTGTGCTTACCTATAAAAATTCAACTTGTATTGTAGCAGAACGCAAGAGATGGTTTCTCAGGTGGCAAGCTGCCTCACCAAGCATAGGCTTGCTTAATTAGAGCTTGAGTGATGCATAGACATTGTGCTGGCCCTCTATGTGGCGTGAATTTCATCCATATAGAATCAATTGCTCACTAGTACATATTTAGTTCCCAGTATTCTTATCTAGACCCACTGGGCTCGATTTTCCTCTCACACCATTTAACGTTGGTGCAACATAGTTGATTTCAGTGGAGTTACACATGATTTCCACCAGTGTAAATGAAATCAGAATCTGGCCCCTGGGCAGTAGAGTCATGCTTGCATAATACAGTGGAGACCTTTTCTCTTTCAAGAAGAGGTGAACACACAGAGAGGAGATTCTGGGTGCTGCGTAAAAAGAAGGCAAACAGGTGGTGCTATTGTTCTTGATTTTATTTGTATTATGGTAGCACTCAGAGACCACTGCTAAGATCAAAGCCCCATTGTGTTTGGTACTGGACATATCCCTAGTAAGAGACAGTCCCTGTCCAGAAGAACATGCAAGCAAAATAAGAGAATACGATAGTCCACAGTTCTAAACGACTGATACATATTCATACTCAAACTGTAACAAGTGTCAGAAAAAGGGGGCAGAGTAAAATGTGGGCAAAATCAGGGGATGGGAACAAATGGGAAAATTTTATATATATTATTTTTATTTATTATTATTTTTTGCAAATGAAACACCACAAACTGTTAATCAAAGCTCAAGTTGTCCCTGCAAAGATATATTAACATTCTTTCAATTTGTCGTAACAGGAGGCTGGCCCGCTCCACTCTGCTGCTTATCCCCTTGTTTGGAATTCACTACACTGTGTTCGCCTTTTCTCCTGAAAATGTCAGTAAACGGGAGAGACTAGTGTTTGAACTGGGACTGGGATCTTTCCAGGTGATTATACCATTAATTCTGCTTTTTTTAAAAAAATGAAAGAAAAGAGGACTCTGTATTTGTTATGACTGCTGTGCATGGATCTCTCTTTGACTGTGTGTTCATTCACTTACCGTGTGTGCTTTGTAGACTAGCAATTCTCTCTCCCGCCCCCTCCTATTTTCAATCAGTTCCTAGAGGATTTTAATTTAAGGTCTTTTCTCCGCTGTTTATCCAGGGCTTTGTTGTTGCTGTTCTCTATTGTTTCTTGAATGGGGAGGTAAGATTTTTGATATTTTTACCTGTTCTCCCTCCACTCCCATCTGTTTAGCATAACATTTGCTTGTGATCACACCTTCTAACCCACCTCTCAGCTGTAATTCATTAGCTAGCTACTCCTTGACTGCATCCAAATTTCAGAATGCCTTCATCAAAGCAGGAAGCATGGTCTTTTGGTCAAAGTACAGGGCTAGCAGTCAGATGATTCTTGGTTCTCTTCCTGCCTTTGCCTCTGGCTTACCCTGCAACTGCTCAGAAAGTCATTTGGGACTCCTACTACCAGTGGAGGATTGGGTTCTTTAATATCATTATGTTACAATGTAGCTGTAAAATGGGAAGAATAATAATAATTCCATACTTTACAGAGGTGATTTGGAGCTATTTTTATTACTGCTTGTAAAATGACTTGACATCCTTGAATGGAAATAGGGGATTTTTCCTCTAAAGATGCAACACAATATTTAATATTTATTTCCAACATTTTGCTGTGCGTAATATTTGCAGTTTCTTTAATTTTTGTTAAATAACTTAGTTCTGTTTTAAAGGGCACTTTCTCAATTTTGGCCTTTGGCGCAGTGAGTGGAAAGGAATGAATTGCATTCATGGTCATGGCCATATGATTCTTGCCTTTCAGATTTGTAGATTTGATCCTAGATTTGACAGTTATTTTGTTTGTTTTTAACCCAAATTGGTCTCTGGGGTTTGCAGGCATTGTGGTTTTCCATATGAGTGCCATTTACTATGGATGTGGGGTGCGGGGGGAGAATTAAAAATATAGGGCCAAATCCTCAGATGGTGTAAATCAGCTTTTCTCAGTGGAGTGATGCTGATTTACTTTATCTGATCTGGACCTATAATGAAAGGCTGCTTGGGGGAAAATTATATATAATTTGCCAAGGCACTGCTTACAGGGAAGTTTTAGGCAGCGTTCTGCACTTTTTACATAGGCAAATCTACAGTAATTGTGCATGTGTGAAATCCCATTTCCATGCAATAAAACTATGCTCTAACTTTGTCTGTGCATCTCAGTCATGAATTAAGACTGAGGGATATATTGTCTAGTTGATGTGCAGCATCCTAATAATGCTTAGCATTTATAACGAGCTATCTATCGTTACAGTTCTTAATGTAGTGAGTTTCCCTTAGATAGAAGATTAGTTGCTAAATTGTATTTACATTCCCATTGCAATCAGTGACAAATTAGGTATACCTGGGTATTCAGCGGCACGGCAGATGAGTGTAGCCTACTGTGTACATGTCATGTATACACCCAACAAGTTCAGCGAGCATCATGTGGTTAATAAAGAAGAGTTAAACCTAATTACTTGTTCATCTTCCAACTGTACCTGTCATAGCATGTGCTATTGTTGTGTCATTTAGGTGGCATTCCAGGACGATGCTAGAAAGGGTAGCATGCACACTTTCATATTTGACTGCTGTCACCCCTTTGTGGGGAAATGATAGAGGAGGATGCAGGGTTTTCATTAGCCACACATCCACAAAAGGAGGATGAGATGTGGATGAAGCATATTCCATCTTGAATGGTTCGCCAAGGGCCCCATCCAAAGTCAGTGCCAATCAAAGGGGAAATCTTTCCATTGACTTCACTGGGCAGGGGCGGGTCATGCCCAAGGAAAGATTAACTCAATAAGTGCCAAATGCAATGGAGAGCAAAAAATGCAAGCATGGTGTTGCAGATTGTTTCCACTCATAAGGGAAAGATTACAATCTGATTTGAGGATGGTGTGTCCACAAAGTTGCAGCCCATTGTTTCAGAACTGAAAAAAAAAATTATCACTGACCGTATCATCCCTCTGCTCTAGAAATGGTGCGTGAAATCCTGGCCACAGTGAAGTCAATAGCAAAGTTCCCACTGATTTCAACAAGGTCAAGATTTCACCTGGAGTATCCAAGCTAACCACTAACTGCCTGGAGTTAGGAAGCAAGTACCACTAAGGGCAGAGGAGTCCATACTTGTCCATTACAGGATTTCCTGGCTATGCTTCTTCCAAAGTATCTGGTATTAGCCACTGTCGTAGACAGAATACTGGACCAGAGTCATGACCCAGATACTGTAAGAGTCAGTGGGCTTAGGAACATTATTAATGTTATTTTTACATTTTTATTTATTATTTGTATTATCATAATGCCAAGCAGTCCTAGTCATGGACCAGGACCCCAGTGTGCTAGGTGCTGTACAAACACAGAAAAACAAAACAGTCCTGTCCCCAAAGAGCTTACAATCTCAGTGTAAGACAAGAGACAGCAGATGAGGGAGTATAAGAAATCAGTGAGACGGTAGTCAGCATGGTAGACAGTGGACATGACAGGACCTCGATTCATGGTGGCAACTCATGTTCCCTGATGTCAGTGAGCATAGACTGAGTATACAATAGGGTTGCATTGCATTTCCCCACTGCCTCCACACCATGCACATCTAGAATTCTCCCTAGAGTTCACTGAGGGGAGAAGTTCAAGATGGGTCTTAAACAAGCATTGTTTATTTTTGAAACTTGATTGTCTGTCAGCATGTACCCGAGCGGCTAAGTACATAAAAAAATGACCTTTTAAAGTTTCTCCCTAAAGGTGCAATCGGAAATAAAGAGAAAATGGAGGAGCTGGAAAGTCAACCGGTATTTTGCTGTGGATTTCAAACATCGCCATCCGTCTCTGGCGAGCAGCGGAGTGAACGGGGGGACACAACTCTCCATTCTGAGCAAGAGCAGCTCTCAGATTCGGATGTCCAGCATAAATGCGGAGAATCTAGCAACATGAGCAACTAAATAGCCCCTCCCCACAATAAAACCCAAAACACCCCTTTAAAAAGAAAAAAAATCATAATTTTGGTGGTTTGGGTTTTTTTTTAATGATTATTATTATGATTTTTTAAATGTAAGATGTGTCCACAAGCATGAAACAAAACATCCCTGGCGTTTTGCAGAGAAGAAAAGATATTTTTTTAACTATCATTGTAAATAAACCACTAAGATCCATGCCATTGACAAAAAAAAAAAGTCAATAAAACGCCAAGGCCACCCCCACATATCCATTTTGAGCATCTGCAAGTAATCCATTGTCAGCCAAGTGTTTGCTGTGCAGTTGTTAATATTGGTTGCCAAACTGATATAAATGTCTCTGTGCATGGACTTCATTGTTGTTATTTTTGGGGTCTGGGTTTGTTTGTTTTTCTAATCCAATGCATCCTCGCTAAGCCTCATTCTCATCTTTGGTGTCTGAATATTCTCAGTCTCTTTGGAGTCTTAGGATATAGCTATAGCATTGGGGTTAATAATGCCGGCCAGGTCACCCAGGACTCCAGAAATGGATTTCATGGCTGGATTTGGTCAGAAGAACTCAGCGGACTTAGAACATCTGCTGTGACTGTGTGAGACAGCATACCTGTCACCATTCCAGAGAGAGGAATCCATGCAGCAGAGATGGGGGCTGCTATTTTAGATTCTAGCTAAGCTGTGAATTTTATAAGAGGGCCATCCATTTGAGAGAGATCTATATTTTTGGGGTTGATAGGTTGGAGTTTTGAGTAATGTGAACAAACATTCCCCACCCCCACCCCCCAGAGGCAAAAGTCAGTTCCAGGAGTCTCGCTTCCTCTGAATTACATTGAAGCTCCTGCATCAATGTCTGATCATTGCACTGCGACTGGTAGTAGCACGACCTGTGTGTGTGACCTCTGCGACCAGGCTGGCATTGACAGTGTTTGCCAGCACAAGAGACTCAACAAGTGTCCAACACGGTGGTGCAGGAAGATTAATGTCCTCAGTGTCTGTGGAGCAACTAAGGTGAACAGTCAGACACTACGGAAGGGAGTGATAAAGACTTTGGATGATTGACCATATCTGGCCATTTCTTCTGTCATTGGATCTTTTGTTTGTTCACCAACAGATATTATGAATGCCAATGTCAGAGAGACAAAAGAAAACGTCCTTTCCAACTTTGCCTTGCAGTAGAGCCACGACTGGATACATATCTACTTCAGTCGAACATCAATGATGTCAATTATTTCTTGAGAGGTTTTATGTGGTGCATAGAGGCTTTAAGGACTGTATTTGCTCTTATTTCTTTGTGGATTTATATGTGAGGGTATTAAAAAACAAAATGACATTTAAATATGATGGTTTGGACTCAAATTAACAGCAACCAGGGAATTCAAAATTATGGTTAGGTCTTAGTTGAAATGACAAAGAAAGTGTGTGTGTGAGGGAGGGGGAAGATATAGACACAACATTTTCCTGTCAGCAGAGATTTTGATTTCAGTAGGTTTTGTTAGTTTAGTTCAAAACTTGTAATGTCATTTTAAATATAGGGTTTTTTTAAAAAATAGTTTCCTTGTTTTTAAAAGGAAAAAGTCATGAAAAGTTATGAAAGAAGTATTAATTATAATACTTAACACTTAGTGCTTTATGGGACGTATTCTGCTCTTAGTTACAGCAGTGTAAATCTAAAATAATCCCAGTAGAATTAGGGGTCAATCCTGCAATCCATTGAAATGGATGGATCACTTGATGATTACCTGTTCTGTTCATTCCCTCTGAAGCACCTGGCATTGACCACTGTCGGAAGACAGGATACTGGGCTAGATGGGTCTTTGGCCTGACCCGGTATGGCCATTTTTATGGTCTTATGAAACAAATGGGAGTGCTGCCTTGACTACAGTGGGTGCAGGAGCAGATATTTATTCCAGATTCACACCACTATAAGGGTGAAATTCACTCCTGTGCAGAAGACCAGTAAAAGGACTATGTACAGCTTAAATGTACTTTGAGATCTTAAGTGGGATTTATATGATGTGTACAGGCTTTTTGTCAGTCCTCTTCACGGGGTTGACCCTAACCGAGAGTAGAATTTGGCCCACTATGTTCCAGACGTTGTGCAAAAATTACGTAAGTACTTTTTAACTACTAGATTGGAAACTTTTCTCTCATCAGATGCTGTAAATAGCTATTTTAGCAAGTTTCCCAATGAATCGTGTTCTTAATAGACCAGAAAGACACTGAAGAGGGAGAGGGGTAAAGTCAGATATATCCGGTAAATATATACTTATAATTTTTTAAAACAAAACTATCTAAAATTAAATGAACAGATGAAATTTAGTTTTGTATTTTCTGTAGTATGGACTTTCACAAGGTTAATACTGACAATTCTGTAAGTGTATTGTAAAAAGAAATAATGGACAAAGCATATTTTGCATGAATGGTTACTAGCCAATTTTCAGCCACTGATCACCATATTTAATACTTGCCTCTGGTTGGACGCCTTTTTTTGTGCCACATTTCAATCCAGAGCAAGAGTTTTTTCTCTGGCAGTTCTAAAATCCTCTCCTATTTGAGTTGGTGTGTCTCAGTCCAGTGCCTCGTGGGCAAGTATCCACATCACAAAACCACCCTTGCAATTGGCACACATTGGAGGCTAGATCCTCAGCTGGTGTAAATCAGTGCAACACCATTGGTGTCTGTGCAACTATGTCGGTTTACCTCAGCCGAGGATCTGACATGGGTACATTATTATTTTTGAAAGTCTCAGCAAGAGAGATCAAGGGCTGAATGGTCCTGGAGACTGAATTCACCTCTTGATTCTTAGAGCCCAAACTCAGGATTGAGGCAGGTTGGTGGGATGTTGTGTTGGAAGCTTCCACACTATATGCTGTACTTGTTCAGTAGACTAGTAGTTCTCAACCTGCGGGCTGCTTGCGGCCCAATCAGCACACAGCGGCTGCTCATGTGACATGCTCAGGGCCCTGCAGGTAGTATATATATTGTGTGGCTGCGGCCCACATAACACACAGAGAGCTTCATATGCAGCCTACAATGGCAAACAGGTTGAGAACCACTGCAGTAGACCGAGAGAGGACTTCAGTCTTTGAGATTTTCCATCCAGTATCATTCACCAGCAATGAATTTACTAGAAGTTGTAGCTCTCTATATACTTAATATATTCTACAAAGTTCAGGCAAATCCCTTCTTGTGGGATTTTTTACTGGAAGTGCTGACCACTCTTACAGTGGTGGCATTCATGTGGCCACTCTATTGTTCAGTGTTACTCGAAAGATCATACTTCAGGTATATATAGAGAAACCAGTAGTTACCTAAACAAAGATTCTAATGCCATTGCACAAAATATGCTCTTGGGTATCTTTATGTCAAATGTAAATTGAAGATGCTAGATGTATGTCACCACTTCTGGTGACCATCATAACTAAGCGTCAAGATAGAAGGAACCAAAAGGAAGAATTGCTTCAAAGCCTGTGTAAATATCTATTCATGTGTAACAATGTTTATTTTATTTCTACTGTGAAATATATTTTAGGGTTAGAAAGTACATGTTATTAAAACAAAATCTAATTTAAAAAATGTGTGCTATGCTCCTTGAGCCATTTTTATAATATGCCAATAATACATTTCCTGTCTAATTTTCTTATTTGGCTTTTGTAAATGTACAAAATCTTCTGTACTGCAGCTTTTGTGGGTCTGTAGCGCATACAGCTACTGTTTTGTTGTCTGCCGTTGAATGGGGAGATCTGTTATGAGATGTATTTTAAAATCCTGTGTAAGAGAGGTGTGATTTTTCAGTGGTGTTGGGCAACCTTATCTCCCTTGGACTTTATTTGGATTTGTGGGTGCTCAGCACTTCTGAAAATGAGACCCTGGGTGCCAAAATCTAGGTACCTCAATAAAAGAAGCCTGAATTTCAGAGGCACTAAGGTTGAAAAATACGGCCGCTTTGCATATCTTAAGTACTCATGTTTGAAAAAATTGGGCTTAAGATTTTAATGGCACAATCTCAGTGACCTTCAGGAAAGACTCTCACTTCTCTTTTTAGTCTGTGACAGATGATTCCCATTGGATATGGAGGTCTAATGGAAGTTACCTAGTTACTGTAGTAGGTTCAGAGAAGAAGTAGATCAGACCTGAAGTTGTTTCTGTGATACAATATGAGAAACCATGTCCCTACAGTACTGGCACAAAGAACTACATGTGTGCAGCACTGTTAATACAGTGTTATGGGCCATTATTTTCTAAGGCACCAGTCTTCAAAGGTGCTTAGGTCATCAGTTTGCAGGATCCTAGTATTTATTTTTTTCTACAAGGGCTTTACCAGAACACTAAAACCAATGAACAACATGAAGTAGGCTAGGGTTTGCTTGGAAGATCCATGCCATGATTCCCATTGAATGTGGACATCAGTTAATCAAAGCTAAAGATCTCCTGGATGTAAAACTTAGAATTCAAACTCTCTTTCTGTGTATTCCCAAAGGTGACAAGATATGCCTATGTTGCTTACATTGCTGGTTGTTACATTAAGAGGGCTAGACAAATTATATTTTTGTGGCAGTTATCAGAATAGAGGTTCCTCAAGTGCCTTTTAGGACCAGACAGCAGTTTGGGGCGGGAGGGAGGTGTCAAAGGGGGTGAAATCAATTTAAGATTATTTTTAACTGCAGCAAGCACGTTATCTCTTCTAATATATAAATTCATGATCAGTATGACCTCATACTATGACACAGTAAATAATAATATGCCGGAATTATAAGAGCAAGCCTACCTGGACCATGATAGTGTCCTTCTGCTTAGAGTCTATGGGAGTTTTGCCCTTGAAATGGGAATGGAATTAGGCTCTTTATGATTGTGGAATCAGATCCGAAGCTCACTGAAATCAATGGGAGTCATGACACTAACTTCAGTGAGATTTTTAACAGGCCCACATTATAGGCCCTAATCTGGATTCTGGTCTCAGCATCATTGGTGTAAATCTGGCACAACTCTGTTGACTTTACTTATGCTGATGTGAGATCGGAACTGGCACACGGCTGCCTTGAAACCTTGTAACAAGGTGGTGGAATCTCATTAGTTCCACAGGTCTCATGGAATCTCCAGCATTTGAGTTGGCAGAAATGTCATGGGATCAGCTGATGAGATTTCAGCAGTGTCGCATCTGAAGTTGACTCTCAGCCATGATTTAGATTCCAAAGTGAACTGGCCTCTGACTAGTATGAGTCCAGATCTTAACTTTATCTCCCGGGCCCATACGTGCCAGAAAATAGATGCCGACAGTGTAGGGAATCTAGCAAAGCCATTCACGTGATTTAACGACATTGTAACAGCAAAAATAATGGAGGGAACTAGATAGAGTCACATCTGGACAGAGTCTAGTCTCAACACAGATAACTGTTCTTTGTTTAACTCACATCACCACAATGCACGCGCTGCGGTCT
This sequence comes from Gopherus flavomarginatus, assembly GCF_025201925.1. Classification (NCBI taxonomy): domain Eukaryota; kingdom Metazoa; phylum Chordata; order Testudines; family Testudinidae; genus Gopherus; species Gopherus flavomarginatus. Next base: position 10,508,262 of record NC_066618.1, on the reverse strand, counting down.
CTTGTTCCTGTGGGGAAGGTGTAATGTTCAAAATGTTCACCTTCTGGGAAGCTTTGAATTGTCACTTCTGCTGAGAATCTCTTACATGTTCTGCTTTTTTTTCTTCATCGCTTAAAAAATTATTTATTTCCAAGATGCCAGAGGCAATATCTCAGAGCTGAAAGGATCAGCGTGGAACCGCAGTTCTGGTTAATGCCTTCACCATGAAGTCCTCGAATCAGCGAAACTGTCTCTAAGTAGAACTTTTGATGGAGTTTTCCATGGCTTTAGATGATCTTTAGTTAACACAACAGAACAGTCTGAAAGTGCCCAATGTACATTATGGTGGCTTGCTCTGGGGATGGGGAAGATCAAAGTAGACTAACCTGCTACAATCAGACTAGATGCTTCTCTTGGTCAGCAGTGCTAGATTCTTCATCAGGGTCAGGACAAAGGCAGGGCAGTGACCATGCCCCTCTCCTTTCCGCTGTAGCCAATGGAGCTGCGATAGTGCAGGGCAAAGCACAGGCTGCATCCATTAGAGGAAGTTGCAGCACCAGCACTGGTATGTGCTCCTTGAGCAACCTCCCAACGCACACACACATACTGGGATTTAACAGCCACAACATAGTTCTGTAGCTTTTTGCTACGTGCCAGTGAGCTGCTTAGAAGACAAACCAAATGGTAACTTCCCCCCACACCATGTTCAATTTACATGCTTGTAAATGAGAGTAGTATAAAGAGGTTTTATTTTTCCCCGTTTCATTTATGTTTCAGCAGGACTAGAGATTTCTTCTGCTCACCCTCCATACATTGTTGTATGTTTGACATGCCAAGCCTTCATGTACATAAGGCTTTGAAGAATGTTTAACAGCATCTGTTTACATGTCATTACAGAACAGTCTTATCAGTAGAACTGACACACTTCGAAAAGTCCCACCATGGGCAATCGGATGGTCCGCACAGATTTCACCATAGCCTGCCACAGTGGCTACTTTTTCAAGGCTGCTTGTTGAATTTGAGGCATTTTGTAACTTCTCACACACTTCTAAGAAGAGAATTTGATCATGTACTTTGCTTACTACATTAATAAGAGAGGAAACTTACTTTCGGTCGTATTTTTGGCAGTCTTAAAAATCTTGTCCACACAAAAAATAATGAAATGTGGTCCAGTGGTTTTATAAACCTTTTGACAGGTTCACTATTCCCTGATGGAATTCCCAAGCTTTTCCTCTATCTAGTTGGATACGCTCTAACTTACATTGCCAGATATTGAACTCTGGCCCGTCATACTGCTGCTATTATTTGTAGTTCACCGTTCTTTTCATCTCCTCTTCTGAGGATGGTCTTCCCACTGCCAATGCCTACGACGACATTAAACTTCACAGTTAGCAATGCCAGTCCTCCACTCAGTGACCATCTTCTTGGTTTCCAAACCCTGTGACTGTCCAGCTCTGAAGCCTAGAAGCTCTGTTTGTAGTAACAAAGGCCGTCAGTGGGCTCTGACTCACTCTATGGAGGCTGTTCCTGTATATTGGAGCTGGTCAACATTTTCCAAAATTTGATTTGTCAGTGAAAATTTTGAATTTTGACCACCAGGAAAAATATGGATGTTTTGACATATCACTCATTCGAACATCTGAGCTAATAGCCATTACTCCGTGTACTCTAAAACACCACTTCCTATTCAATATCTGCTCACAGAAGATTTCCAGGTTCAGAAAAGTGTTTGATACAATTCAGAGCTTTCTCGATGCTGCGCCAAAATTAGCCAAACATTCTAAAGTTATGCAGCTCACGTATTATATACATCATGCTCTTTGTTTGTGGGTAGCTCATGCTATCATTCCTATATGTTAATAGTAGCCGTTAGTTGTAGTACAGTCGTGCTGAGAGGCTACGACTGAGATCATGGCTTCGTTGGGCTGTTTTAGATAGATTGGGTTCTCTCAAGAAGAAAAGAAATGAGAAGTTACAATTCCTAGACTTCTCCAATTGTCCAGTCAGAAAGGACAGCATTTGTCCTTTGTTAGATAAGTCTTTCAAGTCAACAATTATATGGTGGCTACTTCCTCTTCCTTCCTTTGAATCACTTTATTAAGAGAAGTTTGTTACTGCATGAAGACAGCATTGAAATGAAAATGTTCCCAGGGTGATTTGTCCAAAGGAGCAATAAAAATTATGGCCTGAATGATTGGGTTTCAGATAGGGGGGCTTTTCAGTTGCAGTGATGCTGCCATATTAGGGCTATTTAAATCGTTTCTGGAAAACATCTGACCCTCCTGGACCCTTTTCTCATTTTTAGACCCAAACCCAGTTGCATTTTCTTCAAGACTTGGCTTTGAAACATTTCATTAGCTGGGTTTTTCCCCTCCCATCATCCTTTCAATTTTGCTGACACTGCACTTCCTGCTCCCAACCAAAATCAAATGGTGCCAAAGCACCGCAGGAAAGGCTGGTCTCATGGTATTTCTAGTCATGCCCAGGAGTATCAGAAATGCACTGAGATAGTGTTTTCCCGGGAGATTCACAGTTCTGTGCTTGCAGACTGCAGAAGCTGGGCCAGTTCAGAGAAACTTCTGAACATTTCTGTGTTTGCTGGGTTCTGACTGCCACGTTTTTTAAATGTACCCATCCCTAGTTAATGTGAGCAAAGTCCTGCTTGTCTTGCCTGAGTGTAGGGAGTGGGAGAGAAAAGTAGCACAGGAGCCTGTAACTCACCAAAGGTATCTGTAAAACAGCCCAAGAGGATTCCAGCCAATCACTCTCTTGAGCTGCAAACCCACTGGTGTCATGTCTCCAAGTCTTTTAGGGTAGATGCTACTTTCAGCAGTAGACACGATGACTTACAGTGATTCTACTAGTAGCAGTGAGGAAAGGATGCTATCAACCATGATTCCCCTGGGCACGCCCCCAAACATGCCACCAGCTGGATTCTCATGTGGTGTGTGCAGAGCCATCACTGAGTCAGCTACAGTTGAGATCTCTGTTTGCAACCTCCTGGGTTATGCCTCTTTGTTAACTGCCTCATTACCAAACCAGGGGCATTATACCTGGGGGCACCTTTAGTGAGTTAGGGCAGGATTTACTCAATATCTTTAAAGATGTCAGACAGGCACAGCCAGCTACGGATTGCATCTACTATCAGAAAGCGGTGGAGTGCGAAGCATGCAGTAATATCTAATGATGCTCTGATGTTAAGCTCTGTGTGGTTTTGTGGTAGAGAGCGACATTCAGCTAAATGTGTCTTGTACCTGGTTCAACCTCTATAGAGCTTGAACAAAGTTCCCTGTTTTAACCCCGGTGGTCTTTTCACCTGGATATTATTATTGTTCCACATTTGCTTTCTTTGTGGGGAATTCATCCATGTGAAGAGTTAATGTGTGGTATGAACCTTGCAGTGTCTTTCAGTAGCTGAAGTAACCTAGACCTCTGCATACACCTTTACCAATGGACCTTATCACTGTACAGGAGTCTCCAGAGGTCTCAAGGTACCTGCATAATCTGTAAAAACACCTGTTCGTGTCTCTATTCTCTCTCCCAACTTCTTGCCTTTATAGTAGCAATGCAACATGCAATAGCTCCCGAGAAGAGATGTGCCAAGTTAATGTATGTAAAGCTGTATTTTGACTTTTGAAGGTGTCAAGGGATGAATTTACTGGCCCTCTGGGTCTAATACTGGCCTTTTTATCGTTATTAGTAACAGGATCTGGGGTTATTACATTTTGTTAAGTGGAAACGCACAGATGTCAGCTGCTGCTTACTGGACTAATCTTTTTGTGTGTTCTGAGAAACAGTTCTAGATTTTAACATGTATACTGCTGTAGATAACACAATAAATGTATTATCATTTTTGCACGTCTGTTCTGCTATGAAACTGAACTCTTGGGCTGATCCAACACTGCAGAGTTACCTTTTCGGGAACTGAAGGTGGTTTGTTTGCTGGGAAGCACACAGTTTAAGGCCAGAAGGGATCACATAATTTGATTTCCCATATAATACAAACCACTGAACCCCAGCCAGTTACCCCTTCATTGAGCCAAATTACCTGGATTAGGCTAAAATATTACAGCTCTCAGGAGCCTAAGGCAGTGTGTTCCACAGGTGAGAATAGGAGACACCGCAGTGCATCAGTGCCTCAGGCCCCTATAATGGCAAAGAATGACTTGGTGAGATAGGTCCATGTGACCCTAGCCAGGGACTCGGGTTCCATGCTTCACAGGAAAGCAAAAAACCCAACACAACCCCTCAGTCCCTGCCAGTTTGACCTGAGGGGAAAATTCCTTCCCAGTCCTGAAAATGGTGATTAGTATGACCCTGGGTGAGCCCCACTTGCCAAGATGCTGAGAAGGGGAATTCCCTGCACTGCCTCCGAGTGATACTTCCCGGGGGTACCAGGGTTGTGAGGCTACCACCTGCTCTTAGCAGGAGGGCCTTGTCTGTGCCTGTTCGGGGTCAGCTCCCCTATGCCACCAGCAACACAAACATTCCCCTCTAGGTTTCTGAGGCCCTTCTGTCTCTCCACCTCTTAGCGATAGACACACTCCCACCCCCAGGTTTTTCAAGCCCCATGGCCATTGGTCATACTGAGGATTCACAGAGTCGCTGCTTCCAAAGGACAGCATATCCCAGCATACCAGTTCCACCTCAGATCACCGCTCGGCTTAGCACACAGCACTCAGATATGTGTATTATGAAATCTAGTGTCAGTTTATTTAACAAAGCACAGCGATTCAAGTGATAGCCAGCAGAAGGATTGGAAATACATGCTTGCCTATAAAACAAAACCAGAGCATGCATTCTACAGCCTAGATTTCATGTCTGGTAGAGAAATGCTTGCCTGAATCCTTGCAGCATTTTACCGCCAGACTTGACTGTGATCCTCCTTTCATGAGACAGACACACTGTTAGCTTGTCTCCCAGGTGAAGGACCCAGTGTGTTTCTTTGCCCCTAAAGATATATCGGTTTTATCCTTTGTCTTTATGCATGGACAGGACACCCCTCGCTGTTTGGTTCATCCTGCAGACTTCCCCTCTTGTCGATTTCACACTCTCTTATTTTGCCTGTGACTCAGTATACAAATAGGCCTGCAATTGTGGTCCAGTACATCAGTGGTTTTCAACCTTTTTTCATTTGTGGACTCCTAAAAATTTCGAGTGGAGGTGCGGACCCCTTTGGAACGCTTAAACATAGTCTGCAGATCCTGATCACAGGTTTAAAAACTACTGTTCAGGGGTGAAAGTAAAATACAGCTCTTACCGGTATGGGTCCCACTCTGCTCCCCTCTCTGGAAGAGGTGGGGCCTCAGACAGAAGGGGTGGGGCCAAGGGTGGAAGTAAGTTACATTTCTTACCCGTACGGTCCAAACACAAGCAACCCACCTCTCCTACATTCTTCATGGATCCCTCCCATTGCATGACTTAGATATAGAAAATAAAACTATTACTTCTACCAGTACTGTCTGCAATAAAACTTTACTATTGGAATAAGCCTGAAAAACCGAAAACTCACTGTCACATTTTTCTCCTTGTCCTCCCTCCTCCTCTTCCTCCAGCCAGGCTGCAGACAGGGCTAGGCTCCCTGTTCCCCCAGCCCCCCGACTCAGCAGGGGCTGCAGAGGCTCCCCTCTAGTACATAGCAGGGAGCAGGGGGACTGGCTAAGGGAGAAGCCTCCCCAGGTAGCCTACTGCCTGCATAGGAACAGTTTAAACTTAGCTGTTCACTCTGTGGTCTGAATGTGGGATTCGGGGCTATTTCCGGCATCCTTCTTAATTTCACTTACAGTTGTGTGGGGGGGAGGGTGACCAAAGCCAGGGCAGTTCTTTTCTGCCCCCTGGATGAGGTGACCTTCAATAATATAAATTGAATATAAATGAACTGTCCTGGTTTTGGTCACCCCCCAGGCCACCTTGGACCCTGCATCATGAAGCACGGGAACCCCCAAAGCGCAAGGCGGCCCCAGCACATCCTCCCCACAAAGTACGGGGCCTGGGGCAGTTGCCCCAGTCCATCCTATGAACAGAATGATACTGGCAGTAGGTGCCTAAATATATTTGAAGATCTCGGCCCAAATCACCAACCTTGTCTCCCCGGCATAATCTGTGAGTTGCATTTGTCAACCTCCATCTCTCAAAGGGGCAGCGTCTGGTAGCTGGGGCAGCTGCTGAGGATGGCAAAGGCTGTCGTGTTGGTTAAACAATCAGCAGAATGACTTCAGCGATGACAAAGCAAAAGCCGTAAATTAAACCAAAGGGTGTAGATTCGGATGCAGTGCCATAGCAGTTGAAGTAGAACAATGCGATTGACTGGCTAGGTTTTGTGCAAGCTAGCTAGCCGAGGTCAGGAGAAAATCTGCTTCCCAATGGGCGGAGCTACAGTGGCTCCCTGCTCAGGGGTGAATTTTTCTTGACAGAACAGACAACTCTTATGACAGAGAAGAAAGCGAAAAAGCACAAGCTTTGCCTGTGCTCTGCGCATCACAAAGAAATCCTATACCGGGTCATGCAGCTAGCCTAGGGCTGTTTATCAGTCACCATGTGGGAGAACTACAAAGTATTGCTACGTTAAACCAGGCCTGAATGGGGCCAGGCTCCAATATTGCAGTATCTAATTCATAGAATCATAGGACTGGAAGGGACCTCGAGAGGTCATCTAGTGCAGCCCCCTGCCCCCATGGCAGGACTAGGTATTATCTAGACCAGTATTATCTAATTCAGGCGATTAATGCTCAGTAAAAGAAACCACAAAGCCACTCCCTGATTACGCTTTTGGCTGCATTAATAATCTAGCAGCACGCCCAAAGCCTCTGCTATGGCTGAAGAGGTGTCGTCTCAGCTCGGGGAGAAATGGGCGTGCAAAATTTCCTGGCATCTGACTCTAACCACTAGGCAGCCTGCCCACAGCCTGGGCTTTGATCTAGGGTCCCACATGTTTTTATGACAACTGGTCATTGCCAGGTCACAGGGGTGCCTCAGCCACATCCTTCTGCCCCAGTTGCTGGCTACAGGTAAGGCATGGGTATCGGGATTATGTGTGGTGGCAGGGAGGAGGGCTGAATATGCACACAGCTTGAGGACCCCTCTCTTAAGGGTCAGGCACCAATGGCTGGGTAAGCCAACTTCACAGCAGCTTTGAATTGGCAAGAGTTGGGCAAAGTTGTCTTAGCACAGCCCAGCCATAGATCCATGAGTGCTATATTTTAGCTACACACCAGGCTATATCTTGAAGCATGATGGAAAGGGACCAGTTTTGTAACATGTAACTCCTCATCTCAACGTGAAAATGCTGTTGGGTCAGACAGGAGGGCTTGCCCACAAGGCTAGGGGCAAAATTCACCCCATGGAGGTGGGGTTGGGGACAGCACAAGACTTAGGTCAGACTGTTATTCAACCAGTTCAAATGGGCACACCCTTACGCTGTCAAAAATCACCATGTCCCTCTTACAGTTGTGATCAAAGTAAGATGAAAATGAAAATGCTCCAAGTTAACAATGCTAGCTCTATGTAATTGAGGGGTGGGTGGGTGTGCGCAAGAGAGATTGGAGAGCTTGACAGAAAATGCTTGACCTTGAAGGATTGGAGGAGCCAGGACCGGCTCTAGGCACCAGCAAAACAAGCACATGCTTGGGGCAGGCACATTTCCAGGGCGGCATTCTGGCCACCCTCTTCCCAGGGGTTGAGGCTTTCGTGTGTTGCAAGGAAAAGAGCACCGGCCCATGTGCTTACTCAAGATTCAGGGGATTTACTGTACAATTTCCCACTAGAAAAGAGAAGCTAAAAGGAGCGTAGATGCTGGGAACAGAGCCTGGGGCTGGACCAGACAAATGTCTGCAGGGTCTAGCTCTCTTTAAGATCTTGACATACTTACTAATGGGACTGACCCCACCGGTTCCACTGGAACAATTTGTGCGGTAAGGATTACTCAGGCTAGGAAGGGTTTGTAGGGCCACTTTCAAAATCCCCAAGAATCTCTCGGAGCACAGACCTCACTGTTTCCAATCAGGTTTGCCTCTCTGGGCTCCAATCCATGTAGGGTTTAAATGGAAATCGGTACTGTTTCCAAGCTAACCAGTTTGCCTCAAACTCAGAAGCCCTCAATCCTGAATTTCAGGGGTGTGCAAGGGGCCAGCACATCTGGAAAGAGGAGATCACATAGGGGCTAGCACAGACGTGTCAGCCAATGCAGGATCCCTTCACTGGGATACCTTGTAACCACAATGGTTTATAATGTCAGAACGCAGTGAGGCACCTGAGGGGAGAGATCAAACACCTGGTTTATGGATCTCCAGAGTGAAGTTCATCCTGACAGCTGGATCCCACGTGCATCGCCGCTGTCCTCTAAGCAAACGTGGACTGGACCTTGGCAAGGCTGACACAGAGTTCAAGAGATTTCACACTCGTGTGTCTGGATGGAGAGAGAGATTCCAGACCTAGAGGGGACCTGTCCGTACAAATAGGCAGCAGACAGAGGGGGTCAGGCTGATGCAGCCAGCCCCATTTCTGCCCCACCATCACCACTGGAGTCCAATTCCCACAATCGCTCTGTATGGCTGCAGCAGGCTGCCCCAGCCAAAGGCGCCTGGTCTGATGGAGCAGTGTCAAAAGCAGACCTGACTCTAATGAAACGAGGACTGGTCAGAGGCACTTTTCCAGGAGAGGCGATCTCTCTCTGTGTCTCTGTATTTCTGCAGCACCCTGCTGCTTCCACCCAGCCAGCTTTGGGAGAAGCAATGACTCATATGAACGTAACTGTCAGACTCAAACACACTCCTAACAAAGGTGACCCCAGACGCTATCCCGGGCTCATTCCGCGCTACTCTGGAAACGAGGAGGCGAGTCAAGGCCAGGCCAGGCTAACTCCTCCGTGTGTTCTTTGTTTGTCTGAGAACCAAGCGCTTTCCTGAGCTGCTGTCTGTGGCGCTGGCTTGCACCCATGGACCCACACGTGCTCCCCCCCCAAACACAGCCCCTCTGCCAAGCAGTGGCCCAGAGAGACTGGCAGGTGCTGCTCTTGTCATAATCAGACAGTGTCATGGAGGGAGCGACAAGGATCTGTGCTGACTTCTCTCTCACGAGAGCAGGATCCGGGCCTCAGGTGACGGAGAGAGTCCCGGACCCGTGTCACACATGCTAGGTGTAGCTGAGAAACATCTTTGGGGGCAGCTCCTCAGATGGTGGGAATGTTCAGCTGAAGTCAATGTCAATTCACACCAGCTGAGGATCGGCCGCTGCTTTGGTCTTTTTGCAGAGCGATCTGAGCTGCAAAGTGGGGAGGGAGGTCCCAAACCCAGGTGCCTTTAAGTGCTGCCCTGCTAGCAAGGAGCATCCAGTAACTCGTGCGGATTATTGTCTAGCTGCGGTAAAACAACAAATAGAAAAACATCCCAACAGTAAGTGGAATTCACAGCTGCTTGGATGCAAACCCCGCTAGTGCTGGGGAAGAGGAGAGAGAGATTTGGGAACTGAACTGTCCAGGTAAGGGTTTTTCATGGCTCTGGGACAGACTGAGTGGCACCCCCAGACCCTGTCGTCCTGATCCCCCCCCCCACACACACACACTTCCCTTTTGATCTGTGGGATATTTCCCGACCCTAGACATGTGAGGCATTTGCTACAGGAGCAGGTCACTGGAAGGAAGGTGGTGATGGGAAAGCGGGTACTGGGGGGATCAGGGGACATTTCTTCCAATTAAGGTGAAAGGGAAAGACACCAGGAGCCTTTTACCTACAGGAGAGAGAAGCAGGGAAGGAAACACTGGTGGTTTTTAGACTTTAAGAAGTGAAACTCTCTGATCTTGCTTCCAGTCTGGGTGGGAAGTGAAGTTCTGCACTGAAAGAAGAGCAAATGCAAAAGAGATTCCCCTTTAATAAGACAAGTTGCCCCCAATAAACCAAGTAACGATTACAAGCCCCATCTTTCTTTTGAGTCTAAGAGATACCCTTGGAATGAGGCTAAAGAGCCATCGGCAGCCATTGCTGAGCAGAGTGGAAAACAAGGCAAATCAGGCGGTGTGCAAACGTGTAAAAGCCACTAAAAAAAGGGCGGAGGGGGCAGCCAAATTTTTTTTTTTTGCTTGAGGCAGCAAAAAAACTAGAGCCGGCCCTGGGAGGAGCAACAGTTTCTTTGCTTTAGATTTTTCAACACTGTTATCTGCCAGGTTGCATTTTATGGTCTGCCCCAGGAGTCACAACCCACCAGCTGACAGACTGACAGTAAGAAAGTGTTTAAATTTTATTTAAGCCAGGTGGGAGAAATGTGAGCATCCCTCCTGCTGAAGTATCAGCTGTAGGCCAAGGCCGATGTTCTGTTGCCATTTAGGCACGATCTGTATTTAGGCACTCCAAATGGGGCTGACTACCTAGCTTGGTGTATTGGTCTCCAGTAATTTTGCATATTATAGAATTGCTTACAATCATACACCACAAGGTGGTAGCACCTCCCCACACACAGGAACCACATTTCAGGATGATTTTGTTGGGAATTGGTCCTGCTTTGAGCAAGAGGTTGGACTAGATGATCTCCTGAGGTCCCTTCCAACCCTGATATTCTATGATTCTATGATTCAGTGTTAGCCTCTGTGAAAAACCTGTTTACATTGTTCAGGCTCTGATATGACACTTTATGTCCCCCCCACCCCCAATATTTTCATGTCATTAGTGAAAAAGGGACCAGCAGCCATTCAAATCATAGGCTAATCTCTGCTCCCTGATGTGTCACACTGATGTTAACGCAGTCAGGGGCAAGTTTTGCACTGATCCAGGTGTGATAGTTGATGCAAATTATATATTAAGGTAGTTTGCATAGATGCAAACAATTATTCATAGAACCCTAAACTCAGCGTATGGTCAATAAACCCTGACCTGAAGTAGTGCCAGGGGTAGGACACAGAAGTGCACAAAACTTGGCATCTTGGGGGAGACATGCTGGAGCGTGTCTGGAAGTATTAGGTAGATTGTGGTGAAGAGGAAGACTATTGCTGGGTATTTAGGGTGGCTGGAGGGTGAAGTGTGATGGGGTGGCTGGGGCAAGAATGGTGTCAGGGAGGCAGTGTCTTTGGGGAAGCAGGATGGGAGGCTGGAAAAACTGGGGATCCTGGTGGGGAGGGTGGCAGTCTCTTGGAAGAAGTTGGGTGAGGGGTGGCTGGTGGGAGTGGCTGGGGGGGAGTAGCTAGGGCTAAAACATGGTGTTGGGGTTGCCTAGGACACTGCAGGAAGTGCTTGAGGCCTGGGGTGCAGGAAAAGTACCTCTTCATCTTGTCCCAATGGCCACCAACGCTGTTTGCCACTCCTGGCCCTTCTGTATTTGGCTCCAGCAGGGAAACTTTCTGTTCTGTGAACACTACTGTGGCTTGGGTATGTGTTTCACACAAGATGGCTGACACTTGGCAGCCCCGTATAACAGATCATGGGTGGGAGAAGAGGGGAAAGACCAGGAAACAAGGGGGAAAACTGCTCTGGGGAGAATGTTACCCCATAAAGCTCAGACAATCTATTATTGTAGAGCCCACTACTGGTCCATATGAAACTGGGAGCACAGCTCCCCTCAACTTCTGTTGCCATCAGGGCCCAGTCCCGCAAACACTTGGGCACATGGGTAACTTGACTCATGTGAGCAGCCCTATACAAATTAATGCAGCAATTTACTTGAGTGAACTTTCATGTGTTGGGGTAGAGGGCTGACTACATGGCTCTGGATTCAACTCTCAGAGGTGCTCTTAAGAACAAATGGGGATAAAACGACCATCAATAAATTTAGGCTGGAAACTTGAAGGTTTCTAACCATCAGAAGAGTGAGGTTCTGGAGCAGCCTCCCAGTTGCAGCAGTGAGGGCAAGAAACCAAACTAGTTGTAATAAGGAGCTTGATCAGTTTATGAATGGGATTATATGAGGGTGTTGCTTTCAGTGGCATTAGCAGGGGGCTGGTCTTGACCCAAGAGGTCTCTTTCAGTCCTATGTATGCAGCCAGGTGTCTGCCATATGGCCCCAATCCTGCAATTGATTACAAGTGGGTGCACGTGGTTAGGATATAGATATGCAGGCCTGCTTGTAAAGGCCTATACTTTAAGAATTGAGGTATATGTTTATCATTTAGCTAGTCATAGAGGTGTAAAAGAAAGAATCAAAATCACTATCTGCCTGCGTAAAGGGCCTTCTCTCACTATGACAGTCTGAGGCCCTGTTCTTAGGCTAAGGCCTTTGGCTAAGCAGCAGGGGCAGCCGTAAGGGAAGCAAAGGGTCACATCCTCACATTCCAAACCAGTCACACTGAAATAAGGTGCAACTGGGCTGGTAGGAATACAATCCTGTCCCGAGAGTGCCCATCACCACCAGATAAAGATGGTTAAAGAAAACTTAGTTTGACAGCATCCAGGCTAGAAAGAAATCACTTCTCATTAGTTGTGGTTGTGAAACCCCCATTTCTGCATTGTTTTAACTCTATGGCCCCCACTTTTCTATTGTTAATCTGTCTGGTTGTCTAATTGTTTCTGTCTGCTGTATAATTAATTTTGCTAGGTGTAAGTTAATCAGGGTAGTGGGATATAATTGGTTAGAGAATTATGTTATAATATGTTAGGATTACTTAGTTAAATTTCAGTAAAATGATTAGTTAAGGTATAGCTAAGCAGAACTCAAGTTTTACTATATAATCTGCAGTCAATCAGGAAGTAAGAGGGGGAATGGGAACAGGGAATGGGGGTGGGGACATTGGAATCATGTTTCACTAAGGGGGCAGGAATGGGAACAGGGACACAGGCAAGGCTCTGTGGTGTCAGAGCTGGGAAGGAGGACACTGAGGAAGGAAACTTGGGGCATGGGTCACTTGCTGGTGGATTCTCTGCAGCTTGAGGTCTTCAAACCACAATTTGAAGACTTCAATAACTCAGGCATAGGTTAGGGGTTTGTTATAGAACTGGATGGGTAGGGTTCTGTGGCCTGCTTTGTGCAGGGGGTCGGACTAGATGATCACATTGGTCCCTTCTGACCCTAGAATCTATGAATCTATGAATCTATGAACTTCACCCCAATAAACATCAAATTGTTTGCACCTTCGGACTTTGGGTATTGCTACTCTCTGTTCATGGGAGAAGGACCAGGGAAGTGAAAGGGTGAAGGCGTAAGCCCTCTAACACACATCTGAGTGGTGCCTCATTGATGGCACTCAGTTGCATTGACTTCAACTGCTGGAAGGGGACTTTTTGTAGCAAAACCTTGTCTACAGTGAAGAGGTCATAGCTGTAAATCTTTATTTTCCTGCCTTAAAATTGATCCATAGTCTAGTCATTTAATTTTCCATCTGAACTATAGCATCATGAAGATCTAAATATTACTATGCCACACCAGCCATTATTATTTTTATTGTATGTGTCTACATCTGCAGTAAAAAGAAACCACACATCTGTTTCCAGTTCCTCATGTTAAGAAATGAGAATTTTAAACGGGATCAAAATGATGCTCTTTTACGAGAAGAGCTGATGCGGTGCCCAGGGCAGACATAGCATAAGGGGATGGCCCCTTGCAGAGAACATTAGGGTTGCTGGAACTGAAAGGTAAGATTGTAATTAACAGATGGATGATCTGAATTACTTGGTTAGGAGTCTAGCTAGGTACGGTCTAGTTTTAGTGAGGGAACTAGAGATGAAGGACTTTGAAGACGAAGATGAAGCCTTTGGAACCGCTCCCTTTGATCTGACTGGGCTGTGGGTCAGGGCCGTATCGTGAAGATGCCTTCCAACAAGAGTTAATACATGCTTTGCAGTTCTAGATCACCGGAGTAAATCCAAAGCACTTGACAAAGGCCCAAATCCTGAGACATGGACTTTGCTCTGGCACACTCCCACTCATTGCAGTGAGAAGCTAATTGAATACAATCTGAGTGTTGACTTGTGCCAACAAGATCCAAGCTTAGAGGGGATCTGACAGCCAAGGAATCCCTGTCTACATGGAAATAGGAGACAGCACCCTCCCCAGCCACCACCACCTCCCTGGGCTCTGGAAGAGGATGCTCTGTAAGGGTCAGGCTCTGTATGGGAGTGAGAAGGAGATGTGGACAGGGCTGGCTGGGGTTAGGGAATGGGAGGCCCTGCTTTGGGTGGGGAGGGGTTGCTCATTCAGTCTGGGGAGCTTATTTGGGCCTGTATGACATTACCCAGAGAGCCAACACCATGTGCAATCCTCCCAGAGGAGGTAAAAGTGGAACTACACTACCAGGAAATGGAGGGGAGGGATGCTGGGGGAACAGTACCACATCTGAGGAATGTCTAACCCCTCTGCCTCCCATTATCCCATTATCTGAAAGCCTCACATCCTTTAATGTATTGATCCTCACCAGCACCCTGTAGGGCAGGGCAGTGCTATTGGCTCCATTTTACAGATGGGGAACTGAGGTTTTGAGGTGCATAAAAATGTAAATAGAGTGGGATTTCCAAGAACGCCCGGGTGCCTGACTCCCATCACTTTCAGTCAGGATTAAGTGCCTCTTAGGTGCTTTTGACATTCCTATTAGGCACTGAAACCCCTTTTAAAATCTCAGACAAGTTACTTGAGGCCCGCTCACCCAGCAAGGCTGTAGTGGAGTAAGGACTTGAACTCAGAGTTACTACATCTAGAACCCTGAACACTGGACCACCCTTCACTCCATGGACACATGGAGCATCTGCCCAAATGGTCCTGGGTTCCTGCAGCCAGGTTTGGGGGCAGGCCTTGCAGCATATTGGTCCTGAAAATAAAACTCTACTCTCAACTGAGCCATGGGGGAGGAACCCTCCAAGGGAAATCCTCATATAGATTTCCTTCCCCTTAGCTTAATCCTGGGAGTTTCACCATGGAAGGGGACAACCCAGCCTTGAAGAAGGGCCCAAGTTTTGGCCAAAGCACCATCCTCCTGTTTACAGAGAGGACTATTAAAGCAAAGAGGTTGTGATTGACCAGTGTTACCCTGTGACACCATCGGTAAACTAGGATTTGTTGGCTCCCAATTCCCTGCCCTACCCGCTAGATCATACCACTAACACAGATACTGTGGGATGCTGGGGACACTGAAACAGGAACCAATCTTCAGCTGAAACCTAGCAAACTGAGAGAATGCCAACCACTACAACACTGGGAACATAGAAATTGCCATGATAGACTGAACTAATGATCGATCTAATGCAGGATCTCCCCAACAGATGAACCTAAACAGTTTAGGGCCAAGATTTGTAAATGTTACTAAAAATCATGAGACATGTAAAAGGAGACTGGTATTCAGGAGATGGATGCTCTGTACTTTCTGAAATGCAGTCATCTTTTAAGTTATCCCAAGCTGAGAAACCACAATCATGTAGCTAGGTGGGGCCAGCTCCCCTTCTGGTGTAAATTGGGGCAGTTTCATTGACCTCAATGGCAGTGTGTTAAGGTACAGTAGTTTCAAAGTGGGGTCAGCGTACCTAAGGGAGTGAACTCTCAAGGAATGAAAGATCAGGTCCCCTAATTTCTCTGCACCAGCAGTGAGGAGTGGGAGATGTTTAGTACAAGAAGTTCCACCATGAGGATCTACAGAGAATTAGGGTGACGAGATGTCCCGTTTTTAAAGGGACAGTCCCATATTTAAGTCCTCCTGCAAATGTCCTGACTTTTTATTAAAAACAGCCAAATTGTTCCATATTTTCTGTCTCACCCCATTAGTGCTGGTGGGTCCTGCTGCTGGTTGGATCCCCGCTCACCAGCCGCCCTCCCACCAGTGGTGAGTGGGGAGGGTCCTGCGGCCAATGATGAGTGTGGGTCTTCAAGTTGGTCGCGGGGCGAAGATGCAGCATTTGGGTCCAGCTGCTCCCCTTGCTGATCCATCAGCACAGCCCCTGCTGCAAGCTAGCTCGCGGCCAGGAAGGCCGAGCTCCCCGTCCCGTTTCCTGCTGGCACTGGCTGCGTGCTCTGAGCTGTGGTGGTTGGTGAGTGCGGGCAGGTGCCAGGCAGTGGCCAGTTATGTTTTGCCTCTGCTGCCCAGCCACTGGCCCTTTACATGCTCCCCATTTTGCTGTCCTCTCCCTGCTTTTCCCTTCACCCTTCCCCCAACCGTGCTGCTCCTCCATTTCCCCCCCAGCAGGGCGTGTCCTGTCCCAGCGCTGTGCAGAGAACCAACCCCTCGTCGGAGCGCTCAGCTCACCAACAGCCTGGCTGGCAGGGACCTTCCTTTCCCCACTGCCTCTGGCTGGGCTGGCACCCCAGGAAAGCCCAAGATCTTCCAGCCCGGGGCGCTGGCCAGGAGGAGCCGAGACCTGCATGTGCCAAAGCCCCGCACAGCGCTGGCAGGGGGGAACCTCTCTGCCCCTCAGCTAAGCTCTGGAGTTGGGGGGAAGTGATTTCCAGCC
Source organism: Gopherus flavomarginatus (assembly GCF_025201925.1). Lineage (NCBI taxonomy): Eukaryota > Metazoa > Chordata > Testudines > Testudinidae > Gopherus > Gopherus flavomarginatus. Next base: position 10,491,937 of record NC_066618.1, on the reverse strand, counting down.
TGTTTACTCCCTGAACCTGTAGGCTTCACAGCAGCTCCCCAGGCAGGGGCTTACACTGTCTTCCTCCTCTACCCCGCCACACGCTGGGTCCTGCCCCCAGGGCACGCAGGGTTGCTCCATCCCCTAGGGTGCTCCTAGGCACCCTCCCCTGCTGAGCCACCTCTCTGGCTGGGTTTCTGAAGGCCCTGCAGTTGCATTCCCTGGGCCCTGGAGCTCAATGCATCCTTAGGGCTTAACCCCTTCCAGCCCTAAGGTGGGAGGACAGGAGGCGGCTGGGTTATGTTGGTGGCCAATAGCAGCCAGGAGGTGTTAGCTGCCTTTGACAATGTGCAGGCAGGAAGGGACAAGCTGCTTCCAGCCATGGAGGGGAGAGGAGCGATGAGCTCTGCAAAGACCCGGGCCAGGTCATCCCTTCCCCCAATCCTCCTGCCCTGCGGCTGGAAGCAACTCCTGTCCAGGGCAGCTCTAGGTATTTTGCCGCCCCAAGCACTGCAAGCAGGCTGCCTTCGGCAGCTTGCCTGCAGGAGGTCCCTGGTCCCGCAGCTTCGGTGGACCTCCCGCAGGCGTGCCGCCAAAGGCAACCTGACTGCTGCCCTTGCAGCGACCAGCAGAGAGCCCCCCGTGGCTTGCTGCCCCAGGCACGCGCTTGGCGTGCTGGTGCCTGGAGCTGCCCCTGCTCCCGTCCCTTCCCTCCTGCATAGTGCCGAATTGCTGCTGCTGGCCACATTCTGGTGTGAACCCAGGGAGAAATCTGGGAGGGGCCATGTGACCCCATGTGTCCCCCCACGTCTTGCCTTGGGAAGACGCAGCGCCAGGTACCAGAAGAGGTGGGTCCGTCCCGGGGGCCCAGCCAGGCATGGCAGGCGAAGCGCATCAGGCAGGGAGGGTCGGGTCAGTCAGTCACCCACCCTGTGTGAGAGAGGTGTATGGGCATGTATATGTGTCACCTCTCCTTGTGTGTGTGGGGGGGGGTAGGGGTGTGTCAGTCACCCCTCCCTGCGTGAACCCTAGATCTTTAAAGATAAGAAGGGAAATAAAAAGAATCCAACTCCACAGTATTTCTTTTTAATGGGGGCTCAGTCAGCTTGATGTTAATTTGAACATTCGTGCTGCATAGTTCTGACTGATTGCCATGGAACTCGCTTGAATATGAATAATTGTACCCGGTGTCCCGCATTCAGCATAGGGAAATATGGTCACCCTCCAGAGACTCCATTCTGGCCATCCCTCCGTTATGTTTTCAGGAGACAATACTGCAACAGCTCAGCTTGCTATGGGAGGCTCACACGGAGGATGTGCCGTTCCGGTAGAGGGACGTTTTCCTCTTAGGGCTGATTTTTTCAAGCAGTGATAACTGAGTGACATAGTTAACAGGGCTGTTTTCTCTAGACATGCACCGAGGTTTGCGGGTGAAGCTCAGGTACTCCTGATACTGCCATTTGCGCAGTCGCTTCTTTAATTCAGCCTGAACCTAAAGAAAAGAACGAAAAGGGAGAGAAGGGGAGAAGAGCCAAAGAATGGGACATAGAACGAATGTGGCTATTCCAACTTCACAGACACTTAGGCTAAGATTGTCAAAAAAATACCTGCCCAAGATTAGCTTTCAAAATCCAAATCTAGGGGCCTAAACAAGTGGATTGATTGTCAAAAGCGCTCAGGACCCAGCAGCTCTCACTGATTTTTAGGGGCTCCCACCGCCCAGCTCCACCCATCACCTCTCTGTTGGTCAGGCCCTAGCACAATGGTTTTTGCACTTTCTTCCATGGGGCCTCCAATTTGTGGCAACACCTCCTGGAGCTCATCCATAAGGCCTTTAGCCTGTCCAAATCGAAGTCTGTCTGAAAAGACCCATTTCAGCCCTGTTACAATCAATAGAGTTGGTTTGAGTGGATTAGTCTTTTTATGCCCCCTTTCCCCTAATCTCTGTCTGGATAATGCCTAGCACATTGTAGGTACTGCCATCACACACACACACACACACACACACACACACCCCTCTTATAGCCACAAGAATATGTCTGCAGTGGAGGCCATCAATAACATTGAATCCCAGACATGTGGAGGACTGGAAGGGCCCTCACTAGGTCATCTAGTCCAGTTCCCTGCACTCAGAGCAGGACTAAGTAATAACTAGACCATTCCTGACGGGTGTTTGTCTAACTTGTTCTTAAAAACCTCCAGAGACACAGATTCTATACCATTCATATAGTCTATGTCTATTCGATACATTATAACTAGGGCTTCATGTCTGTCATGGAGTTTGTGGAAGTCACGGATTCCATGACTTTCTGCGACCTCCGTGATTTCTGCAGCAGCCACTGTGACTGATCTCAAGACCGCTCAGCCAGCCCTGGGGCCAGACACACTGGGTGCTGCTCAGGCGGCTCTGGACAGGGGGCCCTGAGGACCAACTGAGCAGTGGCCAGTGTGGCTGATCCCAGGGACCACCTGAGTAGCAGTCCAGGGGCTGGCAGGAGCAGAAGCAGCCACAGCTTGACAGTCCCTGGCAGTGGTCACAGGGATGGCTGGAGCAGTGGCAGGGGGACAGCCCCAGGGGTGGCCGGATCAGCTGCTGCTCAGTGGCCCCCAGCAGCTGCCCCACCCTGTCCCAGAGCAGAGGCCCACACAGCAGGGGCCCCATGGAGCAGTGGCTTTCCCCAGCTAAGATTTAGTTGGGGTATTTATAGTACAAGTCATGGACAAGTCAGCGGGCATGAATTTTTGTTTATTGCCCGTGACCTGTCCATGACTTTTATTGAAAATACCCATGACTAAATTGTAGCTTTAATTATAGTCCCAGTATTAGCGTGATCCCATGTAAAGTGTAACCTAAAATGAAATGCAAAAAACTTTTAAGGCCAGAAGGTGCCATTACGGTTATTTAGTGTGACCTGCTGCTCAGCACAGGCCAGAGAAACTCTCTCACTAATTCCTGCATCAAGCCCGTAATTTATGGCTGAACTGGAGTGTACCAGGGTGGAATTTTCTAAAATTCACAAAGCTCTGAATTAGGTATCCAGGCTTCCCATGAATTGTATGGGCAGAGTTAGGTACCTACAAAAGGGATTCTCAGAAGCCATCATGCCGAGTAGGGAGCCGCCTAAGCTAGCCAGGAGCTGGCTAACACAGAGAGAAGGCTTAGATCATCTTAGCTATTTAGTTATTTAATGGCCATTGATCTGAGCCCCTAAGTGCCTCCCTCTGCCTGAGATTCTCAGGTGTAAACGCTACCCTGGAGTTAGATGCTTAAGCCAGGTCAGCATTTTCTCACAAAAGACTCCTCCCCAATCCATAGGCGCTGAGTCTGTGGGAAAAAATGATGGGTGCTGAGCACCCACTGGCAGCTCCCCCATCGGCGCATCCCCCTCGCTTCCAACGCCTTCTTCCCGCTGCAATCAGCTGTTCCACAGTGTGCAGGAGGCACTGGCGGGCGGGGGGCAGAGGGGAGGAGTGAGGGTGGGGCACGCTCAGGGAAGGGGGCGGAAAGGGGCAGGAAGAGGAGGTTGGGGGCAGCGCCATGGGTGAAGGAGTGGAGTGGGGGAAGGGTTTGGGTGAAGCCGGGGAGAGCACCCCCTGGCACATTACAAAGTCAGCACCTATGCCCCCACCCCCTCAAAGCCAGCAGCCAAATGGCTAAAGCACTCACCTGGGAAACCTGAGTTCAGCTCCCTACCCTGCCTGATTTGAGGCACGGACAAGAATGCTGGTCACTACATCCCAGCTGCATACCCTAACCAGTCTGCATTGCGTGTTCTGGGGTGGGGCACTCACTCGGTGGCCAGAGGGGGTGGGGGAGTGATGCTATAGCCCAATGGTCCCCGCACTCAGATTCAAGTCTCCCATGGCTCTAATGAGTGGCCTAATCACTCAGCCAGACCCACTCCTGGAGCTGCCTTTTGTGTGGGGCCCAAGAAGGCTGAGGAGGGATATGGCTGGTCTCTATAAATACATTGTGGGGTTAAATACCAGAGGGGGTGAGCCGCTATGTAAGCTAAAGGGCAATATCAGTATAACCCCCACAACTCCTGGGTGTGGTGCTCTGGGTGTGGTGCTCTGGCCTCTCTAATGGCACCAAATCCACTTAGAGATTAATGACTCTGCTGTAGCCTTAGCTAAGAGGCAGATGGTATTTAGCTCCAGAGATCCTACGTTCAATCCCGACGACTGGGTTAGCTGTGGGGTGGCATCCAGGGCTTTGGCGACTTTGCACTTACCCACCAGTGGGAAATGAAAGGACCTGCAAAGGTAAGTGGCAACTAAGTGGCGGTTTTGAGAATGTCAGTGCTGCCTAAGGAGGCACCTAGGTGCTGTGTACCTTTGTGAATCTGCCCCTTTTGTGATTTAGGAACATCCATCACTTTGGAAGTCCATGGGACCCAGGCTCTCAAGTTGCTTTCACACTTTTGAAAAATCCCAGCTGAAACATCCATATTTGCCTATGCCTTAGTTGGCTTTTAAATACTTTTTTTACAGAGCAAATTCAGGTAAGTTCTGGCCATTCGCACTGCAAGCTCCATAAAGCACATATATATAGTATAAAAATATCTCGCACATTCCCTTGGGAATTGGCCACTTTTTAAAACAGACGGCACTTTATCATGTACCTTGGAAAATGTAGCCAAGAGTCTTAACAATAATCAAAGAACATGAAGCATAAGATTGAACAAGACTATCTGGAACCACACAGGCTGCCCTGGAGAGGAAAAATGCTTTAGAGGAAATAAAAACTGAACAGAGGTTCGATATGTATCCAGAGACGCTAATTGAACAGACTTTCTCATGACAGGGGAATCCCTGACCACTTGTCAAGGGGTCACTACCTCAAGGCTGATGTTGTGCCTTCCTGTAGCAGACCAGAATTACATGTATTTAGATAAAGTAGAGAAATACAGGCAGGAAGACCGATAAGGCTATTTCATGCTTTCAGGAGCAGATCAAAGTCATGCACGATGGCCTATTCTGGAAATTGGAACACAAGAAAAACAATGGAAGCCCCTGAGTTTCAAAGGTCTTATGCAATTGCAGGTCTTGCTACTTACCTCTCCATTTAAGAAGCAATATAGAAGGGCGACAACAAAACCCTAGGGAATTAAGGGGGGAGGAAAAAAAGGTTATTTCTAAAAAAGGTGAACTTCAGCACAACAGGTCTTGGTGCACAGATAATTGTAGAATGACATCAGCCTAATTAATACTTTGATTAGGACACACCATAACATAATTTTTCCAGTCAGTATTTTGGTGGCGTGACACTATTTATATGACTTTCATATTTAGACTATACAATGTCATGGACCTGATATTGTATATGTGCACCACTGACCTCTAATGGATATAATCAGAATTGCTCACCTGTGTGAGAGGGGCCCTGTACTGCTAGCAACTCACCCAAATTCTTCTTTAGCTCAAGTAGAAGGGATCTGTGGGTTTTGGAGCAGGAGGATCTGAGTTCTAGCCCTGTTTTGGCATTCAATCCTAGGCAGCCAAGGTTTTTTTTAAAATATGTAGCCATGAATTATAAGGCTATAATTATACAGCAGGGTTTTGACAGCGTCTTTATAAATAAGGCAAAAACTGTTATCAGTGCGATCATCAAAAACCTGTCATGTAATCACAGCTATGTAATGAAAGTGTGTTTTTTAAGTACCTGAGTGTGATATTTTCCAAAAGAGAATAGACAATTGCTTCTGCTCATATACACCCCTAAATGTTCTCCCAGAAGCCTGAAAATATCTTTCTGCAACAAACAGACCATACCCTGACCCCTGGTTCCTCCCTTGGACTAATCCTCCCTGGGGCCTATCATAGAGAGCATCTGGAGTAGTCATGACATGGGACAAGGATAGCTACATTCAGAGGGAGGGGGGGTGGTGTCAAAATTTCCATCTCATGCTTTCTCCTTTGGGCTGCAAGTTTACAGTAAGTACATTTGCACAGCCTGTGTCTATAATTTGATTCAAAAGAGGCTGAAAATTAGTACGCTATAAAAACTTCAATTTCCCTTAGAGACGCTGTTTGTGGCAAAATATTTCTTTAGGCTGGAATTTCCGCAGTTCCTAAGTGACTTAGCAATGGCTTTCAGTGGGACTTGCACTCCCAAGTGACTTAGACAGTTTTGAAAATTACAGTTCTGGTGTATTTCTTTCTATTTCTAAGGCCAAGGAGGTGCCTCTCCATAGCCCTGTATATCCTACCAATAGTTCAGTTTGCCTACAAAGCTGTGGAATAAACCATGGCACAAAATCCAGCCATGAGAGAGTAGGCCAGAGAGTCTGTCTCATGTCCGAGCTCCTTCTGCCTCCCCTCCTGCCCCGCCCCGCCCCGCCCTGCCCGCCTGCCCTGGCAGCTTGCCCAGAACATTAAGAGATTCAGGCTATTTCTGACCAAGAAAGGATGATCATTCCAGAGAGAAAACCCTGGCATGAACCAGAGCGTGCCAGCTAGTGCACAGTGACTCATTGCAACCCCAGCAATATGGCACAAGAGAGGTAGTTTCTCATATAAGCAGGTGTCCGGTAATTTAAGTGCACCTGAGTCAAAAGCAACAACTTAAATTCTGTCTCAAAGCCAACAGGTAGCCATGCAGAGCATGGACACTGGTGTAATGTTCCCTGCGTGGGAAGTTCGTATCCCAGTCCAGTTTTAAGCTGCTGAATATACTTAAAGTGTAGCATCAACTGGTGTGCATTGCAGTCATCTAAACTCAAAGTGACAGAGGCATGCATGAAAGAAGCAAGGTCTACATCCAAAGAAGAGCCATACGCTTCTGGCCACGAGAAGATAGAGAAAGCAATCCCGGCCACAGCTGCTACTTCATCACGTAACGGCAGTTGTTGGTCTAACCAGACCTGCAGACTACGAAGTCGAGTATTAAAAGGTGGGTGAACTAGCAATGGAAGGAGAGAGACTGATGTTATTTCTCCTAACCTACTCTCATCGCCTGTTTGATCTGGATGGAACGTCAGCCAGCTCATTCTGATCCACACCCCAGCCTTCATGAGACTCCAGGTAAGGCACTCAGTCACCCTCCCTGGACTGGGCAAGGTCAAGACAGTCATTAATTCTATCTTTATTTATCATACCTGAAAGGAGCCCAAGCCCAGCTCAATATAAAGTCTAGCGTCCAATCCAGTGCTTTCTGGGCAAAACGCAAACACGATGTAGTGCACTCCAAAGAGTGGGATTAGGAGCAGTGTGGATTTAGCTAGTCTCCTGGAAAATGAAAGAAACCACAGACATGACAGACTTGACAACATTTCAGTGAACGTAATGGAAGGTGGGAAACTAACAGAACCGAGACTGAGGGGGTGCACGCATAGCCTAGCAATGCACACTGTGAGGGGGAGGGGATTTCTAAAGCATACTAATAGGTTGCACATTAATTGGTCTGTGTGTAGACCCTGCTGGTGTGTAATCGTTAAAGTGCATGAGGGACCTTTCAGTGTGCACCATCAGGATTCACACGGACCAATTAATGCGCTTTAGAAATAACACAGCTGTAGTGCCCTAGGCTGCACCATGTAGACAAGACGTAAATCCTCCATTTATCAACAGATCAGCCACAGTCTGTCGTCGACGTGCAAAGCCAAAGTGCATCTAATGGCACTAGGATCATTTGTTCTCTATGCCTTTGCAATCTTTTTTCTCTCTCCTGTGTCAGCAGGCATGGATGCCAGCCTGTGGTACCCATGAAGGGGGTTCTTCTGATGAGGCCATCTGTCCATTTGGAAATGGATGCACCAATTCTTTTCACATAGATAATCAAACATGCATTTAGGGCTGGATTGTACTGGCAATCTAGTATTGAAATTCTCCAGCCTTACCAAACCCATGAGCCAACTAGTCCCCTGAGCTGTTCTAAGAGACCATTTCCGAGGTTGGCAGGACTGAGTCTCTCAGGAAGGGCATGATATGCCAGGGGGTATGGAATCAGAATGGGAGGAGTTAAACATCTGGGAACTAGATGCATCTGGAGCTCATTAAACTACAGGGCATAGCTGATGTGCATAAAATAAGAACGGTGAGGGAGAGAGGAGGAGCCAGTTGTGTGGCAAAGCATGGAGCCAACCTAAGTAGAGCGTGTTAACTTGATTACAGTTTATTAGGTGCAGGACTTTCAGTTGGGCCTGGTTGGTGGTCTAGCCTGGATAGGACTTTATATGGGGGGCCTCTAGAAAAAGGGCAGAATTTTACCTGCTCATACCTTAGAAACAAGGCGGCAACTTGATTATGTGTTTTTTTGTTCTGGGAGTTACTTTCCCCACTATTGAGGAAGAGCCCATAGGAGGACACCCCCAGGGAACAGTAAGTTAAACCAGATCCAACAGGAGATAATAGAAAAAAGATATCATCACTTACACAAAATGACTAAACTGGCTGCCGCTGACCTCTGGAGATTGTAATTTCTGCACCAGAATTCTGATCACATTGACAAATATAATAAAGTTAATCTGCAAAGAGAAGAAGGGGTTTCTAAGCTTCCTAGGAGATGGAGCCAGATCTTCAATGGGTGAAAATCAACGTAGATCCATCTATATCAAAGCAGCTATGCCAATTTATGCCATCTGAATATCTGGTTCCCAATCTTTACACAATCAAATAAATAATAAGGGCAACATTTTCTGTCTTAGATGCCTAAAGTGACTCCCCCAAATCCTTATTTAGGCACCTAAGTAAACATAATCTAATTTTCAGTTTTGATGTGCTTCCACAATCACTTTGAATAGGAAGTTTAACTGCTCAGAGCCTGAAAATCAGGTCATTTTTTTTTTATGCCTAATGACGGATGTAGGTGCTAATCTTTAGGCACCCATGTTTGAAAATTCTGACCGATGCTCATTTCTATAACATTCCGCAAAACAGATCTTGCAACACAATTTAAGTCAGTACGAGTCCTGTTTGCATATACAATGGCCAAATTTTGTCCTAAACATGCATCCTCAAGGCTCAAGTGCAGAACGCACTGGCAGAAAATTGGAGCCAAGATTGATGAGAGTCTGGGTAGAGGGGCAATATTGTTCCGTGGTTTGGAGAGAAAACAGAAGAATAAAAATAGGGGAAAGATAAATGACTAGGTACAGGCATGTCACAAGCCTTTTATTATTATTATGTATTGGTATTGTGGTAGCTCCTAGGAGCCTCAGTCATGGGCAGAACTCTGTTGTGCTAGGGGCTGTACAAACACAGAACAAAAAGACGCCCCGTGCTCCAAAGAGCTTACAATCTAAGTACATCTTCACATTTTGGAGATGGATTCTGTGGCCAGATGCATGAGTAAGTGACAGAAAATAGATGATTTTACAGGTTACTCTACACAATGAGCCTTTAAGGCTAAATGTTGCTGTACCTGCGAATGTGCAATGATCACACGCAGATGATTCAGGAGTGTCCTTATTTAGGCAGGTTCCTAGCATTAAACTCTTGAGTAATTAGCCTTGTATCACCTGCATGTGATCTTGCACTATTGCCAATTTTGGCTGCACGCATCTAGCTTACATTGGCTGAAATGGAGCACAGTACAAACGTCCCAGGGCAACACTCTGCCCTTCATTTGTAATTTGCATGCATTTCACTGCTGCTTGTCTCTCTTCCACTCACAATATAGCAAGTGTTATGCAAGACTTTCCAGCTTCCTAAAATTCAAAACAAATTAAATGCGGTATGCGGCACTGTATCCCTGTCTGACTGAAAAGAGCGATGTGCTTAGCCTTCAAAGGATTCAACAGATCAAAGGCAAAACTCACTAATACAGAGAACAGTATGGGTCCCTTGATGATCCATAACACTGCTGTATTCTCATCATCATCATCCCAGCATCTGAAACAGGAAACTAAATAATTACCTGGTCTGGTTTGTGCTGAATATTAAATGACTTAAGTCTTGGTACAGAAAAGTGGCTGTCCCTAACTCTTCTGGTTAGCAATTCAAAAGCATCTCCCAAAAGTTCTTCCAGATTTTCACTCCTAAGAAGGTTGCTCTATAGCCGAATGCAAAGAAGGCTTATCCAGCAAGAGGCAAAGGTAGTGGAGGTGGCGGCGTTTAGGAAACACGTGGCTACTCGCTGCAGTGAAAAACAGGCTGAATTCCCACTGCAGTGCATAGCTTTATGCAGCAGTGAAAGGCTCCGGCAGCAGAGAGGCCATGGGGAAAGGCCAGAGCCTGGCTGCCACAGCCTTTCCCTGCTACTTTTCATTATGGTGGGGAAAGGCTCTGGCAATGGGACACTACACTGTAAAAATAGAAGTGTACGTGTGGGAAGCACTACGTGGGGTTTTGGAGGCCATGCAGGGTACATACCCCAAGGGTCTGGCATGTCTTTACTCTACTCACCTAAACTGTGCCCCTCCATCTATTCTGCTATTTATATCCATATTGAGGGACATGCCATGGCTGCACGCTACACGCCCCTGTAAATGTCAACATAGCCAAAGTGAAGCAAGGAAGGGGATATTATCCTGAATGCAGGCTGCTCATTAATACTTCCTCTCTGCCACGCTGTGTGTAGCTATTTCAGGGTAAAGAAAAGAGACTGGATTCATTTGCAGTAAACCCAGAGCATGCCTCACTTCTTTGCCAGGGCTTAATATATGGCAATACACCTATCTCATAGAATTGCAAGGGACCCCAGAAGGTCTTTGAGTCCAGCCCCCTGCCTTCACTAGCAGGACCAAGTGCTGATTTTGCCCCAGATCCCTGGGTAGGGCCACTAAGGATTGAACTCACAACCCTGGGTTTAACAGGCCAATGCTCTAACCACTGAGCTATTCCTCCCCTGAGCCACTCAGCTAGACCAGCCTGCTCAGCAGCACTGAGCCCCTGAGGCTTCCACTTTAGAGTTTTTGACTGGAACCCGGCACAGGCTGGGGCAGGTAAGCAGCAGCCAAAATGGAACCTGCATCTAAAAGGTGCATGTGCTGTGGTGTTAACAGCTAGCAGAGTGTGGGCACAGGGATGAAGGGAAACGTATCCAATTTGGATTTTATTTTCTCCATTGGTTTAGCTAGTCTACAATGAACATAGGAACGGACAGACTGAATGAGGCACAGTGTCCATCTGGTGCAGCATCCTGTCTCCTTCAGTGGCCAGCAATAGCTGCATCAGAGGAGGGTGCAAGAACTTAATGATAGGAAGGCATGAGATAACTGGTCCCCTTGGTCTGTGTCTATGCTTAAGGCGGCATATAGAGTGCAAGCACATATTGTTTCAGGCCCCACTGCTGGAGCCTTTCCTCACTGCGGAGGCCTTTTGCAGCAATGGGGAAAGGCTCTGGCAGTGGAGAGGCAGCAGGACACTACATTGCTAAGAGCAGCTATGGGAGGCACTGCTTGGATGTGAAGAGAGCCTGCGTAAAGACTATACCCTGGGGGTTCAGACATGTAGGGCACTCTGTGCTTCTCTACTCAGCTAAGCTGTATCTCACCATCTACTGCTATTTCGTTGTATTGGTTTTGAATTTGCTACCTTTCAATTTCATTGAGGGTCTTCTTGTTCTTGCATATGAGACAGGGACAAGAGAAGCTCCCGATCCACCTTCTCTAGGGTACTTGGTATTTTATATACTTTATGTCCTGTTTTATTAACATCCTTTGTAAGGTAAAAAATCCCAATCTCTTCAATCTTTCTTCAGAGGGGAGTTTTTTCCAGGCCATTGGTTGTTCTTATCACCGTTCCCTGAACCCCTTTTATCATCAATCATAGACTAGTACAGTCTTTCCAGATTTGGTTCTGCCACTGAAATCAAAGGAATTTTTGCACACGGAATAACTGCAGGATCATAGTAATTTGTCTGCTTGCTTGCAGTCTTTCCACATGAGGAGATCCAGAGACAAGAAGGACATTGAATTCGGCCTTATACCTTAGAGGCTACATAAGAGGAGCATGTGCCATGAGAAGGTAGAGACTGACATCCTACCACCATTTACACAAACTACAAAGAGGGGGTATTTTACTACTGATATATTTGGGTAGCACACATTAACATGAATGGAGCAAGGCGGACCGCATAGGTCAAGTGAGTGGTGGTGGGCTAGACAGCCTTTCACCCTCAGGTCATTGGTCTGAATCTTTCCCAGCTTGGGAAGGAGTAGAAGTTGTTCCTATCTTGTGGCTGGTGTGAAGTGAATTGGAGAAGTAAAGTTCAGCTCCTAGTAAACAAGCATCTGTGATATATTGCCCTCTCCCCTCCCTCAAGTTGAGAGGCTTTGCAGTCAAATCAAGGTTTGAATGGAGATGAAAATGGAACTAATCTTCCACTCCTAATAATAGTAAACCAGACTTGAAGCCTACTAGCCAGGTGCTATACAGAAGCTTGCACTGTTTGATACAAGGGCTAGGTAGAAAGTTGATGAGATACAGGAAGGTTTTTCCAGATGGTAGGAGCTGCAGGGTATAAGACTCTTGCCCCAGGAGTGGTGAGATTATGTGAAAAGCAGAGGAGATGAGTGCCAGATGCAAGACAGTTCAATACATAGCATAATCATTCAAATGCAAGAATTCACATGTATGGTATTACCAACCCTAGATGCTCAAAAATGGGAGTCCAATCCCACCCAGTCATGTAATTGGCTTAAAACCTCCACAACCTCTGGAAAAATAATAAGAGTTTGGTTCTTTTTATTTGCCTTCTGGTTGCAGGAGGCACTTGCTTCACATTCTCAAGTTTTCCCTGCAACCACGAGGGCGAGACACGTATTTTAAAACGAAAGCCACGGTTCTCCTGCAATATCATGATTGCAGCAGTGGGGGCTTTCAGAAAAACAACTCAAAATTGTGAGACTTTTGATCAAATCGTGAGCCGGCAATGCTGCCGCTGCAGTCAGATGTAAATTGGGAGATAGTTCTCAAACCGATTTCCTCATTTGCCTATTTCTGAATTTTAAAGATTAGAAATGCAAATTCTTATGCTTAACAGCTTTAGTTCTTTTTAAACTCTCTCTTCTTGATGAATCACATTTACTGTGCCAAATGCGATGCCCAGCCGCACTAGGATTTTGGCTCACCCTGTATTCTGTCTGTAGATTCGGGTTAGGATCCAAGCAGACATCACTGCACTGGGAGTTCCTAGAAGAGTCAATGTAGAATACAACATGGCTTTATTTTCAACAGTGAGTTCCATGCAAACCTGATCCCCAAATTCAGAGATTCCAAGGTCAGAAGGGGTCATTGGGACCATCTAGCCTGAGTGCTTGCCTAGCACAACCCAGAGAACTTCCCCGAAATAATTCCTAGGGCAGAGCTTTTAGAAAAACATCCCGTCTTGATTTAAAAATGGTCAGTGATGGGGAATCCACGACAACCTTTGGTAAATTGGATTAATTATTCTCCCCATGAAAAATGTACTTCTGATTTCCAGTCTGAATGCTTTACAGGGCTACAGAACTGTAGCCGGGATATAGCGCAAGTGCCAAACAACGGTGTCAAGTGATCTTGCACAGAATGCATTCAGGCACCAGTTCAATAAAAGAACTGTGAAGTCAAGAGGCATGAGCAAGAGAGAAAAAAACGTATTTTAAGAGGGGATTGGAAAAGGCTGGCGAGTCACTGAGGCAGAGAGCTAGACGAAGGCCTGCCTATGAATTCTAAGCTTTTGTATGGTTGCAGAAATCACTTACTTACCTATAGCTATTGCAATTCTGGACTACTCTGGACAGAGGGGGGATTTGATAGCTGCTTTCAACTACCTGAAAAGGGGTTCCAAAGAGGATGGATCTAGACTGTTCTCAGTGATACCTGATGACGGAACAAGGAGTAATGGTCTCAAGTTGCAGTGGGGGAGGTTTAGGTTGGATATTAGGAAAAACTTTTTCACTAGGAGGGTGGTGAAGCACTGGAATGGGTTACCTAGGGAGATGATGGAATCTCCTTCTTTAGAGGTTTTTAAGGTCAGGCTTGACAAAGCCCTGGCTGGGATGATTTAGTTGGAGATTGGTCCTGCTTTGACCAGGGGGCTGGACTAGATGACCTCCTGGGGTCCCTTCCAACCCTGATATTCTATGATTCTATGTAACTCTTTGAACACATGGGAGATTGTATATTTCCATCATGAAGGGCATAAGAGGCAGCACACCTGCCTAGTTAACTTCCTTCTAATAATCTAATGACTGGTATCAAGAAATGTGTGAGATCTATTTCCACTTCTGCTCTTTCCTGGCCTTAATCAGAGTTTGCAATTAGATAGCTATTAACAAGTGTTATTTAGCTGGGCCTCACAACATCCCTATGAGACGGCTAACTGTATTTGCTCTCATTTTCTAGATCAGGATATTGAAGCTCACAAAAGTTGAGGGCCACCTTTTCAAAAGTAGTCCCTAATTTTAAACATCTCAGACCAGTGGTCTGCAAGCTTTTTACACTCAAGTCACTTTTTGAATTTAATCACAACCCAGGATCTACCCCGCCCCTTCCCTGAGGCCACATTCATTCCCTGAGGCTCTGCCCACTCCATCCCCCCTCCTTCTGTCGCTCACTCTCCCCCACCCTCACTCACTTTCACCAGCTGGGGCAGGGGTTGGGAGTGTGGGAGAGGCTCCAGACTGAGCCTGGGGCAAGTGGTTTGGGTGCAGGAGAGGGTTCCAGGCTCAGGCAGAGTGTTGGGGTGCAGGAGGGGTATGGGGTGCTCGCTCTGGAAGGGGACTCAGGGCTGGAGCAGAGTTGGGGTGCAGGAGGGAGTAGAGGGTGCTGGCTCCAGCAGGGGGCTCAGGACTGGGGTGTGGGAGGAGTGTGGGCTCCTGCTGGGTGGCACTTACCCATGTGGCCCCTAGGAGGGAGATGTGGCCCTGCACACTGCCCCTCCCTGCAGGCACCACTCCCGTAGCTTCCATTATCCGCAGTTCCTGGCCAATGGGAGCTGCAAGGGTGGTGCTTGCAGGCAGGAGCAGCACACAGAGTCCCCTGACCAACCCCAAAGGCAGCAGGGACGTGCTGGCTGTTTCCAAGAGCAGTGTGGGGCCAGGGCAGGCAGGGAGCCTGCCTTAGCCCTGCTGTGCCACCAGACTTTTAGTGATCAGAGATCACGATCGACTGTCAGAGGCTCCAGGATCGACCAGTCAATCGTGATCTACCACTTGGTGATCACTGCCCTAGACTTTGAGTGCCCGGTGTTAGACCCTTAATGTGAAATGCTCTCTTCGGTGAAGTCCGTGGCAAAACTACTGATTTCAATGGGGCCTGGATTTCAACTTTTGGGCAAAAATTTCAAACTTGTCCACTAATTTTGGGTGCTTCCATTTTGGAACACCCAACCTGATATGCAGAGCCCCAGTCGCCACAGGTGTGCAGTGAGGATAATTACGTTGATCTCCCTCCAGGGGGCATAGTGTGGCCTGATGAAAATAATTCAGGTGAAGTTTTATCTTATAGCCCAAAGTACTCTTAAGGCAAAGATCAGACTGGAACTCATGAGTTCCAGTTTCTCAGACCTATACAACCACACTGCTTAGTGCATGGATTGGCAACCTTTGGTATGCAGCCTGTCAGGGAAATGCACTGGTGGGCCGGGCTGGTTTGTTTACCTGCCGCATCCGCAGGTTTGGTCGATCGCAGCTCCCACTGGCTGTGGTTCGCCTCTCCAGGCCAATGGGGGCTACTGGAAGCAGCGGCCAGCACATCCCTTGGCCCGTGCCGCTTGCAGTAACCCCCATTGGCCTGGAAGGGCGAACAGCAGCCAGTGGAGCTGCAATCGGCCAAATCTGTGGATGCAGCAGGTAAACAAACTGGCCTGGCCTGGCAGTGGCTTTCCCTGATGGGCCGCGTGCCAAAGATTGCCGATCCCTGACTTAGTGCATTACACTCACACCACCAGATACTTCATGGGGTGTCTAGAAATTGACAAAATTTCCACTGGACATTTTTTAACAAAAATAAATAAAATGCTGCAGTTGCATTGAACGTGTGCTACCTCATGAATTGTCAATGCTCATTGAAAGTGCATCTTACAACAAATGTTTTTCAGCGCTCTAGGCATAATTGTAAGAAGGCACATATACAAACAAGGGGAGAAAACATGAGAGTGTACTAACCCCAGCCAATCAAAATGAACCACCACACGTACTGTTTATCAGAAACAAATGTCAAGAGCAGCAGTGTTTGCAAGTACATCCCTTCTACCAGGAGCCAGAAGAAGTTGGCTAAAATGCTGAACTGAAAGAATGCCACTGCAATCTTACATGCAACCTAGAGACACACAGGAAAAGGAGAATATTAGCTGCAATCTCTGAAGTCTGTCATCCTAAAGGTCCGGGGAAAAAGCTGGAAAAATTTGAACCAAGAGAAATATGCACTTACACAGGTTCTGATCTAAAGCCTATTGACCTCAACAGATTTATCATTGACATCAATGGGGTTTGGGTTACACCCATAGATTATACAAGACTAGTGAGTTGTGTACAGTTGTTTGAAAGTGAAAATTTAGACCTCCATTGTGGGCCAAACTCCTTACTCGTGTAAGCGGATGCAACTCTGCTGAAGTTGACAGAGTTGTGCCCTTGTACACCAGAGCTGAGTTTAGCATTTCTTTCTGTGTCTGATGTGATTTGCTACTTTGGTATATTGAGGGCCATATTGGAATTGCAAGCTATCACGGTAAGAGGTTTTTTGGGGCTGTGGGGGGAGTGATTCCTGATCCTGCTTGCAGACTAGGGATCCCTGTAGGAAAGCACAGGATCTGGGCCTAGCAGAGTGAGTTGGAAGACAGACAGCTGTCTGTAAAGAGGAGTGAGCTGTGCCTCTCTGTTTTAGGGAGCATCCTGTTTTGTCTCTCTGTTTTGGGAATTATTTAAATTCTATTCATTAAAGTAGTGCTACATTGCAACCCTCCAGAAAGATAAAAACATAAATACTCTAATGTGTCTGTGTGTATGCCATAAACATAACAACCCCTAAAGTATGGTGAACTCAGACCTATTTTTCCCCCATAAAACCAAAATACAGGAAATCTCAGTGTTACCTCTGTAACAAGGATTAACCAGTAAAATCAAACACAGTGAGAGAGAAGAAAAGATTGATACCGTTGACATTAAGCAGTGGTCCATATTTTCATCAGCAAACAAAACAGCATCTTTAATGAAAACAGCAGTAGCTCTGAGGATGAAAGAGACAAACAGGTGCATGTGGATGTAATTCCGCGTACAGTGGAATTTTCTGAAATGAGAAAATAAAAAGGAAAATCATTCTTCAAAGAGAAATTTCAGTCTGCCCCATCTGAAAACCAAACAGGAATCAATTCTGTCTTCAGACATCACTCAGTGAGTCAAAACAAGTAAAGTAGGGCACGCTTTCCCTGTCGTGCCCCAGCAATGTCTCACCCTTGAACTGGAGAAGCCATCTCTAGAAGCAAGGCAATAGGTAGCTCATTCTCTTTGTTTCTGGGCCTCCACTGCTATTACTATGGAAAGTGTGGTGGTTTTACGCCTATCCACTGGAAAACAGGCTGAGACAATTTGTGATTTGATTCAATGCTCATTGGAGAGACACTCCTTTTGATTCCGGTGGATACTGGATTGGTCTCTTACTGCATAGGTCACTGTGTTGATGCTAAATAGTAATGATTTCCATTCATTACCACTCAGGCTAGATTTGTACTAGTGGCTTAAAATCAAAAGGTTCAGCCCCTTATCATCCAAACTCAGCACACATAAGGTCATCATAATGGCCATACTGGGTCAGACCAATGGTCCATCTAGCCCAGTATCCTGTCTTCCGACAGTGGCCAATGCCAGATGCTTCAGAGGGAATGAACAGAACAGGGAAATCATCAAGTGATCCATCCCCTGTTGTCCAGTCCTAGCATCTGGCAATCAGAGGTTTAGAGACACCCAGAGCATGGAGTTGCATCCTTAACCATCTGGGCAAATAGCCACTGATGGATTAATCCTCCATGGATTTATTTAATTCTTTTTCGACTGTGCAGTTTATTTTCCCTCAATCTCTGTGCACAGGTCCTATAATCTGTAATGGATGGTACAGGCACATCCGAGGGGAGTTTATGGAGAGAATGTCCTTGCTAAGCATGGGGAAAGTAGTTACCCTATGTGAACTGTAAGACCATCATGACGGTTATGCAGCATTGACACAAACCATAATCCTATTAACACAAACCATAATCCTACTAAAAAAAACAAGCTCCAGGAAGGATAGTGAGAGAGTACACATACATTAAAGTCTTATGTCTTAAAGTGTGCTGGGAAATATCACACCATAAGGGATGGAGAATAACATGGACGGAAATATAGCGTCTGTGATAGAATGCGAAAACTGGAAAATAAAACCATTGGAGAGACAAGTCACAGACATGAGAATTAGGATCAAGCTGAACAGTGTCTCGAAATACCTCAAAGGCTGCTGCGAGCATTTACCTGAAGATGGCAAAGATAACGAGAGCTGTAATGAGTGAAGTCAGAGATGTCGCATAGCCGGCAGTGTAGACATGCCAAAATGCAGAATAATATGATTTCTATGAGAAGAAGAAAAGATACAAAAATATAGATGGATGCACAGCATTCATCCCAACGTGCCCAATTTTACTAAGGCTCAGTTTACTTCAGTAAATAGTTACAAAAGAATCTCTTTTGGTGCTGAGAATATGTCTCTTCCCAGCCACCTCAGCCATATAATATAAATGATACATTATGTCTCCAAAGTGCTTTACAGTGGATAGGGGCTCTAGCCTGGGACTTGGGAGACTTAAGTTCTAGTGTTGGTTCTGCAACTGATCTTCTGGGTAACCTTGAGCAAGGCACTGGCCTGCCCCCGTGCCTCAGTTTCCCCATCTGTAAAATGCAGATAATTATTTGGGCTCATTGAAAACTTTTCTTTGAAACTGGTTTTCAGCAGAAAACTGGGTTTTTGATTAAACACATTTTCTTGTGATGTGTCTATTTTAAAAGGAAAGTTTTGAGGTTTTTTTTCCATTCCACACCCAAAAAGGCTTTCAACCAATACCAGAAAATTTTCATATTTTAGCAAAAAAATTTCAATGTTTTGACAAAATGACAAATTATTCTTCTGCAGAACACTGCCTTTATTGTTTGACCACCTCTAACAGTGACACATACCCCTCCTCCCC
The DNA here is from genome assembly GCF_025201925.1 of Gopherus flavomarginatus. Lineage (NCBI taxonomy): Eukaryota > Metazoa > Chordata > Testudines > Testudinidae > Gopherus > Gopherus flavomarginatus. The sequence continues at coordinate 10,472,880 of NC_066618.1, read as the reverse complement.
GTGTATAGGGCTTTGATGTGTATAAATGTGCTCCATGGGCCCGATCCAAAGCCCCTTGAAGCTACCAGACTCAATTCACTCTAAGAGCTAAGTATTGCTAAGATATGTCTTGGTTTTACAAAACCTTGCAGCTTGGGTTTTATATTTGCGACACAAAACTAGGGGTGCCTGACAGCTGGGCTTCATTTATTTGAAGCACCAATGTTTGGGAGTATTTGGATAAACGCACCTAGCTGTGGCCTATACCAAATCCTCAGTGAAGGTCCAATGGTTCAAGGTGCTGAGCTTTTACAACTCTCATTGAAGCTGATGGGAGGTGAAGTCACTCAGCATGTCACCAGTGTTCAGCACCTTGCAAATTCTGTCGCTAACAATTTTTTTCAATACCTAGGACCAGCTGCAAGGCCCATCAGAACTAAAGGGAGTCTAAGGAACTTGAATGGGCTATGGATCAAGCCTCTAGCGAGTAGACACAGTTAAGCAAAAAGTAACAGAGGAGGAAACTGAAACATTATGGAGTTAAGAGAGTAACCAGCATCCCACGGTGTGTTAATGGGGTTCTTTTCTGAGCTCTGACATAGAGTCCTTAATTCCTAGTTTCAAACTCAACCTACTAAGGGTATTTCTATACTGCAATCAGAGGTGTGACTGCAACATGCATAGACATACCGAAGCTAGCTTTGATCCAGCTAGCTTGAATATCAATAGCAGTGAAGCCAGGACTGCATAGACTAGCCACTCAAGAACATAACCAGCGTCCCAGGTGGTCTTGTACAGCCCGTGCTGCCATGGCTTCATGGCTACTGTTATGCTAGCTCCAGTTGGTCTAGATGTGCTGGTCACACCTCTGATTGCAGTGCAGAGGATCCGAAGTGTTATTGCCTCTTTGATATTACACTTTAACACCACTAAGTTCATTTTGACATGTTGCATATTGATGTATCCTGAGAAAAACAGGAAGCATCCTCAAGCTTTGCCTGTGCAAATTGTTTTCAGTTTCACTATGGGGCCACCTGCTTAGTCCAAATCATAAGGAATCAAAATCCTTAGTTTGTTGCTGGTCAGTCATATTTCCTCAGGGCAGATGCAAGTGCCACATTGTTCACCAGTTCATCCTAACCCTAACCTTGTTTAGCAAAAGGCTTAGGAGATGCCAACAACTCCAGGCTGAAACAGTCATTATCAATTTTAAATAGGTCCAGAAACATTGGCAGTAAACCTGCCCATCGGAGAATCATCCTGGCACTTTATGAAATCACCCTACCGTTGTCTATGTAAGATGCTACACAAAGGTGGAAAGCAGAAGACTTGTTCAGAAGTGCAGGCGCAGGGCCATCCTTACCATACGCAAAGTACACAGCTGCATAGGGCACCAGAAAACTTAGCACACCAGGAAACTGCACACTGCTCCAGTCTCTGCCCTGCCTCTTCCTGTCCCTGGAGACTGCAGCAGGGTTGGGCCTGGACTCACCAGCAGTGGGAAGTGCAGGGACCTGGCCTCAGCTGTGCCACAGGTGAGTGCTGGGGGGCGGTTCCCCTCTGCCCCTCAAGCCAGCGCCCCTCACCACAGAGGCATGGCCCCCCTCCCCCCACAGGGGGCTGCGTAGGGCCCCAGAATAGCTAGGGATGGCCTGGGCAGGCGGGTGGGCCAAAGGCGCTTTCCCCTTCTGGGGTAGCTGACAGAGGCACGGTAAGCAGCAGAGTCCAAACAGGTGAGGGTGAAAAGGGAACTCGGGTTCTGAGTGCACAGAGAAAACACTACCCACTAGCTCTCCCGTAGTGTGTTTTATACACTGTCTCTGGTATTTATTTGACCCCCCATTACCACGGGAGCTGAGCACCTCATAATCTTTGATGGATTTAACTTCAGAACACCACGTGAAGTAGGCCAGTGCTGTTGTGTCCCTGTTTTACAGATGGGGAACTGAGACACAGAAAGGCTAAGCTACTTTCTCAAAGCCACATGGGCAGAGAAATGACTTGAGCCTAGGTCTCCCATGTACCCTAACCACTGGACCATCCTTTCTATCTTCAGAGAAGGCTGTTGAACACAAGTGTCTGGAATCCTAATTTCAAAGGAATCGTGAAGACGACTCTTCTCCTTTCACTGTATGCAGTGTTCCCCCATGGAAGCAAAGGGTTAGGCAGCAGGCTATCTTCTCCATCCAGATACATACAGAACACAGCAGGCCAGACTCTTCTATGCCAAGATCCACTCAGTGCAGGATGAGGGGACCATAACTGGTTCCCTGATTCTCCACTCTGCATTGTGTCAGATCCAGCCCTGATGTCATTCAGACCAAGGGGCCATATGACAGCTGAGAACCCCCGGAGTGCAATATCCCCTAGCCCTAGTCCTCTCCTTGCCCCGGATACCCCCACCTATGCTGGGGCTGGGTTGGGGTGGTGGTGGAGGGGTCAGCTCCCCCGGCCTTGTGGTAGCTTCCTCCCCAGCACCCAGGGAAGTCTCAGCTGGACAGCACAGTCAAATATTCAGCCATTTGCACCACTTATGTGGTGTAGGGTCAGATCAAAGGAGAGAATCTTGCTTATGTATATTCAGCATTCTCAGGATGTTTTCATGGGGGCAGTTCTGGGTTGCTCCTCCTAGGTGCATCTCCACCCCAATACTGACCTGATCTTCAGGGCCTTTACTGGAATCTTCATCAAATCCGCAGGCAATAGAGTATGGTGGGTATGGTTCTGACCAATATGCCTCCTGTGTACAGTTTCTTTGCAGAAAACCTGAAACAGTGAAACACATCAGCAAATGACCCATGTTGTTTAGCACTGACAAGAAACAGCTTATCCTTAGTGCCCAAATCCTCAGATCTATTATATTACTTATCGATACTTCTGGACGTGCCAACTGCTTTTAGCAAGATTGGCTATACAGAATTAAAGCTACTTTCGCTATCTACCTTGTGAAAGGCTGAGACAAATATTCAAATGAATGGGGATGTAATAAAGCAGCTTCCAGGTTTATATAGGAATTGCATACTGTGAACTTCACCTAAGTCATGCATCCAAATCGTGCCTTTAAGAACCAGTCTGTGTCTTGAGACATATGACTACTCAGTTGATTAGACACACAAGGTGGGACCAACATGGCTACAACAGCACTGTATACCCACTTTATAGCATTAATAACAATACTCTGAATTTCTGTAATATCTTTTACCCAAGGATCTCAAAGCACATATCATTTCTGATCACTTCCAAGCCTGAAAGACTTAAGCCTCTCAACACTTCAGGAGGGTAGGGTAGTATTATCCCCATTTTACAGATGAAGAAATTGAGGCTATGTCTACACTACCCCGGGTGTGAATAACTGGGTGCACCAAAGTGCTACACTATAACTCCTCCACACGGATGTTGTGGGCACAAACTAAAAGGTTCTTAGTTCACATTTAATGTAGTTCAGTTTGAAGAGGAATATGTTAGCAGAGTCATCAATAGCTTGCCCAAGGTCACCGAGGATCTGCAACAAAATCAGGAATAAAAACCAGGAATCCTGGCTCAAAGGACCCCACTGCAAAACCATCCATCCTCTCAATTGCAGTAGGATAGACAAAGCTATCTGGGCTCTGACATTTGGGCTCCCATCCTTCCAGTCGTACAAATGATGCCACTATATTAGCAAGATACTCTCCACTGATTGTCACAGCATTGGGCTTTTGCTTTTAAATGGTGAGCTGGATTACTGCTAGAGCTGGCCAACATTTTTTCAATGAACGTTTCACTGTTGAAAAACACCATTTCATCCACATGGATAATTACTGCAGGAATTTGTCAATTTGATGAAATTTCTTTTACGGGGAAAAAACCCATAGAAAAGCAGCATTTCAGTCTTCTTGGAATGGGCCATTTCAATTTTTCATTTCAAAATTACTTTTCATTTTGAATTCTTTATTTGAAATTATGAATGATAATAGCAAATATAAAAAGTCAAACTGTGAATGAAACATTTCAATTTTATCAAAATGGAACATTTCAAATGACCAGACACTATTTTTTCCCAAAAAAATTAGCTTTGTGAGAAATTTCAATAAATCTTTTTTTAATTCCAATTTGGAACAAAAATTAAATTCGAAAGGTCAGAATTTCCCATAGAACGCAAATTCTTAGTTTCCACCAGTTTAATTATATAGTTATCAACTTTCAGACTGCGCAATTGGGCAAGAGATTACTTTAAAAGGGCCTATTTCTTTGAGTAAGGGTGGTCAGGGCCTTTTATTTTCCACATCAAATTCAATCACAACCTTTCCAAATGCAATTCTAATCTATAGCATATTCATGCTGGGAAGTGCTTCTGTCTTCCAAATTTTGGGCTGCTAAATTTTCTGTTTTCTAAGCTACTGTGCATAAGGGCCAAATATGTCCTTTGTATTTGTGCATGTCATTTCTACTGCTTTCAATACCATTGCAAGTAGTAGTGCATTCCCAAGATGATTGCAAAAAATCAGTCTTTACTGACTTTTCTCCATCTCTTTACAAATGGCTCTGATCAGACAAGATCAGAACGGGCAAAAGGATTATGAAAGTACTGCTGTCCAAGTGGAGGTATTTGTGTACTGAAGGAGATCAATGGTTTATCCAGTCCATTATCTGGTCATGGACATTGGTATATGTAGGATACATTAGAGAACCCCCGCCCCAAAAAATTACCTAATGAATGTTTGTAACCCTGAAAAAGAATTCTTCCTGACACCAGTAACTTTGTGCCCTGATAGCAGTGGCAGATTACTGCATATGCCAATGATGCCTGGGCCCATGGGCCCCAGTCAATTTGAGGCCCCCAGAAAAATCTCCCCCCACCACAGCCCAAAAGCAGAGCTTCTCTAGTCTCGGTGCCACAGTAGGTGGGGAGGGGCAATGAAAGGAGCGAGTGTGGGGCAAGGTTGCGGGGGGAGCAGGTGGAACGGGGGCGGGGCCATGGGCAGAACTGGAAAGGGTCTGCAGGGGAATGGGTGGAATGGGGCAGGGCCATGGATGGCACAAGGGCAGGGCCACAGGCAGAAGTGGGGGGCATAGCCACAGTTCTGGTGCCGGGTCCCTCTCGCTTGCTCCAGCCCCGGGCCCCAGAACTCGATCCAACTCTGCCTTGATGCATGAATGTTGATTGCCTTAGTATCTTAGCCCTTATGCATATTTTTAAATGGCTAGGAACCTTAATAATAGGGAAAAAAGCATTCTTGCCCTGTATGTTGGTGATTTCTTCAAAGAAACCAGGGCATGCAACTTTTACCACTTCTCCAAAAGTGGCTTTGGGCCAGCAACTCAGTCCATCCCAATCCCCTGGGCATCCTGGAAAGAAAAAGAGTCTGAAATTAAAGAGACGCCTGCAGAATGAGGCATTTGAGAAGTCTTGCAATCGCTTACCAAAAGATTGCCCATGTCTTTATCAGAGGACCAAGTGCAAGAATCAGCTGCAGTTCTTACTTAGCCCAGATTCACAATGGCATGGTGTGACGCTGGCAGACCAGGTGCCACCTCTTGCCAAGGCTTTAGGTGTGTGTTAGTAACTGGTTGAGATGGGTATTGGGCTTCTAACAATGTCTTTAGCTTTCAGACTTTATGAAATGCTTGTAAATTGCTGTATGCATTAATCTCACTTATACCTTCCTTGTCACCTGCTCTAAGGAAATATTTACATTTTTGCATGTAACTAAAAAAACTGTTTGCTCTGAAACTGTAAACCCAGTCAGGAAGGACCATCTCCTGCACAACAAGAAGGCCTATCAAAACTCTATGGGCCATTGTGGGCCATCACAATACACAGACTTTGTTAATTACCCCCTTGCACCCATGGAGAGACTGTGTGCAAAAGCGCTCATCCCATCAGCTTGAATTCTGGAAGAAAGAAATAAAAATCCCTGACAAGAATTTTTTTTTAATTTCTTTTGCTGTCTGGACTCTCCTGTAAGAGCTACTAAACTGAAAGACATTTGGAGCTGACAGATTTCTGCAACTCTGTCACCTTGTAAAACCATAGAGTGTATCTCAATTTCGTATCTATGCTTGCCTGCTTTAACCGTGTAATAACTCTCTCATTTCTTTTCTTAGTTAATAAATCCGTTGATAGTTTACTATAGAATTGGCTACAAGTATTGTCTTTGGTGTGAGAGATAAGGTACAAATTGATCTGGAGTAAGTGACTGGTCCTTTAGGACTTCGAATAACTTATGATCTTTGGTATATAGCAACCATCTATCACTAAGTCCAGCTTGCTAAGGAGACTGTCTGTGACTCCAAAGTAAGACTGTATTAGTGTTTAGGAGTTCATGCTTGCTACGGGTGAAATCTAATTATAGAACACACAACCAATTTGGGATCTCTGTCCTGCTTCTTAGCAGTCCACTATAAGGTTGGCACTCTCAGTTATGAGCCACTCCAGGCAGCATGACACATGGTTGTGCTAAATCCCATGTAATTCCACAAATTAAGGGGGATGTTGTATTTCTGTTTTACAGTCATGGACACAGTCTCTCACATATACATTTTCCAGCTCATCTGTATCTTTTCTGTTCTTGAGAAAGTGGACGTAAGAGTCAAGCAAATGCAATCCTAAAATTGTACAGTCATCTTGAAAACGGAGCTCTTTTAGTCAGTAAAACAAAACTGGGCATCAAGAAAAATTGCTAATGGGTTTATCCTCACATCACATCTGTAAGTTAGGAAAATACTAGTATTCCCATTTTACAGGTAGGAAACTGAGGCACAGAAAGACTAAATGATTAGCCCAGAGTCTCACAGGAAGTCATGACAGAGCAGGGAACTGAACTCCAGTCTTTTAAGTCTCAGGTTAATATCTCAGGTTCAGTTCAATTCCCTGCTCTATCACAGACTTCCTGTGAGACCCTGGACTAGTCAGACTTTCTGTGCCTCAGTTTTATTCTGTAAAATGGGAATAAAAGTAATTGCCTACTTACAGGGGTGATGTGAGGATAGCACAACTAGCATAAATTGTCATAGCTCCACTGAAGCCGATGGTCATGTGACAAATTACACCCACAAAGAATGTGCCCCACCTAAGGTTAGAATACTGGCTATGAATGTAAGCAATGCACAAATAAAGTTTATTATCAACATAAAACGCCACTACAATAAAAAAGAAATCAGAGATGCTGCAAGATGCAAGTTCTTTACAGAGCACAAGTGATGAGAAAAATCAGGCCAAACCTTCCAAAACTTTACTCAAGAGAACAGTCCTTGCTTATGTGGCTAGCCCTATTGAAGTCAAACAAAGACAGTTCATGTTAGGTTTTGCTGCATGAGGCCTATGTCTCTCACCTTTTAAGTTGGGTAAAGTAGTTTCATTTTTTTCTAAACATAGAGCCTGGTCTTTCACCACCTGTTGGAATATCTTGCATTCCGGATGGATAGAAGCAACCTAGGCAAGACATAGATAGAAATGGTGGATGCGATTTAACAGGTTGCATTGTGAACAACTCTCCCCTTTGCTGACACATTGGTAACTACGCATAGGTGTTCTAAAGAATCTTAATGCAATTATTTCTGATTTCCCGGGGGTGCTCGACCCCTGCTCTGCCCCAGGCCCTGCTCCCACTCCACCCCTTCCCCCAAAGCCCTGCCTCTTCCCGCCTCTGCTCTGCCCCCACCCAACCTCTTCTCACCCCTTTCCTGCTTCCTCCCCTGAGTGCACCCTGCCCTCGCTCCACCTCTTCCTACCTCCATTTCTCCCCCATCTCCCCCAGTGCCTCCTGCCCGCTGCTGAACAGCTGTTCATGAAAATGTGGGCCTCTTAGGTGCTGAGTTATTCACCTTGCTAGAGACCATTTCTGTTGGCCCCAGATGAAGGAGGATATTGAGCACTATGTAACTCAGGTCTGTCAATGCGTAAAACAGCTATTCGGAGGCGGGCAGGAGGCGCTGGGGTGAGGAAAGGAGCTGACTGGCGGGGCCCACCAGTGGGCGCTAAGCACCCACTATTTTTTTCTGTGGGTTCTCCAGCCCCAAAGCGCCCACAGAGTTGGTACTTATGAAATTAGACTGTCAGTGCTTTGGGGGAGTGACTGTCCTTCTGCTCAGTGTTTGTACAATGCCTAGTGCAATGGGGTCCCAATTCCAATTGGGGCCCGCACAATAAAAATGATCCACAATAGCAATTCCATCAAGGAGGAGCCACGGTGTGAAGTCATGGCGTCTGAGCGCATGTGTTTATATTAATGGCCATGGTGATACTTACAGAAGATGGGCAGTGGGAAGTAAAGTAGCAGATGAGTTTTTCAATATGGTCTGAATTCTGATATACATTTTACATTAACAAACAGGTGTGACCCTGCCTTCCCTGGGGACCCCCCACACTCCCACTAAAGTCAACAAGAGACTTAGGGGGATGCAGTGAAAAATCTCCAGATATTTAAAAACATGATGTCAGTGCATACATCAGGAAAAATGAGGGGTGTCCAAACACTCATAACACTGAAGTTCTCCTACTAAGCTGAAAGAGGTGAAATCACAGTTAAGAACAGTGAAATAAAGTGGCATTCTTGGCCATGGCTCGATCTGGATGGCCCTCACCATGCTAATGTCAGTTCACAATCATTTATGGATTTTTATCCTCACGACACCCTGAGGTTGACCACCTTTTCAAAAGGCAAAAGCAGGAGATATGCAGCAGCCCTGGCCCCCTCTGTGGCTCCTCCCCCTGCTCTTCCTCTTCCCCTCCCCCATGTCCTAGCCTTCTGCAGAGGGCAGAGCAAGCCCCTGCCTGTGTCCCCACCCTCCAGGGCATGCCACACAGGGCAGGGTGGGGACACAGTGGCCTGGACTCCCTGGGCAGCTCTTACTACTCCCAGCTGCAGCTTCCGGCCTGGCCAAGGGGTGGGTCCACGGCAGGGGGGAGAGAAAAAGTAGGGGTGGAGCCTCATAGTGAGGGGTGGCTAATGCCCACCGCAGTCCCCCTCACCACCACCACTGGGAAGAGACTGGTGCTGCCTCTAAGCCTGGGGCAGGCACAGAGCCATGCTGCAAGAAATTCGGGACTGTCCCAGAGTCATTCAGGGACTTGAACACTGCATTCCGGGACTGTTCCGCCCCCCACCTGAGGTACTCCTCCCATTTCACAGATTAGGAACTGAGGTATAAAATAGACTAAGTGATTGCCCCAGGTCATACAGGAAATCTGTGGGAGAACCAGGCTCTAAACCAAGAACTTCAGAGTCCCACACTCTTACCTTAGCCACTAGGCCAGCTTTCCTTCCTACACCTCTTTTATTTGCAGCAGAGCCTGAGGAGGCCAGGAAGGAAAGGGGAGACAGATGGTGGTGCTGGAACAAATCTTTGTGTGCTCAATTTAATTTGATCCTATTCGGATTTTCAAATTGTCTCCACCAACCTGACAAAGGGCCTGATTCTCCCCTCTCTTTCACTGGTGTGAAACAGGAGTAACTCCACGGAACTCAGTGGCGTTACACAGCGTAAAACAAGTATACGTGAGAGGAGTATTGGAACCAGAGTGTCTGAGTGCTGTGTATTGACAGCACCAAAGTTTAATTCAGCTGAAGCCACTGGGACCATATGAGTGAAAAGGCAACACGATTTGGCCTTTTGCAAGCTGGCCTATTTAAAACCCACCCAGAAGCACTGAAAATACTGATTTCATCTAAGTGATAGATTGTAGATGTACTGAGACATTTCCGAAGAACACTGTAAGCCATCCTAAGCTTCCAAAGACTTTGAGAGTACAGTACAGTCTTGTCTTTTATTGTACCAATCCTGACAGTACCACTACACTGGGTTTCTTTTTTCAGTCACAGGCAGTTGATTTATAGGCTTATAGAATGCTGTCAATAAACAACACAATTTAATGGGAAATCAGGCTTCTGTTCTTAGCCTGAATGGAAACTTTACTGCCCACATAAACAGTTAAAACTGCACAATAATATCCACCTAGAAAAAAGGACAAGACTTCATCTTGAAAAATCCTTTGCAGGAACACCTAAATTTGGGGCTTTAGAGGACCGTGTGCCTTTTAAATGTGCGGCATCTGAGACGGTTCACATGCCCTAATATTAGAATGGAAAGAAAATTAAAGAGTTAACGTGGAAAGAAAATGAAGACACGCTGTAAGCAATGGTTAATTTTCACCCATTATGCTTTGACAATGGGTAGCCTTAAATATATTCTTTTTAAATCAGCATGATCACCTCCTAAAATAGCATCTCTCATTATTGTACATTAGGAACACGCTTCTGAATTGCTATTATTCAGAATTCAACACAATGCTTCTTAATTTTTTACATTTTCAAATATATTGTGTGTTGCCCTGAGCTGGCACAACAAACAACTTTAGAAGCAGTAATAAAATGATGACTACGAAAATCAATTGCAATTTACATTTTAAAAAAACCACCACCATTCAGTGGTTTGGCTGGAAATAAGGTGTTTCTTCAGCTCCTGAAGTGTTGGTAACTAGTTGTTGATAATGGGAAACTGTTTATAGTTGGGATATTTTTACGCTGGGTGTTCGAAAATCATTGTACAACCTGGTGCAATGCAATTTATGTAGCATAGAGAATCCTTTCTCTGACATATCACAAAGTGAAACCAGTTGGCAGCCAGTGTCATCATTATATAGGGCTGGCTTCTGTCCCCCTGACATCGAGTAGAACCTAATTCTGAAAATGGTCCCACTAATGAGAATGGGACTACTTGCAGAATATGGTACTATTCAGCATAAGAGTGAATCAGGTCCTTAGCATTTAATGTTTATGGCACCAAAAGGTTGCATGGAGGTAAAAGAAACAGTCCCTGTACTGATGGGCAGACCATGAACACTATAGGATCCAAATTATATTGTTCCATCTGGATGTAAGTGGAGTTATGTGTGTCATATATGACTGCATTGTCAGTACCCCTCCCCCACCCCCCATTCCTATTGCTCTGAGCTAGGGTGACCAGCTAGCAAGTGTGAAAAATCTGGACAGGAGATTGAGGGGCGAGTAATTGGTGCCTATATAAGACAAAGCCCCAGATATCGGGACTGTCCCTATAAAATCAGGACATCTGGTCACCCTACTCTGAGCATTAATCTGAGATCAGGTGGGTTTGCTGAGCATTTTAGCACTTGATCCATTTCCTGCAAGAGAGATCCACTTTCCTGTAGATGCAACTTAAACCTGCCTTATCAAACTGATGGGGCTTGACCTGCTGGAATTCTAAACTCAATGGCTCAATGATTTCCCCAGTGCAGTAGCTTGCGCAAGTTTCTCTCAGCTCTGGTATAATGCAAGTCTATCCTCAGGATTAGGTGGGTCTCTTTGGCTCTTTGAGAATTAAGATGCTCTATATTTGAGAATCTATCCAATTCATGCATGGTATTCTAAGGCAGCGGTCACTATGTTATCCCTACCAAAAGTGGAAACCTGATTATGTTCCAGGCTGCTGTTGCTTCTCCTCTCCCTTACCCTATTCCACTGCTACCAGAACAGGTCATCTTCAGGGTTATCTTATTCAGTTATTTTAAGAAAAGTTGTGACCCCCTTGGCCACTAGCATCTATCTTCATTGGTCTTCATTGCTAGGAGTTTGGCCCATACACAAGTGTTAACTAGAGCTGGTAGGAAAATGGGGGTTTATCTGCTGAAAAAGTCTACAAAACAATATCAAAATATTCAGTTTCATCAAAAAATTTCCACAGACAAATTTAAATATTCATCAAAAAACTAAAAAATCCAAATCTTCTGCACAGAAACCAGATTTTGTCAAGAACATCAAAACAGTATTTCATGTCAGTTTGACCCAAATTGAAATATTTTGGATTGCTAAATGAAATCAGAATATTTTGATTCAAGGCTGGTTCAGTATTAGACTGAGTCCACATGTGCTGCTGTGATACCTCATGGGAGTTGTACTTTGGGTGCATCAGCCTCTCATTTTCCCCTGTGGGTGAGTATCTCTGGCCAGACTATATGTCCCCTGGACTATAGGAAAAAAGGGGAGAGAACCCTTAGCTATCCATCACTGAATGGACAAAATGGGCCAGCGTTCTTGGAATCTGTGAAAGGTGGATCCCTCAACCATGTGGGTTGAGGATGCTGTAGGTGAGAAATTGCCTGAGACCAGGATTACAATCTGTTAAATTTCAGACATTAGAAAGTGTGTTTGAGTTTATTTTATTTCCAATCATTTTCTGTTTCTATCATCTCTGCTTAATATCACTTAAGTTTCTGTTCCTTAGTAATAAGCTGATTCTCGTTCTATTATAAACCTCCCTCAGTGCTGTACATTAAAGTGACGTGTGGGTCCTCAGCTAAACTAAAGACTGGGGTTCATTCTGTCTCGTTAGAGACAGCAGACTCAGAATTTCTGGGAGAGGCCAGTGCAACAGACAGGACACTGCAGAGAGATGCCTCTGGGTGACTTTTGAACAGTGAATGTTACCTGCAAGGAAAGGATTAGCCTGGCAGAGACTCCTGGAGTTTGCTGGCAGGGAGACAGTCTGATGTGGCAGGGAGCTATCAGACAATTTAAGCTCCAGCACAGCTCTCTGTTGCAGAATTGAGAGGTAACATAGTGGCTTATGTTTCTGGGCTCCCTGAGGAGACAGTCACAAGTGCATCATGGGAGATGTATTTAGGCTGGTAAATCCAGCCTATAGAGGAAAAATTGAGGTATGATGCTCTTGAATGACAATGCTTAGAAGGCGCCGCAGCAGCTTCTCAGGAGGATGTGGGTTAATGTCGAACAGAGCTGCAGTGAAACATTTCAATTCAGGAACATCAAAACATTTTGTTTTGACAGCAAAAGTGAAAACAAAGTGTTTTGATATCTCTGAATTTACATTTTTGGTTTTCAGCCAAAAATTTTTTGACTGATGGAGTTTAATCAAAAACTTTTTGGTTTTCAAGTGTTTGTGTTTTTCAATAAAATGCCAAAGATTTCCATGGAAAGCAGACACTTTTTACAATAAATAAAACAAATACAGAGGAGTTGAAACCCTCATTTTCCATTGAAAAACAGTTTCAGTTGAAAATATTCTGCCTGCTCTCGTGTTAACGTCCTTTCTCTTGCAAAAAGAAATCCTAGGAATTCTTGAATAGCTGTACATTTCATTTCAAAGAAAGCATCTCCAAAACAACAGTGTCCAAGCACTATGCTAGCATAGCTCAGTGCAGTCTTACCAGGAATAATGCCACCTTGTGCTTCTCCATCCCGAATTCTTTCTGTGTCCAGGATTTCTCCTAGGAGCCTCCAGTCTAACTGTTGACTAAGATCAATCATGCTAAGATTATGAGCAAGTAGAACATCAATATTTTAACAAGGTGTTTCTTGTTCTAAGCTCCCATTTCAGAAGTAAATGACTAAATATCTCTTTTCGTCAAGACTCCTAGTGGCCTTTGACACAGATCGTCCCAGATGTTAAATATCACGGTGACTCGTCAGAGCTTGCAAATCAGCACAAGTCCAACAGCGGCCCTACCTAAGGCCTGTCTAGCAAGGAACAAAATGATATTGGAGCTATACGCTACCGAGTGGGTAGCCTTACTGAAAGCAAACACGGTTACACAAGAAGAGAGGGAAGATTCCCTTAGAAATACAACTTGTGATGATGTTAAATCTGTTGGCCTTCCTCGGGCTTTAAAAAAAAAAAAGGTAAATTATTTTGCACTCAGAAAACCCTTCTGGCTAGAACATTGTCTGCTGTTGCTGACTGTCTCACTTGTACTTTACAAATACTTGGTTATTCATCTTAAATGATGAACAGGAACAATTTAGGGCTTCAGACTGCAAGCTGCGGCATGTCCTCAATTCACAGTTGTCTCAAACCATCTAAGGTACTTTACATGGCCCCTGCTATCATGGTTTCTGAAGCCTTAGAAGCTTTGCCATATTTATCCTCACAGTAACCCTGTGTCCTATTTTAGGGATGGGGAACTAAGGCACAGATTTGCAAAGGCATCTAGCTCTGAAACCCAATGGGAGTGAAGCACCTAAGTATCATGTGAGCTTTTGAATATCTACCCCAAAGTGACTTGCCCAGGTCACACAGGCAGCCTGCGTCAGAACAGGGACTTGAACGCAGGGACCTTAAGTCCTAGGTTACTGCCCTAACCACAGGGTCATCCTTCCATCTTCCTTCAGAAAACTCAGCACCGAACAGAGGCTGTCTACCTTCAATAGGAATGAGTGTGATGGAAAATCCTAAGTTAGAATGTTCAAGAACTAGGGTCTGACCTTGTAAATAGGTCATATTCTTAACATCAAAATGCTTAGAGCGCTGAAAACTCCAGCATTGTGCAAATAGGAAAGGACGTGATACTCTATTTTGTTTGCTTTGAGAAATGCCTGTCTGTATCAGAAGAGTAACACCACAAGCTGTATCACCTTGGGTGGGGATCCTTTCAGGTCTCATCAACTGAGCAATGCCAAGTCTGACAAGTGCCTGGATGGGAGACCGCCAAGAAACACCTGCCTACTTCAGAAGGCATTACCTACTCAGCTGACAACTACCCTCACAGCTCAGCCAAACATAATGCCCCAAGGACTGCTATGATCCCAAAAATGCAGTCTTCAGACTAGCCATACCACAGTGGTCCTGACAATATGTGGCCATTAAAACTTCTTAGTACATTTTGAAAAAAGCCGGGCTGCGAACCACGGGCTGATATACATTCTATCTATCCTCAGAAAGCCAAGCCCCTGTACAATGTCTCAAACTGGGCAGCTGACTTCACCGGGCCCTTTTGCCAACATAACCCAAAGTGTTCTGAATAAATTTGTAACCAAGTCTGGCTGGACATTATTCACAAGCAGAAAAAAGGGCCACCTTCGTCAGATAAATTCATAGCCTGTAAGGCCAGAAGGAACCATTACGAGGATCTAATCTAACCTCTAACCTATCCTTGCAACAAAGCCCGTTGCCAACTCTGTCCACATATTTATTCAGGGGACACCATCATAAAACCTAGTCACATCAGCCACACTATCAGAGACTCGTTCACCTGCACATCTACCAATGTGATATATGCCATCATGTGCCAGCAATGCCCCTCTGCCATGTACATTGGCCAAACCAGACAGTCTCTACACAAAAGAATAAATGGACACAAATCAGATGTCACAAATTATAACACTCAAAAACCAGTTGGAGAACATTTCAGTCTCCCTGGTCACTCAATTACAGATCTAAAAGTGGCAATACTACAACAAAAAAACTTCAGAAACAGACTCCAAGGAGAAACTGCTGAATTGGAATTGGTTTGCAAACTAGACACCATTACATTAGGTTTGAATAAAGACTGGGAGTGGATGGGTCATTACATGAAGTAGAACTATTCCCTCTACTGTTACTCACACCTTCTTGTCAATTGTTGGAAATGGGCCATCCTGATTATCACTACAAAAGGTGTGTTTTTTAATCCTGCTGACAATAGCCCACCTTAACTGCTTACACTCATATGAAAACATCATATAGCCTCTGTGCTGCCATCTAGAGGTCTGTCTGATAGGGCCTAAAGTTGGGGCCTGTCAGCAGGTCACCACCCTGTGCATATTCTCATGGCCAGGGCCGCCCAGAGGATTCAGGGGGCCTGGGGCAAAGCGGGGGAGCTGTGGTGCTTGTACTCACCCAGCAGTGGTCTGGGTCCGGGTCTTCGGCAGCATTTCAGCAGCGGGGGTCCCTCCGCATCTTCGGCAGCACTGAAGGGCCCCTCACCACCAAAATGCCACCAAAGACCTGTACCGCTGCTGGGCCTTGGCTCACGGGGCCTGGGGCAAATTGCCCCATTGCCTCCCCTAGGGAGGCCCTGCTCATGGCAGGACATTGTGCTGCAGTTTTCTCAACAGAGTTTCCAGCCTCCCTGTAGTGGCTTATGGCTCAGCCCTCTGGCCAGGCCTTTGTGAAAGTACAACCTCCCCTCCCCAGGGTAGTAGAGTCCAAAGGCCCAGTGGGTCCAAAAACAAACACAAAATAAAGAAGTCTTTGGCCCTGCTGGGCTTAGTTCTCAGCCTCTCTGATGTTATTCATGCAGCTGCACTCCCTCTGGGCTCAGTTCTCAGTCCCCAGCCTTCTCCTCAAGTGGGGCATTCCATATCTTGCCCTGTCTTACCACCATCAGCAGGTCCCTGATAAACCCAAAGAGTCTAGTGCCAGTCCAGCCTTCTCTCCAAGGAAGTTCTGACCAGCCACAGTCCTGCTCAGCTCAGCTCAGGTCAGGTCAGGTCAAGCCAGCTTCTCTCCCCAAGCACAAGCAGCTGATCTGCTGCCCTTCCCAACCAGCCAGGACTGAGCCAAGCTCTCCTCCTTTTCACAGGCCTGCTTCCCATTACAGGTGTGGCAGGCAAGTTCTGATTACACTCACCCCTTTTCATTAACCCTTTCCAGCCCACATGGCTGTTTGTTTACCCCGCCACAGACCCTGTGTTGTTTTTCGGGTCTGTTTAAAGAGTCTCTATATTGCTCTTTCACCAGCTCTGGTGCCGAGACATTCTCACAAACATAGACTTGACTGTTTGGGCTAAATGGAGTTGCCCAGGTATAAATGATGCTGATGGTATTTACTCAGGACACTATTTGCTGCATGAGTCAGGGGTCTGCACTTATTCCAGAATGCTGCTATAAGGAGTTACAGCCAAACCTGCAGCTGCTTTGCTCTCTGAACTATGTGACCTTTTCCCCAGCTTGCTTTGGAAATTGCAAAAGGTAGAACATCCCAATGGTGAAAGCCCTAGAAAGAAGAAACTATGGAAGTTAGCCAAACCTTTCTAAAGCAGCAGAAGGGTTCCACTGTGAAGATTTGGGTCTAAAAATGGGTAAAGGTCTAGTGTGGTTCTCTCTTATCCAGACCATTCTGCCTACTGGTTCTCATTGGCAGTGAGCATCTTGATCACAGCCTCTCTTTTTAAAATACCTTTTACTGACTATCCTTTGGGTTACCGTCAAAATTCCTCTTTGTCACTTGCTAGGTCTTACACAGACGTAATCCAGAATCCTTGCTATGTAACCATGCGTCCAGTCATTCTCTTCAGTCTGTTAAATAGATTATTTCAGAAGTCTTTTTTGAGTGAACACGATAGGCTAGGGGGCATTTTCCATGTGTTTTTCCTCTTTCTGAAGTTGATTACCTATGGAGTAAGACAAGCTGATTCACCGTCTGCCTTACAGGTTTCATTTAAGCAATAACTTCTCGAGACTGTTTTTAAAGGTTGGAGCAAAGCATGAATGTTTGTCGGTTGTATCAGATTATGTCTAGTTATCTGCCTGTATCTAAACTGCATAGATCTATAATATAGATATATATGTACATAGATATGTGGCTATATATGCACATAAACTTTGTACATATGCATATATGGACATATTGCTGTAGTTTGTGTGTAAATATATACAACAGACATTTTCTAACTATAACTTGGAGGAAGAAATGAAAACGTAGTGACTTGAATTTATCTCAAAGTAAGTCAAACGTTTAATTACCACTGATGCTTTAAGAAGGAAATCATTTCCCAATTTCCCCTCTCAGTATGGGTAATACCAATTGCCATTAAAGGCTTGATCCTGTATTCAGTGCATACCCACAGTTCTCTGTGGAGAGGAATTTAAGATGCACAAGGAATGGAGGATGAGACCATACAGGGAGTTAGGCATATCCTACCAGCGGAGAGTGTCTTAGTCAGTAGAAGCTGTGTGTCTAACTTCCCATGAAATGCTTCATTAAGACATCGTTATGCCTCAGTAGTAACCACTCCTTGGTTACAACAATTACCTTCATTCCACCTTACTCGGTAAATAGGTTTTTTGCCTAAAGAGGCCTGGGTAACCCTGTGGATGGGGCATTCAACTGGTCTGTGGCCTTGTGCAAGTCAAATCCCCTTTTTATAACTCTGTCTCTCCTCCTGCCCCAAGGGCAGACAATATCTCTTGCCAGGCATTTGACATTGTGGGCTCCTAATCTCACTTCAGTGTCTAGGTGCTACTGTCATGTGCATAAAGAATAGTTTTAGCTCTCTTATTGCGTGGCTTTGCAAGGTGATGAGCATCTCCTGGGAAGTATCGCCTACTCAACTCTTACTGAAGTTGATGGGAATTGAGGTTGATCAGTGTCACACAGGTAGTTTTCATCATATTGAATGATTGGGCTTCTAGTTAATTTCACGCCAGGACAAATATTTGTTCAGAGGATCCTTGTTGGAATTATTCTTCCACTGTGGCTTGATCTTCTGGCAGAGGATCTCTAAACCCCTTGCTTTCTCCAAACACCTTGTGGATTTGGTTGTTTTTTTTCACATTTCCTATTTAGAATCCAAAATTTCTCCTCAACTATTGAAAAATGACGGATCTTTAGCTCACTGACTCTCCTAACAGATGCTTCTGAGGCTCAGGTTTGAGTGACAAAACGATTCCAAAGGCTAAGCGGTCCCTACAGGTTGTCAGGCAGGAATTTCTGTCCCGTCTAATCTCATGGGACAAGTATGTTATGACTGGTACTATCTGGTATAATATCTTGAAAAGATAAGATAATGACTGGCCGTGCACAGATGTGTAATCATTCACCCTAGCCATGATTAACATAAAACAGGAAATTCTAATACCAACACTGGGGAACCAAGTCCTGTTAACAGAGTTTCTAAACACAGATTCTAATCCAGCACACAGGTGTTACCGCACACTGTGTGGGCACATAGAAAGTGATGCCAACACCTCTGTGAATTTAGACATAGTATAGCACAGTTTGGTGTTTGATATCACTAAAGGTATTCAGCAAAACAGCATCAGTGCTCTATGGACTTGCATATGCTTTGCATCTCTCTAAGGAAATACACCCCTGTTACATTCTGGGTTTGCAGCAAAGTTCTCTTCCTCGTGATCACTATAGCCCACGGAGGTCCCTTCAGGCCACTTGAACTTGGGATGTAGATGCTTTGCATACTTTTCCTTTTTTTTTTAACAGATTGGACAATATACAGCTAATCAAAGGCTTTATCAACCCTAAATCACATTCAAAGCCTCTCACTGGGGAAGTGGAGCACTGGATAACTCTAACTTGTAAAGTCAATTTTTTTTTAGCATTTGACAAATGAACCTCTCCTTTCTTCTGCTCTCTCTGCCTATGCCCAGCATGGTAGGTTTTTTTGTTGTTGTTTTTTTCCTCACCCCCTCCCCTCTTAGGATAATAGACACCATATCTGTACAACCACCAGACCCCCAGGCGAGGTGGAAGATCCAGCTGTGTAGGGAAGAGGGAAAGTGCCCCATCCAGATGTGAGCGCAAGTGGGAGAAAATCAGATGTGGAGACCGGAACGCAAGTGCCCCATCCGGATGTGAGTCCAAATGCCCCATCCAGATGTGAGCGCAGGTGGGAGAAAGCCAAATGTGGGGACCGAAGCGCAAGTGTCCCATCCCGATGTGAGCGCCCCCGTCTCTGAGACCACCCCGCCGCCCGGCCACCCACCCGCGGCAGCCCTGCGCCCTGCGTCCCTCCCTCCCCAGCGCAGCGCAGGGCGCAGAGCGCACGGCACTCACCAGCGGGAGAAGCACCCAGGAGAAACTTAGCATCTTCAGCAGCCGCTGCCGCCTCCTCTGAGCTCTGGCTCCTGGAGCTGGGGATCAGCCCGTCCCCACCTCCCAAGTCCCGCCCCTGCCTCCTCCGGATCGCGCTACCGCTCCCTCCCCAAGCGTCCTTCCCTGCGCCTAGGGCTCCTGGCGAGTCCCGCTCCAAATCCTCCCAGCCTCCCCAGAGCGCCCGCTCACCAGTCTCGCCTTACCCTGATGCTGGGGGAGGGGGGCGTGTTGGATCCTCCTGGATCTTGCCGAGGTTTGATCCTCCAGCCCCCGACTTGGGCCGTCAAAAACAAGGAACTGCTCCTTTTGACCCCCACAAAGCCCCCCCCCACACACACACATATCAAGACAGCAGCACTGCAAGAACCTGGCCCCGGACCCACCGTGCCCCAGAGGTGTTGGGCCGGGCTCACACAGCAATTCTTGCTCTCTCTTCTGATGGTCTCTTGGCTGAGTTTGTGGCCCAAATGTGCAGAGTCTGGCAGGAGGCAGCTGCCAGATCCCAGCTGTGGTGGCGCTAAGGGAGCCTCTGGGTCTGGAGCTGTAGGGGGCAGCTGGAGTCGCTGAGCTTGTAGGCAGTGAAATTTGGAAGATTAGGGCTGGATCCATCCAGGGATCCGGGAGGCTATTGTCACAAGATGCCCTGATGCGTGGAATGTCTCAGAGCAATGGGAATTGTGATCCTTGTTTTCTATTTAGCCTGTGGGATTTGGAGGAGAGGGGCAAAACACCATGGTAGGACCCTGCGGGGTGCAGGTGCCAGAACTGGGTTTTTTCCATATGGTTCTGCCAGGCTCCATTGGGATCTGGAGTGTTTGGAACAGAAAGCAGAGTTAGAATTTCTCCTTTTATGGGACAATTTAGGGGCTTGGGTAGAACATATGGCAGGATCCACTTAGATCCAGCTTTAACGCAAACTCCTTGAATCTCTACATCCTCCTCCACCCTTCCTAGTCCAACTCCTCCAGTGTCTTTATCCCTCAGATCTCCTTGAGCCCACAAATTCTCACATCCTATTCATTTTCCTGGGGCCTATGACCTCCTGCCCCTCTCAATACCACCCTAAGCCCCAACACCTCCCAGAGAAACTCACCCAGCTGCCAAATTCTCCTCTCCCCACAACATGCCAGATACTCCTTTCCCCCTTCTGCAGGATCCTAAGCTCCCAAAACTTCCCTCCTCTGAGGACTTCCCAGGATGCCTCTAGCCTCACCCTTCATAAGATTCCCCCACCCTCCGCCCTACCCGGCCCCACTCCACCCCAGAAGCCTACAGTGGAATTGCTGTGACTGGGTGTAGCACAGCACGTGAGCACACTGAGCCATGCTCTGCTACGCTCTATGGGGCCCCTTAAGATAAAATTGACTTCAGTGTCGATTTGCATGTTATTAATCATTTATCCTCATCCACAGTGTTATGGGCGAGTGCAGAATTCAGCATCAAAGTGAGTAAGCTGATGCTGAAATGCTGCCCTTCTCTGTTACTGAAATTGGGGCTGCAGGGGGCAGGGAGAAGGGGGGGGTGTTGCCTCCTTGCTGTATGTACCAGAAGGTCATTAAGTAACAGAGCTTCAGGTCTAATTCTCTCCCACCATGACAAAAAATGTGTGTCTGTTTGTGTGTGTGTGTTGGGGGAAGCTACCCGACAACAGAAGAACAAACTGCACTCTGTTCTCCCTTCCAAACCAGGGGAGCTTGCATTCAGCTCAGCGAGCACAGGGGAGTCAGGCAGTGGATGTGTTTATGTCAGGCCATCTCCTTGCACTGAATCAAGGAGGAGTCCCAGGAAGGGGCAAGAATAGGAGAGATGGAGCAAGAAAAGAAAGAGAGGAAGGGAGGAATCCAGGCAGGGGTTTGCAGGGTTGTATGTAGAGCAACCCCTGGGATCCAGACTTAGTCAATCAACTCCTCCAGCCCATTCAGAGTGATTCCTGCTCACCAGTGTATAAGGTCCCACAGTCTGGCCAACGCTCCGCCAAAGGGCCGAGTCAGACCCTTGCCCTCCTCAAGGATAATGAGCTTGGCCAAAAAAAAAAAGCAAGAGATGTTCTCAAGACATCCGAACTCCCCCTGCTCGCCCCCAGTGCATGTGACAATTACTCCACTGCCAGCTCTCACAAACGTATAGCCAGCCAGACGATGCTGGCCCCTGCTGCTGGAGCACGTGCTAAAGGATCCAACCACCATCAGGTTTCCCTTGTGCTGGACACTGTACAAACATGGGCTCGTCTCAGAAGGGATCACCAAACATCCACTATGTGGAAACAATTTCTAATGCCTTTGGAGCTGGGCAGACTTCGACCTGGAAGGCTCTCCTGCTAATTAGCAGTGCCTCAAGGCATCAAACTTCCACCTAAGTGTAACAGTGCACCTTTAAGAAAGAGGCTGCTTAATGGAAAGACACATATATCAGATCAAGGTCTGATACTTTTGGAGTCTGCACAGGCAGAGTCTTCCACCTTCTACACGCACAGAGGCATAGTCTTCTGCACACCACTCCCGGCCTCAAAAATACAAGCTCCAGTAAACGTGTCCCACCCATTAATCAACCCATTAATCAAAAATAAACACTAAAATGCCACAAAGCTAATATTAACATCCCATCCAAATTCTCTTCTGAATACAGTGTTTTGCAACAGAAATTCACTCCAATAGCTCCAATTATTCCAGGGTCTTCAATTCAGTCGAAAGTGATGCTAACTTTTGCCATGTATACATTATTGCCCCTCTGCCAAACATTAGTGGATTTTGCGGGCCTTGCGGGTCATTTTTTCATTTGGAGAGAAAATGGGTGAGGCAAAGTCAGGGACTGTGTGATTTGTTTAGTTACAAAATGTACATGAGTCTTTCTTCCTGGCACAGAGCTGGTAACAAACAGCACTCAGGTCATCACCTGCCTCTTGTAGAAAGCCCCACTAACTCACTTTCAACTACCTGAAGGGGGTTCCAAAGAGCAGGGAGCTAGGCTGTTCTCTGTGATAGCAGATTACAGAAGAAGGAGCAATGGTCTCAAGTTGCAGTGGGGGAGGTTTAGGTTGGATATTAGGAAACACCATTTCACTCGGAGGGTGGTGAAGCACTGGAATGGGTTACCTAGGGTGGTAGTGGAATCTCTATCCTTAGAGGTTTTTAAGGCCTGGCTTGACAAAGCCCTGGCTGGGATGATTTAGCTGGTGCTGGTCCTGCTTTGATCAGGGGATTGAACTAGGTGACCTCCTGAGGTCTCTTCCAACCTTAATCTTCTATGATTCTATGACCACGGACCTTTTCCCAGGTGCAACTCTCTTGCCTCTGTCTTTCTCCACCATCTCACATTAGATTCACCCCTAAACTGATTGCTTAACCCACAGGCCTTGTTCCATCTGGGAAAAACCTTCTAGCTGAAAACTTCTCATCTAAGCCCACTACGTGACCTGCAGGACTATCCTCTTTTTGTGCAGTGCCTTTGCAACGGAAAAGAAGCTCAGAAAGGGGTAGATGATACCCTTAATGACTCTCTGGGTGTAGTTATTGCATGTCATCTTTAACAGTTCCCATGGGTGATGTCAGGATTCCTGGTTTCTCTTCCTGGCTCTGGGAGCAGAGTGTGCTTTAGTAATTACAGATAAAACATAGCCAAGTGTAATACCACCTTTGTTTTGGTCATCTGCAGGAACAGAGGCTGTGGCTTCTGGGTGTAAACACATGACCTTCCTCCCTTTGAGCTAAAGAACCAGCTCTGTTGCTAGAGAGCCATTATCGGACCCATAGTAAACCTCCACCTATGATCTAGCCACTCTGCTTCAGTATGGGTTATACAAATACATAGCTTCGCACATCCTTACTGAAAGGTAGCAGAGCAAAATGGCTGAGACTCAGCTCTGTTCTGTTAGAAACCTGGGGTCTAGCCCCAGCTCTCCCTGAAGTGACTTCATGCAACCTTTCTATTAGCGTACCTGTAAAATTGGTGAGTGAGAATTACTTCCCCCTAAGGCCTTGGTTAATCAGACGAGTTGTGAAGTGGAGCACAGAAAGAAACATGAATAGCAGCGTAAGCCAGCTGTATGGCTGCTTTGCATCAACATAACTATGAATCTGGCCCTTGCGCTAGGTGCTGTGCAGACAGAGACAGTCTCTGCCCCAAAGGACTTACAGTCTAAATGGAAAAAATAGACAAGCATCAGAATGTCATTATCCCCATTGTACAAAGGGGGAAGTGAGACACAACAGACTGAACAACCTGCCTAAGGTCACACAGGAAGGCTGTGGCAGACGTCTTGAGTCCTGGTCCAGTCCTTTGACCATACTATCTGCCTTCCTCCATGGGACCTTTTGTCCTGCATCCAGTCCTTTCTATTTTTCTCTAGGTGCCCCAAATACACCCACTAATCAACAAAGGTGGGGAACTAAACATAGGGTTAATAATATAATACCTGCCCTTAGTGATTGTGGTAGCGCTTGGCAAAAATACACAGTTCTGCCTTTGATACTGACTGTAACTAAGCAATCCCTTCTGCAGCAATTACAGAATCACACATCTGAGATAAGGACTGACTCAGTTTTCTTATGACTTGATAGTCCTCCCACCCCCCCGCAAGCTTACACAGAAGTGGGTAGAAATGTCTTATTAGTGCAAGTAAGTGACCCCTTTGAATGTGTGAATCTCAGTCAATGCCGATGTCTTGGGACTGTTGCTAACACATATCACAGAAGTTCTGAGTGTATCGGAGCTGATTTAATTAAAATGTCTTGACATTTACACAGCTCCCCTGAATGTTAATAAGAACCGAGCTGCTTTCTTTGAAATTATCTGGAACTCATTCTATTTTAATTTGACTTTTCCATAACAAAAATCCTCAGCCATGTAACTGTGTTTCCCTTCAAGCACATTTACAGAGCTTCAAAAGGAGGAGTGTGACACTCCATAACGGTGCTGCAATGCAACCTAGAAGCTAGCGAATCCATGAAGGTGAATCAATTGAATACAAGTGACTTTGCAAACCAGTGTTTTGATGGGTTTGAAATTAAAAAAACTGAAAGGATAGAAGAAAATCTGCAATTACTGGGTGCGCATAATGCGATGCTTAGACAGAATGTGAAATTTACCAACCAACATAGTGCAGCTATAATTAAAGACAGTGTTTCATGGTATTTTAAAAATAAGTCACTGAAGGGTGTATAAAAAGAATTAAAACTCTACATCTGTTGGTGTTCCCATTGGGCTGCGGAAGGGAGGAAGGAAGAAGTGAAGGCAGCTGGAGAAACATGCTGCTGTAGATTTGTTCAAAGTAGTTATGGAATTATGCACAGAAAGAGGAACATTCAGAACTGGGCAAGGATAATCTCTTCAATGAGCTTTGCTGTGTTGCAATGGAAGTGGAGCTGCTCTGTGATAATTTAAGAATGCTATGTGTTGTCCTGGTGACTGGGATGGTCAGTTAGACCGTGAGCACTTGGGAAAGCCCACCAGCCAGACACCTGGAGAAGAATTCATTGTAGTAACTCAGAGCCTCCCCAACTAGTGTCCCATCACTGGACAGTGAAGATATTTGCTACTAGCAGTCGCAGCTCGGGTACATGTCATTGTAGGCAGTCTCATCATACCACCCCCTCCATAAGCTTATCAAGCTCAGTCTTGAAGCCAGTTAGGTTTTTTGCCCCCACTGCACTTGAAGTCTTTAAATCAAGATTTGGGGATATCAGTAACTCAGCCAGAGGTCCTGGATCTATTATAGAAGTGGGTGGGTGAGGTTCTGAGGCCTGCCATGTGCAGAAGGTCAGACTAGATGATCATGATGGTTCCTTCTGATCTTAAAGTCTATGAGTCTATAAATCTATGTTTACTCTATCTTTGTGGTGGGTTAGTTTACTAGGGGCAGTAAGGAAAAACCCAGAAGGGCAAAGAAGGGTTTCAGCTAAGCCCTCCCCTCAGCAAACACTTCGAGGCTGTAAGGTTGGTTTGGTCTCTTTATTGTCAGTGTCAGCGGCAGCTATCCCTCAATATGAAGATGATGTCCAGCAGGGGCAGAAGTCATTGCTGAGACTTAAGATGGCCGAGGAGTCCAGTTTGTGCTTTACAGGGTTTTCTGCATATGTGATAGATGATTGCTTGGAGAGAGCACAACTGCTGGCCAGGATGCTGTATCCTTTCCTTCCTCCTCTGTTGTTTCTCAGCCTCTCGAGCAACCTGATTCTCTTCAAAATAGGGAGAGGCTTGGTGTATGATGCGATGCCACTGCAGTGTGTGGCCAGCCAACTGTTCCCAATTCATGGGGTCAATGTCTCCCTTCTTAATATAATTTTCAGAGTGTCCTTGTAGCATTTCCGCTCTCCCCCATGGGTCCTCTTATCATGACTAAGTTGAGAAAAGAGGACTTGCCTCAGAAGATGAGTACCAGCCATCCACACGCAATGGCCAGCCCAGCGAAGTTGATGTTTCATAATCTTTGCCTCAAGACTGGTGATGTTCGTTGCAGAGGGAATGCTGCCATTGGGGTGATGATCTTCCCATTTGATATGGAGAATCTTCCTAAGGCAGCGCTGGTGGTACCACTCCAGATGCTTACGATGGCTTTGGTATGTTACCCACGTCTCGCAACCATAAAGAAGAGTAGAGATGACCACGAAATTGTAGACCAGGGTTTTAGTTTCCATCTGCAGATCTTGGTCAATAATGACAGGACGGAGCAACTTTCTGAAGGATATGCTGGCACAACGGATCCTGTGTTCAATCTCCACTGTGGGTCTCTGTATATACCACTAGTCACAGCCTCCTGAAGGGAAGAACCACAGGTGCTGAACCCAGTTGGACTTGCTGGGTGAGCATGGTGGATACACGGGGTACTGCAGCCCAGAGTCTGGTCTAAAAGTGGAAGGATCATGATTTCCGTCCCTAGAAAAGTAAAGGCACAAGGCTTGAGGGGTTACACTCAGAGAGACCTGAAAGGGGACAGAGGCAGACCTAGCCAGGCAGCCACAGCAGCTATGCGATTTACTTCTTAGTCTGTCTGGGGGAAATTGACTCCACCTGCATATTTGGGTTCTATGCAGGGATGTGGAATTCCCACCCCCCGCAATGACAGCACAGGGGCCTGCTGGACAAGTACCTCCTCATGGTTGGTATGCTATTTTATGAGCTGGAGTAGCAGTCACAGCCCCTTCCCTCCAGTGTAGTGGGGCCACTGAATCCACATAGATAGTGCTCCAGAACCCCTACCTGAGCCTGTCCCCAAACTCACCTTCAGCACCAACCTCACAGGCATTTAGATGAAGACCGGTTCCACTGGACCAATGGCTAGGCTGCTGGTATGCTGCAACCACCATAAATCATGATGCCCAGTTTTGCTTCATTCTGTTCCACCATCTGTCTGTTTCTAGAATCATAGAATACCAGGGTTGGAAGGGACCCCAGGAGGTCATCTAGTCCAACCCCCTGCTCAAAGGGTGAATCAATCCCCAGCCAGATTTTTACCCTAGTTCCCCCTTAAGGATTGAATTTACAACCCAGGGCTTAGCAGTCCAATGCTCAAACCACTAAGCTATCCCTCCCCTTCTGTTGGCTGTCTTATACTTTGATTGGAAGTTATTTGGAGTGGGAACTGTCTTTTTGTCCTGCATGTGTACAGCACCAGGCACAATGAGGTCTTGGTCCATGATGAGGGCTCCTAAGCACTATGGTAATAAATTGAATAAATATAAGCAAACTCACTTGGGCCAACAGCGGGGTTTGAATCCTGGGGCTTATAGACTTAAAAGAATGGGCCACTCATTCATGGCTAATAATAAGCCCCATAGCTGCTAACTCTGGTAGGCTCATTAACCTCTTATGTGGGAGGACAAAGACCCATCTCCTCTAGAGTGTGTTACAGCAGCAACCTTGTGTGATTATCCCACGAGGCATCAAGCAGTATTTTTAAGCACCTACATACTTTTGAATATCTGGCTCTTAGAAGCCCAAGACCTGTTCTCAATGAGATGTAGGCTGCTAAGTGCCCAAATCACTTTTAAAACTGAGAGCTAGAAGCCTAAGTCACAAAGGCCTTGTCTATACTGGTGGCGCATAGGGTAGGCAAGGAGAAAGCGGTGGGGAAAGGCTCCAGCAGCTCCCTGCCGTGGGGAAAAGCTCCGAATCCAGCAGCAGGGAGGCAGCGGAACACTTCACTGCTAAAAATAGCAATGTAGATGAGGGAGGCCATGCTTGGGCATGTAGGGTATAGTGTATATAGACCCTAAGGTTCTGGTGTCTCTTTACTCTACTCACCTAAGCAGCACCTCATGTTTAAACTAATATTATACCCATGTTAGGGGTCCGGGCAGCATAGGGATTCAATACACCGCTCTGGGTGAATGTGAAGATACCCTTAGAAGCCTTTGGAAAAAAATTCCTTAGATCTTGCCACGGCCTCTCTTTTCTGACCCCTTTCTAAAGTAAAAGTCTCTAATTTTCTCAGCTGTTTACTGGACCCTTATATTTCTTCTGCATCCTTTTCACCCTTTCTACAAATCTGAGGGAAGTTGCTTTTTCCAGTGACTCTTGGTGCAATCTTCAATACCCAATAATAGGCTCCAGAGAGCTGGCAGCCAACTGTTCCTATGCTCAGAAATATTTTTTTTCCATGCATCATATTATTCAGCCAGCCTGGTGTTTTCCTTTAATTGTGTGTCAATCAGAATTTGCTTTGAGAAGTCAATGAAGCTACACTTATTTGAACCAACTGAAATCTCGCCCTAAGTGAAATTTACTCCTGTAGTGAGTGCCAGCCTGAGGCTTATGCCTCTCTTAAGTCCTGGTTAAGTCTTCAAAATAGGGTGTAAGGAGGATCTAAACAATGGACGGACCTTGTGCTACTCTTTGCACGAGCGTGAATTTAATCCTAAATCTGCTGCCCTGAGCGTTTACTCCATTCATCTCCATATTCATGCCTCAGACTCACCACTTAAGTGAGTGAAGCTGGTAAAGGGACAGGAATTATTATTCCATTATCATTCATTACAGCTGGGATTTTCAAAGGAGTCAGGTGCCCAAGTCCCTTAGGCTACACTGAAAATTCCAGCATGCTTATATATTCACTGTAGCTGGTTGAAACTCCCACCCCAACACACACACACACACACACACACACACACACACACACACACACACACACACACACACAACTTGTGGAAAATTTACAACAACAAACAAAAAAACATTTTTGTCTAAATTTTCCATCAAAATTCCAAGTTTTCAGTGGAAATTCAAATACTAAAAAATCTAGAATGGAAACTAAAATATTTTCAGGTTGGGTTGTTTGTTTTCTTTTCAATGAAAAATGGAAATTTTCCTTAGAATGAAAACGCTGCTTACAAAAAAAAATCATGCAATCAAAAAAATCAATTTTACATCAAAAAAACAGTTTTGATGGAAATTTTGTGATTAGTGTGCATGGCAATTTACACACAGCAAATGAAGTCCCTACCTTAAGAGACTTCCAACTGAGGAAAGATGCATGAGGAGGTGGGAGTGAGAGACAGAACTGAGACTCAAGGGCTACAATTCCAAAGTAACGTGGTTCCTAAATTTGGTGCCCAGATCTGAGGGTGAAAATTCTGGTCAAGGGTAGGGGTCCTATAGACGTTCGGACTCACCCCTGTGGCACCTCCTGCTGGTTATCCTGGGAATTAGCTCAATCCAGCCCGGAGCACCCTCTGCAGGCTGGTGATCTGCCTTACTACTACTGGCCCCCGTGTCCCTCCCAGGACCCCAGTGCCCTTTTAACTGGGGTGCTGCTCCCTGGCAGTATCCCACCAATCTGGGTCTTCCCTCCCTGGGGAACACCCAACCCACTATCCCCATTTTGCCTCAGTTTTGGCTACTGCCCAGTCTCCATCTAGCCCCCGTTCACTGGGGCAGACTGCAGTATCAGCCACTCATCATAGGCAAAGGGGTTTGGACCTGCTGCCTTTGCCTACCTCTGTGAGGCGTTTGTAGCTGGCTCCATGGGTAACTGCTTACTACTAGTCTCATTATTTTCCCCTAATTTTTTTAAATTATCTTTGGACTGAAGAAGGGGTTACAGTCAATGATGTCCTTAAACAGAAGCGTGCACGCACACACACACACACACACACACACACCCACCCTCAGACAGTTCAACTTCCTCTATCTTTAATAACCAGGTGAAAGCACATTTTATTGTGAAGCATATCATGCAAGGCAAAAATATCTGTACATGGGTGAATTGAGCCTCTGATTTGTTTAAAGCTATAAATGAACTCGTATTAATAGTAACCTCTGAAAAAAGATTTCGAACATCATTCAATGCGTTGTTTACTTTGCTCAAATGGGAGGTATTGCTGCATATGTGTAAGGATGCAAATGTTAACAGAATGCATTAAGCCTAGTTGAAAGGAGGCTTCTGAGGTGTGGGTGGTCAGGGGCCTGTTCCGGGTTCCACAGCAGAGGGTGATTTGGTATATAGTTAGCAGCGTTGTGCTTTCTGAGCACTGCCTGTCATTGGGCTGAGGGCACTGTGTCCCAGAGAGGCACAGTACCTCCAGGAGTGCCCCTCTACATGGAGCACTGAAACTGCAACCCTTGCTGATGCTATGGCCTCCCGTGTTGTCTTTTGCCTTTACAAGGAGGTGGTGTCATCCAAACCCACTGAAAGGGACAGTCCTAGCCGTGAGCGATGTGCACAGAAGAGTTGCTCGTTCTGACCGCTGTGCTGTGAAAGGGGGTGAAAGTAACATAAAACACTTACTGGTACAGGGCCTTGTGTGGAAGGGGCAGGACCTCGGGTGGAAGGGGTGAGGCTGAGGGAGTCAGCCTCCCCCATCCAGCCCTTCCATGCTGCCCAGGCCATACCACTCGGGGCTCTGGTGGCAATTTAAAGGGCCCTGGGTTCTGGCTGCTGCCGCAGTAGTAGCATCTGGGAGCTTGGGCCTTTTTAAATCACCAGGCCCGCTGGGCAGCTCCCTCTTCCCCCATTGGTGGCCCTGCTGGTAGGGTCCCTCCTGGCAGGGCCACTGATGGGGAAGGGGCAAAAGGGGCAGTAATGTTAGAGGGTCCTTAGATGCTGCCATGGCAGTGCTTTAATATTGGCTGTGTGCGCACCCATACTGGTGGCCACTTCTTACCGGTACGCCGTACCAGCCCAGTTTCACCCCTGGCTGTGAAGGTAGTCCCACGCAGCCTGATCTGAAGCCAATGGAAAGATCGCCATGAGTTATTAGTTCCACCCTGTTAGCCCAGCTCTGCCAGTAAGGGGGTGAGATAGCTAAGTGGTTTGAGCATTGGCTTATTAAATCCAAGGGTGTAAGTTCAATCCTTAAGGGGGCCATTTAGGGATTTTTGGGGGGTGGTCCTGCTTTGAGCAGGGGGTTGGACTACCTGACCTCCTGAGATCCCTTCCAGCCCCGATATTTTATAAGTGTTCCCAGCCAAAATAGTAGCAGATGTAAGGGCAGACATTCACATTTACCTCAGTGAAATGAGATGGAACAGGAGATGGAGCAATTCCTGCCTCCAATTTCACTGCATGTGTACAGAAATCTTGCCTACAAAATGTTACTGAGGCAGCAGAGAAAGCAGCTAAAAGGCAGCTGCTGCCTTGTGAAGCCAGCACAGTTACAAGTGTATGGGCTAATGTCAGCCACATGCTCACCAGAGAGTTACACCAGTATATATTCATGGGAAGAAGAGGATGATGAAAAGATGTGCTACTTGTAAGATGTAATGCGATTATGCCCGTGAAAAAAAATGTTACTTCTGAAAGGCATTTCTTTTCCTTCATCATCCAGGGGAATGTAAGTCAGGTGATGCATGTGAGTGACTTAAAACCCCAACCTATGAGTTTGAGGAATCAAGTGATTCCTTAATCAGATACAGGATCACGCATGGAAGACAAGGTATCGGCTTGGCAGGTGGCAAGTTGTTCTTATTGTTATTGATTGGCTCCTCTGGACACAATTCTTAGCCAATCTGTGCTAAGCCATCCTGTTGATTTTTGCTCTGCTGTCCTTACCTTCCCTCCATCCATTTGTTGGTCTCAACCACCTGTTATGTCTTCTTTTGTCAGACTGGAAATAAGGCACAAATGTTTAACAGGGAGGGTCATTACCCCTTGGAACAATTTACCAAGGATCGTGGTAGCTTCTCCATCACTGACAATTTTAAAATCCAGCTGGGGTGTTTTTCTAAGAGATCTGCTTTAAGAATTGTTTTGGAGATGCCCTAAGGCCTGTGTTATACAGGAGGTCAGAACAGGTGACCACAATGGTCCCTTCTGGCCTTGGAATCTATGACTTTTCTAGGCTGCAAGCCATTTGGGCAGGGCCTGTCAGTTACTGTATGACTGTACAGTGCCTAGCACCATGAGGTTCTGGCCTGGCAGAGACCTCTAGGTACTACAACAGAAGGGGAAGATTTCCAGAGGCCCAAAGCACTTAGCTATGCTGTGCCTATTGAGAGTTGGTGCCTAACTCTCCTTGTGCCTTTGAAAATCTCCCTCTAAATGTAGTCATATAAAATGGCCCTGATGGGTACAGGCAGCAGCAGAAAAGCTGGTTTAACTTTAACGTGTGCCATAGACATCTGAAAGACCCAACTCAAAGCCCACTGAAATGACTGGAAAGACTCCTGTTGACTTTAGAGAGACAAGCTGGGTGAGGAAATATCTTTTATTGGACCAGCTTCTGTTTGTGTAAGAGTCTAGATTTCAAGATACAGAGCTTTTCTTCAGGTCCTATTGGCTTTAGCAGGCTTTGGAAAAGCTAGTGAAGGAGAGAGGTAGGCTGTAAATGACCCAATCAGTCTAGGGGACATCATTTCAACAGATGAAAACTAGAGATAAAGAAAATTAAAACAGAAATCAAAGCAGGAATCATAAAGTTTTCTGATCTTCAAGCCTCCAGGTGGGTTACTAGGGCCAGCATTCTCCAGGGTATCTGTGAGCACTCAGGGCCTTTGAATTCTTGGAAGTGTCTTCCATCAATATGTCAGTATTGCTTCCTGCAGCAAGTAGAACAGGAGTACTTGTGGCACCTTAGAGACTAACACATTTATTTGAGCATAAGCTTTTGCGGGCTACAGCCCACTTCATCAGATGCATGCCCATCTGTAGCCCACGAAAGCTTATGCTCAAATAAGTTTGTTAGTCTCTAAGGTGCCACAAGTACTCCTGTTCTTTTTGCAGATACAGACTAACACGGCTGCTACTCTGAAACCTGCAGCAAGTAAGTTTTTCTCACAGGTCTCCTACAGAAAGTCCTGGTCTGGCAAAGCACACGCTTAAATGCTTACCTGAGTAGAGATGATTTCTCAAATAAGGGTCCTGAACACAGACTATCCCAGCAAAGTAGTTTGATGGACTACATTTCTGGCATCCACCTAACCTATCTGAAAACCCACAGGGAAGGATGAATGCCAGCAGTTAGATAAAGTTACTGCTTTTTTCAGGGTGACCAATGTCAGCAACATCAGTCTCATAATTTTTGAATGTTGCTGCAACAAAACCAGGTTCTTTATAGGGGTCTTAAAATTTAAATTTAAAGGAAGGATGCTAGCTAAGGCATTGGACTGAGACTCGGGAAACAAAGATTCAGTTCCTGGCCCTTCTGCAGATTTCTTGTGTAAGATTGGATAAGTCACTATAGGTACATCTACACAGCCAATGACAGCTCATGGCAGAGAACCTCCAAGCCCAGGTCAACAGACTTCAGCTTGTGGGCCTCATGTGACCAATAGCTGTGTAAACACAGCACTTGTAACTTGCCGCTTGGACTAGAGCTTGGGCTCTGAAGCCTGCCCCCTCCCTAAGCTCCAGAGCCCGAGCTCCAGCCTGAGCCACAAGTCTATGGGGCTACTTTTAGTGTGGTAGTGTGAGTCCCTCGAGCTTGTCATCCCAGGCGTGGAGGATCCTGGCTGGAGGCTGTAAGACCTATGCCACATGTAATGTTTTCAAAAGTGCCGAGGTCATGTGGGAGAGATGGGACTGAGGGAGTGTTAATTATCCCCATTTTACAGAGAGGGAACTGAGAGAAAAAGATCAAAGGTACAGGTTTCAAAAGAATCTAAGATCATGTCTACACTATGCAGCTAAATCAGCATCACTCAGATCGATGCAGTGGCATCAGCTGGGTGGGTTTGGTAAAGACGTGTTAAGTCGGTGGGCAAGCGCTCTCCCATCGATGTCTGTAATCCGTCTCAAAGAGGTGGAAGCTATGTTGCCAGGAAAGAGTCTGCCATTGATACAGGATAGTGTGGACACCGCTGTATGTTGGTCTACGGTACGTTAAATTACGTTACGTTACTTGTGTAACTTAACTAGCATAACCTAAGTCCAATGAGTTTCTTTAATCCTATAGTGACACTAGAAATTTTTAGCCTTAATCTCTACATTGCTCAGTTCCCTATCTGTAGGATGGGGACAATACTTCCTTTTCCCTAACCTTTGTTTTGTGGATTTAGCTTTTCAGGATCTGGACTGTTCCTTACTATGTATAGAATACATGGCATTATACACCTACCTCATAGAGCTAGAAGGGATCCTGAAGGGTCATAGAGTCCAGCCTGCTGTCTTTACTAGCAGGACCAGCTACTGACTTTGCCTCAGATCCCTAAGTGGCCCCTTCAAGAACTGAACTCACAACTCTACATTTAGGAGGCTAATGCTCAAACCACTTAGCTATCCCTCCCTCCTAAGTAGAGTTTAGGTATCATTTGAGACCTCTGAGTGCTACCATAACACAGCTGAGCAGTAATAACGCACTAGCACTTCCAGCAAGCTGCAGGATTTCACGGAAGTTCTGCAGTATGATAGAGTCTCAAGAATAAAACCAGGATAAAAAACCATCTGTGGTCATGAAAACTAGGATGTCAGAGACACTCTTTTTGTGGAGTAGGGCGAGGGGATGATTTTAGCATCAGTGAAAATTAGTTTCCAGCAGAGATTAAATACAAAAGAAAATTGTATAGCTGACTAACAGTTTCAGAGAGTGTCCTTTTAGTCACGCTGAATGAAAAGAGCAGGGTATGTATTATTCAAATAACACTTCTAGCGAAAGTCTTAGCTGAAGCAGATAAACAACAAATAGGTGCATCGCTAATTATTGAAGGACTCATTATGGAAAAGCCACCCTTTGTGTAATATGGAATTTACTATGCTCACACTTTATGTTGACACAGCTGTGGTGATGACACATGGGCATTCCCTCACCCTCCGAGCCATGTCCCTGAATCATATGCTCAGCGGGCAACAGAGGAATCAAAGACCCAGGAATTGTCGCAGGAACTGTGACCATCTAATATTCTTATCCTGCAAATAATTATACATCACATTAAGTATGTGAATAATCCCTTTAACTTGAATGAGATGACTCACATGCTTCAAGGTAAGCATCCAAGGCCATGTCCACACTACCAAATTAGGTCAACCTAAATTACATCAGCATACAGCCATCACAATTATGAAATCACTGGTGCATGTCCACACTTTGCTCACTTCGGCGGTGCGCGCCCTCACCACAAGAGCTTGTATCGATTGTATTGTCGCTGTGGGACATTGTAGGACAGCTCCTGAAAGCCAATTCCAGTTGACATAGGCAACACAGTATCTCCACTGACACTGCATTGACCTCATTACATTGACCTCGACTCTACACCACTTGGGGAAGTGGTGTTACTAAATCGGCATAGAGAGGCACTTACATTGCTGGGAGCCAAATTTAAGTGAATACTTTTCCACATCAAGGTCAACACAAGGCAGCTTACGTCAACCTAAACCATGTAGTGTAGACCAAGCCTAAGTGTTTGCAGGCTGGGGCCTAAACCAGAATACTGTCTCAGCCAGTGGCCAGCAGTAGAAGGCATTAAACAACTAATTGCTCAGACGATAGAATGGGAAAGACAGGATTTATTCCTGAATCCTCTTGGGGACATTTTAATATCTTGAAGAAGTTAGTGTGGGGTACAAATCCAACTGACGTCAATAGGAATCTTTCTATTGAATTCTGTGGACTTTTGGATTAGCTCCTGGATTTTAAATTATTCAGGGGAGGGACAGTATCATCTTACGTTTGTACAGCTGCCTAGCAGCCCTGGGAGCTGCAACTGAACAGAAGCTGCTGTAGATTGGAGCTGGAGGAAAAAGCAGGCTTTGGTTACTGTAAAACTCTGCTTGTAATGGAAAGGATCATGCAGTACTTTCCCTGGTGCACTGTCCTCCCTACCCATGTAGATGCACACTTAGGGCTTGATACTTCTCCCACTAAAGTGAATAGACATTTTCCCATTGACTTAAATGGGAGCATGACTGTGCCTCTAGGTATGATGTTTTCCCAGTTGTTTGTGTGCATGCAAGAGCTTGTGTATACAGCTGGGCACGGTCTCATTTACATTTGACTCCACTTTGTGGAAGCCAAATATACTGGAAATTATCCTTTCCGTTTGTGTGTGTGTGTGCACGTGCGCTCACTAAACAACTTATTAACAAAAACTTAAAATGCAACTCCCCTCCAAAATCCCCTATTAGAGCAATATCTGGGCTGTTTTAGGATGAAGCAACTCCCATACAGTCTGCATTCAAATTAAATGAAACATCTGGGAACTAAAGTTCATTTATATCACCCAAGGTTTCTTATCCCTCCATTTCTGGGATATCCTGTCTTCATCATGCTGTGATTCTCAGAGCCCTAAGCGTAGTTACTCTTCCTTGCTGAGGCAATGGACCTTGGAGAAGTTCAGTCATAAAATCATAGAATATCAGGGTTGGAAGGGACCTCAGGAGGTCATCTAGTCCAACCCACTGCTCAAAGCAGGACCAGTCCCCAACTTAATCAGCCCAGCCAGGGCTTTGTTAAGCCTGACCTTAAAAACCTCTAAGGAAGGAGATTCCACCACCTCCCTAGGTAACCCATTCCAGTGCTTCACCACCTTCCTAGTGAAAAAGTTTTTCCTAATATCCAGCCTAAACCTCCCCTACTGCAACTTGAGACCATTACTCCTTGTTCTGTCTTCAGATACCACTGAGAACAGTCTAGATCCATCCTCTTTGGAACCCTCTTTCAGGTAGTTGAAAGCAGCTATCAAATCCCCCCTCATTCCTCTCTTTTGCAGACTAAACAATCCCAGTTCCCTCAGATTCTCCTCATAAGTCATGTGCTCTAGTTCCCTAATAATTTTTTTTTGCTCTCCGCTGGACTCTTCAATTTTTCCACATCCTTCTTGTAGTGTGGGGCCCAAAACTGGACACAGTACTCCAGATGAGGCCTCACCAATGTCAAATAGAGGAGAATGATCACATCCCTTGATCTACTGGCAATGTCCCTACTTATACAGCCCAAAATGCCGTTAGCCTTCTTGGCAACAAGGGCACACTGTTGACTCATATCCAGCTTCTCATCCACTGTAACCACTAGGCCCTTTTCTGCAGAACTGCTGCCTAGCCACTCAGACCGTAGTCTGTAGCAGTGCATTGAACCTCAGATTTCTTCTGGCCCAATCCTCTAATTTGTCTAGGTCCCTCTGTATCCTATCCCTACCCTCCAGTGTACCCTCCACTCCTCCCAGTTCAGTGTCATCTGCAAACTTGCTGAGTGTGCAATCCATGCCATCTTCCAGGTAATTAATGATTGAATCCACTCTTCACTATGCTCTGGACCGTCCAAGTTGGAGGGTCATCCACTACGTCCTCACTGTGAGCAAGACAACCAGGGAGAAACTGATCAGACTTTTATAATCAAGAGAGGTTTTGAATTCTGTCAATGTATATAGAATCAAAGTCTTAAAAAGGAGGCATTTATTAGAAAGCTACAAACTCAGGACACACACAAAAAGGATTCCACACAGCTTGAGTTCCAGCTTTGTGTCCTTTGTTGACCAGTGACCATGCCCTGTCTGGAATGTTGTACAGCACACTGATACAATAGTGGTTGAATAACATAACTGTAGGCAACCATATCATTACAAACCAAACCCTTTGCTCAGGATTAATGGGCACAGCTTCATTACTAATCCCTGATAACCCAAACTTTTTGGGTATCCACCAAGATCTTCAGATTTAAACTTGACAGTATTCCAAAAATGGATCAATAGGTGCAGTATTGCTACACTGGGCCAAACTGCCCAGCCTAGACCATTGTAACCCCATTGTCTTGTTTTTGCACATTTCACAAGATCAGATCATGTATTTTATTGTTCTACCCTCTATACATT
This sequence comes from Gopherus flavomarginatus, assembly GCF_025201925.1. Lineage (NCBI taxonomy): Eukaryota > Metazoa > Chordata > Testudines > Testudinidae > Gopherus > Gopherus flavomarginatus. Next base: position 10,435,181 of record NC_066618.1, on the reverse strand, counting down.
TTTGTTATTAAAAATATTTGCAGAAACATTCCAGTACAACATATGGAGAACAAGCTAGTGCCATTCTGAGAGCTAAATATACTTACACAACATGTTTTATTCAAAAAGGAACAGTGTAAGCACAGTCCCATATGCTTCAATTATATAACTGAGACTACGTTACTAGATATAATTCTATATAACAAATCAATTGTGGAAGGAAAATATTCCTAAATCACGTTTCCTTCCTTGTTAGGAAGTATGTGCAAATCCAGCCTTAAGTTTATGACAATTAACTGCCAAAAAAAATGTTAATGCAACATTAAATTCTGAAAATTAAGGTTTCTCACACAACATTAACTTGGTGAGATGCAAATATTTGTGTTATACAAAAAGAATGCACTGGAGTTTATACATAACAAGGACAACAGGAATATGAAGGATCATATATATGCAATTTGGTAATGTAGCTGAGAAGTCTTCCATTTTGGAATTACATGACTTGGGAGCTCTTAAATAGTTTTAATGTAATGGAGAGTTTGAAAACTTATTTGCATTTCATTTCCCTTTTTTTAATAATAAACCCTTACAAAACATGCATTCAAAATCAGAAAACAAGTCCAGAGCTATAGTATTGGTTTAAAGAGCTTAAAACTGTCAGGTTGCCCAAAGGTATCATAAAGTTGCTTGAACTGGAGTTATTCTGTTTGTACCTACAATGGATATTATTAAAGACTAGAGCTAGGTGGACAATTTCCAATTTAATCAGTGAATTTAACTTCTTTTCCTGTTTGCAAATAGTCCATATGATTTTCTTGAGGCAATTAAAGGATTCAAACTCTCTGGTCAGAAGAAACCTGTGAACAGGCTCCTGCTTCACCTCCAGCAAAACCAGGTTAATAAACCCTCCTGGTGAAATATACTTCCCTCATCATCCCCCCGGGTTCTTTCACAAATAAGGGTACGTCCACACTACCCACCGGATCAGCGGGTAGCAAACGATCTATCGGGGATCGATTTATCGTGTCTCGTCTAGAAGCAATAAATCGATCCCCGAATGCGCTCCCCGTCGACTCCGGAAAGCCACCAAGGTGAGAGGCGGAAGCGGAGTCGACGGTGTGAGCCACGGCTGTCGATCCCGCACCGTGAGGATGGGAGGTAAGTTGAAATAAGATACATGGACATCAGCTACGCTATTCTCGTAGCTGAAGTTGTGTATCTTAGATCGAGCCGCCCTCCCAGTGTAGACCAGGCTGAAGTGTGTTTATTATTGCTTTTTCCTTAAGCTCCAGTTACAACACAGTATAGGAGCAGGTGGATGGAGGCCCTTTCCTGCTCCTTTTATACTGCTTGATTTCTTCCCTCGGTTCTCCAGCTGGTGAGCTAATTACCTCATTAGCTTATCAGGCTCCCTACAGGTGTAAGTGAGTCCTTTTACCTTTCCAAACCCAATCAAGCAACCAGACTTCCTCCCACTCTAAACACACCTGGTGTCCTGGATGATCTAAGTGACCAGGGTGCTGACCTCCCACAGGCTGTATTTGTAGCCGCTGTCAGCACCCTGCCACAGGACCACTGGGATCATCTAATCTGACCTCTGGTATACACAGGCAGTAGAATTTTTCCCAGAAGCTGGATGAAATCCTGTCTAATATCTAATCATGTCTTAAAGACATCAAGCAATGGTGAGTCCATCATCTTTCCAGCTAAACTGTTACAATGTTTATTTACTGTCACTGCTAGAAAATTGAGTCTTATTACAAAGTTGAATTTGTCCAACTTCCAAATATTGGATCTTGCTATGCCTTTGCCTGCAGAATGTAAAAATCTTCACCACACTATTGAGTAACTTTTCCATGTGCAGGTATCTATACCCAGTGATCAAGTTAGCTCTCAACCTTCTCTTTAAAACAATAAGGAGTTTGGTGACATCTTAAAGACTAACAGATTTAGTTGGGAATAAGCTTTCATGGGTAAAAAAACCTCGCTTCTTCATGCATTCATAACTTGCATAATTTGTGGCTGACACTAAGCGTGTCTCTTTTAGAAAAAAGAAACAAAATGTCCATTCCTGATTTAAAGACTTCAAGGATGGAGACCTGACCACAATATATAGACTACAAACTTTTGGGTAAGAATCGTTGCTCATTAAACTGTGTTTGTACTGTGCCTTCCACAATGGGACCCTCTCAGTTGGGTTCTCTAGGCACTATTATAATACGATGATAAAGCAATAAATATTCCCTTTGTTTATTAATCTCGCTGTTAAAAATGTTCTCTGCTCTTGATACAGAAATTAATCTGTAAACTAAATGAAATGTAAGTGGACTATGGCAGTTAACATGTTGAAATCAAAGCAATCCTAGTCTTTCCACACTGTTGTATTTTTAGTTTATTCTTAGTGCAACATAGTAACACGAAAGATAAATGATTATGGCCTTTCAAACAGGTCTGACTTGGGTCCACATCCTCAAAGCTTTTCTTGGAAATGTCACTACCTTAATTCAGGTTGAGATGATCAGGTGATTAGTAGGTTATTTCTGCAGGTTGTATTAAAGTGGATGTAACTATCAATTGTGACCATAATTCTAATCCCAGACCAGTGAAAGCAGCTATTCTGGTGTCCACTAATTAATAGATAGGAGTGAGAATTGTATCAGGGACTGAAGTATTTCTTCCTAATTCATGGCTTGTTTTGTTCAATCTACCGGCAGTGGAGGGTCTATTATAGTGGAAGAGCGGCAGGGATAGAATAAGTATAATTAAAAAGACATTTAATAAGATTTGAAACTGCAACAGGAAGAATTTCTTTCTTTTGTGTTGCTTACATACTAAACTATTCAGTGGTCTAAAAAGACAGAAGGGACTACGGAAGTAAACCAATTATTGTTTGTGTGATGGACTCTAGCTGGGCTATGAATAAAACAAGATGTATTTTGCACACCAGGGATTCAAGGATCTATTGAAGAAAAGCTGGACAAAAATAGCCAGCAACCTTTGAAATAATTGGCTGTGCAGGCGATTCATGTAGGCTTGATGCTAATATGTGCATTTTCTTTCTCACTCATTGTCTCACTTGGCATCTGTAAGATGTTGAACGTGCAGCAGGCCTAACTCCACCTCTCATTAACAGTCTTCCCTGCCTCTGAGTAATCTCTTTGGACATCTGGTTGGCATGCATTTCACACCTGCAGTGAGAAGGCAATATTGGTCAGGAAGGATAGGTGAAAGGATGGTCTTGTTAAAGTCACTGAACTGAGACTCAGTTTCCCTATTTCTGAACCAGAATCAAGTGAAAAAAGATGGTTTGTCAAGGTCCAAGATTAAATGCAAGTGTAAATGACAGTTGATACTATACGCAATGATTCAAGGATGAATTGCAACAACCCAGATTGGAAAGTAGCTGCCCCCTTTCCCCCTTATATTAATAGAATCATAGAATCATAGACTATCAGGGTTGGAAGAGACTTCAGGAGGTCATCTAGTCCAACTCCCTGCTCAAAGCAGGACCAGCATCAACTGAATCATCCGAGCCAGGGCTTTGTCAATCAGGGTCTTAAAAACCTCTAAGGATGGAGATTCCACCACCTCCCTAGGGAACCCGTTCTAGTGCTTCACCACCCTCCCAGTGAAATAGTGTTTCCTAGTATCCAACCTAGACCTCCCCCATTGCAACTTGAGACCACTGCTTCTCATTCTGTCATCTGCCACCACTGAGAACAGCCTAGCTCCATCCTCTTTGGAACCCCCCTTCAGGTAGCTGAAAGCTGCTATCAAATTCCCCCTCATTCTTCTCTTCTGCAGACTAATTCACCCCAGCTATTGATTGAGTTGTTTGATCTGCTCATACTTCAGTCCAACCAGAAAGAAACTGTGGGTGAGACTGTGATAGGTATGAAAATATGGGGGTTGTTACCTGTGTTCTTAGGGAACCAGGGTGCAGTACCCATTCTGTCTGACCCATGAAAGACCTCCTCCCTGCAGCCTCTGCTTGAACCAAAGCCGATCAGAAGAAAGACTTACAAAAACCAATGAAAAGGCAGTGGGAGACACATCTAAACCCCTCCAGACAGGGGTGACGTGATTAAGGAAACTCCCCTAGCCTCATTTGCATTGAAGATGGGACAGGGAGACATCCTCATGAGCATACAGAATGGAGAAAAGAGATTCCAGGGCAAGAACCGCATGGAACTCGGGACCAGAAAAGTGGGGAAGCAGTGCATGATGGGGGATCTCTGCTCCAGATGTTAATTAATCCACACCTGCACACACCCAGCTCAGTAGTTATCAGACCAATTCTAGTAATAAATCCTTTACTGGTATCCAAAATAGTGAAGCTGCCTAATTGCATTGTGAGCTCTGTCGAAGGAGCACCGCCCATAGCCAGGAATCATCAGCTTCTATTTTCTAGCCTGAACAAAACAACTCTGGTATCCTCCCTTGAGCCATAAGTTTACACATAAACAACTCTAGTGTTCTCCCTTGAACTATTGTTCTTTCCCTACAACCCACCTACCCACACTCAAGTAAGTGTTCTGATGCCTGGATCCCACATCTGCATCATTTCCACTGGGACTTCATCTTCTCCTGACTGTGCTGGGGACTCTGCCTGTCTCCAGCACTCCAGACCCCCAGCCACCACCATCACCTGGGAATCCCAACTGATTCAAGCTTCGTGGAGTGGTGAGAATCCATCTCTCTCTCTCTCTCTCTCTCTCTCCAGGTGTAGCCTTCTGAGCTTGACATGGGTGGCAAGTTTGTAGAAATTTTGGTGGTGCCAAGGACCCGCCCCCTCAACTTTGCCCCTCAAACTCTACCCCCACCTGCCTAAGGCTCTGGGAGGGGTTTGGTGGGGGAGGTCTGGGGTGCAGGTCCTGGGCTGGGGATTAGGGTGCAGGAGGGGTGCAGGGTGCAGGCTCTGGGATGGAGTTTGGGTGCTGGGTGCAGGCTCTGGGCTGGGGCAGGGGGTGGTGTGCAGGAGGGGGTGAGGGGTGCAGGCATTGGGATGGAGTTTGGGTGCAGGCTCTGGGCTGGGGCTGGGGGTGTAGGAAGAGGTGGGGGTGCATGCTCTGGAAGGGAGTTTGGGGATAGGAGGGAGTGCAGGGGTGAGGGCTGTGGGGCTAAGGATGAGGGATTCATGATGCAAGACGAGGCTCAGGGCTGGGGCAGAGGATCAGGGTGCGGAGGGAAGAGGGTTGGGGCTGAGGATGAGAGATTCATGCTGCGGGGGGGCTCAGAGCTGGGGCAGAGGATCAGGGTGCAGGGGGATGAGGGCTCTGGCTGGGGTTGAGGATTAGGGTGTGGAAGGATGAGGGTTGGGGCTGAGGATGAGGGCTTCATGATGCAAAAGGGGGGTCGGCTGGGGCTGAGGATTAGGGTGTGGAGGGATGAGGGCTGGGGCTGAGGATGAGGGGTTCATGGTGCAGGAGGCGGCTCAGGGCTGGGGCAGAGGATCAGGGTGCGGGGGAATGAGGGTTGGGGCTGAGGATGAGGGGTTCATGATGTGGGGGAGCTCAGAGCTGGGGCAGAGGATTAGGGTGTGGGGGGATGAGGGCTCTGGCTGGGAATGAGGATTAGGGTGCAGGGGGATGAGGGCTCAGGGCTGGAGCAGAGGATTAGGGTGTGGGGGGATGAGGGCTCTGGCTGGGGTTGAGGATTAGGGTGTCGAGGGATGAGGGTTGTGGCTGTGGATGAGGGGTTCATGATGTGGGGGGCTCAGGGCTGGGGCAGAGGATCAGGGTGCAGAGGGATTAGGGCTCTGGCTGGGAATGAGGATTAGGGTGTGGGGGGATGAGGGCTCTGGCTGGGAATGAGGATTAGGGTGCAGGGGGATGAGGGCTCAGGGCTGGAGCAGAGGATTAGGGTGTGGGGGGATGAGGGGTTTGGGGTGTTGGAGAGGCTCAGGGCTAGAGCGGAAGCACAGGGTAAGTGCAGCCTGCCTTGCCACTAGTGAATGGCAGGCGCTAGGACCCTGGGGCAGCAGACAGCAGTTCTGCGGGGAGCACGAGCAGGCAGGGGAGAGGCGCGCTGCTTTTTGTCAGGCAGGGGCGTGGCAGGGGGGACACGCAAGCAGGGGCTGGGACCTGCTCCAGGCAGGGACGTGGCGGGGTGGGAGGCCCACGGGGGCCGGGGCCCGATCCAGGCAGGGCCGGTGGAGAGACCCAGCTCCAAATATTGCTGGAGCAGGGCCCCCAGCCCTGAATATTCCTGGAGCCCGGGCACCTCGAGCCCATATAACCTGCCGCCTATGGACCCTGACTTGTGTGATCAGTTATAGTTTTCTAAACCTGACTTTTATAATCAAATTTAAGTTAGATTTAATATTATCACCCTTTTATTTGTTTGGCTCCCTTTGCATGGTTATTACCTGGCAATAAATAACTTTCATGGCTAAGCTGATTGCTTCCCTGTCTCTCTTTCTTCCCCCCTCCCACCGCCTTGTGGGTGTTTTTTGGCTTCCCCATTCGCTCTGCACAACGCTCCTCGTACCTAAGCTAAAGATCCCTGCAGCGCCCAAAAATCCTGTGGGGATTGTTCGTCAAGTGGGTTATTACCAGAACAATTGTAACATGAAAGTAGGGATAGGGACGTGCTGAACCTGGGACATATAAGGGTGGGAGGTTGAAAGTGCGGCTCAACCCAACCTGCTCAGGTGTACTCTATGCTGGCGCGGCGCCCACGGCATATGAAGATGACAGCTTGGAGGTGCTACTCGACCAGCCTGCTGAGTCCAGGGACATATAAAGGGTCAGCCTGGGAGTGCTGATTAACCCGGTCCTCTCAGATGCGCTCTGTTAATGTGTGTGTGTGTTCGTCTGATTCTGGGGCTGGAAGAATCCAGCCCTGGGGAACCAAGGTCCTGCAGGATAGCTCCATTGGGAGGGAACTTGCAGCAAGGAGAAGTAGAACTCCCTATGAGAACACAAGTGACACAAGCAGTACATTGATAGAAGTACAGAACCCCCTGCAGAAGAGTAACCCTAATAAATAAGTGTACCCCAAGGTAACGGGCAAATCTGGTAACAGGGTGTGCAACCTTACGACTCTGAATTGCATCCACTTTGCACTGGAGGTGTAGATGACTGCCTAAGATGTGAGGCAGAGGAGACATCAGGTTTATGGAATGGGGTTGAGTTGGGGAAGGAGACAAACAAGTAGTGACATTTGACTGTGAGAAATAATTGCACCAGTTTATTAACGCTCATACACACGGAAACAGAAGCTGATCAGAAATTACTTGCAGCAATTGTAAAACCAGTAAGAAACATAACAACATGATTGCAGGGCCTGCTATGAAAACTTCAGACACATCAACAGAGGCGTGGGAACCAGAAAGAAAAACAAAGACCGTGGCAGATACTTGTGAGCATTGCTAAAAGAAAGTACCACAGATACTGATGTCCGAATGGTGAGTAGTGAACTAACACAGCGGGTTATTAACAATCTTCCAGTGAGAGGAAAGGGGAAAAAATCAGCTAAAATCAAAGCAGAACTATGGGAAGCTGAAATACTGAGAGCTTTGGAGCAGCGATAGGTCATGGTTAGTCTGGTGACAAAAATGGCACACCAGTTTTTATTATGGGCTGCTTGGACCTTGGGTGCATAGGATTAAGCAGAGACCTGGTCAGAGCAGGTGGGAGGGAGGGGCACAGAATGGGCGGAGCCTTGGTTCCACCTCCCCTGCTCTCCATCTGCTGGTGGTATAGGCCAGTAGCAGGTTGCTACTCGTTCATCACCCTCTCGCAACGTGGAGGAAGCAGGAGGGGTTTGGTCTGAGCTGCCACCTGTGTTACCCCTAGGAGCTAGCCCATGTCTCTCTACCTGAGCTGGGAAACACACTTTCAGCTGAAGTGTAAATAAACCAGTAGGGATCTTATCCTACACTCATTGAAATCAATGGGGAAACTCCCATTGCATAACTGGGAACAGGGGCAAAGCCATAAGACTAATGTGATGAGGAAGGGGAAGGATGATCTGCAAGAGTGTCATTTCTGTCAGCACTCTGCAATGTTCACTCAAAGCTGTGAAGATATTGCTAGATGGCCTTCTATACTATGGAGTAGGTTGGTTTCCATCATCACCTCATGGCTCAGTTACTTCATTAAGAGCTTTTCTGAATCACAGAAGTCTAGAAAGGGGAGTGAGGAACTGTAATCTTCCAAGTTCTGCTGTTCAGTTTGCCTGCACCTTGACATCCTGCACTGACATAGGTCATTTGTGCTCCTGTATCATGAGAGAAATGGGCAATGTCGCTGTGAATTACCAAGGGTAGACTAACTTGGCATATAACTCCTGCCACCCATGAAAGTCACAGACTCAAATGCGATGATTGTGCAGTTGCACAAAGTAGTAGGTTTGATTTCTACTTTATTGTTCTGTTGGGTGTGGGATTTGCCCTTGTCCCCGCAGAACTGGCATGGGGATTGCCCCCAAAATGCACAATTCCCTGAGATTTCAGGGACTAGATCTATTTCTAAAAATATCCAGTGGATACGTCTACACTGCAAAGATGCCCCCATGGCAGTGATTCTCAGAGCTCAGGTCAATCATTCGGGGTTGTGCTATAGGGCTAAAAAAAACAGTGTAAATATTCTGGCATGAGCTGGAGTCTGGGCTCTGGGATCGTCCCTCCGCCCCACTTGTTGGGTTTCCAAGCCAGGCTCCAGCTCAAGTGGGAACATTCAGTAGAATTTGCTGCTGGGGGGAGGGGGAAGGGGGCGTTATTTGCAGTGTAGACGTACCCAATGTTTCCACACAACTTCCAGCCACCTCATTGACCTCCGCTGACATTCCCACTCTGTGGGGCATGAGGATTGCTGTACAGTGGGGAAGTGCTCATAAGTCAGTGCTGATAGGATGACTGTAACTTACATAGGCACTGCTCACCTGTTTTAATGGATGGAGAATGATTTGCAGAAGCACATAGGGTTTGTTTAAACTGCATCTCTGAGCGAGTCTCTCAGTCTGGGGCTGCAGACTCTCGCTAGCGAGTCTCACACTCAGACCCTGAAAGCCAGCCCAAGCTGCAGCATCAAAGCACCAGCGACAGAGCCATTTTTAGAGCGTTAGTGCAAGCCCTGATAGCACAAGTCTGTGGATGTGGACAGGGAGTTTTGCTCCCAGATGCAGTGTAGACGTACCCTTGGTGATTTGCAGTGCTCTGAAATTACGCCAGCTTTTATAGCATATTATATTTCAGTTTCCCTTTAAGACAGCGATACTCAGACTGAGGCTCAAGAACCGCAAGAGGCTCTGTAATGTGTGTCCTATGCCTCTTTGCAGCACATGATATTAAAATACTGTGTGGTTTAATTATTAACCAGTCTAAGTTATTAACCAATCAAGATGCTCTTACTATGTTAGTAACCAATTGTAGTTGAGAAAATAATAATACTTGGTCAGTCATTTTGCTGTGAGACTAATGTGCACATATATGGTAAATGAAATGATGACTTTACACTGTTGTGGCTCTTTTGGGCAATGTTAATCGCTGATTTGGCCCCTGAACCACTGAGGTCTGAATATCACTGCTTTAAGAAGACAATTCGAGCCATGTTCCAGTCCAAAGAATCATGGGGTCTAGTTGCATAAAATAGTTATGGTAATTGACATCTTTGTCAAAATAAATAGCTTGTATAAAGAATTCCCATTTCTTTTTGTCAGAGCATGAAATAAAAAAAATCTCACGGATGTAAAATCCAAACTCAATGTAAAATGAATAGTTAGTTATTCATTATTAAAGAATAACAGGAAATGACTTTCATTGTATGTATGTCCTGTAACCATTTTCTTACAGCTTTCTAAATGGTCTAATGCACAGTTCAAACAGTAGGGAAATGTACTTATCATCTACTTAAGTAAAGGACTCTGCATTCTTCCATTTATCTCTGCTTGGTGGTCCAACAAAACAATATTTGGAGTTACAATAGCCATTAAAAACGAAGGTAGAAATTGAGCATCGCCAGTACTATACCAAACAGGATTAGGTAAATCTAGGGGGGGTTGTCAAGACAATACCAAACACTGGCTGTTTCCTCTTTGAGAGATTTATTTATTGACTTTATCACTCAAAAACACAGACAGTACCAGGAAACCATTTTATTAGCACTTTTTGAAAAAAATGTATAACCAATTGTTCATCTTCTTTCTCCCCTCCCCCCATACCCCACCTTTTATGGTGTGGATGCTGAAACAACTGATTATGTGGTACAACTAAATGTTTTATCTATTTGTCAATATAATAGTCCAGGGTGAGCCTACGTGAAAGTAGATCTCATATGAACGGCCATACTGGGTCAGATCAAGGGTCAGTCTAACCCAGTGTCCTGTCTCCCAGCAGTGGCCAATGCCAGGTGCCCCAGAACAAGGAATCATCAAGTGATCCATTCCCTGTCGCCCATTCCCAGCTTCTGGCAAAAAGAGGCTAGGAACATCATCCCTGCCCATCCTGGCTAATAGCCATTGATGGACCTATGGACAATCTCTAATTGTTGGAAGTCCCAGTCCCCATATGTATCTTGTGAAGTTTATGAAGATATATTTTAGGGTTTAGGCCTTGTGTTCTATTCTTAATTTTAAAGGGAAATAATGGATCTCTAGTTAGTGATGTTACTCTAGCTAGGTAGGGTACATAGTAACTGCTGTGATGTAGTCATTTATCTTTGGAGTGTTATTCAGCAAAAAGAAATTTGAAACTGCTAAGTGTGTGTGTGTGTGTGTGTGTGTGTGTAACTTATGGACTTATGGTTAAACTTATGGTTTAACTGGTACCGGATGCCTAAGAAAGAAAAGTGAAACCTATTATAATTTCCACTTTCAGTATTCAGAGGGTTTAACCAGTTTGAGAAACTCTGGATTAGACTAAAGTATTAGACTAAAGTATTTCAGTCCTCAGGAGACTAAACTGCCATGCGCCACAGGCAGAGACCAAGAGAGACAGAGGTGCACAAATGTCTGAAATCCCTGTAATGGAAGGGAATTGATTGGGAGAAATATGCCCAGATGATCCTTGCAAGTACTCCATGATCCATGCTGCAGAGAAAGGTAAAAAGACCCCAAGATCACTGCCAATCTGATCAGGGGTGGAGGGGGAATTCCTTCCCAACCTCCGATCTGATGATCAGTTTGACCATGAACATGTGAGTAAGACACACCAGATAAGTATCTGAGAAAGAAGCTTCTCTCTACCACCTCAGAACACCAGTTCACCCCGGCCATGACTGAATATCCTCCATCAAAAGGGCATATTTAATCATCGTCAAATCTTCAGGCAGCCTTTTTCAACCCACTGTAATCACCTAATGCTTAACAATGAGCCCATCATACATTATTTAATAATAATTGTGGCTATCCAGCACTTATCCACAGGCTTCAATAATTGTTTGCATCCACTTAAGATTCTGAGATCATGCCAAGTGATATCAAAGATGCAATCCTCTTCCCTTTATATGGTAGAAAAGGTGATGGGTGAGAGTGTGCAAATTACCGGGGGCTACCTATTGCAGGTAAAGCAGTGACAGGAGTCCTCAATCAGCCACTACAACACTGTGCCAGATTTCTTTCTGAGAGGATCTTGGATAACTCAGTGATGATAAATGCATGGACAGAAAGTCACTGGGTGGTTTCACTAGTGTGATCTTTATTCTTTTCCAATTGCAGAAAGAGTAAGTGAAGAATACCAATCATAGCAAGCGGCTTTTATTGATCTACAGAGCGTCTTTGAAAGTCCTAGAAACTTTGAAAGTCCTAGAAACTTTCTTGCGAGGTTTAGCCAACCTCGCAAGAAAACAAAGTACCCATGCAAGTGTGTTGTAATCAGCGTTTTATTTCATGAGGAAACCTAGAAGAAACAAGTATCAGAGGGGTAGCCGTGTTAGTCTGGATCTGTAGAAGCAGCTCAGGATTAAACAAACACTGTGAATGGCTTGCCAACTACAAAACCAGCATCTCCTCCCTTGGTTTTCACACCTCAACTGCTAGAACAGGGCCTTATCCTCCCTGATTGAATTAACCTCATTATCTCTAGCTTGCTTGCATATATATATACCTGCCCCTGGAAATTTCCTCTACATGCATCTGATGAAGTTGGTATTCACCCACGAAAGCTCATGCTCCAAAATGTCTGTTAGTTTATAAGGTGCCACAGGATTCTTTGCTGCTAGAAGAAACAGTTGTTGCAATAATGTTCTTCCTGATCCCAATCTGATCAGGCCAGGTGTGAAACAGGGATACACATAAAAAACAATGAAGAGTCCTGGTGGCACCTTAGAGACTAACATTTATTTGGGCATAAGCTTTTGTGGGCTATAACCCGCTTCATGAGGTGCATGGAGTAAAAAATTCAGTAGGCAGGTATAAATATACAGCACATGAAAAGATGGTAGATGCCTTACCAAATGGGGGGTCAGTGCTAAGGAGGCCAATTCAATTAGGGTGGATGTGGTGAATTCCCAACCGTTGACAAGAAGGTGTGAGTATCAATAGAGGGAAAATTATTTTTTGTAGGGACTCAGTCACTCCCAGTCTTTATTCAGGCCTAATTTGATGGTGTCAAGTTTGCAAATGAATTCCAGTTCTGAGGCTTCTCACTGAAACCTCATTCTAGTTCTGAAGATTTTTGGTTAAAGAATGGCCACTTCTTAGTCTGTTATTGAATGTCCAGGGAGATTGAAATGCTCTCCTATTGGTTTTTGAATGTTACAATTCTTGATGTCTGATTTGTATCCATTTATTCTTTTCCATAGAGACAATCTAGAACGTGCACGTGTACTGTGTTTTTTATTCAATATCTTCTCTGTGGCTGTCACTGATGAAAGTTGTAACGTCTGCAGCCAGGAATCTGCGTTCATCTTGGAGTAGATAAACTTTTCAGTCTGTCATACTCAAAAGCAAAAACGGACCAAAAACTTGGACTATATCCAATAACTAACTGCTGTGGCTCTTTTCCTCCATTCTGTTTTTATGAAGTTGATTCTTGGATTTGATTACTTACCTCAGGCTGCAGTAAAAGGTAAAACAATAGATATGGTTTATCGCCTCTTCCACTATTCATTTTTGAGCTCCTCTTCAGCTGAGAACTATTATTTGACACTCAGTTCTTTGATATTCGTCTGAATACAATACATAAATTAATATTTAACTGATAAAAGAAGGGAGGAAGAGCATTGTGAAGGTCTTTGTGGAGTAACTAACTGCCCCTTCACATCCCACTTGGGTTTTCTGGAGGCCACAGAGTAAGCCTGCTTATCTACCCAACCAAGTCCACATGTCCTGATCCTTTCAGGGCAGGCAGCTGACCCACTGCTACTTTCTGGAGCTAGAGATGATAGAAATGTTTTAGTGTTCCTGGCATCTTATACTTGTACAGTGTCCAATGTAGTGCAACGAGGAATTCTTGGCCATCGCATTAGGATACTGCTTGCATTTTATGTAGCTGTAGCTGTTATGTATCATTCATTCCTTGTTCACCTTTCACTCTTGTTTAAAGTAGTAAATATACAGTGCTTCAAAAAGGGGGGAAGCTATGGATCAAATCTGGAGATGAAACTGGAGACTCTAAGCCCTCTAGCCTGTCCTACCAAGCCCTGATTCTGGATACTAAACCAACTTAGACCAGGACGTAAACTCACCCCCCTCACATTGTTACCTCTGAACCCAGACCACTGAGTCCAAGTTGGAGCTACTCTCAGGCCCGGGGTCTGCAGGCAAGGACAGTAGCATGAAGAGCAACTAACAGGAGATTGTTGGTTGAATTAGATCCATTTTTCTTTAACTTATACACTTTTCATAGATTCATAGATTCTAGGGCTGGAAGGGACCTCGAGAGGTCATCGAGTCCAGTCCTATGCCCTCATGGCAGGACCAAATACTGTCTAGAACATCCCTGATAGACATTTATCTAACCTACTCTTAAATATCTCCAGAGATGGAGATTCCACAACCTCCCTAGGCAATTTATTCCAGTGTTTAACCACCCTGACAGTTAGGAACTTTTTCCTAATGTCCAACCTAAATCTCCCTTGCTGCAGTTTAAGCCCATTGCTTCTTGTTCTATCCTTAGAGGCTAAAGTGAACAAGGGTTTCTCCCTCCTCCTTATGACACCCTTTTAGATACCTGAAAACTGCTATCATGTCTCCTCTCAGTCTTCTCTTTTCCAAACTAAACAAACCCAATTCTTTCAGCCTTCCTTCATAGGTCATGTTCTCAAGACCTTTAATCATTCTTGTTGCTCTTCTCTGGACCCGCTCCAATTTCTCCACATCTTTCTTGAAATGCGGTGCCCAGAACTGGACACAATACTCCAGTTGAGGCCTAACTAGCGCAGAGTAGAGCGGAAGAAGGACTTCTCGTGTCTTGTTTACAACACACCTGTTAATACATCCCAGAATCACGTTTGCTTTTTTTGCAACAGCATCACACTGTTGACTCATATTTAGCTTGTGGTCCATATAACCCCTAGTTTTGTTACTGCTGTACTCCTTCCTAGAAAGTCTCTTCCCATTCTGTATGTGTGAAACTGATTTTTCCTTCCTAAGTGGAGCACTTTGCATTTGTTTTTGTTAAACTTCATCCCGTTTACCTCAGACCATTTCTCCAATTTGTCCAGATGATTTTGAATTATGACCCTATCTTCCAAAGCAATTGCAATCCCTCCCAGTTTGGTATCATCTGCAAACTTAATAAGAGTACTTTCTATGCCAACATCTAAGTCGTTGATGCAGATATTGAACAGAGCCAGTCCCAAAACAGACCCCTGAGGAACCTCACTTGTTATACCTTTCCAGCAGGATTGGGAACCATTAATAACTACTCTCTGAGTATGGTTATCCAGCCAGTTATGCATCCACCTTATAGTAGCCCCAACTAAGTTGCATTTGCCTAGTTTATTGATAAAAATCTCATGCGAGACTGTATCAAATGCCTTACTAAAGTCTAGATATACCACATCCACCACTTCTTCCTCATCCACAAGACTCGTTATTCTATCAAAGAAAGCTATCACATTGGTTTGACACGATTTGTTCTTTACAAATCCACGCTGGCTATTCCCTATCACTTTACCATCTTCCAAGTGTTTGCAGATGATTTCCTTAATTACTTGCTCCATTATCTTCCCTGGCAAAGAAGTTAAATTAACTGGTCTGTAGTTTCCTGGGTTGTTTTTATTTCCCTTTTTATAGATGGGCACTATATTTGACCTTTTCCAGTCTTCTGGAATCTTTCCTGTGTCCCATGATTTTCCAAAGATAATAGCTAGAGGCTCAGATACCTCCTCTATTAGCTCCTTGAATATTCTAGGCTTCATTTAATCAGGCCCTTGTGACTTGCAGGCATCTAACTTTTCTAAGTGATTTTTAACTTGTTCTTTTTAAATTTAATCTTCCAAACCTACCCCCTTCCCATTAGCATTTGTTGTCAGTAGCTACCAGTGTGGTGCTCTGCTCTGTTCAATGTTGATATCAGTTGGCTGCGTGCATGTGTTCCCTCTGTGTGCTGCCCCGGCTCTGCGCAGATAGCTGACATCGCAGACCCCAAGAGAACCCAAAAGGCCACAGACTCTAATAACATACAAAGGAACCCGAGCCAGGTTTATTGTCAAAAGAAGCACAGTAATAGTTTCCTATAGACTCTACAGGGCGTACTATGAATTTGTGCCCCCGGCAATGGATCGGCTCAGTTAGTGGCTGGACTTTCCACTGCTCCCTAGGCCAGACAAAGATGCCCACTCTGGGACCTACTTTTATGCAGTTACAGAACAGATTACTCATCCCTACTGACATATTAAAGTATAGCCCCTGGGCTCATTAGGGGCTGTCTCCCTCTTTGATCATGTTGTTTCAAACAAACAAATCTATCCATCACGCTGTCCTTTTGACCCTGTCTTTAAGATGCATCTTCCTGTTCCTTGTTATGTCTGTGGAGTGTCCTTATATCAGGATGTCCAGGTGCCATCTTGGCACAAGTTCCTCTTATTATCACTTACTTGTGAATGCACCTGCTTCTAACAACCCTCTTCTTGCCAACTTCTGTGAGTGGGGCCTGCCTCTGGCTCACAGCCCAGCTTTGCTTAGCAATGCCTGGAAGTACTTTGGTTGAGGCTTCAGGCCTCAGACTGGGCCTCTGACACAAGAGTTTACATTTCAGGGCCTCATCTACAGTATTCACTATGTTAGGAATTTCTTCAGACTTCTCGATGAAGTCTGGCCCTTCTGCCTGTACGTGACACCAGCTTAGTTTCCCAGACCCATCAGTAAGTGGCTGGAAGTAAGTATAAAGAAGCCAAATTTACATTACCTCCAAAGTAGGCCTGGTATTGTTAACCAGCCCCAGTCCAGGCTAGGGCTCTTAGGCATTACAGCAGGGGTAAAACCTATGGCGCAAGTGCCGAAGGGGGCACACGAGCTGATTTTTAGTGGCATTCACACTGCCTGGGTCCTGGCCACTGGTCTGGAGGGCTCTGCATTTTATTGAATTTTAAATGAAGCTTCTTAAACATTTTAAAAACCTAATTTACTTTACATATAACAATAGTTTAATTATATATTATAGACATAGAAAGAGACCTTCTAAGAATGTTAAAATGGATTACTGGCACACGAAACCTTAAATCAGAGTGAATGAATGAAGACTCAGCACAGCGCTTCGGAAAGGTTGCCGACCCCTGCGTTACAGCAATACAAACAAACAAACAAACAATAATGAGCATCTGTGACTTTTTTTCTACCTTCCTTTCCAAGGATTGGTCATGTTCACCACTCCATTCTGCCCTGCTCCTGGACTCCAGTCTAGCCTTCTTGGCTCACCTATCAGTCTCAGATCTCACCAGCCCAACCTTTAGGAAGCATCAATGCTCCCTTCCATCTCTGGCATGAGCCGGATCTGCCTTGTATAGGCCAGACGACCTCTCCCATACCGAGCAGCCTCCGCAGGGGAGTTGGTTAGAGCTATCTGGACCACCTACAGATGTCTGGGTTTTGTTTGTTTGTGTTGTCCTTGTTGCTTTTCTCCATATGACGGTTGACTCTGACACAATCTCTCTTGCTTTCAATGACATTGGTTACTTTTACCTGCCATTTGCATGATTGCCTCTAGATGGAACTGTATTGCCGCTAAATATGTGAGCTGTTAAATATGGTTTGACCAGCAGGGGGCAGTCTGTGTCTTTGTAGATATTTAAACACAATATTGGTGAGAAAAAATGCACAGGTGGCATTCATCTTTTGAAGCAGTTATGAAGTGAATTGCTGTGCTCCAGTGAAGTCCATAAAGGAACCCTAGAATCTATCTGAAGACCTAGTGGAGCATACCACAAAGGTATTAAGCTGATTTCAATGGGAGCTAGATGCCTAAATCTCTTTGAGGATATGGGCCCAAATGATATGCCAAAGTCACATGGCAGGCCAGTGTTAGAGCCAGGAATAGAACCTGAGTCTCCTGAGTTCTACTCCCATGCTCTACCCACTAGATGACACTGCCACATCAGGTGACAGTCCTTGCCCATTCCATTTTGGGCTTCCCAACTGATTCTGTCAACAGAGGACCCAAATGAAGCTAACGGTGCTACTTGTGATATGGAGAAACTCCAGAGGCCACCCAATAGTGACATCTTTGGGATGCTTGGCTTGCGTCAGACTTGAAGAAGCAACCTGGGCTTCCCTGTTACCAGTTGCTTACACCACACAGGTAACTTTCCCTTCTACAAACAGCAAGGAGTATATATTTGAAGGGGAATAAAACCTCACTAGGATATCAACTCCAGGGCACTTGAGGCCTCTGTGACGCAGGCAACCCAGCTCAGATTAAAAGCAATAGGCAGTTCTCTTGTCTATGACCCTGTTGATTACCAATGTTATTGTGTCCATGCGTTAGAATAGAACCACGGAAGATGTTGTCACACTGCGTTCACATGGCACATGCCCTGGTAATTGCATTTGCACTAAGTTTACCTGTGATTGCTGTCTATATTCTTAAGGAACCCTGAAATACGCATGTATGTTAGTGTTTAGTTGTGAATTAATTTGATATTTTAAACTGCATGCAGGCTAATGTTCTTGACTATCACATTGTTCCCGTGTATCTATGCCCATGTGCCTAAAGTTGCTCAGCAAGGAGGAGCACTGACTTCAGAGTGGGGATGGGGGAGTTGTGTGCTCAACAGAGGTAAATCTACAGACACACACTGAGCTAAAAACAACAGCTGGCAGGCTGTTTTCAGCTATAAATACTGGGCCTTGGGAATGATCCTGACAGCTCTCGATCTTTTCAGATGCTGTCAGGGGGCTTTCCAGGTACAAGACAGAATTCCCCAGATCCACTTGGGGAAAACCCTGAGAAACATGAAAAGACTCTAAGCAGCTTGACACATCTCTGCTAGCACTGGACTACATACTCTGATCCGACTGTAATGTATTTTATCTGCTTTAACCTTGCAATAACTCTCATTTATTTTTCTTAGTTGATAAATCTTTAGTTAGTTACTGAGGAATTGGCTACGGCGTTGTCTTTGGTGAGATCTGAAGTATACTGTGACCTGGGGTAAGGGACAGGTCTTTTGGGACTGGAAGAACCTAGCGTATGATGAATGTTGGCTTTAATAACTTGGCTTTCACCATAAATCCAGTTTGCCTGGGCAGTAAAGTAGGGGCTGGAGACCCTTAAGGGGGCTATCTGTGGCTCCATAATTAAATGACTATAATGATCTGGGGGCACACTTTTGTTACTGGCTTGGTGAAATCTAATGTTAGAATATATCAGTACCCCTGGTTTATGGCAGTCTGATCTGAGTTAGGCACTCTCAGCTGTGAGCCACTCCTGGCAGCAGGATAACCCCATTGAGGGATTAAGGCCCCATTGTGCAGGGAGCTGTACAAACACAGTATAAAGACAGCCTTGCTCTGAAGAACGTGCAGTCTAAATTAAGAGTATGATGCAAAAGCTGGATGAAACAAACAGTCAGGGAGGATGAGGTAGCAGTAACACAAGCATGTTTTCATATGGATTGGCTGGGCACACAGTGTAGCTTCCTGCTTGCCTAGATGTT
The DNA here is from genome assembly GCF_025201925.1 of Gopherus flavomarginatus. Classification (NCBI taxonomy): domain Eukaryota; kingdom Metazoa; phylum Chordata; order Testudines; family Testudinidae; genus Gopherus; species Gopherus flavomarginatus. Next base: position 10,416,162 of record NC_066618.1, on the reverse strand, counting down.
GTCAGCTGGCAGTGTTGCGTAGGTATGACAGCAGATGTGTGTTGTGAGAAGGGTGGCTGTGTGGAATTTATAAAAACATGACCTCACTGTGATAACGGGTGGTGGGGGAGACTTAAGGGTATAGGGGACTATAAAAGACAAGGCTAGATTCTGTGCTGCATGTTCGGAGAGGCACACGGAATGCAGAGGAGTTGGAACAAAAAGGGGATTGATGTTACCTTAGTGCTCCCTGGATTCCGGGTTACTTGAGGGGCCAGAATTACCACTGGGGTAAATTGGAGAATCCCCTAAACTGTCATAGTGATGGGCACTTTGGCCACTCCCCCTCCCACCTATGATCCACCCTGTCCTGCCCCCCCAAGCATCGCCCCATGGCAGGGGCTGAGAGAGGAACTATGCAGCTCCTGCACAGGGGAGATTTCCCTGGACGTCACTGCAGCTCTCTATGATCCCTGCACATGACGCAGTGGGGCTCTTTGGAGTACCACTCTTTGGCCCTAAGTGTTCAGCTCAGCTTTGAAAAATCAATGGGTTACAATCCGACTGTATGTTGCCTTCCACAATGTCACCACAAGCTGGGTGCGGCTTTTCAGTGCTACTTTCATACAGCTGGTTAATAGTGACGATGATGCTGTAGAAATTGCACACGATGTGCCAGAATGAATGTAACGTGGCTTGGGGCGATTTCGCAACCTTTGTCAAGAGCGAGGCCGATGGCGATGCTTCCTATCTGTGAAGTGAATGAACATCTGAGACAGGAGTTAGCAGGGAATGGCCATGGTGACTCATGCACTTAACATTGCTGCAGTTTCCGTTGATTATTTCCAAGTGTAGAGCTTATTCAGTCCGGAGAGAGCTCTGACTAGTCAGAGGGCGATATTGGTGGAAGGGGGTTAATGTATCTTAACTGCCTTCTATATCACCATAATAGAGCAAGATAAATATAACTGCATCTTATGCTTCTGATTTGTTATGACTTGAAACCCTACATCTGCTGAAGTCAGGGTCAGTTTTGCCATTTCCTTTGGTCCAGCTCCTCAAACATACTTAGGCGTCTAACATCTGTTGATTTTAATGAGAGTTTAGCACTAAATACCTTTTGAGTCGCTGGGCCTTCATTCACAGTGGCGGCTCCAGGCACCAGCATTCCAAGTGAGGGTGGCAGTCAGGCAGCCTTCGGTGGCTTGCCTGCAGGATGTCCGCTGGTCCTGCGGATTGAGCGGCAATTTGGCAGCGGGTACGCTGAATCTGCTGGACCAGGAATCTTCTGCAGGCAAGCTACCGAAGGCAGCCTGCCTGCCGTGCTTGGGGTGGCAAAAAAGCTAGAGCCACCCCTGTTCATTCATATCAGGTCCTAGTGCTAAGAAGACACCAAGGGCTGCCCTTTGAAAAGTGTGTGTGTCTCAGCCTCGCATGTCCACTGGGCATTTGGTGCATGATGTAATGATGTAAAGGAATATCTGGTCTCAACTTCAAATACTTTACAGTCTACAAGCCTAATTCTGTTCCCAGCTAGTCAATAGCAAAACTCCAATCAACTTTAATGGGAACAGGAGAGGACACAAAATTAAGTAGACAAGTAAGCACAAGTCTGGATATAAATAGATAATTATTTACTCATATGTCCTGAAGAATTGAATCCCAGGGTATGTCTAGACTACCCGCCATATCGGTGGGTAGCGATCAATTTCTTGGGGATTGATTTATTGTGTCTCATCTAGACGTGATATATTGATCCCCGAACAAGCTCCCGTTGACTCTGGAACTCCACCAGTGCGAAAGGCGGTAGTGGAGTCGACGGGGAGCCGCGGACGTCGATCCTGCGCCGTGAGAACGAGAGGTAAATCAATCTAAGATACTTAGACTTCAGCTACGCTATTCATGTAGCGAAGTTGCGTATCTTAGATCAATCACCCCCCCTCCAGTGTAGACCAGCCCCCAGACAAAGATTTTTCCTAAAGTGATTTCTTTATGGTACTTTTAAAAACATAACCTTTTGCCTCTGTTCAGTTGAACCCTGATTATGTGGTCTCAGGAACTGCTATGCCAGAAGCACTCATTAGTACTAACTGAATTTATGTTTGGCTTTATGTTATGAAAAGTTCCCCAGATAAGAAAATTATGTGTCCAGTTTTGACCAAAACCTTCTTGAAAGAAATTTAAACCACTAATTCACTAGTTCCTGTCCTCATTAGCAGATCTAGCAAGAGAGATGCCCCTGGGCCTCATAGGTTAAAAATAACTAAACACATCCTGGCCTTGTTTTGATTTATTTTTTTAAATTGGAAACCTTTATATCCCTTATGCTTCAGTGCCTTTTATGGATTAATGTGTGCAATCAGTTTGTTCTTTTAAAAATTGTTTTTACGCTGGTGTCAACATTAGATAGTTGTAGTTGATTCAGTGTAAAACAATGAAGCCAGTGTTCTGCAACTGCAGGAACAAATGTGAATGCCATGAATGTCATTTAAATTAAGGAATTGATTAAACAAGCCCATGCAGGTTATACGCCCAACACAATGACGTTCTCAAGAGTTTGAAAAAACAATTCCATCAAAGAAGTTCTGCATTTTGGAAGATTACTTGACTTCTTAGGACTTTAATGAACACACTGTTACTTTAAATGTTCCTGTGAAATGATTTTCACTTTACAACCTTGCATTTTATTGCTTTAAATATCGGAAGGTCTTCTCTTTCATGCACCTGCTGTAACTTATCTTGTTGCTGCTCATCAAGGAAAGATTAAGTTAAAAAAAAAGAAATTACTGTTTTAAACGTGCTGTCAGGAATTAAAAAGCCATTTGGGTCCTGATCTAAGGCCCAGTCTACACTGAAAAGTTAGGTCAACAAAGCTGTGTTGGGCAGGGTGTGAAAAATCCACATGCCTGACTGATGTAGCTAAGCTGACCTAACACCCAGGATAGATGCAGCAATGTTGACATAAGAATGCTTCCATTGACATAGCTACCATCATTTGAGGACGCTGTATTTCTTCATAGATGGAAAAACCCCTTCCATCATATTCTGCATCAGTTCTATGGGGTTATAATAGCATAGCTACAGTCTCCATAGTGTAGACATACCTCAAGACTCCCATCAACCTCCATAGCATTGGGATCAGGCCCTTAATGAGAAGAACCCCATGTTGTAACAATAGCCACCATCATCTCACAGGGTTCCAAGTTAATTCATGATGACAGTTTTCACCCCAGAGCTGTGAAGATTTGTGAAAGGACTGATTGGCACAGGGAGCAGAAAAAAATCAGCTTTGTAAGGTCGTCTGGGGTAATTAAGGAGGGCAATTAAATGTCAGGAAATGTGGGGGGGGAGGCGTCCGCAGAAAATTTAAGTGAAAACCAAAATAAGTTTTCATTTTTGCCTAATTTTTCCTCACAACTATTTCAGCTTGTTAAAAATCTGAAAAATTTTCAGTTTTAGTGTTTCTTGTTTTTTCAGTGAAAACCCTGAAAAACTTCATCAAAAGTGGACATTTCTCGCAGAAATCTCCATGTTAACAAAAAAAAGCCATTTTGGTCCAAAAAATAAGGTTTCAAACAAAAAATTTCAGGCTGTTCTAGTCCTACCCAATCTTGAGGAATAGATAGAGATGCATTTCAATGTCTTGTTGTATATATAGATAATCAAAGTCTGCATGGAAACAGCTCCCATTGACTTTTAAGGTGGCTGAGGCGTTTGGGAGCAGTAGGCATGTTTCTAAGAACCAAATTTTGACCTGTTCGTTTCCTTGTCTTCTCCTTTATCTAACAACAATGGTCTCCAAGTCCCATCTGGTGATGCAGATTAGCTGGCTTTCACCATCTTCCTGGTTTCCCTCACTTCTGTCTCACTAGCTTGGCCTTCTTCTGCCACTCCAACTCTGGAGCTATCCCTATTACCAGCACACACATGCCCTTCAACCAATGTGCTGGCAATGCCACACTCCTTGCAGGGAGCTCCACCTACTGTACTACACAGCCTCACCCACTCTGCATAGAGTTCCATTCCTTGCACATCGCAGCCCTGCCCACATACAGCCACACCCTTAGGATCATAGAACTGTGGACACTGTGTCATGGAGCTCCACCTACTCTACCACAAATCTCGGCCCACCATCTCTAAGGCTTTACCCATGGGGTGGCACACTGAAGTTTTGCCTAGGATGGCAGATTGTGTTGAGTAGCCTCTGTCCTGGATTGCAGAGATCAGTCTGAGATGGGCCAGGGCAGAAAGGAGGGGGACCCTATGCAGGATGGAGGTGGTGTGGCCAGCACATACTTGCATCTGCACCCCTGCAAAGTCCCATAGGGGTCACTGAAACAGGGGGTACATCTTCAGGCAGCCCTCCTGATTGACCTAGTGTGCTCCAGCTCCCTAGAGGCCTGGTATAGGTGATGTTCAAACTGCCATGCCTGTGCACCTACACCAGTGCAGAGATAAATCTATGCCTTACAACACTCCCCCATCCCCCACATTCCCTCACAACAAACATCTCTCACACTCTGGTGATGTGAATGTAACACCACTGACTTGAATGGCGATAGTCTCGATCTCCACTGAGCTACGCCAGAGCCAACAGTCTGTAGCATTAATAATTATTTTTTGTCTCTCTCTGCCTTTGAGATGTTATACTTATCGCTTAACCTACACCCCTATACTTTCTGCATAGCTGAAGCTGTTTATTTGCCATTGCCTAATGTTTCCCCATCTATCCTTCTCAACTACCCTTCCTATTATCCAATCCCTTAGCTCAGTTACAGATTTTTTTCCATTCCTCTCCCTTATGCTGACACGCTCAAATCAATCTTAGCCATCTGTTACATTCCCCAGGTAAAATAAAATGTGATGTTACTCGATAACGGGCCAAACTACCCATATGCACCTCAGGTCCTTTCCCTGGCAGAGAACTTTATCCACTGGCAGGAGCCATGGTTCCCCTTTTCCACGTTTATTTCCTTCTGCCAAAAAAAGTCAGAGGGGTATTTATTATCAGACTTAGCAGAACATATTAGGAGCATTTTGAAATTCGGCATTAGATTTTAATGTAATTGCCCAGCTGGACTGAGGGCAGGAAAGATAGGTCATGCGGCCTTGCTGAAGGAGTCCCTGAGGGCAAATCTGATCTGCAGAATCTGCATAATTGGTGATCATGCACGAGAAGGAAATAACTCATTTGATTCCCAAATTCCAAGATTAGTTTGCAGCAATTAGAGCTGAGTGAATAACGAACTCTTCTTTTCAGTTTTTCATTTCAGTTTCTGAAATGATTTTGTTTAGGGTTGATTTTTTTTTCCATTTCATTTAGTTGGGGAGGGAGGGTGTTGCCCATTTTAAAACAGATCTAGCTAAATTTTGAAATGAAATGTCATTCAGAAATGAAAAGTCAAAACATTTTGTTTTGAACATGTCCAAGCAAATGGACTTTGGAGGGAAAGAAAAATAGTTCTTTTGTTTCAGCCTAATAATTCAAGTTAAATTCAGTGAATAGTTTCAGTTGAACTGAAACTGCATTTTTCAGAAAATAAACTCTTTGTCCCAAAAATTTTACCTCACTAGAAAATAAAAGCTTTTTTACTTATAAACTGAGCAAATCTCAGCTGGAATCACTGAGACACAACAGATGCAGAAACCCAAGATGCCATTTTTTTCAAGGTAGAACTACGCTTTACACAAAACTGTAAGTGCAAAAAAACCCAAGCAATCACCATTTGTGGGTGGGATGGGGATGCTAACTTGTTAGAGTTATTAGGTCTTGTGGTCTGTACTGTCTCCAGTACATAGCCTATGTCGACATATTCTCCTAGTGTGGAAGGAATTTACACCAACAGAAGGCATTTTTCTTCCAGTGTAAGAACACCACCTCCCCAAATGTCACAGGCACTGACTTTTGTTTTTTCTTGTGCTCCTCTCCACCCCCTCCTTCTCTCCCTGGGAGCGGTGGGAGGCCTTATGGGGAAGAGGCTGAATGGGGGTGGAGCCTCAGGGTGGAGCAGTGGACGGAGCCTCACGGGGAAGAGGCCAAGCGGGGCAACGCCTCAGAGTGGAGCTCGAGCAGAGCATGGGGTGGGGCCATGGTCAGAGTGCTGCGGACCTCAAAAGATTAATCCGGCCCTGGGGGTGCTCAGCATCCCCTATTTTTTTCCTGTGGATGTTTGAGCCCCGGAGCACCCAGAGAATCGGCGCCTGTGCCAAATGCATTAGCTATGCCAACAGATACATGCTTCTGTCAGCACACCTGCACCTACACTGGGTTTTTATGAGTAATAATATCAGTTAGAGTATTTTTTTCACAGAGCCAACTGACTTCGCTTTGCCAGGACAAAGCTATGTTTAGACCTGGAGCTAGGGGTCTGAGTCGGAGCTCTAGGAGACATATTCACACTTGCTGTCATCAAACTAGCAGGCCAAAAATAGTAGTGTAGACACAGTAGCACAGGCAGAGGTGAGCGGTGGAATGAGTTAGCCACTCTGAGTAGAAACCTACCCATTCCCCACGGGTACCTACTTGTGGTGGCTAGCCCACACCGCTGCTTGCCACTGCTGTGGCTACCACAGCTGCACCAGTATTTTTAGCACGCTAGTGCTAGTATGTCTACTCAAGCTGAGAGTCACACCGTCCTGCTCCAAGTGTAGACGTAGTCTCAGATTTTGTGGAGTGCAAGCCTGTGTCTCAGATACGGCAGAATACCAGAAGAAGGGAAGGTTGGGTATACCCAAATATACCCCTGGGGCTATATTTTGGATGTCCCTGCTTTTATCGCACAGATTTTTTTCAGTGTTTGGACATAAAATAGAACTCTCCAGACCTCAAAGCCTCATCCCTGATGTGAAATCCCGGTGTATATCTCAACTCAAACATAAATCCTATTCGTTGTCAGTCAGATCTGAGACTGCACCTGCTGCACACTCCCATTTATGTTTTATTAACATGCTTCTTCCCCCGTCATGCCTCCTTTGAGACATCCGCTCACAGCAGCTATTGGGAATTCTCTGCAGCTGGTTTGATTTAACAGGTCATTACGTTACAGTTAGCAAAGGTGCATTGGCTAAGGGAACTGCTCTTTTTCTCAAGTTATCTGCAAGCTCAAAGGTGGTCATAGCAGATTAAGGCATTTAACATTTTGGGGAGAGGAGCTAATGCGCTGAGCGAGGAAACAGATGTTCTGACCATTATCAGAATACAAGATTAACAGAAAGGCTTGAGCATTTCCCTGGTTTCAGTGGGAAGGCTGGAATTACTCATTATCATAATCTTGATTTCTGTAACTAGCTCGCTTATCCCATCAGCAGGGCTCTGCTGTCCAGGGTATCCTTCCAATTCACTCGTAATGTGAAATATTTTACCCTTTATTCGACTTGCTCAACTCACAGGAATTCTGAACATTTTCCCCCTCTGAGTTACAAACTACATTTGCTTCCTTGATCTATGAATCTTCAACCTGCACTTTTCCTTTCTCCTCTCAGAACTTCCAATATAGCCTTAGAGAGAGGCTGAATTATCGTCTCCTCTTCAAACCATATTTCATTCTGACTTATTATGTTCCTGACTTAACATAATCATTTTTCTCTTTAATTCTTCAAGCACAACATTGAGAGACACAGAATGTGCTTACATGGAGAAATTGACCTCAATAGCTATTGCGGAATAGCTCCCTGTGTGCCTACTCCATAATACAATAAAAGTCACTATATTTCAGAATAATTGGACCTCTTCAGAAGCACACTAATTATTCTGGAAGCAAAGTTTCCACGTCAGTGAGATGGGGATGAAATGGGGATTCTACGTAAAGTGCTTTGAGATCTATAAATGAAAATTGTTATACAAAAGTTCGGTGGTATTATTCTAATTATTTATTAGCTTGCCCCAGAATAGAACGTCTACAGAGGATGCTATACTGGGATAGTTATTCTGGTCAGTTTCCCCATGTAGACAAGCTCACACACACCAAAATGCCATTTTTTTAGTGAGATTTATGGTCTCATTTGCTGCTTCTGCAGTGAGAAACCAGCTGCAGTGTCTCTCACACTTTCCCTAAGGTAAGGGCAACTCATTAGGTATGTACCACTGACATTTTACTATATGCTTTTTGATTTGCCTATTGAAATAGTAAGCTCACTAGAGCAGGGACCATGCCTCCCTGTGTGTCTGTACAGCACCTTGTACGGTGGGGCCCAGCTCCCCGTTGGGGCCTTTGTGTGATACCACGATAAACACATAAATAATAATTCGAGTACGTCATTAATAGTATTCGAGAATTGGTATGCTAGAGCTTTTGGCTCCACTAGGCTGGTGTTCCAATGTGCTGTTTCCATCACCATATAAGTGCAATCAAGAGGCAATGCAGTGCAGGTCAAGTTCCCTCAGCTTAGCAGCCTTAACCTGAACCTACATCCCTTCCATAGTAGCACAACGGACGGTGAGGTGGAGGAAGACGTTCAATGGTGAGGTTAAAATACCCATTGCTGGGTAATCTATAATGCATTTGAAGTGCATTGCTTTGAGGATCTCAGAGCAATTATCTCCCACCTTTCACTGCTGGGGAAATTAAGGTGCCTTAACTTTTTATGAACCAAGTTTTCAAGTTTAGGTGGACACCTAAATGCCTGGTTTAAATACATAAAGTCTGGCCCAGGCACCAGAGTCTAAGTACATCATTAAATGCCCAACTTTAGCTACCTGCATTTGGAAACTTGGCCCTAAGGGAATTGTTAATGAACAGCAGAGATGGAAACAGAATTTAGAAGTTGTGGTTCCCAGCCTGTTGCTCTAACCGCTTGAATAAACTCCTTTCTAAAGCCTAGCAGTGTTTATTAGTTTATAAGAAGTTATGCGGTGCCTTCATGGAAGGAATAGCAGAGGACTTCTAGAGATTGTGCAAAAACCCTACCAGAGGCATTCTGAATCAATTGCAGTCAGTGAAAAGTCACTGGTGGACAGAGTCCAAGGAAAGCTGGCAGTGACCCAGACAGCAATCAGCAATTGAGTGTTCTCCTGTACAGAGGAAAGATCACAATCATTTCTATATGGTAGAACACAACCCTAAGACCTGCCGTCCCCTCCACAACAGATCCGAGGGGACGCATGTTAGGTAGATCAAGGACAAGGGTGCTACAGAAGGAGGCTGTGGAAGCACTATGCATTGCTTTCCCTTCCTCTCAATCTGTCTGAAGCCCTTCTACAGTGCAGGCTGCATTCACTGAGGAATCATTACACCATTGGATATTCTTTCTTCCTGCACAGGCAGTAGGGATAAATTCTGCATAGAGGTCTCAGTCCTCACCGATGTTAAGAAGAGCTTAGGTTGCTCAGCAGTTCCCTGGATCTCACCTAAAATTAACCTTAGGGCAGTAAAAACGTAAGGGGATTATTAGTGAGATACAAAAAGCTCCCTCAACACTGTTACTGGATCAAAAAGTGAACAGCATCTGAAGGCTGTTTCTTGGCAATCAAATTGACTACAAGATGGCAGAGGATAAGGCATGTTCTCAGCTCTGCAGTAAATAAACCACTCTGCTTCCAAGATAAGCATGTCAACCAATCGCAGCACGACTGTCGCCATGAGAGGAGATGCTGCAAAGAAATGTTAGTGGGTAGGAGGCACTAAATTGCAACAGTGAGAGGCTTATTAGGACACCTGCAAATAGAAAACACATGATGGCCTTATCAGCTACTGCTTTCCTGGGCTTGGAGCAAGGGCAGGGGTGAGGAGGGAGGACTGGAAATGGCTTCAAGCCACTTGTGTGCTCTGTTTTCTGGGGCAGCCAGGAGCTTGCTTGGCACCCAGCGTAAGCTGGAGCAGCTTCAGGAATAGCCGTAGCGGAGTGCAATCCATCTGCATCCCTTCCCTTGAGGAGCCACCTATGCTTGGGACTAGAAGCAGACCTCATGCCAACTCTACCCTGGCCAAGGGGATCTGGCACAAAGGATATTTGCCCCCTATACACCACCCGAGTGGCGTGTCAGGGTCTTAATGCAACTGCGAATTGGGCCCACGTTAGTCAAAGGTAATAATGGTTACAAAACCAATAATGTAGAAATGGACTAAAAGCAGAATTTACCTCAGATCCCAGCACTACCATGCTTTGTGAGGTTTGAAATGGGCGGTCAGAGTTTGGCAGCTCGTAGGCATCTCTGCAATATAAGTTTAGTGCTTGTTTTCTTACGATAGAGACAGTCCCAGATATCCACAGAGAGGTCCATTTTTAGGGTCTCAATCTGGGCACCAAAAAAGGAGAGAGACCCCCAAATCACTAGACATAGCCTAGATCGGGAGAAAGCTTCCGTTCGGCATTAAATAATTCTGAAGAAACTTCTTCCATCCATCTGCAACTTGCAAAATAAAATTAAAAGTCCTTTGTTAAATTCAACCTCTGACTTCACTGGCAGCTTTATCCCAGCCTCATGGGATCCTAGCAGTTGTCTTGGATCTCTCTGGTATACCACATGCATGTCTCTTCTTCCCAGCTTTGCTGAGAAGAAAATGCTAGGGATGCTCTTTTGGGCAACAGTCAATCTTGCTGCCAAGGGAGAGAGCAGTAGGCATGCTGCTGCTCCTATTTCATGTTGTTGAGAGAACACAAAGGCTTCATTTCTGCCAGAGCTAATTGATTTTACAGCCAGCGTGTTACACGCTAAGAAAATAAGCACCTGTATTGTATCACACTAATGTTCAGAATGATCTAGCTAAGGAGAAGGGAGACCGAAATAGTTTGCTGCAGAGAAGGCTTCAACTCATTTTCCGCCCCTCTCGCCCACACAGAGCCTTGCTCAAAGACGAGCAATTAGACCTGGCTTCAAATATTGAACTCAAACTGCAGCTTGTTTAGAATGAAAGAGCTGCAGAGTTTTCCTGAAGCCTCCGGGTTACTTGGTAACTTAGCAAGGAATTTATCCTTACGGCCAACATTTTCCAAAGGCCAAGGTGAGGGGTGGGGACAAAGATGGTTTTTAGTCATCTGAATGCTCCGTCGATCCTAGGGCTGACTGATATACTGCTCCTAGACACTGCTTGTGTCCCTACTGCAGAGGCATTGCATGCTCACGATAAGTGTGTGTCAAAACAGTAGAACTACTCAGTGTTGTTTCTATTTCATCGGAAGCCATGTGCCTTATTCTGATCGCCCTTACTCAAGTCTTACACTGCTATAATTGCAGTGACTTCAGTGGCGTTCAGATTCTAGCCCAAGGCTTATCTTGTTTCACAGTGCAAAACCATTTTACATTTTTCTGTAGCAATGAAGTTGCTGGGTTTTTTACTGCAGACAAACTAGGAATGAAGCTTCTATAGTAGTTTAACAAAGATAAAAATAAAAACCAGCCCTGAATTATTATGGGATACATCCTTATTCCCCACTGACTTTTGTTGTTCCTTTTAAAGGATGCATCCACTCAGCAATGATGTTGTGTGGCTGGATTAAAAAGTATGAAAGAAAGATCCAAGTTGTCTTTCTTAGCGCTAAACTTGTCATTTTTTTCACCTTTTTAGAACCTAAAGCCAGGGTAGGCAAACTATGGCCCCTGGGCCAGATCTGGCCCAACAGGACTTTGGATCTGGCCCACAGGATTGCCACCCCCGTGGTGCTGAGGGCCCCGTGCCACTCCTGGAAGCAGCCGGCACCACGTCTCTGCGGCCCGTGGGGGAGCAGCGGGGGGCAGAGGGCTCTCACCTGCAGGCACCGCCCCACCCCCCACAGCTCTCATTGGCCGGGAATGGGAAACTACAGCCAATGAAAGGTTCGGGGGAGGTACCTTCAGGTGAGGGCAGTGCGCAGAGCTCTCTGCTCACCCTCCTCCAGGGGCCGCAGGGACATGGTACCGGCTGCTTCCGGGAGCGGTGTGGGACCAGGACAGGCAGGGAGCCTGCCTTAGCCTATGCTGCTGCCACCCTGGAGCCACTCAAGGTAAGCGGCGCCAGGCCAGTGCCTGCACCCCAACCCCCTTCCTTGAGCCCCCTGCCACACCCCACACCTCTCCCTGCACCCCAACCCCCTGCCCTGAGCCACCTGGTGCACTCCACACCCCCTCCTGCACCCCAATGCCCTGCCTTGAGCCCCATGCTGCACCCCACACCCTTCCCTGCATCCCACACCCCTGCCCTGAGCTCCTTCCTGCACACTGCACCTCCTCCCATACCCCACAATCTCTCCGATACCTCAACCCCCTCCCTAGCCCTACATTCATGGCCATGCATGCAATTTCCCCACCCAGATGTGACCCTCAGGCCAAAAAGTTTGCCACTCCTGACCTAAGGCTTCCCCAAGTATTCTTCTGTATACCTAAAAAAATCATCATTATCTAAATGTCAGCCAAGTAAATTTAAATCTTGGAGGACCTCTTTTATAATTCACTAGAATATGGGAAAGTCATTACCACTACATAGGGTGACCTTTCATATCAAAACAGCACAGTGTGTGTTCACCCTAGAAAGTTATTTTAGAATCTGATGCCAATCCCACCTAAGCTTGGAATGTGTAAAAATTTGTAACATTTACTCGCTTGCCAATTTAGCAAATGTGAGTCTGAAATCAGGTAATGATCTACTTACTATAAGGGGTTTCTGGTTACTTAATAATATTCCCAAATCGTCACACTTCTGTGAGTTTTAGGAACAACTCAGGAAATTCCATATTAGTTTATTCTCTACTTCTATTATATTTCTCATTGCCTTGCTACAACTCCTCACAAAGCTTCAGAAATGCTCTTTTTGTTGTTGTGATGCCTTTCACTAATAAAACCAGAAGTTATATTTTTCTATGTTTTTTCTCTTTCATTTTGCCCCCAAATCTAACACCCATTCCAAAACACCCCAGTCCAGCTTTACCTTGATAAACTTGATTTCTGTAACAATTAAAGACAACATCAGGAAAGTACCTTTGTATTTTATACAGATGTGAGTGGGCACCTTGAACCTGCTATCCTTTCTTTGTATAGTTTTTCAATATTATGCCAATTTTCTCATTTCTGAATGTAGTATTTATCTGGTCCCTGTAACATCTGAGCACCTCAGTGTTGAATGGTTTTATCTTCTTAGCACCCCTATGTGGCACAGAAGTGCTAATACCCCCATTTTACTGATGGAGAACTAAGGCGCAGACCGTAGTGCCGTTTCAAACAATACTATGCCAACATGCATTAGATAACATCTAGTGCACCCCAGCAGGAACCACATGGGCCAGTTAGTGCAAACTGAATCATCATGAAGCCAAGTCCTAAGCGACAAAGAGTTGGTAGCAGAGCAAGGTATAGAACCTAGGTCAAGTGTTGCACCTTAATCACTGGACCATCCTGTCTCTCTTCACTGAGCATCGACAAAGACTCTCTTGCACAGTCCTTCATACATTATAGCCCATGTTTCCATCCTCATATTTAGAGAGAGAACAGGGTCCTCTCTTGATGCCATTCTCAGCTGCTGACACTAGTGATGGTCAGATCCTTTTGTGCCAGCTGGTGGATCCTTCCTATCTCAAGTGTTCTCCAGGTCCCACTACTTCCTTACTGCCATAAAAGGGGCACAGACTGGGAAAAGCCCCCTCCTCTGAAACTCCTAGTCTTGGCTCCCATAGAAGGAGGTGGTAGGAGGTAGAGGGATTCCTCCAGGTCCCACTACCTTCCTGGCTCCAGTCCTTCAAACTCTATGCACCTGGAACCCCAGTGACACCCATGGGAGTTCGGTGCATGGTATAGCCTACATTTTGCACAGCAGTTTATGATATGCTTGTAAGGGACTTTAAGGTGAAAAGGGCCCTGTATTTAAAGATATTATTTGCTTGCAATCGCTGCTGCAATTTTAATTTTGCTTCCATAAAACTCGATGCCAAATGAGACAGTCGGAATGAGGCACTGAAAAAAAAAGGCTTGGACACCTTTTCTTGAACAAACAACCTTTCCAAAACTATACAGCATCATCCCAGTATTTGCTGCCAAGCTGTGGAGGGCACAGATGGAGAGGAATAATATGAAAATGTCTCATTAAAGAGCAAACATTTTCACTGATGAACTGCAAACATTGATTCCCAATTGAATGGGGCACATGTAAACACACACACACACACACACACACACACACACACACACACAAAACCCTAACAGAATTGGATTTGCACTTGGGGCTAGATTTTCAAAGGGATTTAGGCAGATAGGCGTGGAGTGGGAATTTCAAAGTGTAACCTTTGGGTGGGCTTGAATTTACTTCCTTGCCTTCCTTTGGTGCCTAACCCTCCACCAACTCCCATAGAAAAGCACCTGGAGACCCAGAATTCAGTCACTGAGGATTTTCAGCAAGAATTGCACATGGTCAACCTCCCCACAGTAAAGTCCAGAAAACAAAAGGAACAAATGTAATGTTTAAGTACCAACTTTATAAAATCTTATGATAAACATTAATAACTTAAATTTTACAACATAACATAGCTACTTTCTAAGCCACACACATTATCTTCAGTTATACATCAATATAAGGAAGGAAAACAAATTACATCTGAACAGATCAATCCCCACAGAAAGACAGTGAGGAGAAGCTCAGAGTTCCCAAAAGCTTAGATTGAGTTCACCCGAGTCTCAATTGGAGTCTTTGATCACCAAATTTATACAATCTGCTGAATGAAAAGGAACATCTTTCCTTCACTTGCTTGTGGAAATTCTCAGCTGGAATCCATGCAGACTCTTCCTCCTCTACCGTTGAAATCACTGTTAGCTGCTAACGAATTAACCAACCACTCAGTTAAGTATATAGCTTTAAAAACAACCCTGTTACAAGAAAACTACAAAATCAGAATAGCAAAATAAATGACTCTTTTCCCATCTTCCCATTTAAATAAAAGAAACATTGCTGAATCATCCTAGCTGAGATAATTTAACTAAACCAGTTTGGATAATATCAAACAACATTCCAAGTATACAATTACAACAAAAGAAATTTGTTTCCCTCAGAATTTCCCCTTTCTATAATTAGCACTATCAGGGCTTTCCTGTTGGGGGGTTAACAATATAACTAACCATCTGCAAAATGCTTCAAAGTTAGGGGAAACAGCACCCTGCTTTCTGCTCCTGGGGCTTATCTTCCCGCAACCCATGCAGGGCACATGGCATTTTGAAAAGCAGCTGCCCTGCCTGCCTGCCCTCATGGAGTCTGAGTCCAGCCTGTTGCAAATTCCACACAGCAGGAAGTTGTCAGAGAAATCTTGAAAAGTCGCTAGATGTGATATGTAACCTACATGAGGGAACATTTCAGATAGATGCAATAAGAACTGTCCAGCTCACGTGAGGGGAATATCTCTCCCCTCAATGAGAGAGGGGTAGTGTTGCTACCTTCCTAATGGCTGGTAACTGGATCCTCAAGGCCCCACTCCCTACTCCACCTTTTCCCTCTCAAGGCCCCACCTCGGCTCCACCTCTTCCCTTGAGGCCCCGTCTCCTGCCACTCCCCTTCCCCAAGACTCCCCTGCTCTACCTCTTCACTCAAGGCCCCACCTCACATGCCATCGCAAGCCACATGAGCAGCCTGGCCGCAGAGGTGGCGGTGGCAGCTGCGACTGCACGGCCTTCTTCCTTCCACCAGACATCAGGGCTTGTCAAATGGCACCTGGACACAAAAGCCAAAACCTGAACTGTCCGAGTGAAAATCGGATAGATGTCCACCCTACTGAGCGGCACCCAGGGCCATGTCCAAGTGAGGGAGTCTTTCCCCAGTGGAGGGTGGGGAGCCAGGGCAGAGTCTGGGGTGGGGGGCAGGGCAGGGTCCATGTAAGAGTCTCCCCCCAGCAAGGCAGGGAGTGAGGCAGGTCTCAAAGGGAGTATCCCTGGGAATCGGGGGAGGCACCACTCTCTGGAAGGCCTTGGCCATGGTGCTCTCAAGGCAACAATTCTCTCAGGACTTGGGAAGCAGCAGCTGAGATGCCATCTCCTCTTCTCTGGCTCTACTGCATGTGTCCGGCCAAGCTACCCCAGCTCAGGCTGCTCCCTCTCCAACTGATCATGGCCTTACCAGGCCCAACAGGGGGACCACTGAGTTGTTCAAACAATGGAGCATGTGGTGACTCTGGGCCAGGCCGTGCCTGTGGATTGATGTCTCTGGGTGACACTGTTCAGACCTCCCCCAATTCGGTGTGTTTGCTGTCTCGAGTCCTGACACTCTCCCACCCCTCTCAGCTCAGGGCTGATCGGCAGGATTGTGTAGTCAGAAGAGCGTGGAATGGATTTTATTCTGATCTTATGACCATACAAATCGGCAACTTCTTTCTCTGAATATCACTAATTGGCAGTGACAGTTGCTAGATTTGTCAGTGGTTACTTTGACACTTATTTCCTCGCTAGGGAAATCAAAAAGTCGTTAAATCTAGTGGAAAAAATTGCTAAGTTGGCAACACAGGCAACAGAGACTAGTTCCTGTTCCAATTCCAATTCCACATCCAATTCCAAAAATGTCGAAGTTTGGAGAGCTAATTGTGTATCTGTGTAGCAACAAGGACCCAGACACAACCCATTCCTACCTAACCCCCCTATAGATATCTTAAAGAGATATCTCCCTATTAGGGACACGGGATACATAAGGTGAGGTATTAGAGCTCAGAGATATTTTTGGCTCACATTTTTTTGGCAAAAAATGCAGATTTGGTAACAACAAAGTGTCTTGAATTTTGCTGATCAATCAGAATGAGAGGAGGGAAGCACCAGGTGCTCCAGCAGGATCAGTAGTCCTAGCCCTCCAGGGTCCCGATTACTGAGTGCTTCAGGGAAAAGAAAGCCAGCAGCCAGGTAGTTGTAGCTACGGTCCAGGTTCTATGTGATCCATTAACAGCCTGGGCACAAGCTTTCCTCAAATTCAGCATACTGAAGCTGAGACCCTACCAATTGCTTACACCTTTAGTCAGCCATATTCACTGTCAGAGAAAGCCCCAGAGCCTTTGCCCCTGCAGGGGCTGGTAAAATACAGCCGAAGTTATTTTCAGACCTTCTGATACAATGTTCTATCCCTCCCTTACAGACACACACATCCTGCTGTTTGTGACTGTGCCCTGTAAAAGCCCAGTGACTGATGCTCCCAATTTCAATTTGCTCTTCCTGAAACATCTTTTCCTTATTTGTTTCTGGCAAATTGGAAATAGCTTTTCTATTTTAAAGCAGTGATTTCCGTACTCACAAAAGCACAGTTCCCTGATTTCAGCAGCACATTTGAATAGGTTTTTTACTAAAAGCACAATGAGCCGGATTCAGACCTGGGGAAAGTGACAACAATCCCAATGGATAACAGTAATTTCCTATTTGTCAAGCGGCTTTGCCATGCTCCTGCTGTGTGACCTTGGTCATTGCTTCTCTCTGGGCTTGTTTCTGCCCCTACTTAGACTAAACTTTTCAGCGCAGGACTCACTATGTGTTTGTACAGCACGTACTAGAGTCCAGTGTAGGGTGCCAGCCAGCAGAGATTCAAACCGTCTCATTAATTTCAAGTTTGGAACTTTAATTTCTTTCAGAGTTACACTTTTCATTCTGTGCCAGGGGAAAATTGAAGTCAACCCTCTCATTTTGAGAAAAATTGAGTCCTTGCAGCTGCCTGGGCTGACACATTGCCTGATCAATGCACCTGTATTGGGGTTATATCAGTCGTCTTGTTACAGACCATGCAGCCTTTTTCATTTTTGACATGTGCTGTTTGCAATGACTGATAAAGTGCTTACGTTCAAAGCAGCTCTTTAGAGGGACCCATCTTTCCCTGAAAATAACAGTGTTTGAGAAAAAGTTGGAACGTTGCCGATTCTTTAGTGAGCAATTCAGATGATTGTTCGAATACATCTAAATAATCTCTAACCTCTAGTCAGGGCTCTGTTTGAGCTAAATAAAGGTTTCAAAGCCTCTCAATAGTTGTTTCTTGTTTCCACCTGAGACTGGTTAGAACATTGTGCCCCTTCCTATCAGGCCAGGATCACCTCATGAGAATTAGCCGTGTTTTTATCATGAAACTCTGTAGATCTGGCTGACTCAGGCCCTGTGCGCTTACAGTGCCCAGTGAAGTCAAGGCAAAGATTTTCTTTGAATATACTGGGCTTTGGATAAGGCTGATATCATGGGCCTTAAGAAAGCTTCACCCAGGTCTTGTCAGGCTTAGGGGCTCTGAACAGCAGCATGGGTCTGAACATCAAAATGTTGTCCTGTAACTCCTCAGGGTGGATGCTTCAAGCGCGAACTAATAGATTCTAGCGCAGGACTACTCTAATGTGCAATAGGAACCTTTTGGTTTGTGTCCGCAGTGTCTGCATGGGGGAGTCAGCACCCATTTTGGTGTTCACTGCTATTCACACCCCTATAGTCTGAACTCTGGGGCAGTGTACACATAACCTTAATCCAGAATACAGTAACCTAGTTTCTCAGCAGCTGGTGCTGCTGAGAGCACATTCCCCCACTGCTTTGCTCACTACATCGGTTCCCCATAGAATATCAGGTCAAGTTCAAAGTTTGCAGATGACACAAACATTTTGGGGGATTGGTAAATAATGAAGATGGGAACAGATTGATTGATTCAGAGCGATCTGGATTGCTTTGTAAACGGGGCACACACAAACAGTATGTGGCTTAATTCAGGTAAATGCAAATGTACACATCTGGGAATAAAGAAGGTGGGCCATACGTACAGGATGGAGGACCCAATGCTGGGAAGCAGTGATTCTGAGAAAGATTTGGGGGTCATGCTGGATAGTCAGCTGAACACGAGCTTCTAATGAGATGCTGTGGCCAAGAGAACTCACGCAATCCTGGCATGCATAAACCGGGGAATCTCGAGTGAGGAGTAGAGAGGTTATTTTACCTCTGTGTTTGGCATTGATGTGACCGCTGCCAGAATACTGTACCCAGTTCTTGTGCCCAAAATTCAAGAAGGATGTTGATAAATTAGAGAGGGTTCAGAGAAGAGCCATAGGAATGATTAAAGGATAAGAGAATATCCCTGCTAGTGATAGATTGAACTGTTTGAGTCTATTTAGCTTCCAAAGAGAATGTTAAAGGGTGACTTATAGTCTATAACAGGGATCAGCAACCTTCAGCCTGCAGCCCGCCAGGGTAAGCCCCTTGGCGGGGCGGGCTGGCTTGTTTACCTGCCGTGTCTGTGGGTTCGACCGATTGCGGCTCCCACTGGCCATGGTTCACTGTTCCAGGCTAATGGGGGCTGTGAGAAGCTGCGGCCAGAACATCCCTCGACCTGCGTACCATGTGATGTGGGCGTACCATGGATTTATATAAGAGCAATAAGATATTCTCTATCTCTTTTTCTAATGATTCCTAACATCCTGTTTGCTTTTTTCACTGTCGCTGCACACTGGGTGGACGTCTTCAGAGAACTATCCACAACGACTCCAAGATCTCTTTCCTGATTAGTTGTAGCTAAATTAGCCCCCATCATATTGTATGTATAGTTGGGGTAATTTTTTCCAGTGTGCATTATTTTACATTTATGCACATTAAATTTCATTTGCCATTTTATTTCCCAATCACTTAGTTTTGTGTGATCTTTTTGAAGTTCTTCACAGTCTGCTTTGGTCTTAACTATCTTGAGCAGTTTAGTATCATCTGCAAACTTTGCCACCTCATTGTTTACCCCTTTCTCCAGATCATTTATGAATAAGTTGAATAGGATTAGTCCTAGGACTGACCCTTGGGGACCATCACTAGTTTCCCCCTCCATTCTGAACATTTACCATTTATTTCTACCCCATATTCCCTGTCTTTTAACTAGTTCTCAATCCATGAAAGGATCTTCCCTTTTATCCCATGTGTAGACCAGCAGACTCACCCCTGAGGCGCTTCCTGCTGGTTGTCCTTGGGAGTTAGCTCAATTCCAGCTCCAGAGCATCCTCTGGAGGCCAGTGATCCGCCTGTCCTCTCGCCCCCATGTCCCTCCCTGGACCCGGTGCCCTTTTACCTGGGGTGCTGCCCCATGGCAGTACCCTCTCAGTCTTAGGGTCTCCCCTCCCTGGGAAACCCCCACCCACAATCCCCACCTTGCCTCAGTATATGGCTACTGCCAGTCATTGTCTAGCCCCATGCCCTGGGGCAGACTGCAGTATCAGCGTACACATCACTGGCAAGGTTGGATTTGGACCAGCTGGCTTGGCCTACCCTTGGGCTGCCCTCTGTAACCCCAAGTACCTGTTGGCATTCTGCTAGGCTGCAGCCTGGGGCTTTCCAGGCTCGAGCTCCACAGCCCTGCTTCACTCAGGTACTCTGTCTAACTCCCTGCAACCAGGCCCATCTCTCTCTACAGGCAGAGGGGGACTTCTTGGGTGCCTGGCTTCTCTGCCTTTATAGGGCAAGCTGAGTCTGTTTGGAGCGTGGCCCCAACTGCAGCCACTTCCCCCAATCAGCCCAGCCTAAAAGCTGCTTTCTCTAGCCACAGCCCCCTCCCAGGGCTGTTTTTAACCCTTCAGAGCAGGAGAAGGTGTCCACCCCACTACACCATGACAACTTAATTTACATAAGAGCCTTTGTTGAGGGACCTTGTCAAAGGCTTTCTGGAAATCTAAGTACACTATGACCACTGGATCCCCCTTGTCCATGTTTGTTGACCCCTTCAAACAACTCTAATAGATTGGTAAGATATGATTTCCCTTTACAAAACCATGTTGACTTTTGCACAACAAATTATGTTCTTCTAAGGGTATGTCTACACTATGGGATTATTCGATTTTACATAAACCGGTTTTGTAAAACAGATTGTATAAAGTCAAGTGCACGCAGCCACACTAAGCACATTAATTCGGCAGTGTGCGTCCATGTACTGAGGCTAGCATCGAATTCCAGAGCGTTGCACTATGGATAGCTATCCCATAGCTATCCCATAGTTCTCGCAGTCTCCCCCGCCCTTTGGAATTCTGGGTTGAGATCCCAGTGCCTGATGGGGCAAAAAACATTGTCGCGGGTGGTTCTGAGTACAGCCTCACCCCTCCCTCCGTGAAAGCAGCAGACAACTTTTTCGCACCTTTTTTCCTGGGTGAACTGTGCAAATGCTATAGCACAGCAAGCATGGACCCTGCTCAGATCAAGACTGCAATCATGGACGTTGTAAACACCTCACGCATTCTCGTGCAGTCTATGCTGAACCAGGACCTGCAAAGCCAGACGAGGAGGAGGCGGCTACGGCAGCGCGGCGACAAGAGTGATGAGGACATGGACACAGAATTCTCTCAAACTGCGGGCCCCTGCGCTTTGGAGATCTTGCTGGTAATGGGGCAGGTTCTAGCCATTGAACGCCGATTTTGGGCCCGGGAAACAAGCACAGACTGGTGGGACCGCATAGTTTTGCAGGTGTGGGATGATTTGCAGTGGCTGCGAAATTTTTGCATGCGTAAGGGGACTTTCATGGAATTTTGTGACTTGCTTTTCCCTGCCCTGAAATGCCAGAATACCAAGATGAGAGCAGCCCTCACAGTTGAGAAGCGAGTGACAATAGCCCTCTGGAAGCCTGCAACGCCAGACAGCTACCGGTCAGTCGGGAATCAATTTGGAGTGGGCAAATCTACTGTGGGGACTGCTGTGATGCAAGTAGCCAAAGCAATTATTAAGCTGCTGCTACGACAGGTTGTGACTCTGGGAAATATGCAGGTCATAGTGGATGGCTTTGCTGCAATGGGATTCCCTAACTGTGGGGGGATGATACATGGAATCCACATCCCTATCTTGGCACCAGAGCACCAGGACACCCAGTACGTAAACCGTAAGGGTACTTTTCAATGGTGCTGCAAGCACTGGTGGATCACAAGGGACATTTCACCAACATCCACGTGGGATGGCCAGGAAGGGTTCAAGACCTTCGCGTCTTCAGGAATATTACTCTGTTTAAATGGCTGCAGCAAGGGAATTACTTCCCAGACTAGAAAATAACAGTTGGGGATGTTGAAATGCCTGTCGTTATCCTGGGGGACCCAGCCTACCCCTTGATGCCATGGCTCATGAAGCCATACACAGTCAGCCTGGACAGTAGTCAGGAGCTGTTCAACTACAGGCTGAGCAAGTGCAGAATGGTAGTAGAATGTGCATTTGGCCGTTTAAAGGAGCGCTGGCGCACATTACTGACTTGCTCATACCTCAGCCAAACCAATGTCCCCTTTGTTATTGCTGCCTGCTGTGTGCTCCACAATCTCTGTGAGAGTAAGGGGGAGACCTTTATGGCGGGGTGGGAGGCTGGGGCAAATCACCTGGCTGCTGAGTACATGCAACCAGACACCAGGGTGATTAGAAGAGCACACCACGAAGCGGTGCGCATCAGAGAAGCTTTGAAAATGAGTTTCATTACGGGCCAGGGTACGGTGTGACTGCTGTGTTTGTTTCCCCTTGGTGAACTCCCCGCCCCTTGATTGACTCATTCCCTGTAAGCAACCCACCCTCCCCCTTCGATGACAGCTTGCTTAAGGAAATAAAGTCACTATCATTTAAAAATCATGTATTCTTTATTAAAAAGTCATTATAAAAAGAGGGAGAGAACTGACAAGGTAGCCCGGGTGTGGTTTGGGAGGAGGATAGGAGGGAAGGAAAAGGCCACTAAAAAAATTTCAAAGTAATGACAGCCTTTTGGTTGGGCTGTCAACGGGGGTGGAGTGGGCGGGGGCAGGAAGACTTCCCCCACGCATTCTTATACGTCTGGGTGAGGAAGATATGGAACATGGTAAGGGTGGTTACACAGGGGCTGCAGCAGCACTCTGTGACCCTTCTGCTGTTCCTGAAGCTCCACCAGATGTCGGAGGATATCAGTTTGATCACGCAGCAGCCCCAGAGTTGCATACCGCCACCGCTGATCTTCCTGCCTACACCTTTGATCTTCCTGCCTACACCTCTGATCTTCCTGCCACCACCTCTCATCTCGAACGTCTCTCCTGTCCTCACGTTGGTCCCTCCTGTCCTCACGTTCACTGGCATCTTTCCTGTAATTTGATACTATGTCCTTCCACTCATTCAGATGAGCTCTTTCATTGCGGGTCACTTTCATGATTTCCGAGAACATTTAGTCTCACGTCTTTTTTTTCCGCCGCCTTATCTGAGATAGCCTTCGGAATGGAGTAGGGAGGCTTGAAAAATTTGCAGCTGCATGAGGGAGGGAAAAAAGGGAGAGAAGTATTTAAAAAGATACATTTTACAGAACAATGCTTATACTCTTTCACGGTGAACAACACTATTCACCTTACATAGCACATGTGATTTCACTACAAGGTCACATTTTACATCTTAATATTGAGTGCCTGCAGCTCTGGTGTTACAGATCTCGCAGACGCAGGTCCGGGCAGCAGAATTCAGCTTGCATGCGGCCATGGTAAGCCATTGTCTTTCGGCTTCTGCAGCCTTCATATACACAGTGCCCTCCTTTCCCAAATACCAAGCAAAGCCCGTTCAGTGCTGCTTCTTTCCTGTTAACATGCAGCAGCAGAAACCACCACCCCATCCAATTCTGTGGGATGATCGCTTTACCCCTCCCCCCACCACGTGGTTGGTATCATGGAAGATCACTGCTAAACACCCCCCTCCCCCCCGCAATGTGGCTGGTAGCAGGGAAGATCCCTGATAGCCAAATGCGAAAAAGCTCAACGCCATTTCCCGCCCCCCTGCCCCCGCTAGGCTACCTGCATGGAAGGATTTCTTTTAAGCAGCAGGCAAACAGCCCAGTAGGAATGGCCATCTCTGTCCCCTTTATTAAATGCCTGAATTTCAGCCAGGTTACCATGAACGATATCACTCTCCTGAGTATAACACAGCGAGATAAAGAATGGATATTGCTTGAATACCAGCAATCACTGGGACCACACGCAGCTATGCTTTGCCATGCAATGATACCAGATTACTTGCTACATGCATGGCGTGGTCAAGTGTCCTACCATGGTGGACAGAATAAGGCTGCCTTGCCCAGAAACCTTCTGCAAAGGCTTTTGGAGTACCTCCAGGAGTGCTTCATGGAGATGTCCCTGGAGGATTTCTGCTCCATCCCCAGACACGTTAACAGATTTTTCCAACAACTGTACTGGCCGCGAATGCATCCCAAGTCCTCAGGGCAAATTAATCATTAAAAAAAACACTTGCTTTTAAACCATTTTTTATATTTACAAAGGTACACTCACCAGAGGTCCCTTCCATGGCTTCATTGTCTGGCTTGGGAGGGCTAGGAGGGTAATTCCGTCTGGGTGAGAAAAAGCTCCTGGCTGTTGGGGAGAACGGAGTGCTGTGTGCTCTCTGCAAGCTCGTCCTCCTCATCTTCCCTGTCCGCAGAATCCTCAGGCATGGCTGAGATTACCACCCCCACCTCGGAATCCCCGGACAGGGGTGGGGAACTGGTGGCGAACCCCCCTAGAATTGCATGCAGCTCAGCATAGAAGTGGCATGTTTTCAGCCCTGCCCAGGACCTTCCATTTACTTCTTTGGTTTTCTGGTAGGCTTGTCTGAGCACCTTAATTTTCACTCTGCACTGCACTGAGTCCCTGGTGTGGCCTTTCTCCATCATGGCCTTGGAAATTTTTTCAAATGTTTTTTCATTTCATCTTTTGGAACATAGTTCTGTTAGCATGGAATCCTCTCCCCATATAGCAATCAGATCCAGTACCTCCCGTGCAGTCCATGCTGGAGCTCTTTTTCGATTCTCAGAAGACTGCATTGTTACCTGCGCTGATGAGCTCTGCGTGGTCACCTGTGCTGGTGAGCTCTTCACGCTGGCCAAACAGGAAATGAAATTCAAAAGTTCGCGGGGCTTTTCCTGTCTACCTGGCCAGTGAATCCGAGTTCAGATTGCTGTCCAGAGCGGTCACAGTGGTGCACTGTGGGTTACCGCCCGGAGGCCAATACCGTCGATTTGCGGCCACACTAACCCTAATCCGACATTGCAATACCGATTTCAGCGCAACTCCTCTCGTTGGGGAGGAGTATAGAAACCAGTTTAAAGAGCCCTTTATATCGATATAAAGGGCCTTGTTGTGTGGACTGGTGCAGGATTAAATTGGTTTAATGCTGCTAAAATCGGTTTAAACGCGTAGTGTAGATCAGGCCTAATTATCTGACAATTTTACTCTTGACTATTGTTTCAACTAATTTGCCTGGTACTGACATTACATAAAAAAGCACTAGCAAAGTCAGTACAAACTAAAATCTCATACAGACAATGACTTGTTTATGCTGCTCTGTATACTATACACTGAAATGTAAGTACACTATTTACATTCCAATTGATTTATTTTTTAATTATATGGTAGACATGAGAAAGTCAGCAATTTTTCAGTACTAGTGAGCTTTGATACTTTTTTATTTCTATGTCTGATTTTCTAAGCAAGTCGTTTTTAAGTGAGGTGAAATTTGGGGTGCGCAAGGCAAATCAGACCCCTGAAAGGGATGCAGTAGTCTGGAAAGATTGAGAGCACTATCTTAGAGGGTACCAAAGATGGTAATAAATGTTCTTTTGGGGAAAAGAGAAGTTAGTTGAAATGGGCTGGAGCTGTCATTATTGCTCTTCTTGTTGTTAAAGTCTAGTCCCCTTTCACCCCAGGTGATCTTTGGGATTTAACTGGAGCTGGTGATGTCATCTGGGTCCCGCTCTCTGGCCTGGGCAGGATGAGGACAAAGGTCCAGGGTCCCAGGAGATGGTGGAGAAGGCATCCATGTTCGTGCAGTTCACTCCACTGAGCATTTTTTCTCCCCTATGTTCATTTCTTTCTGTAAGCTGCAAGGACCCACTATCACAATTAGGACATGGGCAATCTGACCTAGTGGTCAGGCCAGGTCAGATACCAGGAGGCCAGGGTCTAACACAGGCTACCAGGCAAACCAAGACACGGGAGTCAGGCAGGGTCAGGTTACCAGGAGAATAGCTACAGGCCCGCAGGGGTGAGTATTACAGGGGAAGCAGTACTAAGCAGAAGTGATCCAGTTATATGGACAACTTCCTGTTCCTGTGCTTGTTTTAAATAGAATCTGAGAACCAATCAGATCCCAGGACTGGAGTCCTCTGTCAGAGTTCATCTTCTGTGCAGACAACTGTAGGCAGATAACTGAGTGGCAAATTAGAATTTACTAGCTGCTACGGGAGCAAGGCCTGAAGTCCTACATACCCCCAAAAGGAACCATGGGTGCAAACCCCCACCCCTTATGATTTTGCCCATCAGTTAGGCTTAGAATCCGACATAGCAATTTTTGCCCATTAATTTCCAGACTCACATTTTCTTGTTTACCGTGCATGATCTTAACACTGTCCTGAGTTACATTAGGAGGCCTTTTTGCTTGGACTAATTCAATCTCTGTCTCCCTCTCATAGCTCTTCCCATCAACATTTGTTACTAGGTTTTTGTGACATCTGATGAACTTTCACATACTCTGTCAGTTGAGCTCACAGTTAGGGTAAACCTGTAGACCCAATTATCACAACAGAGGCTGAGACACATAATGGCTGAATGGCTTGCCCAAAATCAGTCAACTACTCAGGGTACATCTACACTACAGCTGGAGGTGTAGTTTTCAGCTCGGAAAGACGTACACGCATGAACTCTGATCGAGCTCGAATACTGAATGCAGCGGTTGTAGCTGCAGCATTTCAGGCGGCAGCCTGGGTTAGCCATCTGAATATGGACCAAGGGTTTTGGAAGGAGCTGTACTCAGATGAGTAGCCCATCCCATGGCTTTCGCTACTGTGGCGACACTGCCATTCTAAGTGTGCTAGTTCAGTCAAAGCTAATACAAATACATAAGTGGGAGAGAGAGCTCAACTGTTTGTGCATTGGCCTGTTAAACCCAGGCTTGTGAGTTCAGTCCTTGAGGGGGCCATTTAAGGGTCTGGAGGGGGAAAAAAAAGTTGGAGATTGGTTTAGCTTTGAGCAGCACTAGATAACCTCCTGAGGTCCCTTCTAGCTCTGCTATTCTATGATATGTTTACCCAAGCTGGACACTACTGCTGCAGTGTAGACATTCCCTAAGCAGCAAGACCAAATTTAGCTGCTATATTTCCCTGTTATCTTCCCTTGGTGAATACCATGGGGCTTAGGAAATTTAGGTATGAGAGATTTGCTATTTTGTGGATGTGAGCAATGGACTGGTAGAAAGCTGCAGCTTTGAAAAAGGCAAGCCGGCCATCCTGCTGCAAATACTAACTGTGGCCCTGATTCCCCAAGGTACTTAAGCACGTGCCTGTCTTTAAGCGCTTTGGATTCACTGGGACTATTCACACTGTTCAAGTTAGACCCAGACTTAAATACCTGGCTGACGGGGGGCCTCTCTAACGATGATGTTTAAGAAACACACATACGGTCACACACACTCCACAGAGCATGGAGCCTGCAGTGCGAAGGGACCAGAAGCTGCCCATACATTGAGGAAGAGCAGGGAAGCAACGGTTGCAGAAGGTATAGCTATGGTCTGCAGATGGGTACTGCAGTAATTAGACCATCCCCATGCAGTAAGATATAGCTAGTTATCTTACTGCTGCACCTGTTTACATGTCCTCCAGCTGGTACATTTTGCTTAGTTTGCTGCATTCTAGCTTCATGCTGGGGATCTAGATATTGTACCCAGAAAACAATGATACATCCCTTCCCTGGTGACCCTTTACTCAGGCTGTGTGTGTCCTGAAATTTTTAATTATATTTTTCAATCCTCCTTTTACACGTTCTGCTTATTTCATCTCTTTACTTGCTCCTGTGCAGTAGCAATGCACGGTACTTGGGACATAAACAGTAGGTGAGTCTGTGATTTTCCTTGGCAATAATCTGGTTCCTGCATCTGAACAAATATTACTCTGCTTTCGCCCTTATCATTTATCCACCCTTGAACTGGGTAATGGTTTTGTAAAGTGCAGTGCCCCTGTTGCCACTTAATTAACATTATGGATGGCCTGGTACAGCAAATATTGGCATCACAGATATTGCAATCATGAAAATACCTACTGCAATTATAGTGTGAAATTCCCAAGTACACATCTCATTTAGATTTAGGAAGAGAGCTCCTGAAGATTAAACAAATAGCACTTTCTAAAAAGCCTGTTTGGTCACTTTTCTGTGGAGGGAGAGCTTTTCTAGAGCTATCAGTCCAGTACTTTCCAAAAGCCTGACATTGAATTCAGAATTTTTAAATTGGTGAGTGTGTATAGGATGACTATATGCTATACAGGGATTTGATTCTAATCCCGTTTACAGCGGCTTGAACTCAAGGGAAGGGGTAGCTTAGTGGTTTGAGCATTGGCCTGCTAAACGCAGAGTTGTGAGTTCAATCCTTGAGAGGGCCACTTAGAAAACTGGGGGCAAAATCAGTAGTTGGTTCTGCTATGGAAGGCAGGAGGCTGGACTCAGTGATCTTTCAGGGTCCCTTCCAGCTCTGTGAGGTAGGTATATCTTTCTGATGTGTGTGAGATCAGAGGGGGGCTTATAGGCACACACAGGGGGCCTGGTTCATTGTTTCTCTTCAGCCCCCAAAAGGGGCTGCTGTAAATGGGATTAGAATCAAATCCCTGTGTAGCATATAGTCATCCTATACACACTCAGCAATTTAAAAGTTCTGAATTCAATGTCAGGTGTTTGGAAAGTGCTGGATTGATAGCTCTAGAAAAGCTCTCCCTCCACAGAAAAGTGACCAAACAGGCTTTTTAGAAAGTGCTATTTGTTTAATCTTCAGGAGCTCTCTTTCTAAATCTAAATGAGATGTGTACTTGGGAATTTCACAGTATAATTGCAGTAGGCATTTTCATGATTGCAATATCTGTGATGCCAATATTTGCTGTACCAGGCCATCCTAGCACCTCCTACTTCAACCTGCTTTAGGCATGGTGCCAGCTGAGTGCCCAATAACAGCCATGGTTCTGGAATGGCACAGCCTGTGCCAGGGATTGTATTGGCTCTCACAACATGCACTGATCTTTGCTGCACCCTTCTATTACTGGGAAGCAACAGAGCTTCTCCTTCTGCCCAAATGCTGGAGCTGTTTCGTGGATCCGAGGGCACTTCTACACTGCAATAAAAAACCAATGGCCTGGCTCAGCTGATGGGATTGCAGGGATAGGGCTGTAGCTGGTCTAGTTCAAAGGTCTTAGAACCTGGGCTCCAGCCTGAGTATCTTCATTGCAATTTTATAGTCCCACAGCCTGAGCCAGCTGACCCGGGCTCTGAGACTCAGGGCTGCAGATTTTTTAATTGCAGTGTACACGTACCCGGAGAGTCCTCAGTTCACTATGATGGCCAAGCTTTTGTAAAGGGCTGCTCAATGGATAAGAAACACACTTTTCTCATAGTACTGCAGGCTGAGACCGTGTTCTGTAGGGGAATAAACCAGTGTGTGTGGGGGAGAAAATCACATGCGAACTAACCAGGAAGTAAGGGTGGGTGAAGCAGTGGTCCAGCTCCTAATACTCCAAGTATGCCAGTTAACCCTTTGATGACCAGTTCACTATACTCTTCCCCCTCGTAGTTTACAGCATGGTTGTTTTCTTTTAAATAATCAGGCGCTCTTAGTGCTCTCATGGGGTAGCACCTTTCCACAGCAGCCAGAATCATAGGATCATAGAATATCAGGGTTGGAAGGGACCTCAGGAGGTCATCTAGTCCAACCCTCTGCTCAAAGCCAGGACCACCTCTGGGGGCAGAAATCCACTTTCTCTAGTCTTCTGCTCCTAAAATTTGGTAGATACCCACAGCTTGGACCTTCCTTGCAAAGCAACATCCTCTTCTGGCCTTGGGTCCTCCCCAGTGGTCATCGGCAAAGGGCAAAGTAGTGCTTGCACCTCACTCTGAAAGCTGACATGATGCTGATGTCATCTTATGCACCACTCTGACTTAAACGGACTTTAAAAGACAAGGGATCCAGTTTGTTCCAGGACAGTACCTAGTGTGAAGCTGGCAAGCAACATTCCAGCTCTGGACAAGACTGCAGGTATCAGCTAAGAAGTAACATATTCACTTGCTGACTTGTGTGTTAGTATAGTCCAAAGTAGATGTTAAGAAATGTATAAGAATGTGTTTAAACTTCATGAAAAGCTGATGGGATGAACACTAATATCTGATTAGCCAAACCCTGTTACTTGCCATTGACTTTGGTTTTGCTATAGGATGCAACCACCGCTCACATGCTACAGCATATAAACACCGATGGAAAGGACGTTCTCAGGCACAGGAAATATTAAACAGCATGCTTTAGGGTTTAAGGCCATTTCTAACTCTAGGGATTAGTAGGAGAACTACAGTAGGGGCATACTATCCCACAGCTGCTGCATGTAAGTGTAAGCAGAGTCAGAATGAGCTCTACCCTGACATCTGGTAGTGAGCTGTGGAAAAGGACTTCAGGGACTGATCTTGTTTGCATAGGCACACCCACCCTACCTAACATGATGGACTGCTTGACCAAATGGTCACTTTGGCTGCTGTGGGATCCCCAGTATCTTTGTTATTGGGGCAGGAGTAGTAAAGTGTTGTTATCCTGGTTATGTGAATCAAGGACAGTAGAACTGTACTTGGCATGTTATAATGGAGGGACTTACCCTCAATGAAGCAGCACTCGCAAGGGGCTTGGGTTCCAAAACCCAGTGAATTGAGAGAAGCTGGGGACAGGAATGGGGACAGGAATGTATACCTGGTAGTGTGGGCCCCTTTGAAGAGTCCTAAACACCACTTTGATTCTCTCTCTCTCTCTCTCTCCACTGTGTAAAAACAGAGCTAATTTTGACTCCATGGGGAGTCTTCTTACATGCTACAAATCTGAAATCACTAATACCTGGGTCTAAGCATTAGATCTACTTTGGGCTAGTGGTGTACCAGCACTGAGGCTTCCCTACAACCAGCTAAACTCATTGAGAGCTGAAGTCACTAAGAGCTGAGATCACTGAGAGCTGTGTTAAGTAGTAGGGGGCTGAAGACAAGTTGGTGAGTGGCTAGCAAGATGACTACCAGAGCAGACAGCAGGATAGCTGGTGGAAAGCAGAGCAGAGTGGATAGCAGGATGGCTGGCGATGAAGGCTGCAGCAGAACCCCGTGGAGAGGTGTGGCACTCGGCTGTTGACCCGAGCAGCGGAGCACGTAAGATGCCCCCCATACCTCCCTCCACTTCCACCCAGGCTGGGCGATAAACTTTGCAGATGAACTTCGGAACTCTGGGGGATGCACTGACCAAAGTCAGAAACTGTGGGAGGGGTGACTGTTGGGTTGCTGGACTTGGGGAAATGGACACTGCCAAACTTACTTGGGAGTGGGTCTTTTGCTCATGTTTTGTGTTATGAATCCTGTTTGTGGTGTTTCCCCAACATAATGCTGCAATGTTTTCTTCCTTTATTAAAAGGCTTTTGCTTCACTCAGTCTGTGTGCTTCTGAGAGGTGAAGTATTGCACCTTAGACGTGACCAGGGGGGTGGTATATAATTGTCCCAGGTCACTGGGTAGGGGCTCGAGCCGGGTTTTGCACTGTGTTATTGAAATGGAACCCCTAGATACAGAAGGGTTACATAAGGTTTTTGGCCAAGAGACAAGATATGGACTTTCTAGCAGTGAGTGTGATTCGTCATTAGAACAAACTACCAAGAGAAGTGGTGGATTCCCCATGACTTGAAAACCTTGAGCTATGATTTACTGCTGTCGGAGACTGGGACACGGGCAGTCATGTCTAGTGGTTAGAGCAGAGGCAGCTGCCAGGAATAGGAGTCCGCCCAGAGTCAGAGGCCAATTGCCAGAGCTGGAAGTCAGGAATTGGAGTGAAGGGTTAGAACTCAGTTTCCTGGAGTTAGGGAAGACAGAAGTAGGGCTGAAAGAAGGCTAGGGAACAGCAGGCACAGCAGCTAACACAGCCATGGGCAAATGGGCTGAGCTGCTGCCAGACTTCTGCCGCTGGGTGTAAGAGTCGGTTTGCTGACTCTTCCAACCAATCAGGTGACATAGCTAATTAGGCAGTCTGCTCCTTAGGTTGCCTGAAGATCAGGGTCTGCTGCAGATCCTGATTCCTGACAGACGCCTTGCTGGAAGATATGTCAAATATACGATTTAGTCATGGAGGTTATGGATTCCGTGACGTTAACAGACCTTCGTGACTTCAGCCCTGCAATGGGGGTAGGAATGGGCAGGGCTCTGGGCTGAGGCCGTCAGCCCCATGCTGGAGGGGAGGGGCTTGGGCTTCCCTGATTTATTGTTTAGTGCCTATATCCTGTCTGTTACTTACTAAAAATACCACTGACAAAAATCTTAACCTTAAATGTAAATTATTGGGCTCAATGCAGGAGTAACTTGGGGAAATTCTCTGGCTTGCGTTATACAGATAGTCCGACTAGATGATCTAATCCAGGGGTCAGCAACCTTTCAGAAATATGTGGTGAGTCTTCATTAATTCACTCTAATTTAAGGTTTTGCATGCCATTTTAACGTTTTTAGAAGGTCTCTTTCTATAAGACTATAATATATAATTAAACTATTGTTATCTGTAAAGTAAATAAGGTTTTTAAAATGTTTAAGAAGCTTCATTTAAAATTAAATTAAAATGCAGAGGGGGCGGGACCAATAGCCCGGACCTAGGCAGTGTGAGAGCCACTGAAAATCAGCTTACAAGCTGCCTTTGGCACATATGCCATAGGTTGCCTACCCCTGATCTAATCATTTCATCTGGCCTTAAAATCTGTGAATCTATTAATTCCTTTGCTTCTAAGAGAACATAGGAATAGCTGTCGAAGTTGGTATTCAAGATGCTCCCATGCTGATAAACGCTATCAACCAAGGGCGGCTCCAGGCACTAGCACAGCAAGCGCGTTCTGGGGCCGCAACCCGCAAGGTGCGGCCTGCCGGTTGCTGTGAGGGCAGCAGTCAGGCTGCCTTCGGCGGTGCACCAGTGGAAGGTCCACTGGTCCTGCAGCTTTGGCGGCAATTTGGCAGCGGGTATGCTGAAGGCGTGGGACTGGCTGACCTCCCGCAGGCATGCCGCCAAAAGCTGCCTGCCTGCTGTGCTTGGGGTGGCAAAAACGATAGAGCTTCCCCTGCTATCAACTACATAAACCATTTTCTCAGTGTGGAATATTAAAATAGTTTAATAATGTGACTATGTGTTGTCTGCAGATAATATGCCTTTTACAAAGAAAGTGCAAATGCAGTCCGCAAAAGGAATGTAATCAAGGTATCTAATGTAAGGTGACAGTAGGCCAGATTCATCACAGGGATTAGCATGTTTTACTTTTCAAGCTGCAGCAAATAAAGATCTTTTTTCCCAGTCGTTAATGTTCAAAAGCTGATCAATAAATATAGTTCAGCTGATAATTGCTACATATCTATCTATATTCATAGAAAACTGGCACCTGTGGAGAGAACAGAGTTTCATGAAGTGCTACTTACCTGGTAATCTTCCTTGCAAAGTGCAAATTTGCTTTTTGCAAAATGCTGAGCAGCAGCTACTGCTGCTGTGATATAACAAACCTCAAGCAATTGAAATGGTCACCAAAAGTAAATCAATACAGAGCATTCAGATGTGCAGAATCTGGGTATACTGAATAGAGCTGGGCAACATTTTTCAGCCAACACTATTTTTCAGTGAAAAAATGCAGATTTGATGATACTGAAATGTTTTGTGCATTCACAGGGCCAGCGCTTCCATTTAGGTGACCTAGGCAATTGCCTAGGGTGCCAGGATTATTGAGGGGCGTTATTTTGCCGGGGGGGGGGGCGGCAGGCGGCTCCGGTTGACCTGCCGCAAGCATTCCTGTGGACGGTCCGCTGGTCCCGCGGCTCTGGTGGACCTGCCGCAGGTGTTCCTGCGGACGGTCCACTGGTCCCGCGGCTCCGGTGGACCTCCCTCAGGCACATCTGTGGCAGGTCCACCAGAGCTGCTGGAGCACCGCGCGGGGCGGCGAAATGGCCATGCGCCTAGGGCGCCAAAAACACTGGCGCCAGTCCTGTGCATTCATGTCAGTTTCAGCAAATTGCTAGATTTTTGTTCCTCCTAGTCAGAAAAAAAAGAAAAGAAAATGTTTTATTTTGACATTTGATTAAAGAAAAATTGTTTCAAATCTAAACTTTAAGGCACATGAAGGAAATAAAAGAATTTTTTAAATGAAAAGTTAATTTCATCATTTAGAAAAATAAGTGACTGCAACATTGTTTGACCCACAGATTAGGTTGTAAAGTTTCAATTTGCTGAACATTTCTCATTTTGGGGTTGATTTTTTTTGTTAAACTTTTTGAAAATGCCAAATGTCTAATACGGAAATATTCAGAATTTGGGATTGCCTCTCATTCAGCACTCAATGGCCAGAAACTGGTGTGGCTACACCAGTGCAAACCCCACGCATAGAGGGTCACAATTTGAATTCATTGAGCTTACCTCAGTTTCAGGCAGGATCAAATTAACGTAGTGACTGAGTTCCTTGGGCCATTCCTATACTGAATGCAGGCAGCTCCTTGTTTTTCTGCTCAACCTTCTCCTTGAGGGACACTGGATGAGATCTGTCTAGCTCATCATGTTCCTTTATTAGTAGTTGCTTCAAGGATATATTTATGGGGAGGGGGAAGAAGGTTGGTCGCATTATCTATTGTACTATGGTCATCAATACGTGTTATCAAAGCATGGAAACACATTACATTCTGAAGTAATTATGTACGGGGAGACTTTGGCAAACCAGTAAAGTGCCTGAAACCACCATGGCTTATTGTTAAAGACAGCCTAGTCAGCAAGCTGTTAAAAGCAAGTCTCAGCTTGACCAAAGTAGGAGGGGAGGGGGGTTTAGGGTGCCACTAAAAGGGCGGCTTGATCCTGTGTCCCTCCTGATAAGAATTATGTTAAATTTGCTGATACATGCGTTTTCAAAGAGTAGTATATGCCCCAGGAATGTCTGTTGAGGTTTCTAGGCTGCAAGTTCTGGAAAGATCCACATTAATGAATAATCAGAAGGAACCTCTTGCTTGAAACAGCTTACTTAACAAGGTTTCTTTAATTACTAATGTATAAATAAGGGGAAAAAGCTTGAGACGGGGGGACTCATTTCGGGACTGGCTTCTCCCTTTGGATGCATCTTGTGTTCCCCAGGGGCAGACGGGCTGCAGCTGTATCACTCGAAAGCCACACTCAGCTTTGGTAATTATCAAGGGTTGGGGGTGTGTTACTAACCTGTTGAGGACGTGTGTAAGTGCTTGAGACTAAGTAAAGTGTAGCTTTAAGTGAAAGCATTCTTGTGTTGTCCTGTTTGTGCCAGCCATCTATCGGTCGGACGGCCATGTCTCCCCTGATTTATTTCCTGACACCTCCTCGCACAGAGTAAAGTTACCAAGAGCTTTGGGTTGAAAGAACCTCGAGTAACAATCATACTGCCAAAATGTGTCACAATCCCCTAAACTGGCTTAGAGGATAGCTACTGCTATCAACAAATGGAGCCACTACTTTAGTACCAGGGGTAGAGATCTATGCATTGGTGCTAATGGGGCCTAGATTCAAATCTTGCTGACAACCCATGTAGGGGGTTTTACACAGAGCACTACTTCAGAGTTCCAGAAATGAACAGTCCTCAAAATATAGGACATTGAAATGTTGGAGGGGAAGACTTCACTTTCTCTGGAACCGGACAAAAATGCCCATCACACCAATGCATCTGTGAACATCCACCTTCTACTGTGGTTCTCACCATCTCCCTATACCTTATGTAGCAGGTTTGAAAAAAAACAAAAAAAACCACATGGACCTGGAATGTGTAAAATCCAGTGGGCCAGATGCTCAGCTCGTGTAAGTCAGCTATGCCACTTTACGTGATCAGATGACCCGACCCCGTGCGTTTAACTGGTAGGCTCCTCCGGATGCAAGTCCCACTTACTGTTAACCAAAGGTTTCCTCAGCACAGTGCTAGCAAACTGGGCCTCATGACCAGCTGGGATGTTTGTTTAGCCATTACTCCAACCTGCTTTTATAACAGTGATATTTTGCATATTTAAAGAAAACCAGACAGGTCCATGAATTATTGGGTAGAGTCTCTTCTCCACTGTTTGTTCCTTCCTCCTATTGGGGTCCAGTCCTCTATGGATAGAGAGACTTGTATGCATTTTGTTTAAAAGGATATTAATTTCCACATACACCAGATAGATGGGAGACAGGCGTAATCTAATCCTGGTACCTGTGTGTCTTTGGAATGCTAAGGGTTTAGGATACTTCACACTGACTGAGCACTGGGACTGCTCCCTTCATGAATCCTGGGTGCACAGCCTGCCACAAAGCGGCTGGGAAAGTGGGGGAGATATGCCCTCACTCCTTGCCTAGAAGAGTTGGGCTGGAAGGGACCTCAAGAGGTCAACTAGTCCATTCCCACTGCC